>NC_044988.1:21799032-22489717 GCF_008728515.1 Papio anubis | reverse complement strand
AGCAACTTCACTTTACCATCGCTTACCCACGACACTTGTGCTAATACCAATCCCTGAAGCAGTGTAGTGTTTGAGGGTCAGCCAATCATTTTCCTGAATATCTGATCATCACACAAATCTGGTACATAATAATTATGGGTGAGACCAAGCATATAAAATGCCCTGAAAAACATCTGCCACATAGCAGGTTCTCTGTGAGAAGCCTCAGGCCCTTGCAGATACTGGGAGGGTCATGAACCCTTAGAAACGGTATACTAACTTTTGTGTGGATGTGCACATTTTCCGGGAGACAATCTGAAGCGCTGGATCAAAAATAAGTGCCACACAAAGGATCTAAATAGTTCTCCAAAGAACAAATGTCAAATAAACCCATGAAAAGATACTCAAAATCATTAGTCATAAGGGAAATGCAAAGCCATGTATTCTTCATACCGGCTAGGATGGCTATAATAAAAAAATCAGACAGTACAAAAAATAGGGAGAAACAGGAACTATCGTGGATTGCTGGTGATAATGTAAAATGATACCATTGCTTTGAAACAAACTCTGGCAGTTCCTCAAAAGGCCAAACACAAGAGTTATCATATGACCCAGAAATTCCACTCCTAGGTATTGCCTCAAAAGAAATGAAAACATATGTCTATACAAAAACTTGTATACAAATGTTCATACCAGCATTATTCATAATTGTCAAAAAGTAGAAACAACACAAATATCCATCAACTGATTAATGGACAAATAATATACAATGTAGCCACAGGAAAAAAGCGTCTGGACTCCAGTGGGCCCTGAGACTGACAGGGAGCTACCTAGAGACCGTGTGATGGCATTGCTCCGGAGATGGAGCTCACACTGAGTCCCACACACACTATGAATTCTAAGCAGCTACAGCAAGGTGCCATTTTTACAGCCTAGCCCCCACCAGATTGTATCCTGTCCTGGGGCCCAACAGTCCCACATCTCCATATCCCGGGAGTCCCATTGATCTCCCCTGCCCACAGTCCACCTCCACTGTTTGCTGCTGCCTACCAGGCCAAACCATGAGCCATTGGCACTGACCCCACCATGCTCCGTATTGAGGTCACCACACATTTAAAAGTGCCCTGAGGAAAGCCAACCTCATTTAAAGCCACAATCTGGAGTTAAGCTAGCTTTCCCCTGCTGTCTGTTCACAGCTTCTGCCACTGAAACAACTCTGCCCTCCCCAGCAGCAGGGCCACAATGCAGCCACTGCCACCCCAACTCAAGCATTCCACCACAGGCCTGGGGATCACCTCACCCCTCCTACCACAGCCAGTGGCCACATGCACCATGAGGGGCCTGACGAGAAGCCCACCCTGTCCAACTCCATCCCACCCAGTGCTGGAGCACACCATCCAGGGGCCTAGGGATCACCTGCCCCAACCACCACAGTTGGCACCTGAGCACTCCTCCCAGAAGCCTGAGAATGGGCTCACCCAACCTGCCACCACCCACCAGAGCTGGCACCCACACACACCACCTGCAGGCCTGGGGAGTGACCCACCTAGCCCATCATAGCCACTTCCAACACCATCATGGATCACTCGGGAACCAGAGGATTGTCTGACCACTGCTACTGTCGTGACTCACCACACCCACTGTCCAAGGGCTCAAGGACACACCTACCTGCCCATCCCACCACTGCCACTGCCAGCACCCAAGAAAGTCACCTGCAGGCCCAAGACTCAGCTCACCTGGCCCACTAACATCAGTGCCAGCATATGCCACCCAGGGGCCCAAGGACTGGCACATTCAGCTCACTGCTATCACCACTGGGGCCCAAGGACTGGCCCATCTTATGTCCCCATCCCCAGCAAAACCTCACCACAGCCTCCACTAACAATCACACCTGAAGCCACTGAGCAAATCTCAGACACTACTGACACTGTTTACAGCTGAAGAAATTATACCGAGACTATACTACTGCACACACCCAGAATCAAAGCCAAAGTGCCCAACCTAAACACCACCAAATAAACATCTTCAGAATACAATCCTCCCCTGTGCAAGCAAGTTCAAAAGACTGGAAGAAGCAATGGTTATGCCAGATGCACAGATATCAATGTAAGGACACAAGAAACATGAAAAAGCAAGGAAAAATTATACCTCCTAAGGAACATAATAATTCTCCAGCAATATATTTCAGGGAAGAAATTCATAAAATCGATGAAAAAGAATTCAAACTAATGACATTAAAGAAGTTCAACCAGGTGTGGTGGCTCATTCCTATAATCTTAGCTACTCACAAAGCTGATGCAGGAGGATCACTCAACCCCAGGAGTTCAGGAGTTCAATCTGCCATTGAGCTATGATTGTACCACTGGAATCCAGCCTGGGCAACAGAGTGAAACCTCATCTCAAAAAAATTTCTTTTTAATTTTAAAAAGGTTTTATTTAAAAAGCTCAGTAAGATACAAGAGAACTTGGAAATACAATACAAAGAAATCAGAAATTTCAAGAAACAAATGAAAAATTGACCAAAGATGTAAATATCATTAAAAAAGAACCAAAAGAAATTCTAGAATTAAAGAATTCTCTGAATGAAATACAAAATATATTAGAAAGCTTCAACAATAGACTCAATCAAGCAGAAAGAATTTGAGAACTTGAAAACAAGTGTGATGAAATAACCCAGTTAATGTGGTGTAATGATTTAAATACATATATATGCATATGATTTATATATATGATTTATATACATATATATAAAACAAGGAACCATTTTATATATATATATATATATAAAAAAATATAAATAAAGGAACCATGGATATATATAGGGTTTTACCCATGGTTCCTTCTTAATAACTCCCATATCCTTTCTTTGAGTCTTTTGTTATAATGTCAGGTGTGTTAGGCCTCAGGGGAAGGTCTGAGGAAACAGAATCTCTCTCCTGCCTTTCTTTTCCAATGCAGGATTCTAATCTTTCCGCTCCTTTCTGATTGTGGGCCTTAAGACCCTTCCCAGAGAGGGCCACACCCTATGCCCTGGGAGAAGAAATTCTGACATCATGAAGCTTCCATAAAAACTCAAGAGGACAGGGTTTGGTGAGCTCCTGGATAGCTGAACACATAGAGGTTCTAAAGGGTAATATGCCCAGGGAGGGCATGGAAGCCGTGCACCCCTTCCCCCATACCTAGCCCTGTGCATCTCTTCATCTATATCCTTTATAGTGTCCTCTATAATTAACCAGCAAATGTGTTTCCCTAAGTTCTGTGAGCCACTCCAGCAAATTAATCAAATCCAAAGAGGAGGTCATGGGAACCCCAACTTGAAGACAGTCAGTTAGAATTTCCATCCGAAGGAGGCAGGTGTAGTCTTGGGGAATGAGTCCCCAACTTGTGTGATCTGGCACTATCTTCAGGTAGATGGTGTCAGAACTGAATTGGAAGACACCTACCTGGTGTCTGCTGCTTGATGTGTGGGGAAAACTCCCACACACATATTTGTCACAGAAGTCCTCTGTGCTGATTGTCATGGTGTAAAAGTAGAGGAGAAATTAGGATTTTTCCTGACGCAGACAAAAATAAAGAAAAAATAATTTAAAAGAATAAACAAAGTCTACGTGATATATAAGGCACCATAAAGAAGCCAAATATTCAAAATTTTGGTGCTCTGAAAAGTGAAGAGAACACAAAAGGAACAGAACACCTATTTAATGAAATAATAACTGAAAACTTCCCAGATCTAGCAAGAGATTTAGACATCCGGAAACAGGAAGATCCGAGATTGCCAAAAAGATACAATTCAAAAAGATCTTTTCCAGAGCACATTATAGTCAAACTGAGAGAATTCTAAATTCTAAAAACAGCAAAAGAAAAATGTCCAGTGATTTACACTGGAACCCCCATCAGACTAACAGCAAATTGCTCAACAGAAACTTTACAAGCCAGGAGAAAATGAACTGATATATTCAAAATACCAAAAAAAAAAAAAAAAAAAGCATTGCCATCCAACGATACTATTCCTAGCAATGTTATCCTTCATAAACAAATGAGAAGTGAAGTCTTTCCCAGATAAGCAAAAGCTGAAAAAATTCATCACCACTAAACGAGCCCTATAAGAAATGTTTAAGCAAGTCATGCACATAGAAGCAAAAAGACAATATCTACCATCATGAAAATACACAAAAGTATAAAACCCACTAATAGGGCAAACACACAAATAAGAAAGTGAAAGTGCTTAAATGTTACCACTACAGAATACCACCAAACCACAATGATAAACAATACGAGAGAAAGAAAAGAACTAAGGATATGCAAAACAAGCAGACATCAATTAATAAAATGACAAGAATAAGTGCTCCCAGATCAATAATAACCGTGAAAGTAAATGGATTAAATTTTCCACTTAAAACATATAGATTGGCTGAATGGATTGGAAAAAAACAATGACCCTGGCCGGGCGTGGTGGCTTGCACCTGTAATCCTAGCACTTTGGGAGGTCCAAATGGGAGGATCACTTGAGGCCAGGAGTTCAAGACCAACTGGTCAACATAGCGAGACCCCATCTCTATAAAAAATTTTTGTTAACTAAAAAAAAGACACAACTATATCCTACCTGTAAGAAATTCATCTCACCTATAAAGACAGATATAGACTGAAAGTAAAGGAGTGGAAAAAGATATTCCATGCAAACAGAAACCAAACCCGAGCATAAATAACTATACTTATATCAGATGAAACAAACTTTAAGTAAAAAAAAAAGTTAAAAGAGACAAAAAGGTCATTATATAATTATAATTATATAAGGCAATCAATTCAGCAAGAAAGTGTAACAATTCTACACATATATGCACCCAACAAAGCATGCACCCCAATATATAAAGCAAATATTATTTGATCAAAAGGGACAAATAGACTCCAACACAGTAACGGTTGGGGACTTCAACACCCCACTCTGAGCATTAGACAGATTATCTAAACAGAAAATTTCAATTACACTTAAACCGTACTTTAGACCAAATGGATCTAATAGATATTGACAGAACATCTCATCCAACAGCTCCAGAATACACATTTTTATCAGCATGTGGGACATTCTCCAGAACAGACTATATGGTAAAACACAAAACACATCTCAACTAATTTTAAAAAATCAAAATCACATCATGTATCTTCTCAGACCACAGATAAAATAAAACTAGAAATCAATAATAAGAGGAACTTTGGAAACTGTACAAAAGTATTCTTATAGCTATAGTAACCAAAACAGCATGCTATTGGTATAAAAAGACATATAGACCAATGGAACAAAATAGAGAACACAGAAGTAATTCCACATTTTTACAGCTAACTGAATTTTGACAAAGGCATCAAGAACATACGTTGGTTACAGGACACCCTCTTCAATAAATCATGCTGGGAAAACTGGATATTTATATGCAGAAGAATGAAACTGAACTCCTATCTCTCACCATATACAAAAATCAACTCAAGATGCATTAAAAACTTAAATGGAAGACTTCAACTATAAAAATACTAGAAGGAAATATAAGGGAAACGCTTCAGGACATTGATCAAGGCAAAGATTTTGCAGTTAAGACCTCATAAGCACAGACAACAAAAACAAAAGTACACAAATGATTCAGTGCTTCTTATTGGTTGGTTAAAAAGAAAAAAGAGAAACAAAAATACACAAATGAGACCATACTAAACTAAAAGGTTTCTGCACAGTGAAGGAAACAATCAACAAAATGAAGTGACAATCTGTTGAGTTGGAGAAAATATTTGCAAACTATTTATTCGACACGGTATTAATATCCAGAACATAAAAAGAACTCAAACAACTCAACAGTAAAAACAAAACAAATAAGCCCATTGAAGAGTGGGCAAAGGACATGAATCAACATTTCTCAAAAGGATACATACAAACAGCCAACATGCGTATGAAAATATGCTCAACATCACTAATCATCAGTAAAATGCAAATCAAAACCACAATGGGATATCATCTCGCTCCAGTTAAAATGGTTATTATAAAGAAGACAAAAAATAACAAATACTGGCAAGGATGCAGAGAAAGGGGACCTTCGTATACTGTTGATAGAAATGTAATTCCTTATGTTATGGAAAACAGTAATGGAGGTTCCTCAAAAAAACTAAAAATGGAATTACCATTCAATCCTGCAATCCCACTACTGAGTATTCATCCAGCTGAAAGCAGATTCAACCACCTATTCAAAGTGTAAGACAAAGCCCTCTACAAAGGAGTCTATATGAGAATCTTCTTCCGTTTTTGTTTTAATTGTGGTAAAATATACAATGTAAAATTTGCCATCCTCACCATTTTTAAGTGTGTAGCTCAGTTTTGCTAAGTATATTCACATTGTTGTGCAACCAATCTCCAGAACCTTTTCATCCTGAAAAACTGAAACTCTATACCCATTAAACAACTAAACATTTCCCCTCCCCTAGCCCTGCCAACCATAATTCCATTCTTTGTTTGTGTGAATTTGATTTCTATAGATGGCTCATAAGTGGAATCATACAGTATTTATCTTTTTGTGATTGGTTTATTTCACTTAGCATTATGTCCTCAAGGTTCATCCATGTTGTAGCATGTGTCAGAATTTCCCTCCATTTTAAGACTGAATAATATTCCCTTGTGTATATGTGCCATATTTGGTTTATCCATTCAGAAAATCTATTTCTTTATCAGTGGTATTGTTCTGTTGATCTGGTGGCACACCAGGTATTTAGCTCAATTTTTAATTATTGTGATTTTATACCAAGAGAAAAAGAGATGTGATTGTATATTTGCACTCTAAAGGAAAAACAAATTAAAGCTGAAACTGAGCTCAGTTTCATCAAGAAGCATCTCACTATCCCTTTCTATCTCAAAAATAAAAGTTTTGTTCACTGTGTATTCCCAGATTCTGGAACACAGCTTGGCACATAACACTCAGTCAGTATTTGTGACTGATCATGAAGAGAAAATGCTATACCTATGATCTTGATCACTCCAGTTCATCTGAATATACTATTCAAGAAAGCACTAATGTGTAATGACATGGAAAAATCTCCAGGAACTACTGTTAAGTGAAACAAGTTATAAATCAATATATACAATATGATTCAATTTATGTAAAAACACATGCAAGCCAGGCATGGTGTCATGTGCCTGTAATCCCAGATACTTGAGAGGTTGAGGTAGGAGGATCCTTTGAGCTCAGGAGTTCAAGACTAGTGTGGGCAACATAGTGAGATTCCATCTCAATAAAATTAAATTAAATTAAAATAAATAGACCGGTGTAGTGGCTCATGCCTGTAATCCCAGCACTTTCAAAGGCCGAGGCAGGTGGATCACCTGAGGTTGGGAGTTCAAGACCATCCTGACCAACATGGAGAAACCCTGTCTCTACTAAAAGTACAAAATTAGCCGGGCATGGTGGCATATGCCTGTAATCCCAGCTACTCAGGAGGCTGAGGCAGGAGAATCGCTTGAACCTGGAAGGCAGAGTTTGCGGTGAGCCAAGATTGTGCCATTGCACTCCAGCCTGGGCAACAAGAGTGAAACTCCATCGCAAAAAATAAAGTAAGTAAATGAATAAAAGCACATGCACAAATCAAAATAATAATTACATATGTATGGCTGGGCGTGGTGGCTCACGCCTGTAATCCCAGCACTCTGGGAGGCCGAGGCGGGCGGATCACGAGGTCAGGAGATCTAGACTATCCTGGATAACAGGGTGAAACCCCATCTCTACTAAAAATACAAAAAATGAGCCAGGCATGGTGGTGGGCGCCTATAGTCCCAGCTATTTGGGAGGCTGAGGCAGGAGAATGGCATGAATCCAGGAGACAGAGCTTGCAGTGAGCTGAGATCGCGCCACTGCACTCCAGCCTGGGCGACAGAGCAAGACTCCATCTCAAAAATAAATACATACATACATATATACATATGTATATAAAAGCACATCTAAATAATATGTTCCAAATCAACAGTTTGATTACCTCTGGGTGAGAGGGGGAGTGGTTGAGGGGTAGAAAGGGAACTTTCTATTTGTAGTATTTGAATTATTTACAACAAGAAATTATTTTTATATTGTTAGTGACAAAGCTTTTAAGGGAAAAACATCTGGACAATTATTTTCTGTGACACAGAATCAAGGAAAAAAATATATTCAATTCTGTTTACCTTACATGTACCTTTTCTTAGAAAGCTACTGGAGAATGTGCTCCATCAAAATGACAAAAGAAATCAAAAAAGACTAAGGTGTGGGATACAGGAAACAGGAGCCAGCATAACAGAGATGCAAAGTGAATCAATCCCCAAATGATGGTGAAAAGAGAGCCCAAGGTAATAGCTATACATCAAACATCAAGAGTAACCAGTGTGGACTAGCAAAGCAGGTAAGAAAGCTGTGCTAGAAATAAAATTGATTAAAATAACTGTTGCATTGGACATCTTGAGGGAAGATTTAGACAATTGGCAAAGAACTTGTGGTTCAATTGGTGAAAACTTTGCAAACACAGAGAGATAACTCTGAAAAAAAAAAAAAAAAACAAGGAAGAAAGCTTTTAATAGCATGTAGGCAGGCATAATAATGTTGACCTAACTAAATATTGACCTAACCAAAAATTAGGAGATAACTATATTCAGAAGATCTATGGAAGGAACAGGTAGGATACATGTAAGTGATAGTGGCAAGAAAGCAGAAAAGAGTTAAATCCACACATTTCATGCAGGAAAGCCAATGCATGATGACTAAACCTGAAAAACCAAGAAGGAGCAATTATAAGGAATATCTAGAGATACAGACTAATAGTAACTAGTTAAAAGAGAGGAACATGATTATTTCTCTTAAAAAGCAGGAAATGATGGAGAGTTCTACTCTTTTTAGATATTAACCCTATGGAATCAATTGATTCTGAACAATGAGAATCGTAAAACTTCAATAAAACTAAGAAGTAAAGAAAAAAAAAAGGCACTACTGAGACTGACATCATAATATCTTACCTAACAGTGATGGATTTTACAGAAAATAGTTGCCATGTAGACTTCTGATGTGTCACAAAGAAACAACTGAGTTACAGGTAGGATGGTCACTTTCAGTTCCAGCATGGTATGATTCTACCAGAAGTATAATGAAAATCACTCAGATTATTTGGGCTGTTTATACTGAAAACTCATGATTTAAAAACACAGTGAGGCCAGGCACGGTGGCTCCAGCCTGTAATCTTAGCACTTTGTGAGGCCAAAGAGGATTGCTTGAGCCCAGGAGTTCAAGACCAGACTGGGCACCACAGCGAGACCCTGTCTCAAAAAAATAAAATAAAATAAAAAGTGAGAAATTTGAAAAAGAAGGAAAAAGAGAGAAGCCATATTTCAGGCACAGTATTTACCAAATGCTTGATAGTTTTGGCATAGATGTGCTATCCAAAAAATTAGCTATGATAGAGAATTGTAAATAGGCAAGACCAAAATTTGTGGCAAATTTCAACATATTACACGATTCTTTCCCTTCTCCTCTGGTATAATCATCTCAAATGCTATTCATGCCCTTGTCTATCAAGACAAGTGTAATACTACCAAAGGGTACTGGTCTCTAGTTTTGGCTGAAAAAAACAAAACTCATGCGAACTCCTACCCTAGATGGTCACCACTCCTGGTGGGAAACACAAGAAACAACCAGATTCTTAAAGTCAAGCCCAGATTCCAGTCTGACCAAAAGAGCTAATGCTTTATCAGTCCTATAAGAATCCAAAGCAGATGACAGTGAAACATCAAAATCTGTACACAGGGGGAAAGAAATTGAATAACTTGTTTCCCACTTTAACAATTAAAGGTGATCGTTTCTCCCTAGAACAAATAATCACAATGATGTGTATGACTAGAACATCCATTTTCTCAGTGTCTTTTTTTTTTCTCTCTCTCTCTCTCTCTTTTTCTTTTTTACGTTCTCAGTGTCTTAAAGCACTGACCTGAGCTCAAATCTCAAATCTGTTTTTCTCCTTTGGCTTCATTGTCCTTACCTGTAAACCGGTGGGGATAGGAGAGAAAGGATACTTGGACTTTACAGGATTACTGCCAGGATGAAATAGTTAAGAATCCCAAACTCTTACAACCTGCTAAATACGTCAGGCATTATTCTAAGTGCAAATGGCACATAGCATTTCATTTCATCTTGAAACTACAAATCGTATTATCCCATTTTCCAGGTGAGAAAGCCGAAGCACAGCTGTTAACTCGCCCAAGATCACAGGTAGTGATGCAGCTGGGATGCTAACTCAGGCTACCTAGCTCCAGAGCATGTGCTCTTACCAGAGCAGGTTGAAATGAGCTAACGTTTGCTAAGCGGCCTGTACTATTCCTGAAATACAATGTGCTCAATGATACTTATTTTTCATACACAGTGTGAGAAAGTCCACACAAAATAGGCGAGACCAAGGAATGACCAGGATCTCCACTACTCTCCCAAGCGTTGCCAGCCCTCTCCCAGCGGCCAAGAGCACCCTCCCTCCCCAAGCCCCCAGAACTTCCTGTTGCGCCGCATGCCAGCGGTGGAGAGGAGCCAGCGCGGACTCCTGCGGTTGCAAGTCCGGGCGGCGCCGCGTTGGGGAAGGAAGCGGACTGCGGCGGGGCGGGCGTTTACCGTAACCGGCGCTGTCATCGCTCCGGGACTCCGGCACTGGGCGCACCGGGGCGCACGGGGGCGCACGGGGACGCGCAGGGGCGCGGAGGGACGGCGGTCTGGGCACTTCTCCAGCCGCCTCGGAAATCCGCGACCCCCAGCTCGTCAGCGTCCCACTCTGCGATCCGTGCCCCTGGCTGCTCAGAAATGCGCCTTCTTTCCTCCGGGTTCTCAGCTCAAGCCACCTCCGAACTCCTCTCCCGCCGGCCCGAAGCGGAACCACAGAGCTGCCTCCTCTCCCGGGGTGTGTCCCACCACCCCAAGCTGAAGCCCCGACCCCCCGCTAGGTTTCCGCTCTGACACCACCTCCGCTATGGCCGCATCCCAGCTCTTGAAACCGCGGCTGCGGGACCTGCCCTGTGTCTTAGATAGGATAATCATCTTTGGGTGGAGACCAGAGAACTTGAACGCCGGTATTTCGTAAATCCTAGCTATTCTAGATCCTCGTTAGATGTAGTGTCCCTGGCCCCACCCACTTCTATCTAAGGCCGGGGGCGCAGATCTAGTGAATCACCTAAGGTCCTTGTTCCCCGCCAGTCCAGCAGCCTGAGCTTACCTGCAAGCGCTCCAAGACAGGTTGTTCTTTCATCTTTGATTTGCAGGCCCTGCTCCCAAAGCCCTGTCTGAGCTTTTAACTGTGGAGGCAGAAGCTCTGGGCTCCACCTCCACACGCTGCCTTTTACAGCCCAGTGGATTTGTCACAATACCTTTTGGCTTCAGTTACCTAACTGCCTAGAAAAGAAGGTGACTCCCACCTTCCTTCGATAAAAGAAGAATAATGAGGATCAAATGGAATGGCCACTGTCATCACAGACATCCTTCGTGGTAATGTATTGTTATTGTTGAGTCAGTGTGGGGCGTGAGGATACCAGAGATTTAAGCTAACGCACTGCTTTTACTACCAGTGACTTATTGGGCATGTCAAGCCTCAGTTTATTTATCTATGCAATGGGAATAATAGGGACAAAAATCCAGTTCCCTCACAAGGTTACACTGAACAAAGGAAATCACTTAATGTGCTTCATGTGTAACATACAAATGTTTTCTTATTTCTGTTTTTGTTTTGTTTTGTTTTTGTTGTTGTTGTTGTTGTTGTTAATTCCTCTGGATAGGCAGTCTTTCTTTCTTTCTTTCTCTCATTCTCTCTTTCTTCTTTTTTTAGAAACAGGGTCTTGCTCTGTCGCCCAGGCTGGAGTGCAGTGGCAGGATCATGGCTCACTGCATCCTTGAGCTCCCAGGCTCAAGTGATCCTTCCACTTCAGGCTCCAGAGAGTAGCTGGGACTACAGGCACACACCACAGTGCCTGGCTAATTTTATTTATTTATTTAAGAAATGGGGTCTCACGATGTTGCCCAGGCTGGTCTCAAACTCCTGGACTCAAGCGATCTTCATGCCTCAGCCTTCCAGAGTGCTAGGATTATAGGCGTAAGCCACCATGCCCGGCCTAGGCAGTCTTGATTAAGGCTGTAGTCAGTGATTTGGGGTGGATCCCAGTGTGTTGGCAGAGGTGGCACAAAGCACACAGGCAAAATGATGCTCACGTTATTACAAGTGTAATTAACAATGCTAGTCATTCATCCCTGACAACCGACTTAAAATTAGGGACACCTACTCATTTAGTTTATTATGAATTTTTGCCTGGTGAATTCACATTTGCAGACAGTTTACAGGTTTTTTTCCCTCATTTCTCAATGTGGTTTAAATGAGCATTTCTTTGTTATTGGAAAACTGTAATCTCTCATATGCGTATTGGCATTTTTTGTTGTTTTTCTTTTTGTTGTTGTTGCTGTCGTTATTGAGCCAGGGTCTCGCTCTGTCACCCAGGCTGGAGTGCAGTGGCACTATGTCGGCTCACTGCAACCTCCGCCTCCTGGGCTCAAGCAGTCCTCCAGCCTCAGCCCCCACAAGTAGCTGGGACTACAGATGCAAGCCACTACACCTGGCTAATTTTTGTAATTTTTGTAGATACAGGGTTTCACCATGTTGTCCAGGCTGGTCTCGAACTTCTGAACTCAAGCAATCGACCCCCTTCAGCCTCCCTAAGTGCTGGGATTACAGGCCATGGCCATTTGTTGTTCTTCTAGAAACACATTTAATCTCCTTTCCTCTCCTTAACCCATCTCCTTTAAATAGTTAATCTGTAAACAGTTAACAGGTTCTGAAAGCTCTTCTAAGGTAAGTAAATCCTTCTCGATCTATGTCTTCCATACAATTTCTTTGTTAGGTCTCTTACAGGGCCAGGGTCAGGGAGTTCTCAGAAATCTGCAGACACACCAAGAAGACAAGCCATTTGGAACCCAAGATTCTTGAGAAGTCTACCATCTTCTAGTTTACCATCTTTGGTAAATCTACATGTTAGGATGATCATTTATTCTTTTCAGATCAAGCTTCAAGGCATTTACTGCCTGAAATACAAGGGCAATTCGAAGTGCTTAAGACCTTGGATGTGCTAGTCTACAAGCTGCCTTTGGTTCCCAAGCTGTATTAGAAACATCTCAGGCATTTGTCAAAAGTGCAGATTCCCAGGCTCCAACCACCCTACCCAGCTCTCTTGTATCAGGATTTCTAGGGTGGGGCCCAGGAATCTGTATCTTTCACAAGCACTTTAATCGATTGTCAAATTTGTATATAAAACTCTTCTCATCCGGGCATGGTGGCTCATGCCTGTAATCCCAGCATTTAGGGAGGCCGAGGCAGGAGAATCACTTGAACTCATGATTTCAAGACCAGCCTGGGCAACATGGCAAAACCCCATCTCTACAAAAAAATACAAAAATTATCCAGGCGTGGTGGCTCACACTTGTGGTCCCAGCTACTTGGATGGCTGAGGTGAGAGGATTGCTTGAGGAGGTCGGGGCTGCAGTGAGCTATGATGGCACCACTGCACTCCAGACTGGGCAACAGAGTAAGACCATATCTCAAAAAATAAATAAATAAAAATAAAACTATTCTGGGCACAAACACACCTATGCCCCGGGTAGCTGTGAAAATTAAATTTTAAAATATTCATTAGTAGTCTAGTGTGGTTTGATTCAGGCCAGCAAATATTTCCTGAACATAGACTGTTTGTCAGGCATCATGCTGGGCACCAGGAAAACAAAGATGAATAAGGCATTGTCCAGTCCACAAGGAGCTCAAGTTTATAAGAGGAAGATGAACAATCAAAAATGAAACTGGGAAGAGGCGGAGCAAGAAGGTGGAATAGAAGGCCCCGATCATCCCCTTTGCAGGAACACCAAATTCAGTAACTATGTACACACAAAAAAAGCACCTTTCTAAGAACCAAAAATCAGGTGAGCACTCACAGTACCTGGTTTTAACTTCATATCACTGGAAGAGTTACTGAAGAGGTAGGAAAGACAGTCTTTTTTATTTTTAACTTTTATTTTAGGTTCAGGGGTACAGTGCAGGTTTGTTTTATAGGTAAAGTCATGTCATGGGGGTTTATTGTACAGATTATTTCGTCATCCAGGTACTAAGCCTAGTACCCAATAGTACTTTTTTATATCTCCAAATCAACAGTTTGAGTACCTCTGGGTCAGAGGTATCAATAGTTATTTTTTCTGATCCTCTCCCTCATCCCACCCTCCACTCTCAAGGCGGCCCTAGTGTCTGTTCTTCCCTCTTTGTGTCCATGTGTTCTCATCATTTAGCTCACAGTGAGCTTGTAAGTGAGAACATGCAGTTATTTGGCTTTCTGTTCCTGCATTTGCTAAGGATAATGGCCTCCAGCTCCATCCATTTCTTGCAAAATATATGATCTTGTTCTTTTTTATGGCTGCATAGTATTCCATGGTGTATATGTACCACACTTTTTAAATCCAATCTGCCATTGATGAGATTTAGGTTGATTCTATGTCTTTGCTCTTGCGAATAATGCTGGAGTGAACATGCATGTACATGTGCCTTTATGGTACAACAATTTATGTTTCTTTGAGTATATACCCAGTAATGGGATTACTGGTTTAGTGGTTGTTCTGTTTTTAGATCTCTGAGGAACCACCACACTGCTTTCCACAATGGTTGAACTAATTTACACTCCCACCAACAGTCTATAAGAGGAAAGACAGTATTGAATTGCGGATGCCACCCCTTCCCCACCCATCCACAGCAGCCACTTGGCATGGAGAAATCTGTGTGATTGGGAGAGGGAGAAAGCAGTGGTTGTGAGGCTTTGCATTGAACTCAGTGCTGCCTTGTCACAGCAGAAAGCAAAACCAGGCTGAACTCAGCCAACGCCTGCCCACTGAGAGAACATTTAGACCAGCTCTAGATAGAGAGGAATCATCCATCCGGGCAGTCAGAACTCACGTTCCAGCAAGCCTCGCCACACCACAGACTAGAGTGCTCTGAGGCTCCAAATATTCTTGAAAGGCAGTTTAGGCCTCAGGAACTGTAAATCCTACTGCTGAGCTGGGCTCAGCAACCAAGTGGACCTGGGGGGTGTGTCACCTACTGAGACACAAGGTAGGACAGCTAAGGAGGGTGCTTGCGCCACCCCTCCCCCAACCCCAGGCAACACAGCTCCTGCCAAAAGAGACCTCCTTCTTCCACTTGAGGAGAGGAGAAGGAAGAGTAAAGAGGGCTTTGCCTTGCACCTTGGATACCAGCTCAAACACAGTAAGACAGAGCACCGGTCAGAGTCATGAGGCCCCCATTCCAGGCCGGCCCTAGGTCCCAGATGACATTTCCAGACACACCCTGGGCCAGAAAGGAACCCACTCCCTTGAAGGGAGGGACCCAGTCCTGGCAAGAACCATCACTTGCTGGCTAAAGAATCTTTAGGTCCTGAGTAACCAACAGTGATACCCAGGCAGTAAGCCATGGGCCTTGGGGGAGACTCTGAGAGGTGCTGGTTTCAGGTGAGATCCAGCACATTCCCACCTGTGTTGACTACAGTGACAGACTCCCTCTACTTGAGAAAAGCAGAGGGAAAAGTAAAGGGACTTTGTCTTGCACCTTAGGTACCAGCTAGCCACAGTAGGATAGAGCACCAGGCAGGCTCTTGGGGTCCCTAATTCTAGACCTTGGCTCTTGGACAGCATTTTGGGACCAGCCCTGGACCGGAGGAGAGCCTACTGCCCTGAAGCATGAGTCCCAGGCCTGGCAGCATTCAGCACAAGTTGACTTCAGAGACCTTGGGCCGTAAGTGAACACCAGCAGTAACCTGGCAATACTCCTGATGGGTCTGTGGCGGTGGTGGCCATGGGATGAAGCTCCTCTGCCTGTGGCAAGGTGAAGGAAGAATGAGAAGGACTGTGTCTCATGGTTTGAGGCCCAGCTCAGCCACAGTAGCATAGAACACCAGGTAAACTTCTAAGGTTTTCAACTCTAGTCTCTAGCTGCCAGACAGCATCTCTGGACGCACCCAAGGCCTGGGGGAATTCACCACCCTGAAAGGAAGGACACAACCCTGGCTGGCTTCACCACCTGCTGATTGTACAGCCCCAGGACCATAAGTAAACGTAAGCCGTAGCCAGGTAGTGGTTACAGTGGGCCTTGGGCAAGACCTAGTGATGTGCTGGCTTCAGGTCTGACCCAGAGCAGTCCCAGTGGTGGTGGCCACAGGGGTGCTTACATCACCCCACCCCGAGCTCCAGGTAGCTCAGCACAGAGATAGAGAGACTCCCTCTGTTTGGGAGAAAGTAAGGGAAGGTAACAGGAGACTCTGCCTGGTAATCCAGAGAATTCTTCTAGATCTTATCCAAGATCGCCAAGGCAGTAATGTTAGGAGTCTGCAAGAACTATAGCATTACTGGGCTTTGGGTGCCCCCTAATGCAAATACAGCTTAGATTATAACAGCCAAATTCTTCTGAATATCTGGAAAGCCTCCCCAATGACAAATGCAAACAAGCCCAGACTGTGAAGACTATAATAAATACCTAACTCTTCAATGCCCAGACACTGACAAATATCATCCACAGGCATCAAGACCATTCAGGAAAACATGACCTCACCAAAATAACTAAGGCTCTAGCGACCAATCCTGGGAAAACAGAGATATGTGACCTTTCAGACAGAGAATTCAAAATAGCTGTTCTGAGAAACCCAAAGATATTCAAGACGATACAGAGAAGTAATTTAGAATTCTGTCACATAAACTTAACAAAGAGATTGAAATAATTTTTGAAAAATCATGGAGTGCAGTAGCTCATGCCTGTAATCCTAGCACTTTGAGAGGCCAAGATGGGCAGATTGCTTGAGCTCAGGAGTTCGAGACTAGCCTGGGCAACATAACAAAACCCTGTTTCTACAATAAATACAAGAAATTAGCCAGGCATAGTGTGCATGCCTGTAGTCCCAGCTACCTAGGAGGCTGAGGTGGGATATCACCTGACCCTGGGAAGTGAAGGCTGCAATGAGCTATGATCACACCACTGCACTCCAGCCTGAATGACAACATGAGACCTTGTCTCAAAAAAAAAAAGAAGCAGAAATTGTGGAGTTGAAAATGCAATTGACATACTGAAGAATACTAAAAATCTTGATTTCTTTATTCTTTAACAAACTATCATACCTGTTCAAAATTATAATCTCTTACTTTAAAAGTTACCAAAAATGGGTCGGGCACGGTGGCTCATGCCTGTAATCCCAGCACTTTGGGAGGCTGAGGCGGGCAGATCATGAGGTCAGGAGTTCAAGACCAACCTGGCCAATATGGTGAAACCCCATCTCTACTAAAAAAAAAAAAAAATGCAAAAATTAGCCGGGTGTGGTGGCACTCGCCTGTAGTCCCAGCTACTCATGAGGCTGAGGCAGAAGAATCGCTTGAACCTGGGAGGCGAAGGTTGCAGTGAGCTGAGATTGTGCCACTACACTTCAGCCTGGGTGACAGAGTGAGACTCCATCTCAAAACAAAAAATTAAAATTAAAAAAAAGTTACCAAAAATGGAGGCAAAGTGCTAAATATTTATATTTAATAGAGCTCAGGAATTTATTTATTTATTTATTTATTTTGAGTCAAGGTCTCGCTCTGTCACCAAGGCTGGAATGCAGAGGTGTGAATACGGGTCACTGCAGCTTCGGCTTCCTGGGCTCATATGATCCCCCAACCTCAGCCTCCCCAGTAGCTGGTACTACAGGCACTCACCACCATGCCTGACTAATTTTTCTTTAATTTTTTGTAGAGATGAGGGGTCTCACCATGTTGCCCAGTCTGGTCTAGAACTCCTATGCTCAAATGATCCTCTCGCCTCAGCCTCCAAAAGTGCTGGGATACAGGCATGAGCCACCACGCCCTACCAGAAATTCTTATTTAAAATTTAAAAAAATCTTTAAAAGCATGAAGAATAAGCAGTCTGAAGCACTGTAGATTTTTTATGGCATTAGTACGCTTAGGCCAGCATGATTGTATCTACAGGGAGAAAAAGGACATATTGCACAGGTATTAGTATCAAATTTCTCTAAAGTATTTTACAAAGTTGTATAGCATAGGGAAATCAAAAACCACAAAAGGAGAAAATGATTACTGCAAATAATGCAACTCATCAAGGTAGGCAGAGATTAGAAGACAAACACTTTTATTTGGGCTGTAAACTCTATCTAAATGACACAGAGTAAGTATTTGTAAGTATTTATAGTCTTAGAATCCCATCTAGAACAACATAGGACCCAGGAAGCCGAATCACTGCTCTGTCAAGCTCAGGACAGAAATGGAAATGGTTCTATGATTATGATCATGGGACCAAGTTCACAGTCAGGACCACCAGGAAAGCAAATGTATTTCAGGAAGACATTAGTCAGAGATATCCAGATATTTCCCTTCTTTTTCCCCTTGTTGAGAATGAGCACTTAATACCAGGTCTGGTTCAAGAAGTAGGAGAGCCGGATATTTGTCATCATTCCCTTAACAGAGGGCGAAGTTTTCAGTATAACTTCTGGAATAGTAATATAATCCCAGGGTTTAAAGGATTTGTGGTCCATAAGGAATTGGGTTCTTTTTCTGACTCTAGCAAGACGCTGTCTGAGGGTGTCAATGGTGACTTTGCATTCCATTGAGGGAAACAAGGAAAGGGCAGAATTAGTTCTGTCTCTACATAGATACTCCTCTGTGAAGTTCCGAATGTGTGCGTGTGTGTCTGCTGCACTCAAAAGGTTCTCCTATGATGCTGCTGCCCCTAGCAACAACCTCACCTCTATCTTAAAGGAGCACACTGCTCCATATTCCACCTCCCCACCTTCAACTAGTACTAGAAACTGCTTCCAAAAAGTTGCAAAGTTGCCTGTGTCTCCCTCATTCCAGAAGCATTCTTATTTTTCTTTTGTTTTTTGTTCGTTTATTTGTTTGTTTTGTGACAGAGTCTCACTCTGTCGCCCAGGCTGGAGTGCAGTGGCGCCATCTCGGCTCACTGCAACCTCTGCCTCCCAGGAGATTCAAGCGATTCTCCTGCCTCAGCCTCCGAGGTAGCTGGGATTAGAAGTGGCCTCCACCAAGGTGGGCTCATTTTTCTATTTTTAATAGAGAAGGGGTTTCACCGTGTCGGCCAGGCTGGTCTCGAACTCCTGACTTCAGGTGATCTGCCCGCCTCGGCCTCCTGAAGTGCTGGGATTACAGGTGTGAGCCACCAAGCCTGGCCAGCATTCTTATTTTTCTGATTATAAAAGCAAAATGGGCCAGGAAAAAGCAAAAAGTAACAAGAGTGAAATTCCATCTCAAAAAAAAAAAAAAAGCAAAATGCTCCCACGTGATAGATCATGCCTGTAATGATCTCACTTTACAAGACTGAGGCAGAAGAATTGCTTGAGGCCAGGAGTTCAAGACCAGGGCAACAGTTGAGCCTGGGTAACAAAGCAAGACTCCCATCTCTGCAAAATAAATAAATAAATAAATAAATGAAATAAAATAGCTGGCATGGTGGTATGCACCTGTAGTCCTAGCTACTCAGGAGGATGAGGCAGGAGGCTCTCAGGAGCCCAGGAGTTCGAGGCTGAAGTGAGCTATGATCATGGCACTGCACTCCAGCCTGGACAACAAAGCAAGACCATGTCTCTAGAAGAATAAATAATAAGTACACCTTGGTTGTACAGAACTGGGGAAATTCAAAAGGGTACATGGGAAAGGGAGAAAGAGTGGTCTCTCACCATAGAGGGAGAGAGAAAGTGAATCACTGGTAATTCTACCTCTTCTAGATAACAACTGTCATTATTCTAGTGTATTTCCTTCTAGAAGCTCTCTTTTCAGTATTTCTTTGCCCACTTCTCATCAGCTCCCTGTCTTGCACTTTTAATGTCATGTTTTTAATAGAATTGATAGTTAAATGTGTAAATGCTTGGATTGGGAGAAATTTTACTTTGTGATGTTAAATGAAATTTATAGGAGGCCATTGGTTTGGACTGAGCTCCTGCACTAGACCTAACAGACCAAACCAAAATCGAGTCGCTCATGCTAAGGTTCCATATCACCAAGCTGAAACTAAGTTGTTTACCCTTCCTTCCAAGAAATTAGCACAGTGAAAGATAATAACCAAATCCCCAAACAAGGCAGTTTTAGTGGGCATGATAAGGATGTTTCTTCTGCTTCATCTTTACAAGGAAAGTCACTTTGTTTTTTGCGTTTTTTGTTTATTTGTTTGTTTTTGAGACAGTTTCTGTTGCTTGGGCTAGAGTGCAGTGGCACAGTCTTGATTCAGTACGGCCTCTGCCTCCTGGGTTCAAGCAAGTCTCGTGCCTCAGCCTCCCGAGTAGCTGGGATTAAAGGCACAGGAGGTCTCACCAAGGCTGGTGTATTTATATATACATTGCATATGTCAACAAATGTTGTTGTTGTTTTTTTCCATAGGCTTTTGTGGGAACAGGTGGTATTTGGTTACATGAGTAAGTTGTTTTTTGTTTTTTGTTGTTTTTTTTTTTTTGAGACAGAGTTTCGCTCTTGTTGCCCAGGCTGGAGTGCAATGGCGCTATCTCGGCTCACCGCAACCTCCCAGGTTCAAGCGATTCTCCTGCCTCAGCCTCCCGATGAGCTGGGATTACAGGCCTGTGCCACCATGCCCGGCTAATTTTGTATTTTTAGTAGAGATGGGGTCTCTCCATGTTGGTCAGGTTGATCTCCAATTGCTGACATCAGGTGATCTGCCTGCCTCGGCCTCCCAAAGTGCTGGGATTACAGGCATGAGCCACCACGCCCGGTTTCGTAAATTCTTTAGTGGTGATTTGTGAGGTTTTGGTGCGCCCATCAGCCAACTAGTATACACTGAACCTGATTTGTAGTCTTTTATCCCTCACCCCCAGTCAATATATGTTCTACATACATTGTGACTTAAACCCACAGACATACATAATACTGTCTTGCTTTCTAGCTCTGTTATATGGATACATATGTTGCATCTCCTAAGACTGTAAGCAGTAAGTCTTTATATATACTTCCTTCCTTTGTACCCTAGGGCACTGAGCATTGCTAACTCCCTGGTAGGTACTCAGAAAATACTATTCAGGTGCCTGAAAAAGTAAGAAATATTAAAGGAAGTAAAAAGATAGTTAAAACACTTGGCCAAGTTGTTTTTTTAAAAAAAACTCAATATAATCTGGTGCCTAGAAAATATTTACTGGTTCAAGATTACAGTTTAAAGGCTGTAGAAGCCTGTACATCTGTCTCCTTTAATCCTAATTATTATCAGAAACAGGCTGTTATCAACAAAGAAGCACAAAGGTTAGTCACCAGTGTGTTGTTTTAATCCTTGCCATAAAATATCTCTGAGAATTCATCCAGGGAAATGCTGAAAAAGCAGTTTACTAACTCTACCATCCACCCTTCCCCCAGGTAATCTTGTCTGAATCAAAGTGTGAGCAGGTTTGTTTAAGCTGAGAACTTGGGGAGGAAAATGAACAGGTAAATTTTAAACTGTATGCGAAATGCGTACCTTCAAAATGAATGTGCGTGCTATCTTTTTTTTTGAGATGGAGTCTCACTCTGTCACCCAGCCTGCAGTGCAGTAGCATGATCTCGGCTCACTGCAACCTCCGCCTCCCTGGGATTACAGGCGTGTGTCACCACGCCCGGCAAATTTTTGTATTTTTAGTAGAGAGAGGGTTTCACCACATTGGTCAGGCTAGTCTCAAACTCCTGACCTCGTGATCCACCTGCCTCGCCCTCCCAAAGTGCCGGAATTACAGGCATGAGCCACCGTACCCAGCCCGCATGCTATCTCTATATTGAGACATCTTCTGACTTAATGGAATATATTCTTAGGAAAAAGTATCCACTTATTTAAACTGTTATTTGTAAGTTAAAATATATTGGTTCTAGCCTAGAAGTTGAGACTGAATTCTTATCCCATTTGGCCCTATTTGATACAGAATGATCTACAAAATAAAATATTCAGTAAAATAAGCAAAGATCAGAATATATGCATGGTATTGTAATTCTACCATTTATGCTTTTAAAATGAGAGGAAATTTTATACACACACACACTTTTAATATTTTACTACGTTCATGTATTATCTTCAGAAATGTTGTTTTTTATTTTTTATTGTAAAACTAAAACACAGATCCAGAAAAATCCCATAACTCAAATTAATGTCTTAGTGAATTATTGCCAGGTAAATGCTCTTGTAACTATCTACCACGTCAAGAAATAAAACTGCCAGCCTCCCAGAAGCCTCTCTCCATGTGCCACATCTCAATCACTGTCTTGTCCCTCCCTCAAAAAGTAACAATGATCTTGACTTTTATAGAAATAATTTCCTTCCACTATTCAGACTTTTTATACCTTCCTTGAATTTCTTTATGATTTTATCAATCAAGTGTACACTCCTTGCTTCTGGAGTTAGTCTGGACTATTTTTTTAAAAAAATTGGGGCCAGGCGCAATGGTTCACACCTGTAATCCCAGCACTTTGGGTAGCCGAGGCAGGTGGATCACGAGGTCAGGAGTTCAAGACCAGCCTGGCCAAGATGGTGAAACCCCGTCTGTGCTAAAAACTGCAAAAATTAGCCAGGCGCAGTGGCAAGTGCCTGTAATCCCAGCTACTCGGGAGGCTGAGGCAGGAGAATTGCTTGAACCCTGGCGGCAGAGTTTGCAGTGAGCCCAGATCGCGCCACTGCACTCCAGCCCTGGGCAACAGAGTGAGACCCCATCTAAAAAAAAAAAAAAAATTGGTCTTTTCTGTTTCTTTTAATGTCAGGGTTTCCCTCCATCTCTTTTCCTTACACTTTTTCTATTGAATAACCCAAGCCATTTGGCCTATAGAGATTCTCTCCAGTATGGATTTTGCTGATTGCATATTTGGGAACAGTACAATATGTTCCTCCTACCTCTCTTCCTGCAAGTTGACAACTGAATCCAGAGGCTTCATCAGACATGTTCAGTCTGTTTGGCGAGATCTAGTGGGTGATCTGTTCTTTCATCAGATGGCACTTAATCTCTGGTTTCTGTTCCTTATCATTATCAACAACATTTGATGCTTAGTACCTAGAATCATTAATTTATAGGTGGCTTGTAATAGGAAATTCTAATCCTGTTATGTAATTTTCATTAGCTGAAATAATTTTTTTTTTTTTGAGACGGAGTCTCACTCTGTCACCCAGGCTAGAGTGCAGTGGAGCGATCTCGGCTCACTGCAAGCTCCACCTCCTGGGATCACACCATTCTCCTGCCTCAGCCTCCCGAGTAGCTGGGACTACCGGCGCCCACCACCATGCCCAGCTAATTTTTTTGTATTTTTAGTAGAGATGGGGTTTCACCATGTTAGCCAGGATGGTCTCGATCTCCTGACCTCATGATCCACCCGCCTCGGCCTCCCAAAGTGCTGGGATTACAGGCGTGAGCCACCGTACCCAGCCAAACATAATTAGCCTCCCCATCGGGGAATCGAACCCTGGTCTCCCACATGACAGGCGGGGATATTCACCACTATACTAACGAGGACCCCCCTGTCTTTTTTTTTTTTTTTTTTTTTTTTTTGAGATAGAA
Source organism: Papio anubis (assembly GCF_008728515.1). Taxonomy (NCBI): domain Eukaryota; kingdom Metazoa; phylum Chordata; class Mammalia; order Primates; family Cercopithecidae; genus Papio; species Papio anubis. The sequence goes on along the minus strand of NC_044988.1, from coordinate 22,466,148 downwards.
TCTCACTCTGTCACCCAGGCTGGAGTGCAGTGGTGCAATCAGTCTCGACTCACTGCAACCTCCACCTCCCAGGTTCAAGCGATTCTCCTGCCTCAGCCTCCTGGGTAGCTGGGACTAGAGATGCATGCCACCACACCAGCTAATTTTTTATATATATTTTTTTTTTACTAGAGACAGGGTTTCACCATGTTAGCCAGGATGGTCTCGCTCTCCTGACCTCGTGATCCACCCACCTCGGCCTCCCAAAGTGCTGGGATTACAGGCGTGAGCCACCGTGCCTGGCCACAAGTAATGCTTTTTGAACTAGATAGGATAGATGATAATAACATTCAGCCTGTGATCGTTGGTGATTGTAGTTTACAGGCACTCTTTGGTTGGTTGCAGGGGTCGGGGAGCAGGGAAGGAACAAATGTGTGTAGACTAGTACTTCCATTCAGCAGAGAAACCTGATACCTCTTACTCATATTAAACAAACATATGCTTTGTGATCCAGCAATCCCATTTCTGGATCTAGAGCCCAAATAAATTCTCACACTAGATCTATGAAGGGACACTATGAGGAAGTTCATGATAGTTTGTAGTATAAGAAATTGGAGGTAATATTAATTTCCATCACTGGAGGTGTAAATAGGTACAATGAGTGAATTCACACCAGGGAGTGTATATATTATGTAGCAATTCGAAATAATAGATCTATACCACAGCAATATGTATAGATCCTAAAATCCTTAATGTTTAGTGAAAAAAGTAAAAAGCAGATTAAGATCCATAGCATATGAACATATTTATAAAAATTGTACAAATACCTACTAAAAAAACAAAACTACAGATTTTACAAAACCACATACACGAAGAGGATGCACATTAACCTCATTAGAATGGTTGCTGTGGAAATAAAAGGGAATGACAATAGAGAATAAAGCGGATTATATAAACAAATGAACAAACAGAAACATAAATAAAAACAAGAAGAGAAATTGCACAGATAAATGATCATGAAGTGCCCTAAACTCAGAAGTAGTTAACTCGCTTCTCCACATCTGAGTTCCTAATTTAAATATTTTTCCTTAAAACTTGACCTTTTTAGAATACCTCTAACGGCAAAGTGAAAATTATTTTCCCTGTCCTATTAGCATCTTCTCTAATTATTTTCCATTTTCCAACTTCCTTTTTCAGCAGCATTTTCAATCTTATAACATTTTATTCATCTGACTCATTCATTCATTTACTCAGTAAATGCTTAAGTGTTTACTCAAATATTAAGTGTACATAAAGTATTATTCTGGGTACTAAGAGAATATGAGGGAAATGTCTTATGTTCCCTATTTCTGGAAACCTACAACGTAATGGTGGATGCAAAGCATTAACCCATGAAACATTTCAAAATCATCCGAGGCAGCATTGATTCCATGTCTAAAATAAGTGGATGGGCCAGGCTCAGTGGCTCACAACTGTAATCCCAGCACTTTGGGAGGCCGAGGCAGGCAGATCACCTGAGGTCACAAGTTCAAGACCATCCTGGCCAACACGGTGAAACCTCGTCTCTACTAAAAATATAAAAATTAGCCGGGCATGGTGGCAAGTGCCTATAATCCCAGCTACTCAGGAGACTGAGGCAGGAGAATTGCTTGAACCAGGGAGGCAGAGGTTGCAGTGAGCTGACTCCGTCTCAAAAATAAATAATTTTTTAAAACAAGAAGCAGTTGATGGTTACAAGTGAAGGGTGAAGGAATCCAAAAGAAGTGGTTGATGGTTACAAGTAAAGGAATCAAAAAAAAAAAAAAAAAGACATCAGTGAAGATTGATGTGGGTAGGCGAGATCTGTCAGAAAGGTCACAATTGCATCAGATCTTATCTAATGGGTAATGTAGATTAAAGAGAGAGAGGAATGGGCATCCCAAGGAGGTGAAATATCTTTTTAAAGACACCGGATTGAAAAAAAAAAAAGCACCATCAGGAAGCCTAAAACCAGATGGCAGGAGCTGAGTAAGGAAGTAAGGGAAGTAAGATTGAATCAGGCTGGGTGTAGTGGCTCGTGCCTATAATCCCAGCACTTTGGGAGGCCAAGGCAGGAGTTCAAGACCAGCCTGGGAAACATAGTGAGACCCCCATCTCTATTTAAACTTGAAAATATAAATTAAAAAAACAAGATTGAATCAACCTAGAATAAATTATAGAGGACTTGGCAGCTTCACCAAGAAGTCTTGATTTAATCCTGTCAGCAGCAAAAAGCCTCTGGAGGTTCTTCAATTGGGAACTGAATAATTTTCTGTTATATCCCACATCAAATCTCCTACCAAATATGGCTGAGGACCTCAGTCCTCTTTTCCTCCAGCCGCACAGGGGTACATCTTGTCCCAAGAGGGTCCACTGGACTCCTACTACAAACCCTCTCTCTTTGCTGGCCACCCCACTTTCAGCCTTTTCTCCTTTCACTTCTATACTTCTTCAACTTCGCAGCCTGACTTCATCCCATCATAGTCTAGGTTATGTCTGTTACCTTGGCATCCTGTGCTTACCTCTACCACATTCATTGATTCATTAGTTCACTCATCAAGTATTTATTATTTTGATCCCCTACCGCCTTCTAGGCCCTCTGCCAAGGGTTGAGCTCACAACGGCTCACCACAACCTCCGCCTCCCAGATTCAAGTAATTCTCCTGTCTCACCCCCCGGGTAGCTGGGATTACAGGCACGCACCACCATGCCCGGCTACTTTTCTGTATTTTTAGTAGAAGTGGGGTTTCACCACTTCTACTAAAGTGGTGAGTTAGCCAGGCTGGTCTCAAACTCCTGACCTAAGGTGATCTGCCCGCCTCAGTCTCCGAAAGTGCTGGGATTACAGGCATGAGCCACTACGCCTGGCCTCCAACTGTCTTCTGTAATCTTCACAATAGAATATGAGCTCATGGTGTCCAACACATTGTAGGTGCTCAATAAAGGTTTATTCAATAGACGAACGTATTGATGCTTGGGAGAATGCTACACATATAGCCACAAGAATTGTCAACAGTCCTGGAATGATAACGACAATCTCATCCCTTCTGAGAATAACTGATCATATAAAAATGTAAATGCTGGGTTATAAGTTGACACACATTTTCTGTGAAGTGCCAGATAGTAAATATTTAGTCTTCACAAGCCATATGGTGTCTGTTCCAACTACTCAGCTACTGGGATACTCGTCTTACCTTTGTAATGCAAAAGCAGCCACTGACAATAGGTAAACAAACTAATGTGACTGTGTTCCAATGAAATTATATTTACAAAAGCATGCAGGAGGTTGGATTTGGCCCACAGGCCCTAGCTTGCCATCCCCTGTCCTGAATGATGCTACTTTTTGTCAATTTTCAGGACTGCCTTTGTGCCTAGTCCATACTCTATTCTTTAGTCAGGTAAATTGAGTTGCCACAGCCAATATCTGAGTTTATCTTTCAACTCATATCTGATTTTTACAATTGTGGTATTATGAAAAGGTACGTAATTCAGAGCACAACAGACTTGTTTTACTCATTAGTTGACTTTTTGGCAAGTTACTTAGCTTTTTTGAACTTCTATCTTGTGACTGTAAATGAAGATTTTTTTTTTAATCCTGTGACGATTGAGACATATATATTGAGAGCTGAATATGATGCCTAGTACACACTAGGCTGAAAACAAATATCCCTTCCCCTTTGCCCAGTCATGTTCTTTTCCTCCTTTAAATAAATCAGCAGATATTAGTTAAGAATCTACTATATCCAAAGTACAATTTCAGGTACCTTTGAAACTGCTATATATCCTCTCTGATATCTCTTTTGACAGCAGGTTCTTTCCATCTGCCTTCTCCTTAACAGGTAGTACCTATATGTACCTTTTTATAGAGTTAGAGGTGATTAGGTTCTTGCATATATGAATTACTAATATTTGAATGTACTTAGGGGGAGTAGAACAGACGAGAATGAAATAACCATCTTTATGTTTCACATTTATTGTTTAATGTCACTGATTTATTGTTAAGTGTCATTGACGTTTATTACTTAACTCCAGATATCCGTTCCTGATATGGCAACTGCCTTGATTTTTATTTGGGGATCCACCTTTCTCCCACCCTTCATCCAACAGTAAAGCTTGAGGCTTGAGTCCTAGACGCTCATAAAAGCAGTACATTAACTTCTCTGGCCATAGTTGGTGTTGACTAGAGTTCATTCACTCCGAGTGAGCGTTATGATTTTGTTTCCTAGGAATGCTGAACAAAGACATTCTCTTTTTTCTGCTGAATTGAAAACAGCAAATAGGGCTTCTGGAGATTATGGCAGCTATTTTACAACCTCAGGGAGAAAGCTTGTCTGAGAACAGAGTAACAGATAACAGACAGACAGAGAGAGAGATATCATTTTGAGCCAGTGTTTAGCTATTTTTCAAGCCACGTGTACCACTGAACTGCTATTTGAGCCAATAAATTCTCTTTTGTTTCTGCTTCTGCCAGACTTAATCAAGTGTTCTGTTACTGGCAATCAAAAAATATCCCAAGTCACTCAGCCTCCTTCCGTCTCCTTCAGAACTAAAGCTAACCACTCATATACACAGAGACTATGTGCCAGAGTCAAGCATCAACCATTCATTCAACAAACATATATTCAGTGCCTATTGGACACAATACATGGTCTCAGAGAGTTATGGCAGTATACCAGCATTAAGAACAGCACAAATGTTTGTAAAAAGAATATCCAGCAAAAAAATAAAAAATAAAAACACATACTCCTACTGTGTATGAGGTCCTCTGCTAGGCGTTGGGGACAGAAAGGGTCACAAGACAATCTGTATTCCCCACGGTTGGCCATGATATTGGAAAGATGTCATGCACATAAAAAGATAAGCAGAAATTGGCCAGGCGCGGTGGCTCACGCCTATAATCCCAGCACTTTGGGAGGCCAAGGCGGGCGGATCACCTGAGGTTGGGAGTTGGAGACCAACCTGACCAACATGGAGAAACCCTGTCTCTACTAAAGATACAAAATTAGCCAGACGTGGTGGCACATGCCTATAATCCCAGGTACTCAAGAGGCTAAAGCAAGATCTTACACAAATGACTTAAACGTATCTTCTAAAATCTATTAGTATAAATTCAGTTTTATTTTTTTAAGATAAATAATCAATAGCCATTTCCACAAAGTCTTCTATGTGCCCAGGATTGTACTATGCCTCAAAGAAAAATAATCTGTATTTTTCTTGAAATAAACATCATCACAATTGAATGGGCAATAAAAGAACCAGTATTTTTCTAATGAAAGTCCTTTCATTATAACCAAATATAATTTTCCTTTTCAGGAAAGAAAATAATTGAGATATTGATAGAGGCTTTATTTATAAAACTGTCATGAAAAATCTATTTCAAATAGATTTCAAGAAACGAGAAAAAAGTCATTTGCTAAATAGAAACACACAGCCATAAAACAATATTTCTATTTGAACCAGAATTATTTGACATTTAAATCCTGCCTCCAGATATTCTATCCAGTTTCCAACTTGACTGTTTCCAATAATAAAATTATTTGTCTTTTTGTTCACATAAAATGGTCTCTAGTCTATTTACTGAACAGTCCAACATTACATCAATGCAGAAATACATTCCAATAACAGTTCAATTAACAAAACAAGCTGTTTAATTAATAAAAACTTTTTTTTTGAGAAGAAACTGAAGCAATTTTGTCATGCATGCTTCAGTGTGCATTTTAATTTTAGTTTTAGCCTGTGATCACTTAAACACAATTATCAAGCAAATCTAAATGGTTAACTATAATTACAAGATTATGCTTTGTGCATTTTGTGGTGTATAAAATCTAGCATAACAGAAAATAAACATAAGTAAGAGCAACAAAGATGTTTATTCACTTACCCTCTTCATAACTACAGCCAGGGTAAACTTCGCTCAGCCTTCGGCCATTGAATTTTGTCCTGAATTTTCCATGTACCATACAATCAGATAAACTCCAGCTTGTGGGGGTAACAAATGGAAATAATGCTGTAAAAAGAATTGCCAAACAAATTTCCATGTGCTTAACCTAGAAGGGAGAAACTGCAACATAAACTAAGTTAAAAGTTTTTAACTGTGTTTAAACAGGAGGGGGTGATTTCACTTTTAGCAGGAACTTGTGACTACTATTGCTTAGCAAGGAAATGATTAACACTCCTGTCGTCATCTGTTTGAGCTCTCCAGCTGCAGGAGATCGGCTAAGGGAACCTTATCAATCCTGGGCATGTGTGCTGTGAATACCATGTCCACTGAGCTGGCAGTTAGCGTCCTAAATTCAACTTCGATGTTAAGTTCTTCTTTCTTTCTTTTTTTTTTTTTTTTTGATGGAGTTTGGCTCTGCAGCCCAGACTGGAGTGCAATTGCGCAATCTTGGCTCACTGCAATCTCTGCCTCCACTGCAACCTCTGCCTCCCGGGTTCCAGTAATTCTCCTGCCTCAGCCTCACAAGTAGCTGGGATTACAGGAATATACCACCACGCCTGGCTAACTTTTTGTATTTTTAGTAGAGACGGGGTTTCACCATGTTGGCCAGGCTGGTCTCGAACTCCTGACCTCAGGTAATCCGTCTGCCTTGCAAAGTGCTGGGATTACAGGCATGAGCCACTGTACCTGAGGTCAGGAGTTTGAGACCAGCCTAGCCAACATGGTGAAACTCTGTCTCTACTAAAAATACCAAAAAAAGTAGACGGGTGTGGTGGTGTGCACCCGTAGTCCCAGCTATTCGGGAGGCTGAGGCAGGAGAATCACTTGAACCCAGGAGGTGGAGGTTGCAGTGAGCCAAGATTGTGCCACTGCACTCCAGTCTGAGAAACAGAGTGAGACTCCATCATAAATAAATAAATAAATAAATAAATAAATAAATAAATAAATCAAGATCTGAATTTGAGAACTGACTTTAGGATTCATGCAACCTTTAGCACATTCCTAACCTTCTTGAATGTCAGTATCCATCCCTGCCAAGCAGGAACAACAATTCCCATTTCACCAAACAAGACCTTCACCTCTTGTGGGGCTCATGTGTTGCAGAATATTTCGTTATAAAATGTTCCATTTTTACCTTTCATTTCTGAGCCCCACATTAAAAGATGGATTATCACTTACACACTTTTTTCTTAAAATTCCAGAGGTTTATAAGTAACATTAGCAGGATCTCTGTGTTCCCTCAGCCTTGTTTGTCTTCCCAACTATGCTCATTTCTAAAAACTTCAGTGCTCTTTTGAATTGCGAGTAAGTACTCTTCTGGAGACCAAGGGTATGAAAAAAAGGGGAAGGACAAATTAATGGGTATACATAACTTGGAGGCACTAAAACCTCATCAAAGGATTATTATTTTTTCTTTAAAGGGTTGTTATGAATAGCAATTATTATACTACACCATCAGTTCTTCATAAATGCATCGCAAAGAAAAAAACAAAACAACTCATCCAGGACAGAGGAATGGCAGATTTATTATATTTAGATAAATTTCTGTCTAGCATCCTGTGAACAGCAGCTTGAGATGATACTGTAAATACATAGCTTCTCTTAGGACATACCGTGGAGTTCCACGCCACCAACAGGGTGAAGTGGATTGTGCATTTCCTGCCAAGCAACCAGTGAGAGTCAGAACTGGGTCTAAAATATTGTGCTGTAAAAAGAACTTAAGAGCTAGTTGTCAGTTGTCAGTTGTGTTTATTATGCTATTAACTTTTAAACGTCACTTTCCTGATTGCTCTTAGATTGCTGACTTAGAAGTAGATTGATGATTCAGAGTTCTTATCATCCTTGCTGAGATATTCACCACGAATTGCCAAGTTAATTTTAAGAAATCAACACGTGGCAGGCGCGGTGGCTCATGCCTGTATTCCCACCACTTTGGGAGGCCAACGCAGGCAAATCACTTGAGGCCAGGAGTTCAAGACCATCCTGGCCAACATGATGAAACCCCGTCTCAACTAAAACTACAAAAATTAGCTGGGCATGGTGGTATGTGCCTTTAATCTCAAGAGGCTGAGACATGAGAATCACTTGAACCTGGAAGGCGGAGGTTGCAGTGAGCTGAGATCACGCTACTGCACTCTAGCCTGTACAACAGAGCAAGATTCTGTCCCCCCCCAGCCCCCGCAAAGAAAAGGAAGAAAAAGAAAAAATCAGTGGATCTTTCTTTCCTTACCTCACCTCCCCTCATCAAAGAAAACAAATTTTAACTATTTTAGTGTCTTAAAACTATTCTAAGTAAACTCAGCTAGTTCCTGTCTCTACACCCGTATACTGTTTTTGTCTGTAGAATATAACAAGTATTCTGGGTCAGTTTCCAATGTTCTATGCAGCGCCTAAAATGGTGGGCACTAGAAGGAGAAACTGAGGGATATGACTGACTAGAAGCCCCTAGCATTCATCCCTTCCACAAAGAGAGACAAAACAACAAACAACCAACTACATTTTAAGAAAAATAATCAAAGGAGCGTGCTGGAATATGTCAAAACAGCAACAGAAACCTTGGTGACCACAGAAGCTCATGATATCCACATAGAGAATGGAAGGAGGCCCTGGGACCCCACCACCTCATTCTCTAGCCAGGATCAGCCAGGAATCAGGAGGAACTTTTCCCTACAGCAAAAAGGGAGGCAAGAGGATCCCAGTAGCTCTCACCAACATCTTGGATACCTACAGTTTTCCCTGTTGGTATCCCCTACAGCCCTCACAAGCCCAGCGGAGGGAGCTGCGTAGAGGCCACATAGCGGCACTCACCTAGAAAAGAGGCCAACACCGTGCCTCACCCGCTGTGGCCTGCACAGTTACTGCACTACACCATCTTGAAACTAGAAATACTGCTGGAGTGTGTCTTGCTCCAGAGTTGAGTAGCCATGGCTCCTTTTCATCCTCGAGGTTAGGGAGCCACTGAATCACCCCAGCCCGGTGGCCTGACTTCCCCAAGCCAAGCTGTGAGCAACTGCTATACCCTTCCTCATGGGGCCATGCAGTGACAGAACTGTTCCATTATCCCTCTGCCACCCTCTGAACTGAGCTGAATCTGTATAGTCCCTCCTGAGGAAATGGTACTTTGGCAGAACAGCTCCATCTACTGAATTCCAGAACGTGAGCTGCTGGGGAAGGGGCGTGCCTCAAAGACATAGATCCTGGTGCTGTGAGTTACCTACATCAAATCCTGCCCAGAACACAAACCTACCAAGACCCAGGTGACACAATAGGTTCATGAGACCCTAAGCCTAGGACCCTGGCCTCATAGCCACCCTAAGCACCTTGCACCTAGAACACAGCACCACAGCAGCTGCTTGTAAACAATGGCAGATGTAATACCAAGAGGGATCCACTTAGCTAAATCTCCCCATTGTGGGGAAAATGAGAATAGGAGAATCCCAAACTTACCACCAAGGACATTAACAACCTACAGTGATGATAATGATGACCCTACAAAAACTTCTGCAGCCTGGCCTTCTGAGGTTCCCACAGTTGTTAGTGACATTGAATGCAGCTGAACATCTGCATGGAGACTATACCACGTCATCTACTCATAAACAGAGTCACCACACCCTTCCCAACTGACACACTAAGACCCAATTGCAGGTGAAACTCTTCCTCTACAAAAACCACTCTAGAAAGTTGGGAAGAAGTAATTCTTCCACTAGATGCACAGACATCAATTCAGGAACACAAGAAACATAAAAAAGCAAGGAAATGTGACACTACCAAAGGAACATAATAATTCTCTATTAACAGACCCCAATAAAAAGGAAATCAACAAATTGCTATAAAAGGAACTCAAAGTAATGATCTTAAGGAAAATCAATGTAATACAAGGAAATACAGATAGACAATTCAATGAAATCTGGAAAACAATTCATGGTATGAATGAGAAATTCAGCAAAGAGACAGATATCATTAAAAAAAAAAAAAAACTCAGAAATCCTGCAACTGAAGAACTCAGTGAATAAAATAAAAATAAAATACAGAGCTTCAGTAGCAGACCTAATCAAGGAGAAGAAAGAATCTCTGAATTTGAAAATAGGTTGTTACTGAGCACGGTGGTTCACACCTGTAATACCAGCACTTTGGGAGACCGAGGTGAGAGGATTACTTGAGCCCAGGAGTTCAAGATCAGCCTGGGCAATATAATGAGACCTCATCTCAAAATAACATAACATAACATAACATAACATAACATAACATAACATAACATAAAATAAAATAAAATAATCCAGTTAGATAATAAAAAAAAAGACATCAGAGAAAAAGAGAGTGAAGAAAGGCTACTTATAGGACTTACAGGCCACTATTATAAAGTGAACAAATATTTAAATTTTGTATATTCCAGAGGGAGAAAATATGGGAAAAGCCATAGAAAACAAATTTAAAGAACTAATAGTTGAACACTTCCCAAGTCTAGGGAACAGTATGGATGTCTACATCCAGAAATCTAAAAAGACTCAAATAAATTCACTCAAAGGGTCCCCCAACTTGAGATATATTAGTCAGTGGTTAAAAGTCAAAGACAAGGACATAATTCTAAAAATAGCAGTAGAAAAGTGTTAAGTCACATATGAGAGAATTCCCATTCAACTAACGGCAGAATTCTCAGCAGAAACCTTCAGGCCAGGCAATAAAAGAGATATATTCAAAGTATTGAAAGAAAAAAAAAATGCTACTCATGAATACTATATCCAGCAAAGCTATTCTTCAGAAATTGGGGAGAAATACTCTTTCCCAGATAAGCAAAAACTGAGGGAATTCCTCACCACTAGATTGGCCTTATGACAAATGTTCAAGAGAGGCCTGCATCTAGAAGTAAGACGATGATAATAGCCATCATAAAAATGTGAAAAAGTATACAACTCACCGGTAGAGTCGATACACAAAGGAGAAAGAGAAAAGAATCAAATATTATCATTGTAGAAAACCACCAAACTGAAATGATAAAAATTAAGAAAGGAATAAAGAAAGGAAGAATATACATAACAACTAGAAAACAATTAACAAAATGAAATAAGTATTTACCTGTCAATAATAACCTTGGGCCAGGTACAGTGGCTCATGCCTGTAATCCCAGCACTTTGGGAAGCCCAAGGTGGGTGAATTGCTTGAGCCTAAGAGTTTGAGACCAGCCTGGAAACAGGGCAAAACTCCATTTCTACTAAAAATACAAAAATTAGCCAGGCATGATAGTGTGTGCCCGTAGTCCCAGCTACCCAGGAGACTGAAATGGGAGGATCAATGGAGCCTGAGAGGCAAAGGTTGCAGTGAGTCAAGATTGCACCACTGCACTTCAGCCTGAGTGACAGACTGAGATCCTGTCTCAAAATAATAATAAACAACTTTGAATGGAAGTGGATTGAATTATCCATTTAAAAGATATAGCCTAAGCAAGGTACAGTGTTGCATGCCTGTAGTCCCAGCTACTTGGGAGGCTAAGGCAGGAGGATGTCTTGAGCCCAGGAGTTTGAGGCCAGCTTGGGCAACATAGCAAGATCCTGTCTCTAAATTAATCAAGTAATTAATTTAATAAAAAGATATAGACTGGCTGAATATATTTTTTAAATGACCCAACTGCTTGCGGTCTACAAGAAACTAATTTTTCACTTTTAAACACAAATAGCCTGAAAGTGAAGGGATGAGAAAAAGAAATTCCACACAAACAGAAACCAAAAGCAAGCAGGAATAACTACATTTACATCAGACAAAACAGACTTTAAGTCAAAAATTGTAAAAAGAGGCAAATAAGGTCATTATAATGATAAAGGCATAAATTCAGCAATAGGATATAACAATTGTAAATATATATGACCCAACATTGGAGCACCCACATATAGAAAAGTCAATATTATTATATTTAAAGGGAGGTATAGACTCCAATACACCAATAGTTGGACACTTCAACACCCTACTCGCAACATTTAACAGATTATCTAGACAGAAAAATCAGCAAAAACCATCGGGTTTAAACTGCACTTTAGAACAAATTGACCTAAAAAACATTTATAGAACATTTCATCTGACAGCTGCAGAATACACATTCTTTTCAGTAGCACATGAGACATTCTTTGGGATAGATCATGTAAGGCCACAAAATAAGACTCACCAAATTTAATATGATGAATATCACATAAAGTATTTTTTCTGACTAGAAAATAATTCTTATTCTTATTGGAATAATACTAGAAACGAGAAAGTTTTGAAATGGTACAAACATATAAAAATTAAACATCATGTTTTTGAACAACTAATGGATCAATGAAAACATTAAGAAGGAAATTTTGGCCAGGTATGGTGGCTCACACTTGTAATCCCAGCACTTTGGGAGGCCAAGGCAGGAGAATTGCTTGAGTTCAGAAGTTAGAGAATAGCCTGGGAAACATAATGAGATCTCATCTGTACTAAAATTCAAAAAATTTTAGCCAAGTGTGGTGGTGCATGCCTGTAGTCCCAGCTACTTGAAGGGCTGAAGTGGGAGGATCGCTTGAGCCTAGGAGGTTGAGGCCACAGTGAGCCCTGATCATGCCACAGCACTCCAGCATGGGCAACAGGGTGCACCTCTGACTCAAAAATAAAAATAAAAATAAGAAGGGGAAAGATTTAAAAGTTTCTTAAATGAAAATAGAAACACAGCCTACTAAAAGTTATGGGATACAGCAAAAGCAGTATTAGAGAGAAGTTTATAGCAATAAACACCTACATTAAAAAGATTTCAAGTCTGGGTGTAGTGGCTCACGCCTGTAATCCCATCACTGTGGAAGACCAAGGCAGGCGGATCTCCTGACGTCAGGAGTACGAGACCAGCCTGACCAACACGGAGAAACCCCATCTCTACTAAAAATATAAAAATGAATTGGGTGTGGTGGCGCATGCCTGTAATCCCAGCTACTCGGGAGGCTGAGGCAGGAGAATTGCTTCAACCTGGAGGCGGATATTGCAGTGAATTGAGATTGTGCCACTGTACTCCAGTGTGGGCAACAAGAGTGAAACTCCATCTCAAAAAAAAAAAAAAAAATTCAAATAAGCAATATAAAAATGCATCTCAAGAAACTAGGAAAGCAAGAACAAATCAAACCCAAAATCAGTAGAAGGAAAGAAATAATAAAGAGCAGAAAAAACAACAATGAAATGAAAAGTTAGCTTTTTGAAAAGATAATCAAAACAAACCATTAGCTGGACTAACCAAGAAAAAAATCCAAATAAATAAAATCAAATATGAAAAAGTAGACATTGCAACTGATACCACAGACAAACAAAGGTTCATTAGAGACTATTACGAATAACTATATGCCAACAAATTGGAAAACTTAGTGGTAATAGATAAATTCCCAAACATATACAACCTACCAAGATTGAACCAAGAAAAAGTAGAAAACCAGAACAGACAAATAATGAGTAAAAAAATTGAATCAGTAATGAAAAGTCTCCCATAATTAAAACAAAACAAACAAACAAAAACCCAGGACCTGATGACTTAACTGCCAGACATTTTAAAAATAGCTATTGATACCAATTATTCTCAAACTCTCCCAGGAAATTGAAGGAGAGAGAATTCTTTTTTTTTTTTTTTTTTTTTTTGATAGGGAGTCTCGCTCTGTCGCCCAGGCTGGAGTGCAGTGGGGCGAGCTCAACTCACTGCAAGTTCCGCCTCCCAGGTTTACACCATTCTCCTGTCTCAGCCTCCTGGGTAGCTGGGACTACAGGCGCCCACCACCACGCCCGGCTAATTTTTTGTATTTTTAGTAGAGACGGGGTTTCACCATGTTAGCCAAGATGGTCTCAATCTCTCGGCCTCGTGATCTGCCTGCCTCGGCTTCCCAAAGTGCTGGGATTACAGGGGTGAGCCACTGTGCCCAGCGAGAATTCTTCTATACTCATTCTACAAGGCCAGCATAACCCTGATACCAAAACCAGATAAGGACACAACAAAAAGAGAAATCTATAGGTCAATATCCCTGGTGAACATAGATTGAAAAAAAAAAAATCCACAAAAATATACTAGCAAATCAAATCCAGCAGCACATTAAAAAGAGCACTCACCATGGTCAAGTGGGATTTGTCTCAGAGATGCAAGAATGGTCCAACATACACAAATCAAAAAATGTGATACATCACAACAGCAGAATGAAGGACAAAAACCACATGATCATGTCAACAAACACAGGAAAGGCATTTGATACAATTCAACATTCCTTCATGATAAAATGTCTTCACCAACTAGGTATAGAAGGACATACCTCAACACAATAAAAGCCACATGGGACAAACCCTCAGCTAGCTAGCATTACACTAAATGCGGGAAAGCTAAAAGCTTTTCCTCTAAGAACTGGAACAAGAGAAGGATGCCCACTTTCACCACTTTTATTCAACATAGTACTGGAAGTTATAGCCAGAGCAATTAGACAAGAGAAAGAAAAAAAGGGGTTCCAAATTGGATAGGAAGAAGTCATATTTGCATATGTCCCTATTTGCATATGGCATGCTCTTATGTATAGAAAACTCTGAAAGTGCCATCAAAAAACTCTTAGAACTGATAAAGAAATTTAGTAAAGTTTCAGGATACAAAATAAACATGCAAAAATTAGTAGCATTTGGCTGGGCACAGTGGCTTACTTATGTACTTGGGAGGCCAAGGGAGAAGGATCACTTGAGGCCAGAAGTTTGAGGCCAGGCTGGGCAACATCGTGAGATCACATCTCTACAAACAAATTGAAAAATCAGTAGCATATTTATACATCAACAATGAACTACTGGAAACATAAATCAAGAAAGCAATCCCATTTGTGATAGCTTTAAAAAAAAATACCTAGGAATAAATTTAACCAAGGAGGTGAAAAATTTCTATGAGGACAACTATAAAACACTGTTGAAAGAAATTAAAGAGTTCACAAAAAAATATGAAGATGCTCCATGTTCACAGATTGAAAGAATTAATGTTATGAAAGTGACCATACTACCAAAAGCAATCTACGGATTCAATGTAATTCCTATCAAAATACCAATGATATTCTTTACAAGAATAGAAAAAAAAATCTTGAAATTCAAATGGAACTATAGAAGATCCTGAATAGCCAAAGAAATACTGAGCAGAAGAACAAATCTGGGAGCATCACACTACTTCACTTCAAAATACATTACAAAGGTATAGTAGCCAAAACAGCATAATACTGGCATAAAAACAGACACATAGACCAGTGGAACAAAATAAAAGACACACAAATAAATTTGCATATTTACAGCCAACTGATTTTCGACAAAGGTGCCAAGAACATTCAGTGGTAAAGGATAGTTTCTTCAATAAATGGTGCCAGAAAAACTGGATGCCCATATGCAGAAAAATGAAACTAGATTCCTATCTATTTTATTTCACAAAAATGAAATAAAAATGGATTAAACACTTATATAGAAGACCTGAAACTGTGAAACTACTAGAAGAAAACATCGAGGAAATGCTTCAAGATTTTGATCTGGGCAAAGCTTTTTGGGTAAGACCTGAAAAGCATGGCAACAAAAGCAAAAATAGACAAATGGTATTACATCAGGCTAAAAAGTTTATGCACCGCAAAGGAGAGTGAAGAGACAACCTACAGAATGGGAGAAAATGTATGTAAACTATCTATCCAACAAGGGATTAATAACCAGAAAATATAAAGAACTCAACTCATTCAGAAACCAATTCGATTTAAAAATAGGCAAAAGGTCAGCCTCACTGGCTCACACCTGTGATCCCACGAATTTGGGAGGCCAAAGAGGGAAGACTGTTTGAGCCCAGGGGTTTGAGACCAGCCTAGGCAACATAACGAGGCCTTGTCTCTACTAAAAATTAAAATTAAAAAATTAGCCAGGCATGGTGGCAAGTGCCTGTAGTCCCAGCTACTCAGGAAGCTGAGGTGGGAGGATCACTTGAGCCCAGGAGTTCGAGGTTGCAGTGAGCCGTGATCACACCACTGCACTCCAACCTGGGCAACAGAGTGAGACCCTGTCTTTTAAATAAATTTTAAAAATTAAAAAAAAAAAATTTAACAGGCAAATGATCTCATAGACATTTCTCAAAAGACATACAGATGGCCAACAGGCATATGAAAAAATGCTCAACATCAATAATCATCAGGGAAATGCAAATCAAAACCACAATGAGATATTATCTCACTCCAATTAAAATAGCTATCATCAAAAATACAAAAAATATGCATTCACTGCAATATCTAAATTAATAAACTAAAACCAAATAAAAATGACAAAAAATAAATACTGCAGAGAAAGGGGAACCCCCATTCACTGTTGATGGGAAGATAAATTAGTACAGCCACTATGGAAAATAGTAGGGAGGTTCCCCAGAAAACTAAAAGTGGGGCTGGGGGTGGTGGCTCACACCTGTAATCCCAGCACTCTGGGAGGCCGAGGCAGGCAGATCATCTGAGGTTGGGAGTTCGACACCAGCCTGGCCAACATGGTGAAACCTTGTCTCTACTAAATATACAAAAAAAAAAAAAAAAGTTAGCTGGGTGTGGTGGTGCATGCCTGTGATCCCAGCTACTAGGGAGGCTGAGGCAAAAGAATCACTTAAACCCAGGAGGCAGGAGGTTGCGGTGAGCCGAGATTCGCCACTGGACTCCAGCCTGGGCAATAGAGCAAGACTCAGTCTCGGAAAAAAAAAAAAAAAAAAAAAAAAACTGGCAATAGATGTATTACATGATCTAGCAATCCACTACTGGGTTATATCTGAAAGAAAGAAAATCAGTATATGGAAGAGATATCTGCACAACCATGTTTATTGCAGCACCATTCACAATAGCCAAATCAAACTAAGTGTCCATCAACAGATTAATTCATCATGAATTAATTCATAAAAATGAAATCCTGTCATTTGTCACAATGTAGATGGAATCAGAGGCCATTATATAAGTGAAATGAGCCAGGCAAATATCACTTGTTCTCACTTACATCAGTTTCATTAAAAAGTTGATCTCACGGAGATAGAGAGTAGAATGGTGGTTACCAAAGGCTGGGAAAGGTAGGTGGGGAGAGGGGGAAGAGAGGTTGGTTGGCTGGAAGCTGTGGCTCACGCCTGTAATCCCAGCACTTTTTGAAGCCAAGGCATGTGGATCACGTGAGCTCAGGAGTTTAAGACCAGCCTAGGCAACATGGTGAAACCCCGTGTCTACAAAAAAATACAAAAATTAGCTTGGCGTGGTGGTGTGTACCTGTAGTCCCAGTTACTCAGCAGGCTGAGGTAGGAGAATCACTTGAGCCCAGGAGGCAGAGGTTCCAGTGAGCGGAGATGGCACCACTGCACTCCAGCCTGGGCAACAGAGGGAGACCCTGTCTCAAACCAAAAAGAAACAAACAAACAAAAAAAGAGCGAGAAAGAGGGAAGTTGGTTAATGGGTACAAAAATACAGTTAAATAGAAGAAATACATTCTGGCATTTGTTAACACAGTAAGATGATGAAAGTAATTTATTGTGTGTATATATATAATTTTTTTTTTTTCTTGAGACAGAGTCTTGCTCTGTTGCCTGGGCTGGAGTGCAGTGGGGTGATCTCGGCTCACTGCAAACTCTGCCTCCTGGGTTCACACCATTCTCCTGCCTCAGCCTCCTGAGTAGCTGGGACTACAGGCGCCCGCCACCATGCCCAGCTAATTTTTTGTATTTTTAGTAGAGACGGAGTTTCACCATGTTAGCCAGGATGGTCTCGATCTCCTGACCTCGTGATCCACCCGCCTCGGCCTCCCAAAGTGCTAGGATCACAGGCATGAGCCACCATGCCCGGCCGTTTATTGTGTATATTAAAAGAACAAGAAAAAATATTTGAGATGTTCCTAATACGAAAAAAGTAATAGATGTTTGAGGTGATGCATATCCTAGTTACTCTGATTTGAGCAATACACATCAGACGCATGTATCAAAATATCACATGGACCCCAAAATATGTACAATTATTATGTATCAATAAAAATGGGGGTACTTTATAGACATAACTATGTTCTCATTTCTTTTTGTTGGGCTACATCAATTAGCTAAAAAGTTTGAGAAAAGTCACACACATACACACACACACCCACACACACAAGCTTTAAGTCAACCTCATTGTTCAACATGCTAACAGTGTCTGGCACTTTGTAAACACTGAATAATGTTTCCATTACAGCTGTCACTCCGAATCTACAAGGGATAAGTTACAGGAACTCCCACAGATACCAAAATCCTTTTATGCTAAGGTCCCCTATATAAAATGGCATTGTGTTTGCATAAAACCCATGCACATTTGCCCATATACTTTAAATTATCTCTAGATTACTTATAATATCTAATACAATGTAAGTGCTATATAATAGTTGTTATAACTGTATTTTTTTTAGTATCTTATTTTTTCTTTTTTTTAACATTTTCAACCTGTGATTGGTTGAATCTATGAACAAGGATCCCATGGATATGGAGGGCCAATTTAATTATTCAGTTATCTAAAGGTTGGTGTCTACATAAGCACATGAGAAAAAGCAAAAAAAAAACCCAAAATTTTCTGCAAAGGGAGTTTTCAGTCTAGATTTTAAGGGGACCAAGTGTTCTGTGAACACCCTGAAATTGTATGTAAAATATGTGCTTGTGGCCAAGCGTGGTGGCTCATGCCTGTAATCCCAACACTTTGGGAGGCCGAGGTGGGCAGATCACTTGAGGCCAGGAGTTCCAGACCAGCCTGGCCAACATGGTGAAACCCTGTCTCTACTAAAAATTTAAAAATTAGCTGGACATGCTGGTGCAAGCCTGTAGTCCCAGTGACTTGGGAGGCTGAGGCAGAAGAATGTCTGGAACCCTGGAGGCGGAGGTTACAGTGAGCTGAGATTAAGCCACTGCACTCCAGCCTGGGTGACAGAGCAAGACTCCATCCCAAAAATCAAAACCAAAAAAATTATGTAGTTCCTAGGGATAAGCTTGGGAAGTACACTCTAGACTTGGATTGCATCTTTCAGGGAAAGATTATATATTATCTCCATAATATGGCAAAGATCAATATTAACTATTTTGAGCGCAATATTACTCTTCTGCTTTTCGTTTTGTTTTGTTTTTGAGATGGAGCTTCTCTCTTGTTGCCCAGGCTGGAGTGCAATGGCGCAATCTCGGCTCACTGCAATCTCTGCCTTCCAATGTAGAGTAACACATTCAGCTGGACAATAAAATGCAAAAGTAAATAAAAATATTTTCAGGTGTTCAGAACCTGAAATTTTCCTAACATGCTCATCTCTTAAGAGCTACTAAGGGATTGGCTCCAGAAAAACAATAGAATAAACTGAAAATGGAAAGTATGGTATTCAGGGAACAGAGAAGCCAATATGAGAAAAAAGTAAAAGGAATCCACAGAGCGAGAGGGAGAGGAGGCCCCAAAACAAGGGCTGTGCAGTAGGCCTAAGGAGCAGCTAGACAGAATTGAGCAGGCATGGAGAATGTGGGGAGATTTTCTTCAATAAGTTGCAAATGATAAAATACCTGGAGCATATTGAAAATAATTTACTAATCGGGGCGGGGGGGAGATGGGGCTTGAAATACTAGAAAATACACAGACAACTAAGCAAGTGGAAAAAAAAAAAAACTAAACTAATTCCAGGAAAGGAATAATCATGGTGATATGGGTTGGCTGTGTCCCCACCCAAATCTCATCTTGAATTGATTGTAGTTCCCATAATCCACACATATCGTGGGAGGGACCCAGTGGGAGATAACTGAATCGTGGGGGTGGTTACCTCCATGGTGTTCTTGTGAGAGTGAGTGGGTTCTCACAAGATCTGATGGTTTTATAAGGGGTTTTTTTTTCCCGCTTTTGCTTGGCACTTCTTGCTGCCACCATGTGAAGAAGGACATGTTTGCTTCCCCTTCCACCATGGTTATAAGTTTCCTGAGACCTCCCCAGCTCTCAGGAACTGTGAGTCAATTAAACCTCTTTCTTTTATAAATTACCCAGCCTCGGGTATGTCTGTAACAGCGTGAGAACAGACTAATACACATAGTATATTACATTTTCCTTTTCTATGCAGATAAGGAATCATAGTATACCACCTATTCTCCTGTGAGTAGCATTTTCATAATACTGAAAATCCTGAATATGGAACTACCCAAGGTTACAATATATCTGTGTGGAGAAATGTATGTGTGCATATGTGTAGTGGGGATGGCAAAATGAGCTAAATTCTCAGCTTCCATGGTGAGTTATCAAAACATAATACCTAAAGCTAACCAAGAAATAACAATAAAAACATATTATTGAGGGATATAGAGCCATAAAATAAAATAATCAGCTGAAGGAATTGAACCTTGAACAAGCCAAGCAACACATATAAAAATGAACTTTAAAAAGCTACATATCTATGGACTGGGCACGGTGGCTCAAGCCTGTAATCCCAGCACTTTGGGAGGCCGAGGCGGGTGGATCACGAGGTCAAGAGATCGAGACAATCCTGGCCAAAATGGTGAAACCCCATCTGTACTAAAAATACAAAAATTAGCCGGGCGTGGTGGCAAGCACCTTTAGTCCCAGCTACTCAGGAGGCTGAGGCAGGAGAATCACTTGAACCTGGGAGGCGGAGGTTGCAGTGAGCCAAGATTGCACCACTGCACCCCAGCCTGGCGACAGAGTGAGACTCCGTCTCAAAAACAAACAAACAAACAAAAAAACAAACAAAAAACTATACAGCAATGAAATCAGCCAGCCAGGAGATGAATTTTTTTAAAATTGTGGGCCAGGCATGGTGGCTTACGTCTGTAACCCCAGCACTTTGGGAGGCTGAGGCAGGTGGATCATCTGAGGTCAGGAGTTCGAGACCAGCCTAACCAACATGGAGAAACCGTATCTTTACTAAAAATACAAAATTAGCCGGGTGTGATGGTGCATGCCTGTAATCCCAGCTAATCAGGAGGCTGAGACAGGAGAATCGTTTGAACCTGGGAGGCGGAGGTTGCAGTGAACTGAGATCGTGCTATTGCACTCCAGCCTAGACAACAAGAGTGAAACTCCGTCTCAATAAATAAATAAAATAAAATAAAATAAAATTGCCTAGAATAAATGGGATATGGCAAAAATATGTTAACAAGCATTTAATCTATTTAAATATGAGAATTATAATTACAGTGGGAATATAAATGTTTTTAAATTGACAGTAAAAATAAGTAACAAAAAATTGGAGAAGGGAAATAGAAAAACGTATAAGAGTGTTAATGTCCTTGTCTTTTACTTAAGGAAATTAGTCAATATGGTCTAAAACGGAAACACCTAGGTCACAGAGTATCCCTCATGATCATTCCTTTTTAACTTTCAAATAATCTTTTATTAATTAAAATATGTAGTGGTGAAAAAAAGAACCACTTTTTTTCTGGTGGGGATGTTAATATTGGGGGATACAATGCATGTGTGGGGTTAGGGAGTCCATAGGAAATGTCTGTACCTTCCTCTCAATTTTGTTTAGGACTTCAAGACCAGCCTGGCCAACATGGTGAAACCCCATCTCTACTAAAAATACAAAAAATTATCCAGGTATGGTGGCATGGTCCTG
The DNA here is from genome assembly GCF_008728515.1 of Papio anubis. Lineage (NCBI taxonomy): Eukaryota > Metazoa > Chordata > Mammalia > Primates > Cercopithecidae > Papio > Papio anubis. The sequence continues at coordinate 22,444,619 of NC_044988.1, read as the reverse complement.
TAGTCCCAGCTACTTGGGAGGCTGAGGCAGGAGAATGATTTGAACCCAGGAGGAGGAGGTTGCAGTGAGCCGAGATCACACCACTGCACTCCAGCCTGGGCGACAGAGTAAGACTCTGTCTCAAAAAAAAAAAAAAAAGTGTTTATAAAAAGAACATCGTAGGAACACTAGAGGGCATTAGAAAATAAGAAATAAATACAAATTTGAAAGAGAAACATCTGAGGTTTAGCAGTTTCTTCTATTTTACTTTAATTTCTTACCTTCTATTAAATTCAAGTAAAATTGCATATAATACCTTTTATTTTAAGTGGCTTATTGGATGATAAGCCAATAAGCATTTTATAAAATTCTATCTACCTTTCCTCTATGCATCTAAATATTTCAATTCACCGATCCCTCTGTCCATCAAGAAGTTCTAGATGTGATGCTCATCTAGTGTTACTAAACATTACTTCCAAATTACAGTGACATAATAAAATTCTTTTTTGCATATATCTGTGTTGCTTAAATTTTTACAAGTATGTTTCTTTTCAGTAAAGTCAAAGCTCACAAAAGGTCACAAAAGTATGTTAAAACAATACAAGAGTATTCTAAACAACGTCATACTGAACAGGCAAAAACTGGAATCATTCCACTTGAGAACTGGAACAAGACAAGAATCTGTCATCACTCCTATTTCAAGTAGTACTAGAAGTTCTAGCCAGAGCAATAAGGCAAGAGAAAGATAAAAGGCATTCAAATAGGAAAAGAAGTCGAACTATTTCTCTTTACGGAAAATGTGATCCTATAGCTAGAAAACCCTGAAGATTCTGCCAAAAGGCTCCTGGAACTGATAAACAACTTCAGTAAAGCTTCAGGATACAAAATCAATGTATAAAATAAATAGCATTTGTATATACCAGTCACGTTCAAGCTGAGAGCCAGATGAAGAATGCAATCCCATTTAAAATAGCCACACACACAAAATGAAATACCTAGGGACACATCTAACCAAGGAGGTGAAAGATCTCTACAAGAAGAACTAGAAAACGCTGCTGAAAGATGTAAAACGTGACATAAACAAGTGGAAAAACACTTCATTTCTAATGAATTGGAAGAATCAGTATCATTAAAATAGCCATAGTGCCCAAAGCAATCTACAAATTCAACACTATTCCTATCAAACTACCAACATCTTTTTGCAGAACAGAAAAAACTATTCTAAAATTCACAAGGAACCAAAACAGGCCCCAAATAACCATAGCAACCCTAAGCAAAAAGAACAAAGCTGGAGGCATCACATTGCCCATCTTCAAACTACACTATGAGGATTAGGTAAAGAAAACAGCATGGTACCGGTACAAAAACAGACACATAGACCAATTGAATAGCATAGGAAACCTAGAAATAAAGCCACAACCATCAGATCTTCGATAAAGCTGACCAAAATAAGCAATGGGGAAAAGACTTCCTATTTAGTAAATGGTGCTGGGATAGCAGGCTAGCTACATGCAGAATGAAACTGGACCCCTACCTTTTACCATATACAAAAATTAAGATAGATTAAGATTTAAATGTAAGACCTCAAACTATAAGAATTCTAGAAAAAAGCATAGGAAACACCATTCTAGACATCAGCCTTGGGAAAGAATTTATGATGACTAAGTCTTCGAAAGCAATTGCAACAAAACCAAAAATTGACAAGTGGAACCTAATTAAATTAAAGAGCTTCTGCACAGCAAAAGAAACTATCAACAGAGTAAACAGACAACCTACAGAATGGGACAAAATATTCACAAACTATGCAGCCAACAATGGTGTCATATCCAGAATCTATAAGGAACTTAAACAATTGAACAAACAAAAACCAAATAATCCCATTTAAAAATGTGCAAAAGACATGAACAAACGCTTCTCAAAAGAAGACACACAAGTGGCCAACAAACATGAAAAAATGCTCCACATCACTAATCATCAGAGAAATTCAAATCAAAACCCCAATGAGATACCATCTCATGCCAGTCAGTATGGCTATCATTAAAAAGTCAAGGTCAACTGCAGTGGCTCACACCTGTAGTCCCAGCACTTTGGGAGGCCAAGGCGGGCAGATCACGAGGTCAAGAGATCGAGACCATCCTGGCCAAAATGGTGAAACCCCATCTGTACTAAAAATACAAAAATTAGCCAGGCGTGGTGGCAAGCACCTGTAGTCCCAGCTACTCAGGAGGCTGAGGCAGGAGAATCACTTGAACCCGGGAGGCGGAGGTTGCAGTGAGACAAGATCACGCCACTGCACTCTAGCCTGGTGACACAGAGACTCCGTCTCAAGAGAAAAAAAAAAAAAAAAGTCAAAAAACAGCCTGGCGCAGTGGCTCACGCCTGTAATCCTAGCACTTCAGGAGGCCGAGGTGGGTGGATTTACTGAGCTCAGGAGTTTGAGACCAGCCTGGGCAACATGGCAAAACCCTGTCTCTACTAAAAATACAAAAAATTAGCCAGGCATGGTGGCACATGCCTGTAGTCCCAGCTACTTGGGAGCTGAGGCACAAGGGCTACTTGAACCTGGGGGGTTACAGTGAGCTGAGATTGTGCCACTGCACTCCAGCCTAGGCGACAGAGCGAGACTCTGTCTCCACACACACACACCCCAAAAAAAAATAAAAATAAAAAATAAAAAAAAGTCAAAAAACAACAGATGCTTGACAAGGCTGCAGAGAAAAGGGAACGCATATATATTGGTGGTGGGAATGTAAATTAGTTCAGCCAGTGTAGAAAGCAGTTTGGAGATTTCTCAAAGAACTCGGAACTACCAATCAGCCAAGAAATCCCATTAGGGTATATATCCAAAAGAAAACAAATCTGTCTACCGAACACACATGCACTTGCATGTTCTTTGCAGGACTATTAACAGTAGCAAAGACACAGAATCAATCTAGGTGCCCATCAATAGCGAATTGGATAAAGAAAATGTGATACATATATACAATGGAATACCATGCAGCCATAAAAAAGAATGAAATCATATCCTTTGCAGCAACATGGATGCAGCTGGAGGCCATTATTCTAAGGGAATTAATGCAGAAACAGAAAACCAAATACCACATTTTCATTTATAAGTGGGAGCTAAAGACTGAGTACTTACGGATATAAAGATGGCACAATAGAAACTGAGGACTTCTTGGGGCGAGGGTGGGCAAGGGGCAAGGGGCAAGGGGCAAGAGTTGAATAACTGTTGGGTCCTATGCTCAGTACCTGGGTGATGGACTCATTTGCACCCCAAACCTCAGCATCATGCAATATACTCAGGTAACCTGCGCATGTAGCCCTTGAATCTAAAAAAAAGTTAAAAGAAAAAAAAGGAATGTTCTAAAAATCATGTGAATTTGGAAAAAAATAAATACAGGTTTAGCCATGTTCATATATTACTTTGATTTAACAAAAAATAATGATGAATTCAAATATATGTGTGTAACTACAGGTAAGAAACAATAAGCTAAAATATTAACTATGGTTGTCTCTGAAAAATGAGATTTTGATTTTTTCTTTTTTCTTTTTCTTTTCTTTTTTTTTTTTTTTTTTTTGAGACGGAGTCTTGCTCTGTCACCCAGGCTGGAGTGCAGTGGCGCGGTGTCGGCTCACTGCAAGCTCCGCCTCCTGGGTTCACGCCATTCTCCCGCCTCAGCCTCCCGAGTAGCTGGGACTACAAGCACCCGCCACTACACCTGGCTAATTTTTTATATTTTCAGTAGAGACGGGGTTTCACCTTTGTAGCCAGGATGGTCTCGATCTCCTGACCTAGTGATCCTCCTGCCTCGGCCTCCCAAAGTGCTGGGATTACAGGCGTGAGCCACCGCACCCGGCCGAGATTTTGATTTTTTCTGTATCTTTTTGTGCCTTTGTAAATTTCCACAATGGGCACATATCATTTAAATAATCATAAAACCAATATTCATTATATAAAAAATTAATCAATGGATTAGTTAAGTACAGATAGAGAGTTATGTACTAGGTTAACAACTTTGCCTGCTAGACTTTACAACTGCTTGTTTAACAATGGAACACAGTAATCAAAGAATGCCCGGAAAGCTTAGGGTGGGAATGCTTTTAGACACTATTGAATACACCCACACTTTTGCACCTGCAGTTTTACAAGCTCAAATTAGAAAACCTATCATGTTAATAAAAATAAAAATATTGGAGGGAGCGCCCTTCCAGGAGAGGGAGTGGCTGCCATAGTGAGAGGCTGGTGCCGCGGCTCTTTCCCTGCAGTCCTGCCGAGGACGTGTGCGTCACGGGTGCTTCCTTCTTCTGTTCGGGTGGAAAGCTTGGGATGTGGTTAATGCCACCTACAGTTCTCAGAGCCATGCATGGCCAGATCTCACTGTATATTATCAAAAGCACATCAGTGCCAAATAATTGGTCATCTAATGTTAAAACTGCTTAAGGAAATTTGAAAATACAACATGCAGCACACTGACAATACGTCAAAACTTGGATTTGTTCCTTCCTGATAAAACAGCTGGTGGTTTGAATACATCTCAGATCCTGGAAATGGACCAAAAAAAAAAAAAAAAAAATCAAATACTAGCATACTGTCTCCATTAAATGCTGCTCATTGCCAAGATGAAAAAGCACACCTTCCAACCATGAAATCCTTTGGTACTCACAGGAGCGACTGACAAACCAAATCTATTGGGTTCTAAGTTGTTTATAAAAATGTGAAAGAGGCATTTCTCATCTATATCAATGGAAACATTTGTTCCAAAACAAGACTTTCCACAGACCAAGAGACCACTAAAAGCATCCAGGACCAGGCAGCCATCCAGGACCAACCTTCCAGTTCTGTCTGTGAACGAGGTGAAGTGGGCGTGGCCATGGCTCTTGTGTTTGGTGATCATTGCCCACGCTAAACCAGCGTGTGTTGCATGCCAGCCTTACCACCAACATAAGAGAAATGGCAGTCAACTCAGACTTCTTCATCAAGATCTTTGAAGCCTAAAAAATATTCAAAGGGATTCAAAATCTTAATTTTTAAGAATTAATGATACATATAAAAACAAAATACAGGCAATAAAACATGAAAATATAGTTTATAAAAGATTTAGTTACTGGTCTAAGGAAACTGAAAAAGAGGACTAGTACTAAGTCCAGTCTAAGAATGAAACTGTTAAAAAAAAACAAAAAACAAAACAAAACCCACTAAAAATAAAACAGACTAGAAATTCTTCATCAAATTAAAAAATACTGTAACTCTTCAGACAGATAAGCCTTTATTAGCCTGTGGCAACTGTGCATGGAGCGGTGAAATGACACACTAGGGTAGACAGACTCCAAAAGCAGCAGGGGAAGAGGGCCTTGCTTTTTTATCCTCTTCAGGTTTAAGGGGGTATTTTTATTCATCCTTAAGGGGTTTATGGGAATTTTTCTGCTACAATTTGCATTTCTCCTTTAATAACAATTTAAGGGTCAAACTCAAGCCCTTGGTAACCTTTGTATCTTGCATAATACCTAGAACGGTGCCTTGTGCTTAAATGTTGATTAAATTGGAAAGGATCGAAAAGAGGCAAGAGGATCTTTAATGTCGATAGTCATCAACATTAAAGATATTTTAAACTTGATGAAGACTTCTGAATCTATCAGAAAACAGGTTAGAATGTCTGTCTTTAAGTCTTGATTCTGAAAAGTAACCCCTGAGCCTGTTTAATTTTGGCTGTGTTTTTATTACAGTGTGGCTGACACCCCTTAGAAAGGTATACATACCTTTACTCATCCTCAGATCCTGAAGCTAGGAATTAATGAATACGTTTTTGTGTTGGATTCCGGAATGGTTTCAATTCTTGTGTGGTTTCTCTGAACCCAGGATGTGAAGGATGGAAGCGTTGTGCAGGTACTACTCCCCCTTTCCTTTTGCTGGAGCTTTGGGGTAACCTGGGAAATTCAGTATTTAAGTGTCCGAGATGACATTGAGCGTAAAAACCTGAATTCATGGCAGATCCAAAAAGAAAAAACTCAACTCATTTTGTTCTTTTGTTACATCTAGCAGCACAGTGCATCAGGTTTCTTAGGAGGGAGCTGATACGGCCAGAGATGTCCCTAGGCTCTGTTCCTTTGGGCCATTCCTTAGACTTGGAAGCAATTTTCCTAAATACCGTTTCTTATTTTTCTTTAGGATTTTTTTTCTACTTCCTTCCAGGAAAGGATTTGAAGTAATTTTCAACATTCAATATAGTTTCAAATGAGATAATAAATACTTTCACATATTAGTCAAAGCAAATAGTTGACACGAACAGAGAAATAACTGTTATAAATTACCTGAAATGAATAATCTAGTTGAACGTTTTGCTTTGAGAAGCCCAGTATTTAAAAGAGGAAGTCCTCCTGGGATTTATTGTTTGCTGTTTATTGTTGTGGGGGAGGACAGAATAAAAACATAAAAATATCTTAAGAGAAATAACTTTTTCCATGACTGAAATTAAGGAGTCAGTTATTTCATGGGTCCTGTTATAGAAGACACTATATAACATGATAGACAATGACTTTAGCTGGAGTTTGGCAAAAAGAAGCCTATGCTGTCTTTCTGAAAGCACAGAAAAATAATAGAAAATCATATGTTTCTGGCTGGGTGGTGGCTCACACCTGTAATCCCAACAGTTTGGGAGGCCGAGGCAGGCGGATTACTTGAGGTCAGGAGTTTGAGACCAGCCTGACCAACATGGTGAAACCCTATGTCTACAAAAATACAAAAATTAGCCAGGCATGGTAGTGGTGTGTGCCTGTAATCCCAGCTTTTCAGGAGGCTGAGGCAGGAGAATCTCTTGAACCCAGGAGGCAGAGGTTGCAGTGAGCCGAGATCATGCCACTGCACTCCAGCCTGGGTGACAGAGTGAGATTCTGTCTCAAAAAGAAGAGGAGGAGGAGGAGGAGGAGGAGGAAGAGGAGGAGGAGGAGGAGGAGGAGGAAGAAGAAGAAGAAGAAGGAGAAGAAGAAGAAGAGGGGAGGAGGAGGAGGAGGGAGAAGAAGGAGAAGAAGAAGAAGAAGAGGAAGAAGAAAAAGAAGAAGAAGAAGAAGAGAAATTTTTGGAACATCCTTTCTTGAAGATTTTACTTTTCATAGAGAAAGCAGTCTTGGCATGGCTAGGTAATATGTCCCCAAATTGAGGGCCACCCCGTTTTCATACAGCCACTATAGTGCTGGTAAACCCTTTATACAACTCTTGACTGAGACAAGGAAAGGACTCTCCTTTGTGTCAGAAAGCATGTGGGCTTTGTTTTGTTCCCATGTTTGCACCAAGTTCATCTTTTTAGCTCTGCAGAACACTATGCATCTGGAGTTGGCTGAATGAGGTTTCAGTGACCCTCTCTGTCAAAATTAAATCTTTATCTGTTCTCATTTTCAGAGATCATAAACTGAGATATTCAACCCACATCCCATTGGCTTACAATTCCTAAAAGCAATAGTGCGTGCAGTGGCTCATGCCTATAATTTCAGTGCTTTGGGAGGCTGACGCAGGAGGACCACTTGAGGCCAGGAGTTGAAGACCAGCCTGGCAACATAGCAAGACTCCCATTTCTAAAAGACTTAAAAAAAAAAATTAGCCAAGTGTGGTGGTGCACACCTGTAGTCCTAGCTACTCAAGAGGCTGAGGTGGGAGGATCGCTTGAGCCCAGGGGTTCCAGGCTGCAGTGAGCCATGACTGTACCTAACTCCATCCAGCCTGGGCAACAGAATGAGACCCTGTCACTAAACAAACAAATGAAAAAACAATAATAGCAGCGCTTCTTGTTAATGTCTAGTCTTTGAAGAGAACAGCAGAGGATGGGAAAGGCAGGTCTGAGTAGCATGGAGTCTGACGCTAGGGAGAGAGTTTTCAGGCTAATAGCACAGGGTGTTACAAAATCACTAGTGAATTGTTAACCATTTTTTTGAAAAATGAAATAGAATAGAAAAAAACAGAATACACTGCTCATGATAAAGGTAAATACTGGTTTGTGAAGCTTTTGTGGCAATTATTGGTGTGTGAGCATATATGTGTATCTGTACTGTGTATAATGATTTCTTATCATAGGTTGTAGTCAAGAAAACTTACAAGATAAAGCATAATACCGGTAATGTAAAAAAAAATTAAAAATTAAAATATTGTCTTCAACTTTTAATAAGCATTACAGAATTATGTATTATGTGTTAATGCTCTCTATAATTCTGATAGTTACCATCTTTCATCTAAAGAGCAAGCCAACATATTTTAATGAGTTGATTAAAAATATGAACTATTATATGGAATAAGCTATGAATTCAATTTTTAAAATAAACATAGGACTGTTCAGGTTATCATTTGTTTCTTTAATAAGTCTTGGCAGTTTACACGTTTAAAGAAATTTGTCCACTTGATCTAAGTACTCAAATACTATTTTTAAAATTCTAAATATTAAAAGCAATACTATTTTTAAAATTCTAAGTGTTCAAAAGACTCATTAAGCCTTAGAAATATTCTAATAAAATGTCCAGGAATAATAAAATCTTGGACTGAAAAACAAAATGAGCAGGCAAACAGAAAACAGAATTAGCTTATTATAAGGACAAAATAATAATGTTTATATGTATTACACTTATTCTAGTAGTCCAGAGAGGAATACATGTATTTTTATATACTGTTCTTTTAATATATTGTTAGATTTGTCAATATTTTGTAGAGGATTTTTGTGTTTATGTTCATGAGGGATATTGTATTGATCTATAGTAGTCTTCTTCTTCTCCTTCTCCTTCTTTTTTGAGAGAGTCTCACTCTGTCACCCAAGCTAGAGTGCAATGGCGCAATTTTGTCTCACTGCAACCTCCGCCTCCCGGGTTCAAGCGATTCTCCTGCCTCAGTCTCCTGAGTAGCTGGGATTACAGGCACACGCCACCATGCCCAGCTAATTTTTGTATTTTTAGTTAGAGACGGGGTTTCACCATTTTGGTCAGACTGGTCTCAAACTCCTGACCTCACGATCCGCCTGCCTCGGCCTCCCAAAGTGCTGGGATTATAGGAGTGAGCCACTGGGCTCGGCTTTCTTCTTCCGTAATATGTTTATCTGGATTTGGTATCAAAGTAATGCTGGTTCCCCAAAGTGAACTAGAAAGTATTTCCTACTATTTTTTCTGAGAAATAGTACATTATTTCTTCCTCAAATGTTTGGTAGAATTTTCCAATGAACTTATATGAGTCTGGAGTTTTATTGTTAGAAGGTTTTAAGCTATGAATTCAATTTTTAAAATAAACATAGGACTGTTCAAGTTATCTGTTTCTTTAATAAGTCTTGGCAGTTTACACCTTTAAAGAAATTTGTCCACTCAAATTTATAGGAATAAAGTTGTTTGTAATATCTGGGACACCAATGACATGAATGTTGTACATTTTGATATTGTCTTAAAGGTTGATAAGGGTCTGTTCATTTTAAAATCTTTTTTCTTCTTGTTTTCAAATGGTTTTCAAATAATTTCTATTGGCCTATCTTCAAGTTCACTGATTTTTCCTGTCTTCCCAATTCTGCTACTTAGCACATGTACTGCATGTACTGAATCTTTTATATATTGTAATTTTTTCTTCTCAAATTTCCATTTGATTTTTTCTTATAGTTGATTTTTCTGAAAAATAATATCTTTTCATTAAGTTTATTTTCCTTATGGATTATAATTATAATAGCTTTAAAATCTTTGATAATTCTAACATTTGTGTCATCTTGGGTTTGGCATCTGTTGATTGTCTTTTCCCTTGAAAACTAGTCACATTCTCCTAATTCTTTGTGTGTCAAGTATTTTGGATTGTGTCCTGGACATTTTGAATATTATGTTGTGAGAATCTGGGTCTTTTTAAAATCCTCTGGAGAGTATCAATTTTTAAATGAGTAATCAACCCAGTTGGGTTCAGGCTTTAAGTTCTGTCTGTTCTTCTGTGAACAAGGTTCTAACGTTACTTAAGTTCCCAAAGCCTTGGCTATGCTGCCTTGGGAATGTCCCATGCATGTATCACACTCTGGTGTTAGTATGGAGCTTGGGCAGAAGTTTGTATTGCAGTAGAGTTTTCAAAGGCTTCGCTAGGTGGTTTTCAATCTATCTCCTGTATCTGTACCTCAGGGATGAGGCTGGGACCATTGCCAGTTTATACACAGAATGCCATGGGACCCGTAATCCAGTCCTCTCTGCTCCGGAATTCCTCCTTATCTCTCCTGCTCAACGTAGTCCCCCCTTTCTTAGTCTCCTGGCTGAAGAAGATAGGTTTTTATCAATTTCTGCTGTTCATACTGCCCACTGCAGTTCTGCTAGGTGTTCACTCTTGCTTAAGAGCTGGGAGAGACAGGAAAAAAATGAAACCAGAAAACTGAACTCTACATGAGTTTCTTTGCCCAGTTCGACTTCCATTCCCAATCCAATAATGCTTTCATTTACTTTTCAGAGACTACAAGTATACTCTAGCCAGAGCTTTTACTTGTTTTTTGTTGTTGCTGTTGTTGTTGTTTGTTTGTTTGTATTGAGACTGAATCTTGCTCTGTTGCCCTGGCTGGAGTGCAGTGGTGCAGTCTTGGCTCACTGCAACCACTGCCTCCTGGGTTCAAGTGATTCTCATGCCTCAGCCTCCCAAGTAGCTGGGATTACAAATAGCGCTACCACACCTCGCTAATTTTTGTAAGTTTAGTAGAGACAGAGTTTCACTATGTTAGCCAGGCTGTTCTCGAACTCCTGACCTCAAGTGATCCACCTACCTTGGCCTCCCAAAGTGCTGGGATTACAGGTTTGAGCCACTGTGCCCGGCCACTTTTACTTGTAAGTAGAGAGACACATGGGGTATAGTAACTTACTTGATCAACTCTGAAAGTCCTTTTTTCACACTTACTTTTAAGCATTTTTCTATGCCATTAAAATTTTAAAAAATGCCATCTTATCATTTCATTATATTCCATTATATGTATTTTAATTATGCATCCATTCTCTTAAAACCTTTGTTGTTGTTGTTGTTGTTGTTTTAGATACAGTCTCACACTGTCATCCAGGCTGGAGTGCTATGGCACAATCACAATTCACTGCATCCCTGACCTTCTAGGCCCAAATGATCCTCCCACCTTAGCCTCCCCAGTAGCTGGGATCACAGGCATGTGCCACCATACCCAGCTAATTTATTATTATTATTATTGTTATTTTGTAGAGACGGGGTTTCCCTTTGTTGCTCAGGCTGGTCTCAAACTCCTGGGTTCAAGCAATTGTCCCACGCTGGCCTCCCAAAGTGCTGGGATTCTAGGAGGGAGCCACCATGCCCAGCCCAAAAGCTATTTTTGTTTACTTCTAATATATTACTATTACATATAACACTGTGACATAAATTTGCATCGTTTTCTGATTATTTAACATGTATTTTTAGATACAGAATTACTAGTTCAAAGATCACAAAGATGGGCTGGGTTCAGTGGTTTATGCCTGTAATCTCAGTGTTTGGGGAGGCGGAGGCAGGAGGATTACTTGAGGTCAGGAGTTTGAGACCAATCTGGGCCTATCTACAGAAAAAAAAAAAAATAGCTGGGCATGGTGGTGCATACCCGTGGTCCTATGGCTACTCAGGAGGCTGAGGCAGGAGGACAGCTTGAGCCCAGGAGTTCCAGGCTGCAGTGAGTTATGATGGGACTACTGCACTCAACCTAGGTAACAGTAAGACTGTTTTTGTTTTTAGTTTCCCTTGAGTTGGCCAGACTCTGTCTCTTAAGGAAAAAAAAAAAAAAAGTCACAAAGCTGAAATTAAAGCACCAGCTAGTTTGTGTTCTTTTCTGGAGTATCTTAAAGAGAATACACTTTCAAGTTCATTGAGTTTATTGGCTGAATCTAGATCTTTGAAATTGTAGGGCTGAAGTCCCTGTTTCTTTGCTGACCGGCCGCCAGGAATCTCTCAGCTCCTAGAAACCACGCTCAGGTTTTTGTCCCCTGGCTCCTTCCATCTTCAAAGCCAGCAGGGGAATTACTTTCACATCAAATCCCTTGCACACTGTCCCTCTCTCTGTCTTCCTGTCTCTGACCAATCCATCCTTATTGAAAGGGCTCATATGATTAGATTAGACCCACCCGGATAATCTCCCTATCTGAATGTCAACTGGTTTGGAACAGTAATTAGTCCATTCTTGCACTGCTATAAACAAACACCTGAGACTGGGTAATTTATAAGGAAAAGAGGTTTAATTGGCTCACAGTTCCACAGGCTGTACAGGAAGCACAGTGGCTTCTGCTATGGGGGAGGCCTCAGGAAGCTTATAGTCATGGCGGAAGGCCATGGCGGAAGGCAAAGGGGGAGTGAATCACTTCACATGGCAGGAGCAGGAGGAAGGAGGCTGGAGGTGCCACACACTTTTAAACAATCAGATATCATGAGAATTCACTATCATCCCCCAAGGGGGATGGTGTTAAACCATGAAACCACCTCCATGATTTAATTACCTCCTACCAGGCCCCACCTCCAGCATTGGGGATTATATTTCAACATGAGATTTGGGTGGGGACACAGATCCAAACAGTATCAGGGTCTTTAATTACATCTGCAAAATTCTTCACAATAATGCCTCAACTAGCATTTGATTAAATAAGTGGATGTTACACCAGGGAATGAGAATCATCCCTTAGGGACCATCTTAGGATTCTGCCACTACAGGGTCACATCAGAAAGACACAAGATACAACAATCAATACATATAAATTGCTAGAGTATTATTGTTTAGGTCTGTGGACTCCAGAGACTCCAATAGCTAAACTTCTTTAAAAGTGACCTTAATCAGAATGTTTGCCTCAGTTCACGTCACGTATTGCCAGATATCACTAATAGTTACCTGTCAATCATATATCTATCAGAGACATAGCAAATACACACATTTCAATTACTACAGAGAAGGAAGAGGGCCTGAAATGTTATTTAGTGTTCACTCTGAGTTCCCTACAGCCATCATGTCATTCCATCCCCATTCTGCTCCTAAGATGGATATCAATGTCCTCATTTTCTGAGAATTCCAAGGTTCAAATTGTTTAGTAAATGACAGTGTTGCACAGCTAACACTGATTTCCAGCCATGAAACATGTGAAGTCCACTGTCAATGTTAACCAGTATTCACACAATAAATAATAAAATATATTGAAAAGTGGAGCAAGAAGGAACAAGAGTCAACTCGAAGGGCCTCCAACAGCTAACTCTGGGATCTGTGCCACAAAATGATAGCAATGGTAACTCAGAATAAATTATTGCCCATTAGTCTATATTGATGTCAATAAATACCTAAATAAAGAAATGGGGCAAAAGGAAAGCTCTTCCTTTACAGCAGGGGTCCCCAACCCCGAAGCCACAGGCCACTACAAGTCCATGGCCTGTTAGGACGTGGGTTGCACAGCAGGAGGCGAGTGGTAGGCAAGTGAGCAAATTTCATCCGTATTTATAGCCACTCTCCATCCCTTGCATTACCGCCTGAGCTCTGCTTCCTGTCAAGTTAGCAGCAGCATTACATTCTCATAGGATTGCTAATCCTATCGTGACTGTGCATGCAAGGCATCTTCTAGGTTGCAGGCTCCTTAGGAGTATTTAATGCCTGATTATCTGTCACTGTCTCCCATCACCCCTAGACGGGACCATGTAGTTGCAGGAAAACAAGCTCAGGGTTCCCACTGATTCTACATTATAGTGAGTTGTATAATCATTTTATTATATATTACAATGTAATAATAATAAAGTACAAAATAAATATAATGCACTTGAATCATCCCAAAACCATCCCCCACCCCCAGGTCTGTGGAAAAATTGTCTTCCATGAAACTAGTCTCTGGTGCCAGAAAGGTTGTGGACCACTGCTTTACAGAATTTCAATTAATATAGAAGGCATGATAAAAATAGAAAATTTTCCCTGATTATCTCCCTCCTCACACCCTCCACCTTCCGATACACCTCTGTGCATCGTTCCTCTCTGTGTCCATGTATTCTCATCATTTAGCTCCCACTTATAAGTAAGAACATGTGGTATTTGGTTTTCTGTTCCTGTGTTAGTTTGCTAAGGATAGTAGCCTCCAGCTCCTGGATACTAGGCTTCATACCTGGGTGAAATGAAGTAATTCTGTACAACAAACCCCTATGACATGTGTTTACGTATGTAACAAACCTGCACATCCTGCACATGTACCCCTGAAATTAAGTTTAAAAAAATTTTTTATCAGCATGCAAGAAGAAATAGAATATCTTTCTTTTTTTTTCTTTTTTTTTCTTTGAGATGGACTGTTGCTGTCGCCCAGGTTGGGGTGCAGTGGCGCGATCTCAGCTCACTGAAACCTCCACTTCCCGGGTTCAAGCAATTCTCCTGCCTCAGCCTCCCAAGTAACTGGGACTACAGGCACACACCACCACATTTGGCTAATTTTTGAGTTTTTAGTAGAGACAGGGTTTCACCATATTGGTCAGGCTTGTCTCAAACTCCTGACCTCAGGCGATCTACCACCTCGGCCTCCCAAAGTGCTGGGAGTACAGGCGTGAGCCACCATGCCAGGCCAGAACAGAGTATCTTTCTATACTCCTATAGACAAGGATGTTACAAAATTATCATCCTATGAAAAGATAATTAGAGAGTAATCAGCCAAGAGAGGTAAGGAGAGAAAGCATTATAGAGATCTGTCAGGTAGTTAAATAATTTTTAAGTAAGCTATTTTTCTAAAGAAAAAAAGAAAAAAAGAAAATTACCATTTGACATATACCAGAGCAGTACGGCAGTAAGGCAAGACTCATCAATCCTAAAATTTGTGGGCAGAGTATAAGGAATGGAGTATTTACTGTCTCAAAGTATTTTCCCAGAAGGTAATAATTAATTACAAAAAGGAAAACAGTAACTTTACAAAACAGAAACCTGGCAGACACCATCTTAACCAAGTAATCAACATTATGATTACCGATGAGACAAGCTGAGATTCTTGTGCCTGTTGACATGATGCACGGATATATCAACATCACTTCCACAGAGTTCTTACCGAGGCATATTTTTAAGAAACATCAGACAAACCAAAATCGAGGGCCATCCTATGAAATACCTGAACAGTGCTCTTCAAAAGGTACCCAGGTCATGAAAAGCAAAGAAATTCTGAGTTTTTTTAGATTAAAGACCACTAAGGAGATACTGTAACTAAATATAGCATGTGAGCCTGAATTGGATGCTGGGCTAGAAAAAGAATAGGACAATGGTGAAAGTTGAATAGTCTATAAATTTTATAACTTTTCAAGGTTTTTGACATGTATACTTTAAGAGTTATCTGAAGCCATTCTTTCCATGTCCTCATAATCATACAAGATAATTTTATCAATGTTAATTTCCTGATTTTCATAATTGCACTGTGGTAATTTAAGATGTTACATTAGGGAATTGGGGTGAAAAGTTATAAAACATTTAAAAACCTACATTTTACCTCAATTTATCCACAATGAAATTTTGCTGTTACCTTAAGTTTACTTAGTAAACAACTTTTTTAAAGGAATTATTTTAACTCTTTCTCTTTTCCATATATAGATTGCCCCTGACTTGATGGTTTGACAGGATTTTTCAGGTTTACCACAGTGTGAAAGTGATATAAATTCAGTATGTTTGACTAACCATGGGGTTATGTCCTGATAAACCCATCATAAGTTGAAAATATCATAAGCTGAAAGTTTCAATTCCAATTTCTATCCTGAAACTTCTAGAGGCAGTTAAAAACTTTAACTATAGGGAGCATATTTATTCTAATGATTTTTTTAACCTACCTTAACATAAGGTTATTATGAGAACTAAACAAGATGATGCAAGTAAAGTACTTATAACATTGCTTGACAATAAACAGTCTCTCTGAGGTAGATACTATTTATTATTTCTCATTTTACAGGTGAGAAATTCAAGGCTTGGAAATGAAAAATAACTGGCTTAAAGTTACATAGGTAGGAAGTGGCAGTACAAGACTTTGAACCATGTCTGACCACAATGCTATACAGTTTGTCTTCTGTTCTAAAACATTCTTATTAATGTCAACCCATTCTTAAATCCTTCAGTACACACAAAAAAATCAAGTTTTTCTCTTTCCCTCTCAATGGCATTTACCACTTTTCTTGAATTTTGGATCTAATGTCATCAGCAACAAAAAACACAAGCAAGAACCAGTTATTCAATTACAAAACCAACATTCTGGATGCAGTACAAAAGTTAGTTAACTGAATCACTGATACTCACATCACGAATTGCTTACTTTATTTCTTTAACAATGAAATAGTAATAACACAGTAATTCAGTTGTAACAAAGCCACCAACAGAGCAAAACAAAAACAAAGCTAATTAAGAAGCATTGCTTCAGCTCAAATTAGTTATCTCCTTTAAACAGGAAAAACGACCATTAGTCTAGTGGTTCTCAACCCTGTCTGCACATGAGAGAAATGGAGGGAAATAGGGCTGGTGCTTAAAAAAATAGTTATATCCAAGACCCACCTTAGAACTATTAAACAAGAATCTCTCAAGAGTGAGGCCCAGGCAGAGATTTTTCAAGTACTGTCAGTGTTGAGAACTACAGGTCTAAAGTAATAAGGAATAACACCATGCCTCGAAGCAATTGAAAACCAAGAAGTTGATCATATAATAAATTTTTTCCTCTAATCCTGGGAAAAGAGGGGGAAGCAGGCACCGACTCAGTTTTCATTGTTCTTTATCCATCTTCAGTTGCCCATAGTAGAGCTTAACAAACATCAAATATTGGAACTTATGCAAACATGCTACCCAAATTGAAATTCTCACTACTTTACATTTAGAAAGCTCTTTTAAAACAATAGCATTTACAACAATCCCGCCCATCTTAAGTTTGCATAGATGTTCAAATCAGCTATTTGTTCAACTAACAGAGTCAATAGAATGTATTAGAAAGTACTTTATTAACAAGTTATTATAAAACATTTTATACATATTCATTTTATGTACTACAAATAAACTTTTTGGTGCAGATAGAATATTTGAGTTTTTCCCACGTATTTCTAAAACTGCTAGAATTTCTTTTTATAAGATCAGTACCTTCAATTCTAGAATTTAAACAAACTTTTTGCTCTAAGAATGCATACATAAAATACTTCCCCAACAACTGTACTCTATCCTTGACAAATCCTTAATAAGAGGTTCAGTAGTAACTGTAGGTATTTAATATCAGAAGAATCTTTCTTCATTTCTCAGGTTTGGAAATATAACTTCAAGTATGGAAAATAACTTTTCCCTTAAGAATACGAGAATTCATTTAGAGACATCTCCTGAAATCAGCCAATCCCACTGCTTCAGCTCCTTACGTCAGGACTCCATGTCAACCTCGGCCCCTTCATTCCTGCCCTGAAGTGTTGCTTCTGTCAGGGTATCTTCATTTAAATCTTCAATGTCTGCCAGATCAATAGGCGGCAAAGGATTCCTCCAGTACTGGAAGGTATTATACTGCCAAAATTCGTCATTGTGCTTTAGAGAAAAAAAAGAGAGAGATGAAAGTGCATCAGTAGCTTAGAAAAAAATTTAGGTTTTTTCACAAAACAAATGTGTTTTAAAGGCAAACTCATATAAGATTTTGTAGTCTTCTATTTTGTATTTTTAACAAATATACATTTTAAATTTTGTCTCATCTAAGTACTTCGTGTACTCAATCAAATCTGTGCATTTTAATATTTACAATTTGTGAAAGTATTCGTTAAATTTAAAGGAATTTCCTCCAAGAGCATCTCTTTCCACAGTTTTTCTCCCATTTTTCACCTAAAGAAAATTATCTAAGAACAGTCTTAAAATTTTTTATCTTTCAATAAGGAAAATAAGAATTTATTTTAAAAATACAAACACACACTCCTTATAACTTACTTTTGGTGTTGTTCTTAAGGTTTGGTATTTTAAGAGATTTACTTTACATAGCCCAAAATATTTTGAAATCTTCCAAAAAGTATTAGGTTATAAACTTGATGAATAGCAAGAAAATGTTAAACTGATCATTTTGTTAAAGATAAAAAAATCAAGTGCTCGATAGCCACATGACCTAGTGGCTACTGTGCTGGATAGCACAGGTCTGTAAGAAAGTCTCATTAGGAAGTTCAGCATCTTCTACGCTGAGCCTTAAAGAATTAAGTTTTGGGGGAATTTCTTAATATTGGGATAAACACATAATAAGTCAAAAGATATCAAGAAAAAATTCACTTTAATAAGAAAATAGAGTTAAAAACAAGGTTCTAGTTCTCTGCCTTTTGGGAAATCTACTGTACAAATTATCTACTTATAAACACGGACCAAAAAAGTCTTTTAATTATGTTAGTAAAACCTAGTGACTAAGGGCACACAAACTTTGCCACCAGACAGACCTGGGTTTGCAAGATAACTCCACCGCTCACTAAATCTGATCTTGACTTTATTGATAAAATGGAGGACTGTGGTAAAAATTCAGGCTTGGCATAGTAATTCTCAATATTGCTAGGTATTATATCCCAATAAGCCAATGAATCATTAATCACTGTCTCCTTAAAGCATTTCTGCTTACTTTCTGTTAAGAATATCTAACAGTTGGCTGGGCATGATTACACCTGTAATCCCAGCACTTTGGGAGGCAGAAGCATCGCTTGAGCCCCAGAGTTTGAGACCAGCCCTGGCAACATAGCAAGACTCCATCTCAATTTATTAAAAACAAACAAACAAAAAACTAACAGTTGAGTCAACACTGACAGGGCAGTGAGTCTACATAGTGACACCAACATGAAAAAAATACATGAATATTTAATAAATACCTGATTTTATTTCTCTAGTCAAAAACCATCTGAAACAGGAAATACCCTGAAGTTCCAGGACAGAAATGACGTAACATTATCCTGCCTAGATTGCATTCTTAATGTAGAAAAAAGGTATTTGAGGTAGTATTTCCTAAATGAGGTCCCAAGGGTGAGGGCTGGGACTTAAGCCCTATTCTGAGCACAAAAGAAACCAGGCATTTACTGTATTTAACTGTTTTACGTCTCTGTTTTTGTTATATTCAATTTTCCCTTGGTAATCAGGTATAAAATCCTTAAAACAAAAAGCCTGTGTCTTTGGAGGCAGGAAGGAAAAACAGAAGCTGGAGAGAGCATGTTTGCAAAAGAGAAGTGGCTCCAGAACAAATCTAACAAAAAGAAGAAACTAGGAGTGTTACTGAGCTTTCCTCAAAAGAGGGCCTGAGGGTGCCTTGCGCCTGTAATTCCAACAATGTGGTAGGCAGAGGCGGGAGGATCACTTGAGCCCAGCCTGGGTAACATGGCAAAACCCCATCTCTACCAAAAAAAAAAAAAAAAAAAAAAAATTAGTCCAGCGTGGTATCGTGCACTGTAGTCCCAACTACTCAGGAGGCTAAGGTTGCAGTGAGCCGGGATGGTGCCACTGCACTCCAGCCTGGGCATGGGAGCGAGACCCCAAGACTCTTTTTTTAAAAACAACAAAGAGAACAAGGGGACTAGTCTTGGCGAAGAAAGAACCCCTGGAGCCAACCTTTTTCCCTGTCATGTGCTTGCAGCGACTATAGAAGTACAGAGGTGCCAGATCTAGTCACTGCTGCAGGGGAAAAGATAGCTGAGTCTAAGACTCTAAGTAAGCATCACGTTTCAGGCTACTAGAGTACTCTTACTCTTTGCCTACTGTCATTTCCACATTTCCCTCTTATCAACTGTGTGGCATACCATAGACAGTGCATTCTGGTAGGTGACAAGCCTATGCATGAGTGGAGTACTAAAATGGTGTGAAGAGCTTTCAAAAAGTTTTCAAACTACACAGTCCCTAATCTCCATATCCATTAGGTTTAGAAGATTATCCATCTGTTTTCAGTTGATTTTGAATATCTGAGAGCAATTTGAAAAAAAAGTTTAAATAAGGGTCATGTTTCAATCATAGGCCAAAAAAAAAAAAAGTATTTCCCAACTATAAAACTCTCGTTATTTTATTGAATTTTTCACATGAACAAGTCATGCCTAAGAAATTTCATTTCTTTTTTTTTTTTTTGGAAAGGCATTTGA
This sequence comes from Papio anubis, assembly GCF_008728515.1. Taxonomy (NCBI): domain Eukaryota; kingdom Metazoa; phylum Chordata; class Mammalia; order Primates; family Cercopithecidae; genus Papio; species Papio anubis. The sequence continues at coordinate 22,424,605 of NC_044988.1, read as the reverse complement.
AAACCCTGAGATAAGATACTTAAGAAAACAGAAGAACGTTGGGTGGATGCTATTAGATAGCTGAAGACAATGTGGTGAATTCTGAGAAACCTGTATTTGGTTCTTCATCTTCCAAGTCCTCTGGTAAGTCATTGCAGGACTGTGAAAAAGCAGTATGAATTCCTAAGTCTAGACCAAAGCTGTCCAATAAATATATAATGCTCTAAAAACATAATTTAAAATTTTCTAGTAGCGGTATTTAAAAAGTAAAAGAAACTTCTGGTATTAAATATTTTCTTCAATATAGCCAAGTTATTTCATGTGTAATCAATATAAAATTTTGAGCTATTTTATCTTTATTTCTTATTAAATCCACGAAATTTCGTGCATATTTTAAACTTAGAGCACATTCCCATTTGGACTAGTCACGTTTCAAGTGTTCTTACTGGCTAGCGGCTGGGCAGCAGAGATCTAGGCAAATCGAGGCATGCCTAGATCTTCTCAGGATTCTTAGGTGCAGAGATGAGGCAGGCTCATGTCTTGAATAGGAACCCCCCAATGATTTTCATATATGCCTTAAGTCCCAAATTAATTGTCTTTTTTTTTTTTTTTTTTGGTTTTTGAGACAGAGTCTCACTCTGTTGCCCAGGCTGGAGTGCAGTGGCCCAATCTCAGCTCACTACAACCTCCATCTCCCAGGTTAAAATGATTCTTGTGCCTCAGCCTCCCGAGTAGCTGCGATTACTGGTGTGCACCATCACACTCATCTAATTTTTGTATTTTAATAGAGACAGAGTTTCACCCTATTGGCCATGCTGGTCTCAAACTCCCGACTTCAGGTGATCCACCCGCCATGGCCTCTCAAAGTCCTGGGATTACAGGCGTGAGACACCACGCCCCACCCCCAAATTAATTTTCAACGATACTTTTGCCTAGGATCAGATTTAACATTATGAGTTAAAACAAAGCTTTGCCCAAGGTATGGTGGTCCATCCTTTTCTCCAGAAGCTGTACCAGCTTCCAGGACGTCCAATTAATCGACGGCTACCACACTGGTCTTCCTCTAGAAAAAGAATTCTATCCCGAATTCTAGACTAATCATCGTTAAACCCAGGAAGGCCCTCTACACCTCTTGTCTGTCGTTTGTCGTTGGACTGAACCTATCCCTTCACGGTCAGCGTCCTCACAGTGCTCACAGCCTGCCACAACCCACGGTCCCATTTTCCTTTTACAGAGCGCGGCGCTGACGCCGTAAGGCCACTTCTACCGCTCCAGACCACGGTCTGTTTCCCCCTCGCCCAGCCCGGTGCTTTCTGCCCATCGGACTCTCGGGGTGTCTTCTGGCAGTCGGCATCCTCTCCCGGAGCGGTGACCCCTTCTTTCCCCCCCTCAGGCGTCTTAACCTACACAAGTCATGAGTGGGAACTGGGACGCTTTGTGTGTGAGGGGAAAAGGCAAGCCCCTTCTCCCCTCAGCCCACCCGCCCCCAGCCCGTACCTGGCGCGATGCGACCCCCCAGTCTCCCCGCGGGGGTCCTGCGCGCCCCGCCCCGTCGTCGCCACCGCCCCCCGGGGGCCGGGCGCCCGGGAGCTCCTCCCCCGGCCCCACGGGCGGCGGCGGCAGCAGCGGCGGATCGCCTGTCTCCAGGCTGTGGTCCTCACGCTCCTGGCCGCTCGGGGCGCTGTTGTCCCCGCTGTCACGGCGCTTGCTGGGCGAAGCCGAGGGCTCTGCCATGGTCCCTGCGTCGATTTTGCGCTTTCGGTGCTGCCCGGGGACGCCGAGGGGCTGCCCAGCATGCGCGACCCCGGGCGGCCGGATCCAGAGAGGCGGTGGCGGCGGCTGCTCAGCGAAGTCGCAGAGCAGGAGCCGCTTCCAAGGCACGTGGAACGTCACCGGCTCGGCCGCACGCCGCTTGGCCATGGGCCCAGAGGCTCGGGCGGAGCCCGCCAGGCGCGGGAGACCGAGTGCTGATAGCTGCGGGGGCGAAGAGCGAAGACTAAGCGCGTGAGAAAGGGATAGGCCGAAGTCGGGCGAGGAGGCGGCAGGACGCTGGAGGGGGTGGGGCGGGGCGGCTCGCGCACGAGCTAGGGCTGGGGCTCCGGCTCGGAGGCAGCTCCAGAGCTCAGCCCTCGCCGCCGCCGAGATGCGGCCCGGACGTTGAGAAGCAACCGCGAAGCGGCGGAGATTCGAACCTGCGCACAACGTGCGCGCGCGCACTCTGTCTGGCCAGGCGGAGCCGCTGGTTGGTGGAGGCTCGCGGGGCGCGCTCCCGAGCGCCCTCGCGACCGGAAGTGCGCGCCCGGGGGTAGGCGGGAAGGCGGCGGCGGGATTAATTAAAGACCAGATCGAGCGGCCCGCGGAGGGGCGTGACCTTGTTTCCTCAGGGGTGTGGCGGTGGTCTCACTACTAAGTTCGGTGTAGCGCGGTACGTTCTAGACCCTTCTATAGGAAATTTAAGGCCTTTAAAATGTGTATTTCCTTCCTCCAGTCAGTGACCACGGGGGCGTCTCCATGAGATTAAGATAAAGATATAATAGAGTTCCAGACTATCCTGGGCAACATAGCAAGACCTCGTCTCTACAAAAAATACAAAAATAGGCCAGGTTTGTTGGCCTGCCTCTCCCTGTGGTCCCAGCTACTCGGGAGGCCGAGGAGGAAGATTCACTTGAGCCTGGGAGGTGGAGGCTGTAGTGAGCCAGAGATCGCACCACTACACTCCAGCCTGGGCAACAGAGTGAGACTCTGTATCAAAAATAAAAAAAAAGGAAAGAAAGGATAATACAAACTTTAAGTAAACTAGTGTTTAAGAGGCTTCACAATAGGTTGTTATTCAAAACAAACGACTGAAGGGGAGTGCGGGCTGAGGGAAGTAGTTAAAGCTAGTATACAAAACACACACACAAATCGAAGTGTATGTTTTGCGCAGCTGCTGTGGACGGTGAAGCAGGCACCACATTCCTGGAAGATCTCTTGATTAAAAACTTAGGGAGGAAGTTACAGACAAGATGTGCAGCTCATCCAAAATAGCTGAGTAGTTGGCAAGAACCAAGCCTGAAGCACAGCTGTCCTTTCCAAGTGAAACCTACAATTGTTGGGCTCTTAAATTATGTTGGAAACCTGAGTTCCCTGCTTACTCTGGGTGGTGGTCAGATCAAGATTCCAAGACCATTACAGCAAAACAGTGTTGTCAGGTGAAGTGAGGTGGAGTATACTTCCTTCCTGCAGTATGTTTACTATTGTTTTTATTTTTTTTTTTGGTACAGGGTCTCTCTCGGCCACCTAGGTGGAAGTGCAGTGGTGCCATCACGGCTCACTGCAGCCAGGCCCCACTGAGTTCAAGCGATCCTCCTGTCTGGGCCTCCCAAAGTGCTGGGTTTACAGGTGTGAGCCACCGCATCTGGTAGTATTCACTATTTTAATAGTTTGATAAAGACAGTAACCAAGTAAGCAAAAATGGAAGGAAGAAAATAAGACTGTTACCAGTGCTTTGAAGGGAAAAACTATCATCCTCTGTAGAAAAAGTGTGCAAGGAAGATAATTCTATTTTAGTGCTAGGTACTATCTCAGTACTAATTACCCTGTACCTCTGCACCTCAAGGTGGTTGTGAGAGGACAAGTTAATTATTTAGTAATTAAGCACAGAAATGTACCAACTTAGGGTAGTAAGCAATAGCTTTTCTGTTTGGTTTTTACTTTTCTTGTTTGAAATTGATAACCAGTTGGGTGCAGTGGCTCACGCCTGTAATCCCAGCACTTTTGGGAAGACGAGGTGTGCAGATCACCTGAGCCCGGGAGTTCCATACCAGCCTGGCCAACATGGTGAAACCCCATCTCTACAAAAAATACAAAAATTAGCCAGAGGTGGTGCCTTGCACCTGTAGTCCTGGGGAGGCTGAGGTGGGAGGATCGCTTGAACCCTGGAGGCAGAGGCCAAGATTGCACCACTGCAATCCAGCCTGGGTGACAGTGTGAGACCCTGTCTCCAGAAAAAAATAAATTGAAAACCCGTCTGTCTCAAACAGAGGAAGAGTTTTGCCATTTTTAAATGAGCAGGAAAGATCTTAATTGTAGCCATCAGGTGCTGTTTGAAAGGTTTTGAGGGCCCCAAAATAGTATAGTTTAGCTAATGGTTGATTCTTTTGTGTTCCTCTTTACAGACGCTCATTTTTTCAAAATTGTGAAATTTATCATATATGCAAAAGGCTGTATAAAATACACATGTAGTTAAAAGAGTGATAGTAAGACACACAGCATTCTGTTTCAGAAATAGAATACTACCTGTACTAGAACATGACAAGCTGCCTATGCACCCCTTCCCCACTGGCACATACCCTTCCGTTTCCTCACTCCCAGTAATTACTGTTTTGAATGCTGAGTTAATCATTCCTTTGCTTTTTAACTTCTCCATCTGTATGTATATTGTTAAATAACTTTTTTTTTTTTTTTTTTTTTTTTTTGAGACACGGCTTGCTCTGTTGCCCAAGCTGGAGAGCAGTGATATGATTACAGCTCACTGCAGCCCTGACCTCCCAGGGGCAAGCAATCCTCCCACCTCAGCCACCTGAGTAGCTGAGACTACAGGTGTACATCACCACACCCAGCTAATTTTTAAAATTTTTTTGTAGAGCCAGGGTTTTGCCATGTTGCCCAGACTAGTCTCAAAGTCCTGAATTCAAGCAATCCACCTGCCCTGGCTTCCCAAACAAAGTGTTGGGATTACAGGCATGAGCCACCACGCCCGGCTTAATACATTTTTTGAGACGGGGTCTTGCTGTGTCACTCAGGCTGGAATGTAGTGGTGTGATCACCGCTTACTGCAGCTTCAAATTCCTGGGTCAAGCAATCCTCCTGCCGCAGCCTCCCAAGTAGCTTGGCCCATGGGTTGTGCCACCACACCCAGCTAATTTTTTATTTTTAGGTCTCACTATGTTGCCCAGGCTTGTTTTGCCAGGTTTTTTTCATTTTTGTTTTTGTTTTGTTTTTGTAAAACAGCTTTACCTAGGTCTAAATGACATACAATAATTTGCATATAAAGTGTACAATTTGACATTCATACACCTGTGAAACCATAAGCACAATCAAGATGATCAAAGTTTTGAGAGCAGTCTTTGACATCTTGTTCTTCAGGAGTGTGACAACTATACTTGGCCCTTTGTTCTTCCGTAATAGCATCCTCTGTAACATTTTGTTACCCTTTTGAAATTTTGGTTATAACTGCATTGAAATTATAGATCAATTTGGGAAGAATTGTTATCTTTACAATACCAAGCTCACTTCCTGTTCAAGAATATAACTATTTAAGTTTTTAAAATATCTGTCAACAAAGTTTTATGTTTCTCACCATAAAGAGCTTATATCTTTGTTAGGTTTATTCCTAGGCACTTTATAATTTTTGTAGACAGTATTTTTAAATAACACTTTCTGAGTTTTTGTTGCTGTTCTGGGTTCTTTTTTAAAGGCCGCAGAAGTAGAATTTGAAATTAGTTTACCCTAAGTTGTAAATAGTACCAGATCCACTTGTTCAAGGAATTTGTCCATTTCATTCATCAAATTTGTTGGAATATTTTCTTAGTTTCTCTTTTTCCTATTTCATTGGCTTCTACTACATTTGGATTTACTTTGCTCTTCTTTCTCTAGCTTCTTCTGATAGCACCTAAGGTCACTGATTTTAGTCTTTGTTAATTTCTTTTTGGAGACAGTCGCTCTGACTGGAGTGAAGTAGCACGATCTTGGCTCACTGCCGCCTCTGCCTCCCAGATTCAAGCGATTCTCCTGCCTCAGCCTCCCGCGTAGCTGGGACTACAGGTGCATGCCACCGCACCCGGCCAATTTTTGTATTTTTAGTAGAGACGGGGTTTTACCATGCTAGCCAGGTTGGTCTCAAACTCCTGACTTCAGGTGATCCACCCACCTCGGCCTCCCAAAGTCCTGGGATTACAGACGTGAGCCACCGCGTCCAGCTGTCTTTGTTAGTTTCTAAAATAAACATTTAAAGCTGTAACTTTCCCTGTAGCACTGCTTTGGCTACATCCTACAAATTTTGGTATGTTGTATTTTTATTATCTTTCAGTTTGAAATACTTTCAAAATTTCTTTTCTTGTTACTCTACCTCCTCCCATCATTATGAATTTCCTTTTAAGTTAACCTATTGGTATTTACTTACCTATACCTCTTTGAATTAATAATGTAGTTGCCGTAAGGACGGTTCATATACATCTTTAGTTTTTCACAGTCTACTTCAAGCTAACATTGTAGCACTTTATGTAAAACATAAACACCTTGCACCCCTCCCCCTGCCCTATCCAAATGCATTTTTTATTGACCTAATAGGGTCTTCTACCTGTTCTACATATCCCATAATTTTGTGGATAATAACTCAGAAATCACTAGTTACAACAAAGCAACAAAGAAGGGAAACTTTTTTTCTTCTTACTGAAAAAGGAATACACTCAAACTTATTCTGCTTATCTTTACACTTGTGTGTTTCAGACTAACTGAAGCCTCACAGCAGCATAGGGTGGGGAAGTAGTTTAAATTTTTTTAATTGCCAGACCTTTTACATGTCTCATTTGATCCCAAAAACTTTGGGGCAAATTATTGCCAGCTTAACAGATAAACCTCTCCTCTGAGCATCAGATCCATGTGACTTCTCATGAGTCTACCTTAACCACCTTATTTAAAATCGCAACTCACTCTACCTTTCTCCTGACTCTTGATTCCCCTCTTTTCCCCCATAGCATGATTACTTTCTAATCTATTATATATTTCACTTACTTATTACTCTTATTGTCTCCCTTTCTAGAAAGTAAGCTCCTTGAAGGTAGGGTTCTGGTTTGTTTTTTGGGTTTTGTCCCCACTTATATACTCAAAGTGACTAGCATGTTAGGTGCTCAGTAAATATTTGTTGCCTGAATGAGTGTCCATTATTTCCACCTGGGTGTTCCGTAGACATCTCATATTCCATCCTCCAGTGTCATCAGTCATCTATACAGGTACCCATACCAGAAATATAATTGTATTCTTTAATAATCACATTCACTCAATTTATTCTTTGAATACATATTTTAAGCATCTGCTACAGACCAGACAGAATTTCTAGGCACTGGGATTACAACAGTAAAACAAAAATCCGTACCCCATGACTGTCCAAGGAATCTTGGGGAAGACAGACAATAAATAAGTACATCTATCAGGTGGTGCTGAGGAGAAATAAAAATAAAGCAGGATAAGACATCCTGACAAGACTTTTGGGCCAAGACCTGAGGAAAGTGAGGGGCAAATCATGTGATCCTAGTCAGATGTAATAGCAAGTATGAATGTCCAAAAGTGCAAAATAGCAAAAGCATGAGCAAAGGACAGAAAAAAAAAAAAAAAAAAGCCAGTGCTGCCTTTTTCTCAATGTTTTGTTTTGGGTAGTGTCTGTTTCTTCAAGTTCACTAGTTCGTTCTCTTGTACCTTATCTGCTGTTAACCCCACACACTATTTTTTCATCCTACATGATGTACTTTTCATCTCTAGTTCAATTTGGGTCTTTTTTTCTATCTTCCAAGTCTAGGTAACTTTTTGAACATATGGAATACAGTTACTCTGTTTTAATGCTCTCTGCTAATTCTAACATCTGTGTCAGTTCTAGTTTGGGTTTCATCTGATCTTTCTCCTCTCTGTGGGTCGTGTTTTCCTGTTTGTCAGCATACCTGGTAGTTTCTGATCAGACACCAGATGTTGTTTTACTTTGTTGGGTGCTAAGTATTTTTGTATTTCAATAAGTATTCTTGAAATTTATTCTAGGATGCTGTTAAGTACATAGACATAGTTTGACCCATTTGGATCTTGCTTACAAGATTTGTCAAGTGGGACCTGAGCTTTTTTAGTCTAGGGCTAATGATTCCACATTACCAAGGCAAGACTTCTCTGTACCACACCTAGCGCCCTACACCTTTTGAGGTTTTATAGTCTGGGTGTGGTAACGAACACTCTTCTGGCGCTGTGTGGGCCCTGGCTACTGTTCTAATACTTCAGGTGCTTTTTTTCTCTGGCCATGGTTCGCTTTCTCACACATGCGCTGATCAGTAGTACTCTGAAGATTACTCAAGGGGGACTGTCCTCATATCTCCAGTGTTCTATATGCAGCTACCAATGTTTGTATCATATTGGTTATTAAAATTTTAATGTGTGATTGTGTTGGTAAGGCTATGCAGAAACAGGTGCTGTCTTTGTTTTAAAGTGTAAGTTGGTATAACCTTTTAAGAGAGCAATCTGGGCAGGGTACAGTGGCTCAGGCCTGTAATCCCAGCACTTTGGGAGGCCGAGCAGGGTGGATCACTTGAGGTCAGGAGTTCGAGACCAGTCTGACCAACATGGTGAAACCCCATCTCTACTAAAAAATACAAAATTAGCCAGGCGTGGGGGCACAGGCCTGTAATCCCAGCTACTTGGGAGACTGAGGCAGGAGAATTGCTTGAACCAGGGAGGCGGAGGTTGCGGTGAGCCAAGATCGCACCATTGCGCTACAGCCTGGGCAGCAATAAGAGCGAAATTCTGTCTCAAAACAAAGAGCAATCTGACAATATCTGTGAAAATTAAAAAATGCACACACATATTCAGAAACTCTAGGAACTTATACTCCAGATATCTACTGACAATAGACATAAACAACTGTGTACAGAATTATTACATTGTGGTATAATGCTGCATAGCAGAAGATTGAAAACAACTGAATGTTAGTTATTAGTAAAGTATGGCATATATTATGTATTAATAATTTTAGTATAATCAATATAATATGTATTTTATGTATAATGGAATGCTGTGCTTTTTTTTTTTTTTTTTTTGAGTCAGAGTCTTGCTCTGTCACCCAGGCTGGAGTGCAGTGGTACGATCTCGGTTCACTGCAACCTCTGCCTCCTGGGTTCAAGCATTTCTCCTGCCTCAGCTTCCCAAATAGCTGGGATTACAGGCATGCACCTCCAGGCCTGATTAATTTTTGTATTTTTAGTAGAGATGGGTTTCACCATGTTGGCCAGGCTGGTCTTGTACTCCTGACCTCAGGTGATCTGCCTGCCTCGGCCTCCTAAATTGTTGGGATTACAGGCGTGAGCCATTGTGCCCAGCCTGTGCTTTTTAAATGAAGGAGATTTGTATTTATGGATATAGAATAATTGTCAAAATATAACAAAAAAAGTGCACAATAGACTTTATTGGTACAATATATAGGCATTTCTCAGAGATACTACATGTTCAGTTCCAGACCAACACAATAAAGCAATTATCATAATAAAGTGAGTCTCACAAATTTTTTGGTTTCCCAGTGCAAATAAAAGTTATGCTGGCCAGGTGCGGTAGCTTATGCCTGTAATCCCAGCACTTTGGGAGGCTGAGGTGGGTGGATCAGTTGAACTCAGGAGTTTGAGACCAGCCTGGGCAACACAGTGAAATCCTGTGTCAACTAAAATACAAAAAAAAAAAAAAAAATTAGCCAGGTGTGGCAGTGTGTGCCTGTAATCCCCACTACTCAGGAGGCTGAGACAGGAGAATTCTTTGAGCCCGGGAGGCGGAGGTTGCAGTGAGCCGAGATCGTGCCATTGCACTCCAGCCTAGGCGACAGAGTGAGACTCCATCCCCCCAAAAAAATACAGACATTAGCTGGGCATGGTGGTGCACACCTGTAGTTTCAGCTACTCAGGAGGCTGAGGCAGGAGGATCACTTGAACCCCGGAGGTAGAGACTGCAGTGAGCCGAGATGGTGCCACTGCACTCCAGCCTGGTCACTAGAGCAAAACCCTGTCTCAAAAAATAAAAAGTGATGCTTACACTATACTATAGTCTATTAAGCATACAATAGCATATCAAAAAAAGTACATACTGTTACTTACAAGTAATTTATTGCTACAAGATGCTAACAGTTATCTGAACCTGCAGTGAGCCATAATCTTTTTGCTCATGGAAGATGTTGCCTCAGTGTTGATAGCTGTTGACTGATCAGGGTGGTGGCTGCTGAAGATTGGAGTGGCTGTGCAATTTCTTAAGACAACAATGAAGTTTGCTGCATCAATTGATTCATCCTTTCACAAAAGTATCTGATGCTGTTTGATAGCATTCTATCCATAGAAGAACTTTTTCAAAACAGGAGTCAGTCCTCAAACCCTATCACTGCTTTATTGACTACATTTAAGTATTATTCTAAATTATTTGTTATGTCAATAGTGTTCACAGCATCTTTATCAGGAATAGATTCCATCAAGAATTTTTTTGCCTAACTATAAGAAGCAACTCTTCACCTTTCAAGTTTTACCATAAGATTGTAGCAGTCGTCACATCTTCACTCATAAGCTTTTCTCATGGCATTCCATTGGGTGCTCAAGAGAGTGTGGGGGCATACATAGCAGGAGGCTGCTGCGATCCCCCCTGGAAAGCACAGATATATAGTATAGCTGCCCCTGAGTTGGGGATAGGCACAAAACCCCACCTGTTTCCCTGGTTCATTTTCTGCTATAAACGAAAGCCTTAAGCCACTGATGGAGGGTTAACATTTTCTCAGGGCAGAAAATGCTTCAGTGGGAGGAACAGAGGCAAAACCCCTCTGCCTCAGAAGGAAGGACAAAGGCAAAGATCTTTCATTTAAGGAGAAAAAGTAGAAGCACAAATCTTAATTTAGAGGAGAGAGACAGAAAATAGTTTGGTGCCTAGCATCCTCCACTGATACTACTACTGGGAGAGGAGTAGGAAATTCCTGCTGAAGACCAAGCATAAATACATGAGGAGCAGGGATAGGAATGCTAAGAAAGACACAATTCTGAGGCCAGGTGTGCAAAGCCTGCGTAAGACTGAGGCTGAGCTAAGACAGCAAAGATTCCTTATTGTCTCTACCATGAGCCTAACACAGACTAACAAGAAAATGCAGTCTACCTCTGAGGGAGGGGCAAGAGCATGGAGAGAGAACATCTTGGGAGCAAAGGCATACAGAGACAGCTGGAAGGTGGAGAGGGAGCTGGAACATTGAGAAAAATACCCTCTGGCATCCTGTCCCTTAAGCGCACAGGAACAGCTCACTGCTAGAGGAATTTGAAATATGTGATGTGCTGCAGATAACAGTAAGAAAACATAAACTCACCTTCTTACAATATTGACAACTTACCATTCCAGCCTAACAGGCATGCATTTATAACCAGACATAAATACTGTTTACCTCAGTTTCTGTTTTTTTCTACACACAATAAATTAAATTCAATATTATAAGACTCAAGGAAAAAAAAGAAAAAAACACCTTGTTAAGAGATAAAGCAATTAATAGAACAAGACTTGGAGTTGACTCATAAAATTTGAATTATCAGTTAAGGACTAACATTAATATACTGTATTGAAGGATATAGTGGAATAGGAGGACAACACATTGATGCCAGGTGTTTTAGCAGAGGTGAAAACTATAAAAATATAAATGGAAATGCTAGAAATAAAAAGCATGATATCAGAGATGAAAATCCCTTCAACAGGTTCATTAGTAGAATGGAAGTAGCTGAGGAAAGATTCAATGTATTGGAAGATACACTTATTCTGAAACACTGAGAAAAAAATTACAACAACAACAAAAAAAGCCGGGTGTGGTGGCTCACACCTGTAATCCCAGCACTTTGGGGGGCCAAGATGGGCAGATCACTTAAGGTCAGGAGTTTGAGACCAGCCTGGCCAACATGGCAAAACCCCATCTCTACTAAAAATACAAAAATTAGCCGGGCATGGTGGCAGGTGTTTGGAATCCCAGCTACTCGGGGGGCTGAGGCAGGAGAATTGCTTGAACCGGGGAGGTGGAGGTTGCAGTAAGCTGAGATCCTGCCAGTGCACTCCAGCCTGGGCACAAGAGTGAAACTCTGCCTCCAAAACAAAGCAATAAAAACAGTGCCCAGGAGCTATGGAATAATAACAAGCAGTCTAACATACATGTAATAAAAGTCTTAGAAGGAGAAGAGAAAACAGGAAATAATATTTTAGAAGATAATGGCAAGGAATTTTTCAGAAATAATAACAAAACATCAAACCACAGATCTAACAAGTTTAGAGAACACCAAGCAGGATAAATACCAAAACCAATTAAAGCAGCCAGAGGAAAAAAACACACTCAGAAGGACAAGGTAAGAATTATAGCAGAGTACTCATCAAAATAACAGAGTGACATATTTAAAGAAATAAATCAACCCCCAATTTTGTATTCTGTGAATAAATCTTTGAAAAATAAAAGATGAAATAAAGGCTTTTTAGACAAAAGCTGAAAGAATTCACTGTCAGCAGACCTATGGTAGAAGTGTGATGGCAGATAGAAACTTGGATACATAATGAAGAAATGACTAGTGCTTTATAACAAGTTATCCCCAAACTTAAGTGACTTAAAACAACATTTTCTCAAGTCTGTGGGTTAGAAATTCACCATCAGTTTGGCTGGGTGTTTTAGTGTCGCTCATGTGGTTACGATTATGTGGTTGGCTGGGTGTGTAATTACAGGAAGGCTTGCCTGGGGTGAAGGATCCACTTCCAAACTCATTCAATTCATATGACTCTTTGGAGGAGGCCTAACTTCTTCACCAAGTGGGATTCTCCATAGGGGTATTTCAGTACCTTCATGACATGTCATCTGGCTTCCCCCACTGCCAGAGATTGGAGACAAAATGGAAGGTGCAATGTCTTTTACGACCTAGCCTTAGAATCACACATTTCTACCACATTCTATTCATTTAGTAAATTACTACAGCGCACACTCAAGGGAATGGGAATTAGGCTGTTCCCAAGGTAGGAGTATTGAAGAATTTGTGGACATATTTTTAAAGCAACCCACACCAGAAAATTATTCAAAAATGATGATAAATATAAAAGTTTTTTGTTAAAGAATTTAGTCTAAAGCAAAAATATTACCACTGTATTCTGGGGTTTATTACACATATTGAGATGTATGACAATAGCATAAATGATGCAAGAGAAATTGGAAGTATATTGTTGCAAGGTTCTTCTAACTATACGTGAAGTGGTATACTATTTGAAGTTTGTGTAAGTTGAACATGCATATTTTAAAACCTGGAGAAGCCACTGAAACCTTTTTTTAAATAAAGAGCTATAACAAGCCAGTAATGGTGATAAAATCAAGAGAATACTCAATCCAAAAGAAAGTGAGAAAAAAGAAAATGGGACAAGTAGAAAATAGCAAAATGGTGAGATTACATTCAACCATATCCATAATTACATTAAAATGTAAACTAATTTCCAATTAAAAGACATCAGATTGAATAAAAAAACAAGACCCATCAGTCTTCAAGATGGCTGACTAGAGGCATCTAGTACTCACCTTCTCCATAAAGAACCAAAGTAGTGAATAGATAATCACAGTTGGAATAGGTTATCTAGGAGAGAACACTAAAATTCAACAGAGAAGTGAACAGGAAACACCTAAAACAAGGAAGGAGAGGGAAGTTAGGCAGCCTGCTCAGCTGGGATTGGCTGGGTGCCTGTAGAGACTTCCCAATGAAGGGAAAGGGTTAGGGATAGACCCCCCCCAGTAGTCCACTTTTTTTTTTTTTTTTTTTTTTTTTTTTTTTTTTTGAGATGGAGTCTTGCTCATCGCCCAGGCTGGAGTGCAGTGGCGCGATCTCGGCTCACTGCAAACTCTGCTTCCCGGATTCACACCATTCTCCTGCCTCAGCCTCCCAAGTATCTGGGACTACAGGCGCCCGCCACCACGCCCGGCTAATTTTTTGTATTTTTAATAAAGATGGGGTTTCACCGCGTTAGCCAGGATGGTCTCGATCTTCTGACCTCGTGATCCGCCCGTTTGGCCTTCCAAAGAGCTGGGATTACAGTCGTGAGCCACCGCGCTCGGCCGCAGTCCACGTTTTTTATTGTAGACTCCTACAATCCTAACCACAGGAAAGCCCCCTCAATCCTTGTGGACCCTGAGACTAACATAGGGAGCTGCTTAAAGACCATGTGATGGTATTGCTCCAGAAAGGGAGTTAAGGCTGAGTCTTGCACACCCTGAGTTCTAAGCAGCTACAGCAGGGTACCATTTTGAGAGCCAGCACCTCCATGCGCCACCAGGCAGCCTGGGGACAGGTTTGCCTAGACTGGCACAATGCCCTACCCAACCAACACCACATATACATCTTCAGGAAAAAGTCCTCCACTATGAAAGCAAATCCAAAAAAATCGGAAGAAGTGACTGTTGGACCAGATGTGTGGAGAAAAATGTAAGGACACAACAAACACGAAAAAGCAGGGAAATATGACACCTTCAAAGGCACACAATAATTCTCCAGCAACAGATTCCAATGAAAAAGAAATTTATGAAGTCCCAGAAAAAGAATTCAAAGTAATGATATTAAAGAAGCTCAGTGAGATAGAAGAGCACACAACAAATACAAAAAATAATGAGAAATTTACCAAAGACATAACAATCATGAAGAAAAACCACCAAATTTTGGAACTGGTGAATTCACTGAATGAAATACAATACACGTTTAAAACCTTCAAAAATAGAGTAGATCAAGTAGAACAAAGAATTACAGAACTTGCAGACAGGTCTTTTGAAATAACCCAGTCAGATAAAAACAAAGAAAAAAGAATGAACGAAGCCCACATGACATATGGGACACCATAAAATGACCAATATTCAAATTTTTGGTGTTCCAGAAGGCAAAGAGAAAAGGGATAGAAAATCCATTTAATGAAACAGTAACTGAAAACTTCCCAAGTAAGAGATTTAAAGATCCAATACAGGAAGTTCAGAGGTCCCCAAACAGATGCAATTCAAAGAGATCTTCACAGCACATGGTCTTCAAATGTCAAAGACAGAGAATTGCAAAAACAGCAAGAGAATAATGTCTAGTCACTTACAAGGGATCTCCCAATTGACTAAGCAGAATTCTCAGTGGAAACCTTACAGGCCAGGAAAGAATGGGATGGTATAGACAATGAGCTGAGAAAAAATCTGCCAGCCAAGGACACTACACCCAGCAAAGTTATCCTTCATAAATGAAGGAGAAGTAGTCTTTCCCAGATAAGCAACAGTTGAGGGAATTCATCACACTAGGTGAGCCCTACAAGAAATAAGTTTAAGAGAGTCCTGGAAGGAAAACAATGATGCACACCACCATAAAAACACAAAAATTACAAAACCCACTGGTAGAGCAAAGAGACAAATGAGGAGAAAGGACTCAAACATTACCACTACAGAAAACCACCAAATCACAATAATAGGAGAGAAAGAGAGGAACAAGGGATATATAAAACAAGTAGCTATCAAGTAATAAAATTACAGGAATTAGCTCTCACATATCAATAATAACCTTGAATGTAAACAGATTAAACTTTACACTTGAAAGTTACAGGGTGGCCGAATGGATTAAAAAAAACATGGCCCACCTATAAGCTGCCTAAAAGAAACTCATCTCACTTGTAAGAACATATACGGACAAAGTAAAGACATGGAAAAAGAGATTCCAATCAAATGGTAATCAAAAGAAAGCAGGGGTAGCTATACCAATGTTAGATAAAACAGACTTTAAGTCAAAAACTGTTAAAAGAAATGAAGGTCACTATATAATGATAAGTGGATCAACACAGCAAGAGGATATAACAATTATATATGTACCCAACATTAGAGCACCCAGATATATAAAGCAAATATTAGATCTAAAGGGAGAGATGCACTGTAACATAGAGTTTGGGACTTCAACGTACGACTTTCAGAATTAGACCAACTAGATGGAAAATTAAGAGACATTTACACTGCACTTTAGAACTAATGGACCTAAACAGAACATTTCATCCTACAGCTGTAGAATACACTTTCTCCTCATCAGCAAATGAAGCATTTTCCAGCACAGACCATATGTTAAGCCACAAAACAAGTCTCAACAAATTTTTAAAATAGAAATCATATCAATTATCTTCTCAGACCACAATGGGATAAAATAATAAATAAGTAGCATGGGCTGGGCGCGGTGGCTCATGCCTGTAATCCCGGCACTTTGGGAGGCCGAGGCAGGCGGATCATGAGGTCAAGAGTTCGAGACCAGCCTGGTCGGCATGGTGAAACCCCGTCTCTACTAAAAATACAAAAAATTAGCTAGGCATGGTGGCGCACACCTGTAATCCCAGCCACTTGGGAGGCTCAGGCAGGAGAATTGCTTGAACCCAGGAGGCAGAGGTTGCAGTGAGCTGAGATGGTGCCGCTGCACTCCAGCATGGGTGACAGAGTGAGACTCTGTCTCAGAAAAAAGAAAAAAAAAAGTAGCATGAGGAACGTTGGAAACTGTACAAATACATAGATTTGTATGAACATAAATAATATGTTCCTGAATGACCACTGGGTCAGGGAAGGAATTAATAAGGAAATTAAAAAGAAAACTTTTTTTGAGACAGGATCTCACTCTGTTGCCTAGGCTGCAGGGCAGTGGAACGAACATAGCTCACCACAGCCTCAACCTCCCAGGCTCAAGTGGTCCTCCAGCGTCAACCTCCTTAGTAGCTGGAACCACAGCTGTGTGTCACTATGCCCAGCTAATTTTTAATTTTTTGTAGAGATGGGGTCTTGCCATGTTGCTCAGCCTGGTCTCAACTCCTGGGCTCAAGTGATCATCTTGCCTCAGCTTCCCAAAGTGATAGGACTATAGGCGTGAGCCACGACACATGGCCAAAAAATCTCTTGAAACAAGTAAAAATTAAAACACAACATATTGGCTGGACATAGTGGCTCATGCCTGTAATCCCAGTTCTTCGGGAGGCTGTGGCAGAGGATCATTTGAGGTCAGTAGTTTAAGATCAGCCTATGCAACATAGCAAGACTCCATCTCTACAAACAACGTTTTTTAAATTAGCTGGGCATGGTGGTGTGCACCTGTAGTCCTAGCTACTTGGGAGGCTGAGGCAGGAGGGTCACTTGAGCCCAGGAGTTCAAGGTTAAAGTGAGCTACAATCACATGACTGCACTACAGCCAGAGTGACAGAGCAAGACCCTGTCTCTAAAACAGCAACATAAAAAAGCCTATGAGATACAGCAAAAACAGTGCTAAGAAGGGAGTTTATAGCAATAAACACCTACATCAAAAAAGTAGAAAAATTTCAAACAATCTAATGATGTACTTCAAGGAAATAGGAAGGCAATAAACCAAACCCCAAATTAGTAGAAGTTAAGAAATAATAAAGATCAGAGGAGAACTAAACAAACAGATAAAAGAGTAAGGCACAGTGGTGCAAGGCTGTATACTAGCTAATCTGGAGGCTGACGAGGGAGGATTGTTTTTGCCCAGGAGTTTGAGACCAGCCGGGGTAACATAGCGAGCCCCCATCTTAAAAAAAAAAAAACAAAACAAACCTGGCCAGAGTAATCAAACAAGAGAAAGAAGTAAAGGACGTCGAAATTGGAAAAGAGAAAGTCAAACCATAGACGTTCACTGATGATATGATTGTATACCTAGAAAACCCTAAAGACCCATCCAAAAAGCTCCTAGATCTGATAAACAAACTCAGTAAAGTCTCAGGATACAAAATCAGTGTACATAAATCAGTAGCACTGCTATATGCCAACAACAATCAAGCTGAGAATCAAATCAAGAACTCAATCCCTTTTACAATAGCTGCAAAAAATAAAATAAAATAAAATAAAATACCTAGGAATATACTTAACCAAGGAGGTGAAAGATGTTTATAAGGAAGACTACAAGACACTGCTGAAAGAAATAATAGATAACACAAATGGAAACACATTCCATGATCATGGATGGGTAGAATCAATATTGTGAAAATGACTACACTGCCTAAAGCTTTCTACACATTCAATGCAGTTCCCATCAAAATATCATCATCATTCTTCACAGAACTAGAAAAAACTCCTAAAATTTATATAAAACCCGAAATGAGCCTGCACAGCCAAAGCAATACTAAGCAAAAAGAACAAATCTGTAGGCATCACATTACCCACCTTCGACTGTACTCTGTACTGTAAGGCTAAAGCTACCAAAACAGCATGGAACCAGTATAAAAACAGGCACGTAGACCAATGCAACAGAATAGAGAGCACAGAAATAAAACCAAATACTTACACCTAACTGATCATTGATGAAGCACAGAAAAACATAAATTGCGGAAGGGATACCCTATTCAATAACTGGTACAGGAAAAATTGGCAAGCCACATGTAGAAGAATGAAACTGGATCCTCATCTCTCACCTTATACAAAAATCAACTTAAGATGGATCAAAGACTTAAATCTAAAACCTGAAACCATAAAAATTGTAGAACATCAGAAAAACTGTTCTGGACATTAGCTTAGGCAAACACTCATGACTAAGGCCGCAAAAGCAAATGCAACAAAAATAAATATAAATAAATGGGACCTAATCAAACTAAAAAGCTTCTGCACAGCAAAAGAAATAGCAGAGATAACACACAGTAGGAGAAAATATTTGCAAACTATGCATCTGAAAAAGGACTAATATCCAGAATCTACAATGAATTTGAACAAATCAGCAAGAAAAAAACAATCTCATCAAAAAGTGGGTAAAAGACACAAATAGACAATTTTCAAAAGAAGATATACAAACAGCCAACAAACATATGAAAAATGCTTAACATCCCTAAGTATCAGAGGAATGCAAATTAAAACCACAATGATACCAACTTACTCCTGCAAGAATGGTCATAATTAAAAAGTCAAAAAACAGTAGATATTGGTGTGGATTTGGTGAAAAGGGCATATTTTTACACTGCTGGTGGGAATGTAAACTAGTACAACCACTATGGAAAACAGTATGGAGATTCCTAAAAGTAGAATTACCATCTGATCCAGCAATCCCACTACTGGGTATCTACTCAAAGGAAAAGAAGTTATTATATGAAAAAGACACATGCACATGCATGTTTATAGTAGCACAGTTCACAATTGCAAACATAATGAACCCAACCTAAGTAACCCACCAACCAACAAGTGGATAAAGAAAATGTGGTATATATACCCCATGGAATACTACTCAGCCACAGAAAGGAATACAATAATGTCTTCTGCAGCAAGTTGAATGGAGCTGGAGGCCATTATTCTAAGTGAGGTAATCAGGAATGGAAAACCAAATATGGCATGTTCTCGCTTATAAGTGGGAGCTAAGCTATCAAGATGCAAAGGTAGAAGAATGATATAATGGACTTTGGGGATTCGGAGGGGGCAGTGCGGGATAAAAGACTACATATTGGGATAAAAGCAGTGTACATTGCTTGAGTGATGGGTGTGCCAAAATCTCAGAAATCACCACTGAAGAACTTATCCAGGTAACCATGGATACTTTTGGTTACTTTTCCATGTAACCAAAAAACCACCTGTACCCCAGAAACTATTGAAATAAAGAAAAGTTGGCTTTTAAAAGAGGATAAACAAAATGGATACTGTTAGCTAGACTAACCAAGAAAAAAAGAGATTGTATACCTAGAAAACCCTAAAGAAATAGAATAAGATATGAAAAAGGAGAATTACAACTGATACCACAGAAACATAAAAGATTATCAGATATTATTAACAAGTAAACACTAATAAACTGAAAAACCTAGTGGAAATGAATAAATTCCTGAACATATACAACCTACCAAGATTGAATAAAAAAGACATAGAAAACCTGAACAGACCAATAACAAGTAATGAAGTTGAAATGGTAATTTAAAAAATCTCCCAACAAAGAAATGTGCAGGACTGGATGGCTTAATTGCCAAATTCTACCGAACTTTCTAAGAACTAACACCAATTCTCCTCAAACTATTCCAAAAAATTAAAGAGAGAATTCTCCATAACTCATTTTACAAGGCCAGCATAACCCTGATACTAAAACCAGACAGAGACTCAACAAAAAAGTACAGGCCAATATCTCTGAAGAACATGCACACAAAACTCCTCAACAAGGCTGGGCAGGTGGCTTACACCTGTAATCTTAGCACTTTGGGAGACCGAGGTGGGTGGATCACAAGGGCAGGAGATCGAGACCATCCTGGTCAACATGATGAAACCTCGTCTCTACTAAAAATACAAAAATTAGCACCTGTAGTCCCAGCTACTCAGGAGGCTGAGGCAGGAGAATCTCTTGAAGGTGGGAGGTGGAGGTTGCAGTGAGCCAAGAGTGCACCACTGCACCACTCCATCCTGGGTGAAAGAGAGATTCCATCTCAAAAAAAAAAAAAAAACCTCAACAAATACTAGCAAACTCAATCCAACAACATATCAAGAAGATAATACACCATGATCAACTAAGATTTATCCCAGGGATTCAAGGATGATTCAACATACGCAAATCAATAAACGTGCTACATCACATCAACCGAATGAAGGACAAATACTGTATGATCATCCCAATAGATACAGAAAAAGGATTTAATAAAATTCAACATCCCTTCATGATAAAAATTCTCAACAAACTAGACATAGAAGAAATGTACGTCAACATAATAAAGGTCATATATGACACACAGTTAACATTATACAGAATAAGGAACAGCTGAATGCTTTTCCGCTAAGAATTGGAACAAGACAGGAATGCCTACTTTCAGCACTCCTAGTCAACACAGTACTGGAAATCCCAGCCAGAGCAATCAGGCAAATGAAAGAAATAAAACGCATCCAGCCAGAACACAATTTATATGCCTTATTGGCTCCATTAAACTTTTTTAAAACTTTAAATAAATAAATAAAAGCAATCCACATTAACAAAGGGGAGGTCAAATTGTACCTCTTTGCAGTTGACATAATCTTATATCTAGAAGAACAACCTAAAGACTCCACCAAAAAATGCTTAGATCTGATGAATAAATTTGGTAAAGTTGTAAGATACAAAATCAGCATACAAAAATCAGTAGTGTTTTTGGTTTTTTAAACTAGAGATGGGGTGTCGCTATGTTGCTTAGGCTGGTCTTGGACTCCTGGGCTCAAGTGATCTCCCCATCTTGGCCTCCCAAAGTGCTGGGATTACAGGCATGAGCCACAGTGCCCGGCCTCAGAAATCAGTAGTGTTTCTACACACCAATAATAAACTAGCTGAGAAAGAAATCAAGAAGGCAATCCCACTTAAAATAGTTTAAAAAAATTTTAAATACCTAGGAATAAATTTAACCAAGGAGGTGAAAGACCTCTACAAGGAAAACTCCCAAACATTGATAAAAGAAACTGAAAAGGACACAAACAAATGGAAAGACATCCCAAGCATGTGGATCATAAGAATTAGTATTATTAAAATGACCATACTGCCCAAAGCATTCTACAGACTGAATACAATCTGTATCAAAATGCCAATGCAATTTTTCACATAAATAGGAAAAAAAAAATCCTAAAATTCATATGGGACCAAAAAGAGCCTAAATAGCCAAAGGAATCCAGAGCAAAAAGAGCTTGAGGCATCATACTACTTGACTTCAAAATATATTACAAGCCTATAGTAACCAAGACAGCATGGTATTAGTTTAAAAACAGAAACAGAGACCAGTGGAGCAAAACAAAGAACACAGAAAGAAATCCGTGTATTTATAGCTGACTGATTTTCAACAAAGGTGTGAAGAATATTGGGTAAAGAACACCCTCTTCAATAAATTGTGCTAGAAAAACTGTATATACGTATGCAGAAGAATGAAAGAGGACCCCCTCTCACCACAACCAAAAACCAGTTCAAGATGGAGTAAATACTTAAACATAAGTCCTGAAAGCATAAGACTACTAGAAGAAAACATATGAGAAACACCAGGACATTGATCTAGGCAAAGATTTTATGGCCCTAGGACATCAAAAGCACAGGCAACAAAAACAAAATTAGATGAGTGGGACCATACTAAACTAAAAAGCTTCTGCATAGCAAAGGAAACAATAAACAGACTGAAGAGACAGCCTGTTGAATGGGAGAAAATATCTGCAAACTATTTCTCTGACAAGGGACTAATATCCAGAATATATAGGAAGTCCAAGAAGAGTAAAACAACAACAAATCTCATTAAAAAGTGGGCAAAGAACATGAACAGACATTTCTTTTTTTTTTTTACATTTCCGATTTTATTTAAAATATGAACATAGTAGATAGGACACATACTACATAATTGTTTAATAATATAGAAGGTAAATTAATATAGCCAAGGTACTGAGTTTGGAAGAAAGTGCGTGCAGTTACTGGCCTCTTTTCTGTGCGACTCCCTTTCCTTTTTCTGTGTCTTCATATGTATGTAAATAGTTCTTTTATTATTATTATACTTTAAGTTCTAGGGTACATGTGCACAACATTCAGGTTTGATACATAGGTATACATGTGCCATGTTGGTTTGCTGCACCCATTAACTCATCATTTACATTAGGTATTTCTCTTAATGCTGTCCCTCCCTGAGCCCCTTAACCCCCAACAGGCCCTGGTGTGTGATGTTCCCCACCCTGTGCCCAAGTGATCTCATTGTTCAGTTCCCACCTATGAGTGAGAACATGTGGTGTTTGGTTTTCTGTCCTTGTGATAGTTTGCTCAGAATGATGGTTTCCAGCTTCATCCATGTCCCTGCAAAGGACATGAACTCATCCTTTTTTATGGCTGCATAGTATTCCATGGTGTATATGTACCACATTTTCTTAATCCAGTCTATCATTGATGGACATTTGGGTTGGTTTCAAATCTTTACTATTGTGAATAGTGCTACAATAAACATACATATGTATGTGTCTTTATAGTAGTATGATTTATAATCCTTTTGGTATATACCCAGTAATGGGATTGCTGAGTCAAATGGTAATTCTAGTTCTAGATCCTTGAGGAATTGCTACACTGTCTTCCACAATGGTGGAACTAATTTACACTCCCATCAACAGTGTAAAAGCTTTCCTGTTTCTCCACATCCTCTCCAGCATCTGTTGTTTCTTGACTTTTTAATGATTGCCATTTTAACTGGCACGAGATGGTATCTCATTTGGTTTTGATTTGCATTTCTCTGATAGCCAGTGATGATGAGCATTTTTTCATGTGTCTGTTGGCTACATAAATGTCTTCTTTTGAGAAGTGTCTGTTCATATCCTTTGCCCACTTTTTGATGGGGTTGTTTTTTTCTTGTAAATTTCTTTGAGTTCTTTGTAGATTCTGGATATTAGCCCTTTGTCAGATGGGTAGATTGCAAAAATTTTCTCCCGTTCTGTAGGTTGCCTGTTCCCTCTGATGGTAGTTTCTTTTGCCGTGCAGAAGCTCTTTAGTTTAATTAGATCCCATTTACCTATTTTGGCTTTTGTTGCCATTGCTTTTGGTGTTTTAGCCATGAAGTCCTTGCCTATGCCTATGTCCTGAATGGTATTGCCTAGGTTTTCTTCTAGGGATTTTATGGTTTTAGGTCTAACATTTAAGTCTTTAATCCCTCTTGAATTAATTTTTGTGTAAGGTGTAAGGAAGAGATCCAGTTTCAGCTTTCTACACATGGCTAGCCAGTTTTCCCAGCATCATTTATTAAATAGGGAATCCTTCCCCCATTTCTTGTACAGGTCTGTCAAAGATCAGGTGGTTGTAGATGTGTGGCATTACTTCTGAGGCCTCTGTTCTTTTCCACTGTCTATATCTTTGTTTTAGTACTAGTACCATGCTGTTTTGGTTACTGTAGCCTTGTAGTATAGTTTGAAGTCAGGTAGTGTGATGCCTCTAGCTTTGTTCTTTTTGCTTAGGTTTGTCTTGGCAATGCAGGCTCTTTTTTGGTTCCATGTGAACTTTAAAGTAGTTTTTTCCAATTCTGTGAAGACAGTCGTTGGTAGCTTGATGGGGATGCTTGATGGAGATGGAATTGAATCTATAAATTACTTTGAACAGTATGGCCATTTTCACGATATTGATTCTTCCTATCCATGAGCATAGAATATTCTTCCATTTGTTTGTGTCCTCTTTTATTTCATTGAGCAGTGGTTTGTAGTTCTTGAAGAGGTCCTTCACATCCCTTGTAAGTTGGATTCCTAGGTATTTTATTGTTTGTAGCCATTGTGAATAGGAGTTCACTCATGATTTGGCTCTCTGTTTGTTAATGGTGTATAGGAATGCTTGTGATTTTTGCACATTGATTTTGTATCCTGAGACATTGTTGAAGTTGCTTATCAGCTTAAGGAGATTTTGGGCTGAGACAATGGGGTTTTCTAAATATAGAACCATGTCATCTGCAAACAGGGACAATTTGACTTCCTCATTTCCTAATTGAACACCGTTTATGTCTTTCTCTTGCCTGATTGCCCTGGCCAGAACTTCCAACATTATGTTTAATAGGAGTGGTGAGAGAGGGCATCCTTGTCTTGTGCAGGTTCTCAAAGGGAATGCTTCCGGTTTTGGCCCATTCAGTATGATACTGGCTGTGGGTTTGTCATAAATAGCCTTTATTATGTTAAGATACGTTCCATGAATACCTAGTTTATTGAGAGTTTTTAGCATGAAGGTCTGTTGAATTTTGTTGAAGGCCTTTTCTGCATCCATGGAGATAATCATGTGGTTTTTGTCATTGGTTCTGTTTTGTGATGGATTACGTTTATTGATTTGCGTATGTTGAACCAGCCTTTGCATCCCAGGGATGAAGCCGACTTGATCGTGGCGTATAAGCTTTTTGATGTGCTGCTGGATTCCGTTTGCCAGTATATTATTGAGGATTTTCACGTCGATGTTCATCAGGGATATTTGTCTAAAACTCTGTTTTTTTGTTGTGTCTCTGCCAGGGCTTGGTATCAAGATGAAGTTGGCCTCATAAAATGAGTTAGGGAGGATTCCCTCTTTTTCTATTGATTGGAATAGTTTCAGAAAGGATAGTACTAGCTCCTCTTTGTACCACTGGTAGAATTCGGCTGTGAATCCGTCTGGTCCTGGACTTTTTTTGGTTAGTAGGCTATTAATTATTGCCTCAATTTCAGAGGCTGTTATTGGTTTATTCAGAGATTCAACTTCTTCCTGGTTTAGTCTTGGGAGGGTGTATGTGTCCAGGAATTTATCCATTTCTTCTAGATTTTCTAGTTTATTTGCGTAGAGGTGTTTATAGTATTCTGATGGTAGTTTGTATTTCTGTGGGATCGGTGGTGATATCCTGTTTATCATTTTTTTATTGCATCTATCTGATTCTTCTCTCTTTTCTTCTTTATTAGTCTTGTTAGCGGTCTGTCATTTTTGTTGATCTTTTCAAAAAACCAGCCCCTAGATTCATTATTTTTTTTTTGAAAGATTTTTTGTGTCTCTATCTCTTTCAATTCTGCTCTTAGTTTCTTGCCTTCTGCTAGCTTTTGAATTTGTTTGCTCTTGCTTCTCTAGTTCTTTTAATTGTGATGTTAGGGTGTCGATTTTAGATCTTTCCTGCTTTCTCTTGTGGGCATTTAGTGCTATAAATTTCCCTCTACACACTGCTTTAAATGTGTCCCAGAGATTCTGGTACATTGTGTCTTTGTTCTCATTGGTTTCAAAGAACATCTTTATTTCTGCCTTCATTTTGTTATTTACCCAGTAGTCATTCAGGAGTAAGTTGTTCAGTTTCCATGTAGTTGTGTGGTTTTGAATGAGTTTCTTAATCCTGAGTTCTACTTTGATTGCAGTGTGGTCTGAGAGACAGTTTGTTGTGATTTATGTTCTTTTACATTTGCTGAGGAGTGCTTTACTTCCAATTATATGGTCAATTTTAGAATAAGTGTGATGTGCTAAGAAGAATGTATATTCTGTTTATTTGGGGTGGAGAGTTCTGTAAATGGCTATGAATACACATTTCTTAAAAGAAGACATACAAATGGTCAACAGGAAATGTTCAACATCACTCTTCATCAGAGAAAAATCATAATCATAATGAGGCGCTGGGTGCGGTGGCTCACGCCTGTAATCCAAGAACTTTGGGAGGCTGAGGTGGGTGGATCACCTGAGGCCAGGAGTTCAAGACCAGCCTGGCCAACATGGCGAAACCCTGTCTCTATTAAAAATACAAGGCGGGGCGCAGTGGCTCACGCCTGTAATCCCAGCACTTTGGGAGGCTGAGGCGGGCAGGTCACGAGGTCAGGAGTTTGAGACCAGCCTGACCAACATGGTGAAACCCCGTCTCTACTAAAAATACACAAATAATTAGCTGGGCGTGGTGGCGCAGTGCCTGTAATCCCAGCTACTTAGTAGGCTGAGGCAGGCAGGAGAATCGCTTGAACCAGGGAGGCGGAGGCTGCAGTGGGCTGAGGTCGCACCACTGCACTCCAGCCTGGGTGACCGAGTGAGACTCTTGTCTCAAAAAAATATATACATATATATATAAACTATATATTTTATATAATATGTAATATATTTATATAAGCTATATTATATAAGCTATATAATATAATCTATATTATATAGAACTATATATAATATAGTTATCTATATTATATATAAGCCATATTATAATATAATCTATATCATATATAGTTATAATTATAAAATATATAATATAATCTATATATAACTATATTACATATATAATTATAGTTATATATAGATTATATAATATATATAATCTAGATTATATGTAATACAGATTATATATCATATAGCATTATATATTAATATATATAAACATATGCTTATATATCATATAAACATATACTATATATCATATATAAGTCAGGCGTGGTGGCGTGCACCGGTAGTCCCAGTTACTTGGAAGGCTGAGGCAGGGGAATCGCTTGAACCCGGGAGGCGGAAGTTGCAGTGAGCTGAGATCGCGCCACTGCACTCCGGCCTGTGTGACAGAGCCAGACTCCATCTAAAAACAAAATAAAAAGAGAGCGGCAGAGCAGAGCGGAACTGTGCGGCGCCAGCGCGGACCGGGCAGGCTGGCAGGCCGCGCGGGCAACTCCAAGGGCGGACCGTGGCGGGTAGCGACTGGCCCGGGGCTGCGGGAGCGGGAGACCTTAGTGGCAGTGGCTGCAGGAGGAGCCCAGGAGTCACCGCCGCTGACTGCGCTCTGCCTTGGGCCATCGCTGCTCCCCACGGGCCCGTGCGGACTCGCCTCCGTGAAGTGTCACGATGTCTGACTGGAAGGCAGTGATCAAGACCGCAGACACGTCTGAGGATATGCAACAGGATGTCATTGACTGCGCCACGCAGGCCATGGAGAAGTACAGCATAGAGAAGGACATTGCAGCCTATATCAAGAAGGAATTTGACAAGAAATATAGCCCTACCTGGCATTGTATCGTGGGCCGAAATTTGGCAGCTACGTCACACTTACAAGACAAAGCACCTCATCTATTTTTACTTGAGTCAAGTTGCAATCCTCTTCAAGTCAGGCTAGGTGGCCACAGTGAAGATGTCAGTGGCGGTGGCAGGGATGGCAAGCAGGGGGCGTTGCTAGGACTGTTTTGCACTGGGGCAAATCAGGACATCAGGATGTCTTCTCCAATGGCTGTGCTACTGCATGGACTGTATATTCGTTTTCATGTGTATGTGGCAGTCAACACAACCAAACCTTTCTGTTCAGTTGCCTGGGGAAGAAGGCTGCTTTATATTTGTTTTTCAAAACTTTAAAAATATTTTTTGGTTGTATTGCACTAGGAAAATCTCTCCTACCTCTCCCTTTTCTCTTTTTTTCCCTATACAAAAGAAAAAGCCCTCAACAGACTACGAGGCCAAAAGACTAGGAGGGCTGAGGAAAAGAAATAGGTCTCTGGAGGTGGAACTAAAACTGTGCAGCTGCCTCTTCCTGGCCCAGGGGGATGCTGGGAGGGCCAGGAGGCTGCAGGGGGACTGTGCTGGGACTGTCAAGGAGAAAAGGATAGGAAGGAAGGTGGAGGGATGGATCTACCACCAGCAGAATATTCCACTGAACTGTGATTCTATGGCTTGGGGCAGAGGGTGGGGTGGGGATGCATTCTTTAGGGCGCCCTGAAATGTGTCTGTGTGTGGTGTGTGGGAGTGGGGAGCAGACTTGTCTTGCTGTCAGAAATTCTAAGTAAGGGCTGTGTCTTTGTGGATTACCTTCTTTTGTTCTTCCTGCCTGAGATCATGATAGGAGGATGTTGGGGGTAGGATTAGCTTGAATTTTTTTTTTTTCCATTACATTTTTCTCCTGTCTGCTCCCTGCTTAGCCCTCCATTTTCTCATTCCTCTGGTGTTCTCTTAGAGCAGCCCGTCATTAGTTGGCTGGCCTTCAAAACTCTCGTGTGTAGGGTTGACAATGTAGGGGTAGGGGATCCAGCTTATTCTTTTATTTTCAAGTCCCTTCTTGGGGCTGGTGGGGAGACAGAATGCCCCTCCCTAAGCACTTTGTGTGTGCCAAGCTTGCTTTTTGATGTTGGCAGGGGAGGGGGGATCTCCCCTCCAGTCTCCAGGGTGGTGACTGAGTTTCCTATATCAAACTCTTCAATGGGCACAAAATGGAGTGCTTGATTTTACGTTTTTTTTTTTTTATGAATGTCCAAATCTGTGTTTCTCCCTGCCCTCCCAGACTGTGTGGCCAGTTGAAAGTGTCTGGTTTGTGTTCATCTCTCCCTCATTTCTGGACCAAGGCCTGAGACCCTGCCACATCTCCTATGCTCTGCATCCATGCCTTTTTTGAACATTAAAGGTTGACTGATGCAATAATAATAATAAATCATAATGCAGTCTCACTTTACATTAGCATAAGTATTGTTAAAAAGCAAAAAATTACAGATGCTGGTGAGGATGTACAGAAAAGGGAACTCAAACTGTTGGTGAAAATGTAAATTAGTTCAGCCACTATGGAAAACAATAGAGAAAAAAACTAAAAATAGAACTACCATACCACCTAGCAATTCTTCTACTGGGCATTTATCCAAAGGAAATCAGTATACCAGAAGGATACATGCACTCCCATGTTTCTGACAGCTCTACTGACAGCAAAGATAAGGAATCAACCTAAGTGACCATCAACAGATGAACAAAGGAAATGTGGTCTACGTACACAATGGAATACTATTCAGTCATAAAAAAGAATGAAATCATGTCATTTACGGCAACATGGATGGATCTGGAGGACATTAAATAAGCCAGGCAGAGAGAGACAAATACTGCATGTTCTCACTCATATGTGGGAGCTAAGAAAGGTGACCTCATGGAGGTAGTGAGTAGAATGATAGCTATCAGAGGATGGGAAGGGCATATGGGTGGGAGTGGCTATGAAGAGAGGTTGGTTAATGGGTACAAACATACAGTTAAAGTTCTAATGTTTGATACAAAGTTGGGTGACTATAGTTAACAACAATGTATTATATATTTCAAAATAACTAGAAGAGAGGACTTGGAATGTTCCTAATATATAGGAATTAATATTCAAGGTGATGGATACCCCAAATACCCTAAATTGATCATCACATTCTATGCATGTAACAATATCACATGTGCCCTATATAAATATGTACAAATACTATGCATTAATTAAAATTTAAAAAGCAAGACCAAGGTATGTGCTATTAATGAGAAACCCATTTTAAATATTAAGGTAGGTTAAAAGTGAAAAAATAAGGGAAAAAAAAACAGTGCATGCAAGTACTGGTAAACTCTAAACAAGGTCTATCAACAGTTTAGTACTAGTATTGTACCAATGTCAACTTCAAGGTTTTAATAATATGGTTACTTAAAATGCTATCTTTGGGGGAAGCTGGATGAGAATAGAACTCTCTGTATTATTTGTGTAATTTTTCATGTCTTTACCAGCATCTAGGAAACTGTAACAGACTAACACATTAGATTGTAAATAGGGTAAACTCAAATAGCAGACTTAGCAATTTTGTTGAGAAAGAAAGGATGCTGACAGACATGGATTTCTGGATTGGGAAGGACAAGGATCTGCAGGCCAGTTCAAGAAAATAAGACTCCCAAGATCCAGTAATGAATACTATTGCCCAGTTGGCAGGAGACCCTACTTCTTCCTGTTTATATGTTGAGCTGCTAGAAGCAGGACTGAAATAAGTTACCCAAATAATAACTTCATTGTTGCTCACTCTCTTCGAGGCAGAAAGAAGAAATGTTATGACAACAGAGCAGCAAGTCCCATGGTACCAGCTAAAAGGCGGTATGGCTGTGACTGCTGAGGTGGAGAGTCCTCAAAGGTAAATTAACGTTGTCAGGAATGAAGGCTTCGCTATTTAATATAGAGCTTTGAGTGACCTGAAAACAGAAGTTAATTTGTTTGAATTGAGCATGGGTGGCCACTTAAAAGTGAGTGAAGGAAATGCCTTGCCTAATAGTATAAAGTCAAACACCTGGTTCTGTCAACAGTCCAACCTGGCTTATAATGAGGACAGGGCTCTGGGTGCTGGAGCGGTCAAAGCTGGAAGACTGCAGGGCAGAACACAGTGGCGTGAGCATGGACAGAAAAGAAGTTTGGACCATAATCCTGAAAAACAATTCTGAATGCCATAATCTCAAATATTGAAATACTGAAAGATCAAAATCCCTGAAGTCTAAAAATCCAGAAAATTGCAATCCCAAAATCTCAAAATCTTGAAAATATAACGTAGGGAAAAAAATCTTAAAAATTATCTCAAAAACATTTATTTACATTTTTAAAAGGGGATTTATTTGAGAAACATAACACAAGAGAACACTTTGTAGGCCACTTCACACAATGAAATAGGAAATAACATTTTTTGCAAGCATAAACACTCAGGCATACTAATGACAACTGCGTGGATATAACAATTATGAGCAGATGAACTGTATTCACAAAGAAATGGGTGAAAAAGCTAAATATATAAAAGCATACACCCAGCTTTATAACTGCAGTCATCTGAAATACTGTGATAGACAACATAAGTCTTCTGATGAGATCAATCAAAAACTTCAATGGGGGGCCGGGCACAGTGGCTTACCCTATAATCCCAGCACTTTGGGAGGCCGAGGCGGGCAGATCACTTCAGGTCAGGAGTTTGAGACCAGCCTGACCAACATGGTGAAACCCCATCTCTACCAAAAATACAAAAATTAGCCGGGCATGGTGGTAGGCACCTATGATCCCAGCTACTCAGGAGGCTGAGGCAGGAGAATTGCTTGAATCCAGTAGGTGGAGATTACAGTGAGCCGAGATCATGAAAACCGCACTCCAGCTGGGCAACAGAGCAAGACTCCATCTCAAAAGAAAACAACAACAAAAAAACAAAAAACAAAACTTGGCTGGGCATGGTGGCTCACGTCTGCAATACCAGCACTTTGGGAGGCCAACATGGGCGGATCACCTGAAGTCAGGAGTTCAAGACCAGCCTGGCCAACATGGTGAAACCCTGTCTCTACAAAAATACAAAATTAGCCAGGTGTGGTGGTGGGTGCCTGTAGTCCCAGCTACTTGAGAGGCTGAGGCAGGAGAATTGCTTGAACCCAGGAGGCAGAAGTTGCAGTGAGCTGAGATGGTGCCACTGCACTCCAGCCTGAGCGACAGAACAAGACTCTGTCTTAAAAACAAAACAAAACACACACACACACACACACACACCCCCAAAAAACCCTTCAATGGGTCACCACCACATACACAGTAGCCCAAAGAGCCAAGATTCTCAGAAATTTTATCTTTGACAAATGCAGACATACAAAGAGTACATCGCTTCCTTTATTGAGGAAGTTTCTACATTTTTACATACATGCACAATGCTTACACACAGTTAATGCTGTGATAATGTACTTTGTGGTGTCAAATTTCTGATGTCCGAGGCAGCAGCAGAAAATTTGTCCCAGCTCTGAGAGGGACTAATTTGCCTTCTTGGTTCTCTATAGGCCCCTGGCTGAGTGGATGGCCCCTGCCAACATGAGGACAGATCTTTCCCACTTAGTCCACTGAGACTCACATACACGTCTCCCCTAGAAAGACTCTCACAGATACACTGAAAATAATGTCTTACTAGGTTTCTAGTATTCCTTAATCCAGGCAAGCTGCCACCTAAAATTATGTCCCCAAGTCTACTTCTTGTCAACTTGGCACCCATACGAATCTCCTTAAACCGTAATTTCCTAGTAAAGACAGTAACAAGGTAATAGTTCTGCCTGTCATGATGCAAGTACACTGCATACAACTGAAAACACATTAATCCCTTCCCCAGAATTTGTCTCACAGAATTTCAAAGATTTTAATCTATTGAAATTTTAGATGTTAGGGACTTTAGACCTTAAAGATTTTGTTATTTCAGGATTTTGACATTCAGGATTATGTATTTTGAGATTATGATCAGCACCAAAGTAAGGGGTCTTAGAAGCTGGACACTCATTGGATGCTGGAGATAGATGGGGGAAGAAGTAGCAGCAGTGTTCAGGCACTGAACCTGGAGACAGTGGTCAATGGAAAAAAACGCTGACAATCAAATTTCTTCCCCACCACCACTGGGAAACATAAAAACACAAGAGAACACTTTGTAGGCCACTTCACACAATGAAATAGGCAACACTATTTTTTTGTAAGCATAAACACTCAAGTATACTAACGACAATTGCGTGGATATAACAATTATGAGCAGATGAACTCTATTCCCCACCACCATTGCTCCTTCTGTCATTGTAGACTAGCTTCCTCTGCCACCTGGAACTCCCAGCTGGAGGAGAACCTGATCTTTTGGCATCTGTGCTGTAGCACCTGATGCATGTTAAACTTCTTGGTCTGTGTTCCTACAGGAAAAAAGTCCCCTTAATTCAACTGATAGGGTTTGGACAAGGCTTGGAGTGGGGAAGGAAACCTGAAATTGTTAGGGGCCAGGGAGAGTTGAGCTGGCAGTTTGAACAGTCAAAGCTTTAATCACTTACTGAAATAGCAAGAGGTTAAACTAGAGGAAGCGCCAACTCCCTTCTGTCCTATCCCAGCCCCCAAGTTTTTGACGAGGAGCTGGACCCCTCAAAAATAATGTCACCAGGGCTCTTTGGACAGATTCAATATATGTATAATAGAATTCATGGATTTTATGCCTGCACTTCTTGGTCTATATCTTATTCCATCTCACTCTCAAGGAATACTACACAGACTGACCCCCCTCCCCGGATGGTCCAGTATAAGTAATATAGGCCTCCAGGAGAAGTTTCAAAGACTTAATGGCTGCCTGAGTACTCAGAGAGGCAACAGCTCAATACCAACAATCGCAACAGCTGCCTGACCCAGCCACCACATACATCTTTATATGTTAACAATAGAAGGCAGGCCGGGCGCGGTGGCTCAAGCCTGTAATCCCAGCACTTTGGGAGGCCGAGACGGGCGGATCACGAGGTCAGGAGATCGAGACCATCCTGGCTAACACGGTGAAACCCCGTCTCTACTAAAAAATAAAAAAAAAAAAATTAGCCGGGCGAGGTGGCGGGCGCCTGTAGTCCCAGCTACTCGGGAGGCTGAGGCAGGAGAATGGCGGGAACCCGGGAGGCGGAGCTTGCAGTGAGCTGAGATCCGGCCACTGCACTCCAGCCCGGGCGACAGAGCTAGACTCCGTCTCAAAAAAAAAAAAAAAAACAGTAGAAGGCAGCTATTAACCTGCTAAGCTTTTGTTGAAACTTAATGTGATTTAACGTAGCTCTTGTGACTCTTTGGCTTGACATCCCCATTTCGTGGTGGTTGGACTTAATGACTAACAAGGTGAAAAGAATCTAACAAGCCTCGCTAGTCAGAGAAATAGCATAGCTGGCCTGACCGTGGCAGCTTTTTGTTCCTACATGAAAAAACGGCAGCTATCCTTTTGGAGGTAAACTGTACGGCCAACTCCACTGCACAAAGCAATCCCATTGGTTCAGTGGGGCCCTTGACTTAGTTTCCCCTAAATTTCTGGGCCTACTTCACGAATTGTTTGGCTACAATGAAACATAATGGAGTCCAATGAGCTGCTCCTGCTGTTCAGCTTCAGTGCCAGCTATGTAAAACCAAAAGCAGATGTGGCTGCTCCTCTCAATTACTAGAACTCAAGACAGTCCTGATGGCTCTGGCCAGTACTCTCCCTGATGAACCTCACTATGTTTTAATTAGGTTTGCAGCTGTTGCCAATGACCTGTCAGGTCTGCCACATTAAATCATATAGACTGGCAGATTAAAAACACTTTTCTTTGGCCATCAAACTCAGAGAAATTGCTTAACTTTCCCAACAATTAAGTAAATGAATATTCAAATTAGATAACACTTCTTATACAGACATACCTTGGAGATACTACAGACTCAGTTCCAGACCATCATGATAAAGACAGTCACACAAATTTTGGGGTTTCCCAGTGCATATAAAAGTATGTTTACAATATACTGTAGCATATTAAATGTGCAATAGCATTTTGTCTAAAAGAACAATGTACATACTTAATTTTAAAATACTTGATTGCTAAAGAATGCTGACACAGAGACATGACATGAACACATGCTGTTGGAAAATGATACCAATATAGACTTGTTTGATGCAGGGTTGCCACCAACTTTCAATTTGTAAAAAAAAAAAAAAAAAAAAGTATCTGCAAGGTGCAATAAAGCAAAGTAGAATGAAATGAGGTATGTCTGTACTGACAAAAATGAAAAGCTCAGCAATACCCAGTACTGGCCAGGGAATGGATGTAAGTTACTTTTAAACACTGTTCCTGGCATGTAAATTGGTGCAGTCCCTTCTGAAAGGCAACTTTTAACTGAAAATGCACATATACACTGACTGAAAGATCCCACATCTAAATAGGTATCAAAGAGAAAGAATCAAACATATATAAGAGGGATGTGCTAGCAGGTTAATAAAAGTGGGAGTAACATGCCATTAAATTTTAATTATACCCTCTCCCATTACCTACTATATATTTCATTATAATTCCCAACAAACTTTTGGAATCTGTATCTGTACCTACCATTTTTTACTGTTTTCCCCAGGATTCCACGGAAACCTTTTTCAAAGGGTCACCATAAGATAATTAAAATGTCCTGTTAACAATCCTCATTTTTCCCATCACTAGATAGCAGTCAACACAGACTGAAATTACATTTATGGTAACTGTCTATCATGTGCTTTCATACACACAAAAATATATGTAAAAGCTCATATGACCTAATAAACTATCTGAAATAGATGGTATCAATCCTTTCTTACAGATGAGGAAACAAGCCAAGAGTGGCTTGCCTGAGATCACAATCATTCAGGAAAATGAACCCAGAAGATCTAAGTGCTCATCCCACTAATGGCTGGTCCTGTAACTTTCTTCTACTAGTTCCTTTTATAGAATTCTTTTTCTATTATTTAACAAAACTGAAAATCAAGATTATTCCTTTTCCTCAGTGGATTCTAACTTTACTACGGTGAACCTGAATGAAACAAAGTGAAAATAATTAGTATAAGGCCTGGTATATTATAAGACCAAGTATTCATATGACTGACTTCCTAGAAGCATATAAAAACAGGCTAATCCAAGAGTTCAAAAGTATACATGCTCAACTCATTAAAATCCCCGCATCTATGGTTACACTAACTTAGATGAAAACAACCAAGCAACTATCGTTTCGTAGCAATTGGCAGACTTTAATATTCAAGAAAAATTAATTTCATCATACACATTAAAAATATAGGAAATTTCATGCAGACATGAAGCTTCCAATTCAGCTTTTGTGGCAACTTTTAGAATGAGAGTTACATATAAATACAGTACATTTTACAGTTACCAAACTTCATAATTTTATACTGTGATTTATACAGCTTCTCCTTATATTGTACATATTCCACCTTGCTCACTTGATTAGCATACCCTATATCTGCACTGCTTCAGAATATGGAAATTAAAGAAAAAAACAAAAGCACAATGGACTATCTCCTCGCATTTCACAAAGTAAATGAAAATGTATGTGTATACAGCTAATTTAAGAAAAACATTTTAAACTTTAAGGCTTACATACTTTAGTAGCTAGGACTAAAATTAAGAAATACAAAGTTAAATAAATCCTCCAGTGATACTTCCATTACTGATTGATACCACATTTTCAAGTTTAGAATATATTAACTGCAAAAGCTGTAAGAAAAAAAGTGATGCAAATTTGTATAGAACATTTAAAAAACAATATTCATGATACAAGGGATAAATTAACAAATGAAGTAACTGATTTCAGAATTAACTAAAACATATGCTATAATTTAGAAATGTAACATTATTAAAGAAAACCTAATAGAAAAAAAATTAATAAAGCCAACCCACCAGTGTCAACCTGTTTTTGCCTGTGACAAAAACAAAGATCATTTGTTTTGATACAAGTTGTAAAAAAGTGAATACTAGTCAGTGAATAAAAAGCATGTCTAAGTCATTCAAAAACAGCATGCATTCCTTTCTGTTCAATTGATTTTTAAAAAATACTTATGTACTTTGCAAGTTTTCTTCTTTAAAAACAATAGTTTGAGTTTTTTTCTTCCTTGCCACTAAATTCAAACTCATTCATGTAAGTAATAAGAATTTCCACCAAATGAACATCTGCTAAGTACTGAGGGACACAAAAAAGAGATATCTTTAAAAAAAAAAAGTAACAGTTTTCCCAATTTTGACATGTCAAATCAACTGCATGAAACCCTCTATTGCATAGTGAGAGTAAAGGTCACGAAAGTCCCATCACTGTACACGGAAAAGGTCCCCCCAACTAGTAAGATGCCAAATAGGGTAGTGACTCCCTAGCCTAAGTGACAACAAAGGTCTAAACATTTACAAGTAAGTTTTCCTATTAAAACATGACTTTTATGCGACCAGCACATTACTGAGATTAAATCCATCTAATTTAAATTGCCACAGAGGTCATTTAAAGCAATCACAATCATCTGTGAAAATATTCAAGAAGAGTTCTTCCTTTTCTCCAAGAAAAGGCTAAAACATTAGTCATCTCTACTTTCCAAGCTACTGGAAACAGAATAACATACATTAAAAAATACAAAGGAAAACTCCTCCAATAAAGATCTGCTAGAGGTAGAAATTTAAAGCAGCATATACTGTTTAAGCTCCATCTATCAGGGAACAAAATTGGCATTAATCTGAAATTACATGATGGCTGCTGCTTACAATATTGAAGACACAGACAATGGGCAGTAATTTATCCCTGAATTTCATAATCAAAATTCCCCACATTAATACTATTATGACAGTTTTTCCTAGTATATAATTGTTTTAATGAAAAAAGTGCTTTCATAATCCAGATAATCTAAAGAAAAGACATTATTGTAAACATCACACTGTCAAACTCTGTATTCATTTAGAGTCTGAAAATCATATATTTCAAATGGGTAAATTTTATTCTTATTTTCTCTGTTTCCTAGCACTACTTTTAATAAAGGCTTTTTATTTCTCACTTTGAATGTTGAGATCCATGATGAGTATGCTTTCATAAAGTGTTCAGTTTATTGTGGCCAAAAGACTTTGATAATTTCTCAGTTACTTGAATATATTTTACCGGCCTGTGATGCTATTAAATGTAACATTTCATAAAAAAGAAATGTTTGATGCTTCTTTAAGTTCATCTGAGCTAGAAAATACAAAATTAAATTAATCTGAATGATAGAAGAATAGACACAGGCCAGGCGCGGTGGTACATGCCTATAGTCCTAGCTACTCGGGAGGCTAAGGCAGGAAGATCGCTTGAGTCCAGGAGTTTGAGGTTACAGTGAGCTATGATCATGCCACTGCACTCCAGCCTGGGAGACAGAGCAGGATCCTGTCTCTGAAGAAAAAAAAAAAAAGACACATTTTACGCGTAGTTTTCTTAGATTGAAAGTGAACAAAGTCCCAACTCCAGATGTTGAATATGACTGAGGATCCTTAGACTCTTCTAAAAGTTACATGTGCAATGCATACAAAACAACAAAAAAAGGAAGATTATTATGGACTTCAATACTATTAGTCATTAATACGGCAGACTTGCAATGGATAGCATCATGAAGACACTGGAGATTAGGTTTTTTTCCTACTGAAACACAATCTGGGCTTCAAGGAAAAAGTATACTTCAAGACATTTCCTCCATTTTTACTTGTGTAGTACAAATCTGCATGGCATAGTATATTTCTGAAAAAGCAATAGACATATTAAGAAAATAGACACTATTTCTAAATTTTGTTAGGAATAAGAAGGCACCACTGATTTGAGGTTGTGTCCTGTCATCACTGATAGTTGATTTTGAGTCGTTTATTTCAGCATTTGTTCTTACTAAACTTTTTTCCAGGTGGTATCACTTGAGACCATTATTGTGGCTTACGGACCACAAACAAGACACATTCATAGTAGTATTTCATCATAGAGAGATCATTCACAGTATATGTTGACAATACAGATTCTTTTTCCACCTGCAATGCAAACAATAATCATAATACTGACTATGACAGTCATGATGACCACACCACTAACAAATTCTGAGCACATATGTATCAGTGGCAGGCACTATTTTAAGCATATTCATTTATTACATACAACTACCCCCATAAGAGAGGTACTATTAATATTAGTAGTCTCACTTTACAAAGAACAGTCACACTAATAAGTGACGGAACTAAGATTCAAACTCTGGCAGTCTTGAACTTTGAACTACTATAATATATTGCTTCTCATCATTCTTAAAAACAAATCTATTGTTTCTAAAATGGAAGGCTTCTAAATAAATGAACTGAAACACAATAGCCAAAATATCACAAAACTTTATAGTAATGCACATAATTAAAAAAAGATGAAGCAGTACACAAGGACAAGGACATACTGTGAATATCCCTTATACTTGCCCTCCCGCCCCTTTTTGTTTTCCCCAGAGCCTACTCTACTTTCTATCTGTAAGTGAGAGTCTGTAAGAACAGTATTATAATGATCAGCTACCATTTACTGAAAGGCTATTTCACCAGAAAGTATAGTTTTCCCTTTATGTACACGTTATCCCAAATCCTTATAATTCTGGAAGCTAAGTAACACAGGTCAAGCATCCCTAATCTGAAAATCTGAAATGCTCCAAAATCCAAAATGTTTTGAGCACCTACATAATGCCACAAGTGACAAATTCCACATCTGACTTCATGTGCAGGTGGTCAAAATTTTAAAATATTGTATAAAATTACCTTTGGGCTATGCTTATAAGGCATATATAAAACATAAATGAATTTCATATTTAGACTTCAGTCCCCTCCCAAGATATGTCATTATGTATATGCATATATTGCAAAATTGGAAAAAAATCCAAAATCCAACACATTTCTGGTCCCAAGCATTTTGAGTAAGGGGTACTCAACCTGTGTTATCTTCCCTTTATAGCTAAGAAAACAGAATTCAAATAGTCACTAACAGCCATGATATCAACACTTCTGTCAAGGTGCTTTGGGAGTTAAACTTCGGCAATATTTTATTCCATTCTTACCTCTACCTTGAATCCATACTGCAGAACAACGTTTTTTATATCCTCATAGCTCAATTCTATGGAAAGTTCATTTGCCAGATTTTCAAAGTGGTACAGCAGAGGACCTATGGTTTAAAGATACTATGAATTACTTGAATATAAACACACACTCATAGCTGTGTTACACTGAATTCCAAGTTGAATAAGTTAGGTACTGGGTAAGATAAACATAAAAAGTCTGGGCATTTGAAAATTTGGCCTAGTATCTGACACCCTCAAGAGATGGGCCTACACTCATGAGGAGTGAGTCCCTCTGGTCTACCTGCCTTGCACTGTGATTCACACCATAGGCCTTCACCTTTAACTTTCAAGTTACTGAAGGAGATGAATCAGATAATGCTAAGTCCTCAAATTCCAAATGTATTCTGCAATTATAATTCCATAAGTAAATGCCAAACTGCAGTTACCAACTGTGTATCATATGAAAACAAAGAAGGAGCCTCAAGTTAACCCAGGTAGTAAAAGGTGGACAGAAGTTATAGAGAAGGTTTCTTCAAAGAAGGAAGTAACACTAGAGCTGGCTTTTTTTTTTTAAAGTGCACTGTTCATATCACACCTCTAACATCTAGTAATTGTGTGCCTGCGGGCAATTCACTAACTCTGCTTCATCTATAATATACTTTTTATTTTTATTTTATTTATTTATTTATTTTTAGATAGAACCTCACTCTGTTGCCCAGGCTGGGTGGGGTACAGTGGCACGATCTGGGCTTACTGCAACCTCCACCTCCCAGGTTCAAGCGATTTTCCTGCCTCCGCCTCCTGAATAGCTGGAATTACAGGGACCTGTCATCACGCCAGGCTGATTTTTATATTTTTAGTAGAGACAGGGTTTCACCATGTTGGCTGGGCTGCTTGAACTCCTGACTTCAAGTGATCCACCAGCCTTGGCCTCCCAAAGTGTTGCAATTACAGGCGTGAGCCACCGTGTGTGCCCTGTAATATGACTTTAAGGTGAGATGATATGTATTACACCTGTCATAAACAAGGCACTAAGTAAATGACAGGTATTATACTATTTCTAGGACATCCTCCCTTTACTATTTGCTCATTCCATTCCATACATTCAAGAAACGAACATATGATTTAAAGCATGATTTTCAAATCTTTCCATCTATCATTTTGCCCAATATATCAGCCTCATCCAGGAACCGTAACACACAGTTATATATACCTCAGGCTAATCTAGACAATCTTCTCTTTACTTTTCATTGGGTTAATTAAAAATCCTGCAACCAGCTCTCTACTCCTACTCCTCATACAATGTGCTAATCATGGAAGATAAAAGTATTTAATAACAAGACAAAGTTTCTGCTACCAAGAGGCTTACCATTCTGTGGATCACAGTTAGGATAAAAAAGTTTTTCTTTCTCTCTCGTTTCTCTATCCTACGTAACTGACTAGAAAAAATGACCATGAATATAATGTATATGTTAGTGCTACTTTCAAAAGATAACAATTATGTAACAGGACAGATGGCAAATAATGGAGGCTTTGTGTTCCACTTACAGTCTCCAGCATATATTCTTATTTGTGTTCTTCCCCATTACCCTTTAAGAATGTAAGAGATACTTGTAGTGGTAGGGTCATACAAAAATAGGCTGCAGGCCACATTTGATCTATGGGCTGTAGTTTGCCAACCCCTGACTAAATGTACGAATATTTAAGGTTTCCCCATACATTATTTTATAAGATGTTACTGTTTTTCCAGAAGAAAGTCGTATCATTTTATATCCCCAGTAGCAGAACAAGAGCATATCCCATCTCACTGTACTTACCTAAGCTTTAAGTAAGCAAATTTTAAAACTTAGTGAATATGATAGGTGAAAAATGGTAGCACATTTATATTGATTTATTTGACTAACAGTGAGAATGAACATTTTTTTCTGTATATAGGCTGTTTACATTTATTCTTTTTTTCATTTTTTTTTTACTGAGTGTTGGAGTCTTGCTGTGTCACCCAGGTTGAAGTGCAATGGCATAGGCATAGTTCACTACAGCCTTGAATTTCTGGGCTCAAGTGATCCTCCCACCTCAGCTCCCAAGTAGCTGGGACTACAGGCACATGCCACTACACCTGGCTAATTTTTAAACATTTTTTTAGAGATGAGGGGTCTTGCTGTGTTGCCCAGCCTGGTCTAGAAATCCTGGCCTCAATTGGTCTGCCTGGCTTGACCTCAGGAACTGTCAGGATTACAGGCATGAGCTATGTCGTCCAGTTTTTCTTTTTTTTTTTTTTTTTTTTTTAAATAACTTGCATATTTATGTTGTACAGCCTATTTCATTGCTGGGTAGTTTTCTCTGTTTTCCCCCTCTAAAGAATTTTTTTTTAAATATAGTTTACTGTTGATATGGTTTGGCTTTGTGCCTCCACCCAAATCTCATCTCCAATTGTAATCCCACGTGGAAGGAGGGACTTGGTGGGAGGGGACTGGATCATGGGGGCAGTTCCCCCCAAGCTGTTCTCATGATACTGAGTTCTCGCAAGATCTGATGCTTTAAAAGTGGCAGATCCTCCCTTACCCTCTCTCCCCTGCCACCTTGTGAAGAAGGTGCCTGCTTCCCCTTCTGCCATGATTGTAAGTTTCCTGAGACCTCCCCAGCAATATGGACTTGTCAGTCAATGAAATCTCTTTTATTTGTAAATTACCCAGTCTCGGGTAGTATCTTTACAGCAGTGTGGAAACGAATTAATACAACTGTTAAAGAAATAAAAATATATAAAGGAACTTTTGCTTCCTGTAAAGGCAAGTAGGTTAGGTTATTCAGACCGACATTCCTGTTGCAAACAATGAAAGTTGGTGCATTAAACTTATTTTAAAAACTTAAGTTAGGTTGGGAAGTTAGTAAGAAATTACCAGGAACCTAGAGGTACACCTAGATGCCATTTTTACCCTGAGAATATATCACTACCAAGAAGAAACTGATCTGCAATTTGATAAAACTCTTTGGACCAAGGGGACATAAGACAAAGTCCTGGGCCTGCTCCAGGTAGAGAGTCTGAAAGATCACTTGACATTATGACAGGAACAGTAGGGGCTCTCTTTATCTTTTTCCCCCTATTAATTCTTGTGCCCTCATTTGATTTTTTTCCTTTTTTTTTTTTTTTCCTATTGGGCTATCTTTAAGGTGAGAGTAAGAAATAATAAACTTACTTCTATCCTTTAACCCCATGAGACTGCATGAAAGTTGATCTAGTGCTTACTAAAGGGACAAGG
The DNA here is from genome assembly GCF_008728515.1 of Papio anubis. Lineage (NCBI taxonomy): Eukaryota > Metazoa > Chordata > Mammalia > Primates > Cercopithecidae > Papio > Papio anubis. The sequence goes on along the minus strand of NC_044988.1, from coordinate 22,382,092 downwards.
TGGTTGTATATCATGGTTTAATCCTAGGGTAGATTTGTAGCCTAATTTAATATAACATGGGTGGTCCAATAAACCTCAAGTTCTAATTTAGTTTAAAACAGTTCTGGTCTGACAATGCTCTCATCTCCTGGCAGAAGCAAATGCAAATTCCTTTGGGGAAAAACACTTCAACCCAGGCCTTAAGAAATCCAAAGTGTGATTTCTCAATCACCAATAAACCACTCAAAGTCAACAGCACAGAGAAACAAGGAATCATGAACAAGAACCAAGAAAAGCAAGAGAAAGCAGAAAATGACCCGCAAAGCCTTGAGATGTTAGAATTATCAGAAATAATATGCTCAGTATTTTCAAATAAAAGACTATTGGTCAGAAGAAACTATCCACAGTGCAGCATGGTGAGAAAGATAGCAAGAGAAGTGGTTAAGATATACGAACGCTACCATGAGAAGTTCTAAAATATATTTGATTGCATTTCCAGAAGAAACAGAAAAAAGAATGAGGCAGTATGTGAAGAAATAATGGCTATTGTTACATATTTTAAGGCTAAATGTACGACTGGTAAGAGGGGACTCCCCCCGCAAAGCTGAGAATTTTTCACAACTGATAAGGTCAATTCACAGACTGAAGAAGCCTAATAAACTGTGCACAGTATTAAAAAGAAAACTCCACACCTAGATGTAATATTATACCTGCTAAAAACTACAAAGTAAAAAATCTTAAAAAAACAGAATACCTTCACAGGAGCAACATTTTAAAAAGCTGAATTCTCAACAGCAAAGATAGAAGCTAGAGGTGACTGGGTGTGATATATTCTAAGTGTTGAAAGCTACCTGCCACCTTAGCATATTTTATACTGAGTGTTGAATTGGAACTAAGGTTATCAGTATGAACTTACGATTTTGTCTGTTTGTGTGGATGTATGTATGTGTGTGTGTGTTTAGTTTTTCTTAAGGCCCGCCTTTGATGATTTTTACAAACACATATATACATATGATTTTTACAGATAGACATATACATATATTTCCTACGCTGTTTGCCAAAAAGGCCTAGATACAATACCACTCCAGTGGCAGAAATTAGATTTTCCACTTCTACAAACCATTCCCCATTAAAAGGAACCAGGAATCCTTAGAAACAATGGCTGGTCAGAGAAAGTACAAGATGGGCCTGGAATATCTGGTTGTTTCACAAAGGAGGTACCAAACAGTGACAGGGTTCATGAAAGAACAAGAACTAGCTTAAAGGTGGCCAAACCACTTGCCAAATCTGTGACAAGTGGATTTAAACCATTTACAAACCTGTAAGGCTCTAAAAGTTCTGGTTAAGAGATAAAGATTGTTTGACTGGATAATAAAAATGTACTGTATGCTGTTTGTAAGAGACACACCTAAAACATAAAGATTGCCACAAAAAGTCTGAAAAATCTAAAAAGTTAGGCATAAAGATTTTAAGAGACAGAAAAAGATACAAGAAACAATTATAATTTTAAAATAAGCTCATATAGCAATATTGACATGCCCACTCCAAGAAACATGACATGCATCTGTGCAAAACATCTGGAATTTAAACCTAAGTTTTTGTTTTTGTTTTTTTTTCAGATGGAGTTTCACTCTGTCGCCAGTCTGGAGTGCAGTGGAGTGCAATCTCAGCTCACTGCAACCTCCACCTCCTGAGTTCAAGAAATTCTCCTGCCTCAGCCTCCCAGGTAGCTGGGACTACAGGTATGCGCCACCATACTCAGCTAATTTTTGTATTTTTAGTAGAGACTGGGTTTCACCATGTTGGCCAGGATGGTCTCAATCTCTTGACCTCGTGATCCGCCTGCCTCAGCCTCCCAAAGTGCTGGGATTACAGGTGTGAGCCACCACTCCCGGCCAAACCTCGGTAAGTTTTATAAGCAGGGTAGGGGTTGGAGATAGCTTGGACTGGTGGTCACTGCTTGAGCATTTTCCAAAGTTTTCCATTAATCCCCTTCTTTTCTGCCCTACATTTTGCCTCCATTCTACACGAGGACATGCTTTCCTAAATCTTGTTCCTTTCCTATTTACTTTTTCTAGGGAATTAAACTTCTGGTCTCCCACCTGAGCATGGAGTGGAAATGGGCATATAAGGTAGGCATCTTGATTATAGAGGAGTCAACTGTTCTCTATATACAGATTTTCAACTTAGGTTTTTCCATACAGCACCTCATTTTCCAGAGTTATTCAGGTAACGTGGCTCTCACATGTTTTTCTTCGCAAAACTTACCTATCTACCCCAACTTCTAAAAATTAGTACACTGTTTTGTCCCCCAATAACATGCCTGCCATTCTTTGTCCATGTGTTTTATACCTTTTTATAATTTTACTACTCCTATAATGAGGAAAGGCTGTATGTGTTAAGTCATCTACCTTTTAAAGGGAATCTCATGTTGTAAAAAATTCTAGGCTGGGCACAGTGGCTCACACTTGTAATCACAGCACTTTGGGAGGCTGAGGTGGGTGGATCACCTGAGGTCGGGAGTTCAAGACCAGCCTGGCCAACGTGGTGAAACCCCATCTCCACTTAGAATACAAAAAATAGCCAGGTGTGGTGGCGCACACCTGTAACCCCAGCTACTTGAGAGGCTGAGGCATGAGAATCGCTTGATTTCAGGAGACAGAGGTTGCAGTGAGCTGAGATGGTACCACTGCACTCCAGCCTGGGCGACAGAGTGAGATTCCGTTTCAAAAAAAAAAACAATTCTGTAGCTTCATAATGCTCTAAAATCTGATAAGACCTGTCTTTCAATACACTTTACGAAGATATCCTTTGGTACTTTTACCAGATGTAGTTACATTTTAATTTTTCAGATATAGTCAGATTCATTTTATTAAATTCTTCCAGATGTAGCTAAATGCCTGCCCTCCACTACCTGACTCCCAAATTTATCAATGCATACATACACACACACTCTCTTTTTAGAAGAGATTATAAATAAATGTGTTTAAGGAGTGCTGGTCAGGATGAAAAACTGAAAAAGGGAATTCACAGGCATTCTTCTGTTCTTTGCCTAAATCATAGCCTTACCGAAAGGACATATGCGTAACAGTCCCCTTCAAAGGCTTACTAGCTTTCCTTAAACTGGATAGTGTTAAAGAGTCCATCACATCCTCCTTAATTAAAGCATTTTGTAAATTAATGATCCCCCCCCAATCTGATTTCATGCAATTTGGGCAACATTTTCATATATAATTTTACCTCTAATGTCATTTGTTCCAGAATGGCTGGCCATTACATTTCCCATTATATATGAATATACTGACGTTCTAATCTACATAAGCATGGTTAGGGTAAAACCATCCCCAAGAGGTTGATCTCTCAGTTTACAGAGTAACTTAAGCCTCCAGGTCTATACAATTAAAGCCAAAACCATAAGAATGTTATGAATTTACCAATATAGATGGCACTTCATCATGTCTTCGGGACATCTGAGTATGTTCCCTTTTTCAAATTTTGAAACAATACATTCACACATAGATGTAACAGTCATTAATATCTACTGTTTGCCAGGCTTTGTACCAGGTGACTAGGAAGCATTAGATCTTTGCCCTTATGGAGCTTAGAGACTAGCAGTGAAAACAAAAGCATATGAGTGCTAACACCAAACTGAAATATATGCTACAGCAGAGTCTCTTAGAACGTAAGAAATACAGAATACTTAACCCAACCCAAAAGGATCACCTGAGCTAAGTGTTTAAGAACACACAGGGACTAGCCAAGGGAAAACAGAAGAGAAAGAAAGAGCTAAGTCAAAGGACTGGCACTTAAGGTCAGAGAAGGGGTGATAAAAAAACAAAAAATAAGAAGAAGCTGAGACACGAGACAGAAGAAATATCATAAGGGCATCGTACATAATCCTGAAGAGTTCAGGTTTTCCAGAAAGCTAGAGTTTCATGCAGGGAGTCTTATAGGAACAGATTTGCATGTTAGGAAGGTAACTGGTGATTATGTGGGGAAATGACAAAGGCTGAAGACAACTTGAAGGCAGGGACATCCTTAAGGAAACGACTACAGTAATCCTAATGCTAATCCAGGCAAGAAACCGAGAAATTAGAGCAATGGTTCTCAACTGGGGATGCCTTTGCCAACACCCTCCAGCCCCAGAGGGCAACATTTTTCAATATCTAAAGATATTTTGGTTGTCAAAACTGGGAGGTACTACTGGGGTCTTAGAGGCCAGGAAGGCTGTTAACCATCCTACAATATACAAGCCAGACCCCCACTTCCCTCATCACTCCCACTGAAGAATGAGCCAGCCCAAATGTCAATATCACAATCGAGAAACCCTGGAATAGAAGGATATTCAAGAGCGATTAAGTAGCTTTAGGAGATACAACTTTTAGACTGACTAGAGACAAACAGTGAGGAAAAAGAGGGGTCCTATTGACTGTTTTGTGTCCCCCTGCCTCCAAATTCGTATGTTGAAGCCCTAATCCCTAGTGTGGCTGTATTTGAAGGTAGGACTTCTAAGGAAGTAATTAAGGTAAATGAGGTTGTAAGGGTGGGGTCCTCATTCAATAGGATTAGTGTCCTTATAAGAGACACCAAAGAGCTCACTCATTCACTCCTTCTCCCTCTATGCACAACCAAAGAAAGGCTATGTGAATACACAGCAAGAGGGTAACCCCTGCAAATCAAAGGAAGAGCCCTCACTAGACACCAACCTGGTGAGCACTTGGAATTCCAGTCATCAGAACTGTGGGAAAATAAACTTGTTATTTAAGCCACCCAATCTGTGGAATTGTTATGGTAGCCTGAGTGACCTAATAAAAGGCGTAACAAAAGGCTCCCAGTATTTTTGTTTGGGGGAATCTGAGTAGATGAAGAATAGAAAAGATATTGGGAGGCATGGAATCGTTTTCTGTTTTGTTTTGTTTTGTTTTGAGATGGGGTCTTGGGGCATGTTGCCCAGGCTGATCTTGAGACAAAGATTTTGAAGTATCTGTGGTACATCCAAGTTGGACATACTGGCTTGGAGCAGAAGAGAGATGTTTGGACCAGAGATACAGACTGGGAATCAAAAGAGCAGGAAAAGCCATGAGATTAGGTAGGAGGAATATGGAGTCAAAAATTGAGTACATAGCATAAAAAATGAAAAACACAGATTAGATGCCCCAGAACATAACATTTAAAAGAAAACTGATTCTGAGACTTTTTACATTCTTTAACTTATACATGCAAAAGATGTGTAAGTTAATACTTTGTAAATTATTAACCTTCCAAATAACTATTTTTAAGGACTGTGTTTCTCCATTATTACAATTTTCAAAATTGTTTTGAAACTCCATAGTGGAATTAGCTCTCCTAACTGACTTCCTGTTAACCAACGTGCTCCATTACTTCTGATGCCCATGACAGATCGTAAGTCACACTATAGTACATCTACTCTTATCAAACAGTATACTTATCAGGAGCCAACTGTATGTGCTTCAGGTAGTTACAATTATTGTATCATATAACTTAGTAAAATATTCATAAACCAATAAAACAAATGTTAAAACAAAAAAGCTGTTTCTATGAAAGTCGCATGCTCTGGAAATACATAAAACCTTATCATAACTCAGTAATGGGGGTCAAAAAATTTAATTATGTAAACACAGGGTCATCTTAATGCTAACTTACAAATTAACCCAGGGTAATCAAGAAATTGGCTCTGGGCTTCGAGCCTGTCTTTGCCACATGTAAGCTATAGGACTGTTCTGCTAGTTATTTAAACCAAGACTCAGTTTCTTCAACTACAACATAGTGCCATTTCAATACAGGGCTGCTTTGAGACTCCATAAGGGACCAACACAGTACCTAACCCACAGTAAGCAAATACCCAGTAGGTAATATCTTTCCATTTTTCTTTGGGAAAAATTTCCCAAGGTAACTACTTTTAAAGAAGACTTAAGGTTTGGGACATTTATTTTATTATGATTGCACCGTACAGCTGCTTTCATCTGGTCCTAAGGAATTCCTAAGAGAAGTTTGCAAAAGACTTATTACGACCTCCAGGGCTCAGTCCCAAATGGCAAAATTTCTGGTAAATTAAAATCATTAAAAAGAGAGTAGGTAACAGAAATCAGTCACAAAACTAGACCCATCTGGAAGGCCAAGGACTCAAAACCATGTACATTATGTCCTTTTATGTAGTATAATAATCCTTATCTTGAAAACCTTTATGTTCTAGTCTGGATGTCTTTCTGAACACAGATTATATATCTCATTAAAGAACACATGTATATCTACCTGGATATTATCATTATACCCCCTTTGTTTTAAAAAGGAGAAAAGCAGCAATTTCCTTTAGATTCTGGACTATAGGGACCATGTTATACTCATCATTTAATTTCTAGCATCGAGTAGTAAGTAGAATGCAGTAAAAAAAGATTTTTGCATTAAAAAAAAATTATGTTTCTATTCTTTAACTCAAGGTAATCACAGAAGTTATCACACCTACACTCTTCCCAGTATATGGATGTACTAGGGAGGAAGAGTCCACGGGAGAGGTAAAATCTCTCCCCTATGCCTCATTATAGAAAGAAAAACAGAACGCTCTCTTCCTACCAGAACGGACCACTGTCTCCGCATGTGGGATGGAGATAGTGAGGGAATGATTACCTACCATCAGATCAACAATCAGTATACACTGAAATTACAACGACCGTGAGACTGACCTCAGTATGAATATACAACTTTTGAGCTTCCACTGCCTTTGGAGGGATCACCACCAGGATGCAGTCTAAAGGAAACTATAGCGGATTTAAAACATTTACAACATAATTCTGATGTACATGAACATTTGAGATTGTGAAGTTAAATGTAATACAGCTGTAAGTACTCAGATTAATATATAAAATTTTAGTAAATACTAAAAAACTTACCTAGATTTATCCAAATTCCACCTGGCTTGAGTATTTTCCATATTGTGTCAATATAATCAATTACATTGTGAGCTGTGTCTATGAAGAAACAGGTAGCAATACAGTCCCAGGTATCTAATGAAGAAAAATCAAATTACTGCATCTGTTATGTTATTTTGCTTTTTTCTTTTAATTATTTAAATTTTCCAGTTACCTTTTACAGAGTATTAATGTTTGACAGAGATACAGAAGCTAAACTTCTGATCAACACGATAGTCACAATAACCAAACAATCACTTATGAGAAATACTGATATCAATAATCTAATTAAGTAATCAATTTGGAAATCATCCCCAATAACACTGATATTATAATCTAATCTCTACATATTATTACCAAATTATATTTGTAAGAGCTTTGTTTATCCTCTATTCAACTTCTAGCCTTCATTTAAAATCACTTAAAACAAAACAATAGTCATTCAAATTTAAACTAGTGTTAACCACCAATTCTGGCAGGTTTCAGAAGACTGCAGGCACCAGTTGCCAATTGAGAAATGAATGACATTCAAATACCTCAACATCTACCACAACTTCGAATAATTACCAGGGAAAAAGGGGAGCCAGGGGCAGGCAGAAGCAGTGGGTGGGAACCCACCAGAGAACACCATTTGCCACTAGGAGGTATGGTGTCTATACAAATGCTGGTGCAATAAAGTCACTTGATCCCATGGAGGATTACCTTCATCATCTATTCTCTCAAACCTTGCCCCAGTGATGTTTTCCAGTATTTCATTCCTTATCCACAACACCTAACATCTTCCATCTCTCCCTTTCTCCCTTCAGAGTACAGGTTGTCCCAATCTCAGAGTTCAGAGAAAAATAAACAAAAACTTTCTATGTTGTAAAATAAATAAATAAATAAATAAATAAAAACAATCTGTGTTGTTGCTGCCCCTGCTTCAAGCCCTCCAATGGCATCCTGTTTCTCTGAGTACAATTCCAAGTCCTTGCTATGGCCTGCCTGCCAACAAGTTTGCCTCAACAAATCTTCTTGAGGCTGACCTCTCACCACTGTACCCACTGCTTACTACAGCCTAGCTTCTCCTTGAGCAGAGCAAGTACTCTCTATACTCCCTAATCCTCTTCCCTTGCCATTCCCCATCTGCAACATTTTCCCTTCAAATATTTCAGTGGTTTGCCTCTGTACTCTTTCAAGGTTCTCTGCCACACTTTTTTTCTTTTTTAGTTTCTACTCTAAAAGGCTTTCTAAAAGGCTTTTCCTGACAACTCTATATAAAGCAGCAGCCTCTCCCCAGTCACTCTGTAACCCCTCTTCCCTGCTTATTTTTTCTTCCTTACAATATTAGATTTGTTATTGCCTCACTTTCTCTATTAGAATAGACGTTCTCTGTGGACAGGGACTTTGTTTTGTTCACTGTTCTCTTTTGACACCTAGAACATACCTGGTACTTAGTAGGTGCTCAACAAATACCTATTGACTCAATGATCTTGCTGAACCCTCACTATTCTATTTTGTTTTCCTTTTACTGCCAATCTCCCTCTCCTCTTTCCCAATTATCATCTCCCTTTCTCTCATGCCTAGCTCAGATTTCTTCAACAGTTTGCCAGGTTGAAGTCAACTGCGCAGCCTGACTATAAAAGTCCTCCATGATCTGGAACAAATTTACTTTTCTAGCAATAGCTCCCATTAAATCCCATTAAATCTCCCATTAAATATTTCCTTTCCCTGACAGTACAGCTGTGCTGCCATCCCCAATCACCTTATTCATATCTTTGTACTTCTGTCTGCCTCAAATGCTATTTCTCTCAACCTTCAAGTCATAGCCTCACTATGAACAGCTTCCTTCTTACACTAATAACCTTTCATTTTTTTGGTATTCATTACTCATTTAAACTTTGTTTACATGGTATCTCTTAGTATTAATGGGCCCAATAGGGCCCATATCTAAATTTCTTGACTGTAGATATCTTACACTTCTTATTTCCTATCACTGCCTTGTACATGACCTTGAAAAACATTCTAAATTGACACTGACATATGCCTTATGTTCTACCGTCAAAATAAATGATCTAAACCTTGGCTTAGGATAAAATTGGCTCATTAAATTTAGAATAAAGGACAAGACTTTTTAAATGCTTGATTTTGACTTACTGCATTCTGAATAAATCTCTTGAAAATCTCCTGCTGTCATAGAAAAGTTAGAACCAGGAGGAAGACTATGGGGGTCAACATCAGGGAAAAAGATGGGTCGAATCTGATCAGCTGATCTCCGGTTATTGCTAAACTGATGGATCCAAGGATAAAGTTTGTATTTATTAATTTCAGAACATCTGCAAAATATGAGTATAAAATCAGGTGTTAACTAAATATTTTACCAAGAAAATCCACTTTAAATGCTAAAATATACTGTTTAATTGAAGATTTGCACATAAAATTAATATTTAAAGAGTCACTATTACAGCTTCCCTAATTATCTGAAAATGTACATATACATGTAGATGAGCAACCAATTATGGATTAAAGACAGAAAAAAAGTAAATTCAAAGATATAAATTTGCTGTTCATTCAAATTTTTAAAAATGTATTTCTAAACTTCAAAACCAACTAAAACAGTCCAACGAGGTTTTTTAAAATGGTACTGGTTTCAACTAAAACAGTTTGCGATCTATTTTTTGTATAACCCTCTTCTTTTTCCCTTTTTCACCAACCCCCTAAAACTCATACTGCCATCCGAGACAACATATTATTTAAACAAGGCAGCTACTCAATGTACATCTTCTGGCTTTAAAAATAACAATTCTTTTCCACTGCCTTCCAAAAGAGGCCACACAAGTTCTGAGAGATCTTTCCAACTCAGTCATGAGAGCATACTTGGCCATTTTATAAGAACTTGATTAAGGAGAAAAAGTTATAATTGCTAAACTAAACTCTTATTTAACTAAAGAAACAAGGAGGTAAAGAAGCTTAAGGAATAAATGTAAAAATACTCCTTCCTGGTTCATACTTAGTCCTGAAGATTTTGTACAGAAATCATTTCATGGAATGCCCAGTCACCTTCTATAAAGTCACTTACCCATCCTGTTTCAACATTCTAATAACTAGGCAATTGGTTCAAGTGATAATTTGTACAAGTACTTTGATTTTAACATAAGAAACATTTGTGATAGATATAATAATCAAATGCTATGTACTTATCTTCAAATTCAAAATTGTTCAAGAAAATAGGTAAGTCAATCTGATTCTGAGAAATTACTATTTCCAGCAAAAAATAAATTAAATACCTGTTGAGTACAAAGTTGGAAGAAAAGAGCATAAAAAAACTCCATTCATTTCCTTGACAAGCATAACCTAGCATAGCTATTTCCCAGGCCAGTCTTCCTAGTCCAGCACCAGGTACCAGAATATTTACTTTAGAAGGATCCCTGAAATGAAATAAGGCAATTATGTCCAACCCCTCAAAGAAAAAAAGAAAAAGACAAAATCCATATTAACAACTAAAAACTTACTCATTTACTCAATAAGAATAAGCTCACTAAAACTCTGACTTCTCACAATCAAGAAATACTTCTAAATATCAAAAATAAGAGGTATAAGGAATTATTATGTATGTTCCGGTATCAAATGAGGGTTTTAGCCCTCAAAAATTATTTTTCAGAAAAAAGGAGTCCCCTTACATCTGAAGACTTATAAAGTCACTCATATTCCTAATAAGCTGACACCCTGAACAACCATCTTAGAAAAACAAATTATTCCAAGGGATCCCAATTAAACATGAAGAGTTTGAACAAAAGTACTTCATCATACAGGACAATAAATACAACATAACTTTATTTCTGAATTGTATATGTAACCCAATTGTTTATGTTAAACAGATGTAGAGTTTAATGTGTCGGGTATATCTCTAAATCCTTATATGTTTTAGTTGACAAGAATGTGAGGGAGGGGATATTTTCATGGGGGAAATGGGAAACAGCCCTCTAATTAAACATACATGATTACAAATATATTACACCAAACCAGAGGTTCACAACCAAATTGATCTCTACCTACTAGCACCACACTGCCATTACATATTTCCTTCACATAAGATCCATCATTCCACTTTCAAACCACTAAAAGCTTTACCAAAACAAGGCTTTTTCTTAGGAATTTTGGCAAATCAATATAATCCCGAGGAAACTAAAATTGTAGTCTTATACGAAGCCAAAGGAAAATGTATACAATCAGCTAATATCACGTCAAGTAAAAAGAAACTTCACTACTGTATTTCCTAAATTTGGTTCACAAATCAAATCCAATTTCCAAATCTACTCCTAGTAATTATTTTTTATCTTTAACTACATGGCCTTTAAGTCTGGCATGCTCCAAGCAGCAACAGGGCACTTTACTAGCAGCCCATATAACCTCTGCATGTCACACTTCAAAATAAAAAAGAAAGAACACTATGGGGCTTTTGAAAACTCATAGCTCTAGGACTCTGGTGCTATTCCTTATATAAGGGACCTGCCATGATGGCCTGCTACTCAGACCTAATGCTTTCTCACTTCTCACTCCCTACCAGGCCCAGCAAAACCCGTACTCTGCAGAATTACCTTTCTTTTCTCAGTTCCCATCTGCCCAGTCATAACATGCATTTCCAGCCCTACCCCAGCAAGTGGCTGTTCTCAGCTTAGAATTTTTTTTTTTTTTTAATTATCTGATCAAAGTCATGCAACAGAAAGCAAAAGGATTTGGAAGTAAATTCATATAGTATTTAAATATTTATATAAAAATAACCAGCAATCAATTTCCAAATGGCTGATGACCCCAGTAAAATATTACCGCACAGAAGTTAGAAATTATGCTACCCTGAAGGGAAAGCTGTGCCAATAATGTTAACAACAATTATTTTGCTAACTTATGGAAAGTTAACTTAATGACTGATTTTACCAAATTATCTTTAACTAAACAGAGCCACAGAACTCTCTACCTCAACCTAATGGCAGAAAATATATTAACAGTACCTTGTATTAAAACTGCTATTGAAAGACTATCATCAAGTCACAGAATGCAGAATATATCAAAGTCCTATCTTAAGAGTTAACAGACACTAATATAGATCTAAATTACTGGCATTATGACAAAGAGGAAGTGGACATGTAAGAAATGCATTAAAACAAACCCTCTAGAACTGAAAAAATGATCAAGAACTATGCAATGAATGGGTAAGATGGAGAAAATTTTTCCCTAAATCTTTGTTCTTAGCTAGATTTTCTTCATTTGGTCTTTACACAAGGGATATTAACAGCATAATGTGTATGATGTGTATGAAACTCAGGCACTCTAAGTGGGAATTTCTGCTATGAATCCGCATAAAGTCTAGGGCATTTCTATGAGGTCATTTCTGTGGAGAACAAGAAATATAAATCTAATACAGACCTTAATGGTGAGACAACCTTAAACCAGGCTGAACTGTTTTTTAAGCAGGAAGAGAGAGGCATACAATATGTGGCTCAGTAATCAAATGGTGCCTACTTGAGATTCTTAGCGAAAATAAGCCAACAAGTTTACCTAGTTAATAAGGTACAAATACGGAGAAGCAGTACATTTACTACAAATGTGATCTCCCTAATAACAGGAGGAAAAGTTTCAACAGTTTATTTAAGACAAACGGGAATGGAGAAGAAAGGATACATCTGTAAGGACATGGAGCCCATGTGTCTAAAGAGGCCACAGAACACATTTCCATCACCCTCTCTGCTCCAGTTTTTTCACCAGCAGTAAATATTGCTCTTGACAGAGGTTTCCTTTGTTGCACACAGAACAATCTTTGCACTGCAGTTGTAAATTTTAAAACTCCAACACAAAATGCTGTCTTGTTGGGTCAATATTATGACACTTGGCTGACCCCTAGTGGTAGAAGTAAATACAACTTTTAAGTACCTACAGTGGTTCTCTTTGAATCACAGTAGAATACTGTCAAACGGTACAGTACAGTACAGTACAGTAAAAGCCACTAACTACATGTGGCTACTGAACACTTAAAATGTGGCTAGTGCAAATTGAGACGTGCTGTAAGTGTAAAATAAACACCAAATTTAAAGACAGTATAAAAAGTAATGAAAAACATCTCAATAATCTATTACATCAAAAAATTTAAAATAAAAACAAAATTACTTCTTTTAAAAAATATGGCTGCCCTGAGCACATTGCCTGTGGCGTAGCCCTGCTCTGCTGAAGCAGTCAAAAAAATTTTTTTTAAATATGAAAAAAAGATCTAAAGCAAATATGGCAAAATGTCAAGGTTTAACAGAGCTAGTATTGAAGTTCTTTTTTTTTTTTTTTTTTTTAAATTGGAGACAGTCTTGCTCTGTTGCCCAGGCTGGAGTGCAATCGTGCCATCTCGGGTCACTACAACCTCTGCCTCCCAGGCTCAGACGATCCTCCTGCCTCAGCCTCCCAAGTGGCTGGGACTACAGGTGTGTGCCACCATGCTCAGCTAATTTTTATATTTTTTAAGAGATGGGGTTTCACCGTGTTGCCCAGGCTGGTCTTGAACTCCTGAGGGGCTCAAGCAACCTACCCACCATGGCCTCCCAAAGTGCTGGGATTACGGGCGTAAGCCACTACACCCAGCCAAAATTTTTTTTATTCATCATAGAAAATGGACTATAAATCAAGAGTGTTTAACACCTCCTAACTTACCTCTTCATCAACTCCCAACAAAGAACTCTTTATTTCAGCCAGATAACTTCTCACTGATCCCCGAAAAGACTTCCTCATGTTAATCTTTAGAGCTTTTACCCACAGAAACTCAAATTATTACCTTATCATTATAAATTATCACTTCATCTATATTTCCTAAATATCCCAGGCAAAGTTCCCTGAACTCTCTTCTCTATGCTTTCAACAATTCATTCATACTTCTATTATAGTTTACATACCAAGGTTCTTCACTTTGCATCATTCACTTAACACGTACCACAACTATGGCTTGCAGGCGAGTCACCTGTCACTGTAAATGAAGTTTTACTGAAACACAGCCATACTCACTCATCTAAGAATTGTTTATTGCTACATTCCTACAACAAGGCGCTAAGCAGTCTCAACAGAACACATTGCCGGCAAAGCCTAAAACATTTACTGTCTGGCACTTCAAGAAAACATCTGCCAACCCCTGATCTAATACAATACCCCAAATCTCTTTCATAGCAGTACACAGAGCTTCCTTAACTCACTGCATGACTGTAACATAATTTATCAGAATCTCCTAATTAAGGACATTTACATTGTTTCCAATCTTTCACTATCATAATGTTAAAACTAATACCCTTAGAATGAATAACTCCTTTTTATTTTGAAAAACTGTACTTCCCACACTACACTAATGTAGTGGCATGAGTAACTTTCACAGGCAGAAATATATGTGTAGAACAACTTCCCTTAAATTGAACTTCAGGAATCAAGATATGCATTTGTTTTTTGTTTTGTTTTGTTATGAGACAAAGTCTCGCTCTGTCACCCAGGCTAGACTGCAGTGGCACGATCTTGACTCACTGCAACCTCCGCCTCCAGGGTTAAGGTGATTCTCCTGCCTCAGCCTCCTGAATAGCTGGGACTACAGGCCCATGCCACCACACCCAGCTAATTTTTTATATTATTAGTAGAGACAGGTTTCGCATGTTAGCGAGGCTGGTCTTGAACTCCTGACCTCAGGTGATCCACCTACTCCAGCTTTCCAAAGTGTTGGGATTACAGGCGTGAGCCATGGCACCTGGCCAAGATTTGCATTTGAATTTGGACAAATAAGCCAAATTGTTCTATGTAATTTTTTGCTAATTTATTCTTCCACCAGCAACGTATTTATGCTTCCTCACACCTTCACTAATAGTTATCTAACTTTTAAACCTTTGCAGTAAGTAAAAATTGGCATCTTAAGGTGGTTTTTACATTTGCATTTGCTTATGAGATTGAGTGTCCTGTATACCTTTTTCTGTGATTTATTTACAGCATTTGTCTACTGGGTTATGAATGCCGAGTGGTTTTCTACTGTGTTATTCCTCTAGATCTGTAAGCACTTGAAATCTTGACATGAAAGAAATATGAAACACATACTTGTCTTTGGTCTAGGAGGGCTTTCAGGATGAGGGAGAGATCTATCTTTAGTCTCCAAACTACCACCTGCACTATTTGGCAGTCTACATTTCCTCCAATTTCCTCCATTTTCTTTTTTAAAATGAGTTCTCCTAGCTAAAATAATCTTTTCATGAACTATAATTTACATTATTTATTTTATCTTAAGTGGGAAAAAATGCTTCTTTAGAGCTCAGAGTATTTTTTTCCTAATGCTCAACTATATAAAAGAAAAAATGAATTCAACCAGTCAGTAGTGCATCAGTATCTTTTTGGAGTGTTTGTGTATATATATTAAAATGCAAAGAAATAACAGATTTCCCCCCACAAATCACTTCAAAGTCTTCTAAAATTGAAGGGGCTAATGAAATTAAGATCTAAAAAATATAGTCCAGCAACTTTTAGACTCAAAAAATGTGACTTGACATGTTAGCCTTCCTTCCAGACAGGATGCAAACTTAAGAATCTATATTTCCTTACCTACTATAAGCTTTACAACACTGAATTCTTATATTTAAATGATTAGACATTCACTTGGAAAATTTTTTTTTTTAATCTCAATACATACTGGTCTGACCATCAATTAAGAAGAGTTATTTCATTATGTTTATGCTCACATGTGAGAAAAAGGTTTAAACCCTAAGCTCATTCTTTAAATTAAAAACATATATCTTGTAAATTTCAATAAGCAACTGCTCACTAGTGTTCAAATCCTATTTAAAACAAAAACAAACCAGAGGATAATAACTACTGAAGTATTTGGCATTCAGCACAACGAAAACAGCATTTCCTTAATTAACAAACAGACTCTACACAAAAGCAAGTCAATCTGTGGCTTCAAAGCTGCTTGTGCTTGCAAACTCAGGCATATTAAAAACTCTAAACATAGACAAATTGGAGAAACTGATGTATGTGTTTCCTTAGGAAAAATATTTTAATGACCACAAATACAGTCAATTCTACACATATTTCATTAAGTATATGTTCTTCTATAGGCAGTTCAATCAGAAAAGGCCTTCAGTGAAATTTAAACACACACACACACACACACACACACAATAAAAGGCTAGCTGACATAAATTTGTGTTAACTCCAGCCTGAGTATAAACACATTAAATTCCCCAGGTACTTACTGTGGCATAAACAGAGTCCTAGAAATTTATCTGAAAGACATAAAGTTGACCAGAATTTATCTAGCATCAACCTGGATTCTGAAGGGCTACAATTAATGACCCTTTTCTTTCTTTTTTTTTTTTTCTTTTTTTTTGAGACGGAGTCTCACTCTGTCGCTCAGGTTGGAGTGCAGTAGCTCGATCTCGGCTCACTGCAACCTGCACCTCCCAGGTTCAAGCGATTCTCCTGCCTTGGCTTCCCAGGTAACTGGGATTACCAGTGTGCGCCACCACGCCCAGTTAATTTTTGTATTTTTAGTAGAGGCGGGGTCTCACCGTGTTGGACAGGGTGGTCTTGAACTCCTGACCCCAAGTGTTCCACCCATCTTGGCCTCCCAAAGTGCTGGGATTACAGGCATGAGCCACCAGACCCGGCCTAATACCCCTTTTCCAGGCTCTAGGCTTTACTTATTCTGGCAAAGCTATGATTTCAATATGGATGCAGCCTTTACTGTGTTTTATTAGGTTTCCTGTTTAGGTTTTTTTGATAGCTTACCTTATCTACTATAAGGAAATCAATCTAAATCAAGTAAGTAAAACAAGTAACATACAAAGAAATATAACCAAAAAAAAGTGCAATAGATATTACATTTCAGGGTACTTCATTTAAAGTTTATATATACCTATCCACTTTTATAACAATTACTTTCAGGAAAGGAAACTGGGTAACTGAGGAACAGTTATGAAGAACAGTTATGGGAAGAAGAGTATATATCCCTTGAAACCTTTTAAGTTTTAAATCCTGTAAAATGTTTTACTTATTTAGAATGGTTTTAAATTATTTTTATTTAAAAAATAACCTATTGTTACCATTTAGAGTTAACTCATCCTTTCCTCACCAGTTTACATTTTGTCAAGTAACAATAACAATGGAAAAGTAAGTGTGTGTGCTAGTTCACTAATTATCTTTAACAATGGCATGCCCTTTTAGTATTGCTGACAGTTACACTAATTAATGGTCTCATACATGATTCTATAATCACTGAGTCTAAACAAAGTCATGTTTTAAGTGCCAGAAATGATGTTGATATAAACATTTCACATTCAGCCTCCAACATTCACTCAAACTTTGGTACATTTCTATTAAAAGCCTTATCAATTAAAACCTACATATATTTCAACAACAGATATTTTGAATTTTGAGGTATACCTAGACTTTATAGAAAGTATTAAACTAGTATCTATTATTTTATAAAGTAGGGCACTGAATATATCTATTGAGAGAGAATACCAACTAGAAACTTTAAGAATATAACATCTTTTTGGAAACAACAATATTTATTTAAAAGATTATTTACCATGACCAAGTGGAATTTATCCCAGGAATGCAAGGGTGGTTCAACATAAGAAAATCAATTGATGAAATATATCATATTAATGGAATAAAAAACATATATATCATCTCAACTGATGCCAAAAAGATATTTGACAAAATTCAGCACTCTTATCAGAAAAACCTTTAGAAAATTTAAGAAAATTTGGCTGGGCGTGGTGGCTCATACCTGTAATCCCAGCACTTTGGGAGGCCAAGGTGGGCGGATCACTTGAGGTCAAGAGTTTCAGATCAGCCTGACCATATGGTGAAACCCCGTCTCTACTGAAAATACAAAAATTAGCCAGGTGTGGTGGTGGGCGCCTGTAATCCCAGCTACTCGGGAGGCTGAGGCAGGAGAATCGCTTGAACCCAGGAGGTAGAGGTTGCAGTGAGCCAAGATCATGCCACTGCACTCCAGCCTGGGTGACAGAGCGAGACCCTGCCTTTAGAAAAAAAAAAAACTAAGAAAATTCTTTAACATGATAAAGGGTATTTATGAAAGTCCCACAGCTACTCAATGGTGAAAGACTGAAAGCTTTCTCCCTAAGAACAGAAACAAGGAAACAAAAGGCATTCAAAATGGAAAGGAAAAGGTAAAAACTATCTCTTTTTGCATAATGTGATCCACAAAGTATCCCTAAGAAAGTTAATAGAGCTAAAAAGCAAGATTACAGGGTACAAGATCAACACACGAAAATCAGTTGTGTTTCTACTACACCAGCAACAAAAATTCTGAAAAGTAAATTAAGAAAGCAATTCCATTTATAATAGCATCTAACACAGGGATGTCGAATCTTTTGGCTTCCCTGGGCCACACTGGAAGAATTGTCTTGGGCCACACATAAAATAACAATAACAACAGCTGATGAACTTAAAAAAATAAAAAATAAAAAAAAACCTCACAATGTTTTAAGAAAGTTTACAAATTTGTGCTGGGCCACATTCAAAGCTGTCCTGGGCCGCATGCAGCCCACTGGCCATGGGTTGGATAAGTTTGATTTAAAGGAATTATATACATACAGATAAATCTTTTTTTTTTTTTTTTCTTGAGACAGCGTCTCACTCTATTGCCCAGGCTGGAGTGCAATGGCACGATCTCGGCTCACTGCAACCTCCACCTCCTGAGTTCAAGCGATTCTTCTGCCTCAGCCTTCCAAGTACCTGCAATTACAGGCGCATGCCACCATGCCCAGCTACTTTTTGTATTTTAGTAGAGATGGGGTTTCACCATGTTGGCCAGGCTGGTCTTGAACTCCTGACCCTGTGATCCACCTGCCTTGGCCTCCCAAAGTGCTGGGATTACAGGCATGAGCCACCATGCCCGACCACATACAAATAAATCTAACCAAAGTGAAAGACCTATACACTGAAAACTACAAAACACTGCTGAGAGAAATTAAGCTCTAAATAGATGGAAAGACATACTGTGATAATGTGTAAGATTTAACATTGTCAAGACCTCAGTACTGCCCAAAGCAATCTATATATTCAGCACAATCCTTAATCGAAATTCCAACAACCTTTTCTGCAGAAATGAAAAAACCTGAAATTCACAAGAATTACAAGAGGGCCCCAAAATAATCTTGAAAAACAACAAAGGAGGACTCACACTTCCTGACTTTGAAATTTATAAATCTACAGCAATCAAAATAGTATGTTATGGCATAAGGATAAACATACAGACCAATGAAACAGAATACAGAGTACAGAAAAAACCCACATATATGGTCCACTAATTTTCAACAAGTCTACCGAGACCATTCAATCGGGAAAGGACAGTCTTTCTTTTTGTTTTTGTTTTTTAAACAAATGTACTGGAAAAACTGGATATCCATATGCAAAAAATGAAGTTGGATTACTACCTTAACCACATATAAAAATTAACTCAAAATGAATCAAAGACCTAAACTTGGGAATTAAAACTATAAAAACTTTAGTTTATTTTTTAAATTCTTTTCAACTTTAGAGATAAGTCTTTGCAATGTTGCCCAGGCTGGGGTGCAGTGGCTATTAGAGGTGCAATCAGAGCACACAGCACACTACACCCCTGAACTCCTGGGCTCAAGCAATCCTCCTGCCTCAGCCTCCTGAGTAGCTGGGACTACTGGTGTTTGCCACCATGCCCAGCCCAAGTATTTCTTTCTTTTTTTTTTTTTTTTTCGGTGTAAGTAACCCATACCAAGTATTTCTTAACGTTGCAAAGATATTCCTACTACTCTGATGCAGGAAAAATGTTAAAATCATCAAACATAAAAGGTGAGATGCATATGAAACCTCAGAAAGCAATAATATTCCTGCATTGCCATATTTCTAGATGCAAGACTTATGGACAAATAAGTGATTATTAGAAGCAGCTAATACAAGCAAATATACTAGAAATTAAAATCACTTAATGATTCAGTCAGCACCACCCCTTCCCCCCATCCCCCAGCCCACTAGTGGCCTAATAAGACTAAGGAGAAATGATTTTTTTCTGGTCATTAATATTACTTTATTGTCTACTATTCCTTTACATACAATGTCTGGTATTCAATTAAAAAAAATTAAGAAACATGCAAAGAAGCAAGATAATGTGGAACTCACTGTTATAAGGAAGGCTTCAAGAAAACAGTCACACAAACAGAATGTAAGAATCATCAGGTAGGGATTTTAAAATATCCATGAAAAGTATGTTAAAGCATCTAGTGCAAAATGTAGATCACATATACAAAAAGGGAATTTCGGTAGAGAGAGCAGAGAGTATATGTGTATGGCTGCGGATATATATGTAAGCGCTAGAAATTTTAAAAAAAATCAAATAATGAGTATAAGAGAGTAAAAAAAAAAAAACTCTTTTTTTTTACTCTCTTATTAAAAAAAAAAAAAGAAAGAAAGAAGAAATTCTTTTCTTTTTTTTTTTTGAGATGGAGTTTTGCTCTTGCTGCCCAGGCTAGAATGCAATGGCATGATCTCAGCTCACTGCAACCTCTGCCTCTTGGGTTCAAGGGATTCTCCTGCCTCAGCCTCCCAAGTAGCTGGGATTATAGGGGCACACCACCACACCCAGCTAATTTTTCTATTTTTAGTAGAGGCAGGGTTTCATCATGTTGGCCAGGCTGGTCTTGAACCCCTGACCTCAAGTGATCCACTCACCTCAGCCTCCCAAAGTGCTGGGATTATAGGTGTGAGTTACCACCCCAGGCCAAGAACTCTTTCAAAGGACTTATCAGCAGATTAGCATAATAATCAGTGAAGTTGAAGTTAGCTTAACAGAAATTACCCAAATTATACTATAAAGGGCTGGGAGGAGAAAGAGTGTGTGGAAAGTCATGTGAAACCTAAGAGATGACATGAAATGGTTTAATACTTAATATACATGTAACTGGAGTACCAGAAGAGAAAGAATTAGAGAAAATGATAGAGAAATAATATGAAGAGATAATAGCAAAGCATTTCTGAATTGATGATATAGATCTACCCAAACCCCAAGACACTAGCAAACCCCAACCAAGATAAATACAAAGGAAACCACATTTAAGACACCTCACAGTCAAACTGCTAAATAAATAAGGTGGAGGTAGAGTGGGGAGAATGGGGAGTAACTGCTTAATGGGTATGAGGTTTTATTCCAGGTTGATGAAATGTTTTGGACCTACACAGTGGTGGTAGATGTACAATACTGTGAAAGTACTGAATGCCACTGATTTATTTAAAATGATTACTTTTGTTATATGCAATTCGCCTCAATAAAAAACTGAGGGGAAAAGACATAAATATATAATTCTCAAAATAAAAAAAAAAGTTAACATGACCCTTTAACATATGAAGACAGTTTCACTCATAAGAGAAATGCAAATTAAGACTATGTAAATATACAATTTCCCACCCATCAGGCTGGCAAAAGGTCAAAAGCTTAAAACTACAGTATTTGTTAGGGCTGTGCATAAACAGGCATTTTCACACATTGCCAGTAAACAGAAAAAACAGTAAAACCCTTATAGAAGAATATAGTAATGACTATGGCAGGCAGGCCCTGTAGTGGTACTCCCACGCTCCCTACCTCCTGGTCCCCATGTCTTGCTTCTAACCAACAGAATATAGCAAAGGTGATGAGATGTCCCTCCTATGATTGTCATTATTATTATTATTGAGACAGGCTCTTGCTCTGTTGCCCAGGATGGAATGCAGTAAGGTTATCACTGCAACTTTGAAATCCTGGGCTCCAATGATCCCCTCGCCTGGTGTCTGCCTCCAGAGTAGCTAGGACTATACAGGTGCATGCCACCTCACCTGGCTAATTTTTGAATTTTTAGTAGAGATGAGGTCTCACTATGTTGCCCAAGTTGGTCTTGAATTCCTGGCCTCAAGTGATTCTCCCATCTTGGTCTCTCAAAGTACTGGGATTATAGACATGAGCCTTGACACCCAGCTCTATGACTGTTCAACACTGTAAGACGGTTGACAGCTTGCTTGATATAGACACCCTCCTTGCTGGCTTGATGAAGTGGTCCTTTTGGGAAAGACAAGGAACTGTGGGTTGCCTCTAGGAGATGAGGCAGACTTCCAACTGACGAACAGAGAGCAGCTAAGACCCTCAGTCCTACAGTCACAATGAAAACAATTCTGCCTCAGTACTACAACTGCAGTTAAACAAAATGAAACATGAGTGACAGATTCTTCCCCAGTCAAGTCTCCAGGTGAAAACACAGCCCAGCAGACATCTGGATCGCTGCCTTGTAAGCTCCTACCCAGAAGAACCAGTTAAGCCAAGCCTAGACTCCTGACCTATAGAAACTGAAATCAATGTGTTATGCAGCAATCCCACTTCTAGGAATTTAAATTAAAGATACACTCTCTGGCACACATACCCGATGAAAGGAACTATCTAAGGATTTTTCTGCTAGCAAATGAGAGCTTCAAGGTCTTGATGCCAAATACTATATATCCTTGACCATTTGAGATGTGATTGAATATCACTTATATCTGAGCTCTAAATGTACATTAATATGCTGGGTCAGTTAAGAGCCCAGGCACCGAAGGTCTTCAAGTTTTTTTTTTTTTTTCTTTTAGACAGCCCTTGCTCTATTGGCCAGGCTGGAGTTCAGTGGCATGATCTTGGCTCACTGCAACATCCGCCTCCTGGGTTCAAACAATTCTCCTGCCTCAGACTCCCGAGTAGCTAGGATTACAGGTGTGCACCACCATGCCCAGCTAATTTTTGTATTTTTAGTAGAGACGGGATTTCTCCATGTTAGCCAGGCTGGTCTTGAACTCTTGACCTCAAGTGGTCCATCCGGCTCAGTCTAAGTGCTGGTATTATAGGTGTGAGCCACCACGCCTGGCCAGGTCTTCAAGTTTTAAGAGTTTTTTAAAAATTAGAGCTGCATTTTTCTTCAGGATGATCCATGCCCAAATACAGAACCATGTTGACAGTGGGTTACAGAGTTTGCATGGGAAAGTTCAAGTTGTTACACTGTGTTTTTAAAAAATCTTATCTACATGTATTGTTAAATCAGAGACCATGAGATCTACTTATCAGAACCAGGAAGATAAATTCTTCAGAGCTATTTCAACTGATACTTCTTTTCCTCAAAACTTGGTGGACTGTTGGGGAAAGGGCCCCACCATTTTTTGTCTTTGATATTAGCTCCAATTCTCATAAGTACATACATATAGGCCCTATAATTGCAGCAGAAAAAAATGCATGATGGAAAATTTCCATAACCCACGCACTGAGACCTGAAAAATCATCCTTACTGGGTATAATTTGTTATGATGCAATTAAGTGCCAACTGATATTTCCCACCATGGACTGGTCAGGAACTGCTGCAAAGAAAAATAAACAAACCCTTTGGCATTATTTATATTCTAAAATTTGGTAAGGGGAAATCAGAATAAATTAGTTCTGAAATTATATTACGGATTTTTTAAAAGATTATCAAATAAAGTTATTTTAAAATAATTAAAGTTATACCTCCAATAATATAAAAATACATATGCATAAAGTTATTACTTTTAACATTATGTATAATTGCTAGATACTGCCAACTACCTAAATAGCCTAATGTAGGAGAAAGTTGGTTGAATAAACTATGATACATCCAAATAACAGAATAATCTTCAGCTGGGGAAAAAAAAATGACTGAAGAGCTCTATGAACTGATAGTATAGCTATTTCCAGAAGACACTAAGTGAAAAAAGCAAGGTACAGAATAAATGTATGGTGCACTATATTTTGTGGATGACCAAAGGGGGTAACTATAAAGAAAAACAAAAAAGTCAGGCATGGTAGTTTATGCCTGTAATCCCAACATTTTGGGAGGCAGAGGCAGGAGGATCACTTGAGGCCAGGAGTTCAAGACCAGCCTGTTCAACATAGCAAGACCCCTGTCTCTACAAAAAATATTTAAAAATTAGCTGGGAGGCTGAGGTGGGAGTAGTACTTGAGCCCAGGAGTTTAAGGCTAGAGTGAGCTATGATAACAACACTGTACTACAGCCTGGATGACAGAGCAACACTTTGTGTCCAAAAAAAAAAAAAGAGAGAGAGAGAGGAAAAAAACACATCTACTTACTTTCTTTAAAAAAAAAAAAAAGAATAAAAGCATGAATAAACAAGATGCCAATGATACTGATTATCCAAATGGGGTATAGAATAAAGGGAAAGGATAAAACACTAGGGGGCTGGGGATTGAAGGGAGAGCTAATTTGGGTAAATTGCAATGAATAAATTCACTATACCACCTTGTCTAAGGGAAAAATAACTATTAGCAAATCCCGAACTCTTTTTAATAGGTTTCTTTTTCACAGAGGTATGAATGAAGCAATTCTGAAACCATTCTGTGTGTATTGTAGACAACTGGGCGAGTAGGTAAATGTACTGATGTTGTTGGAAGCAAAGTGAGAAGAGGGAAAAGCAAGGAGAATCCTATAGAGTTGGGATTGGAATTAAGAGTTATCAGTATGAACCACAGTAAATTATGAAACTTGAATGTAGACTGTAAATTACATAACAGTATTCAGGGTTAAATTTCCTCAATGGTTTCAGACATACACATACATAATGCAAGGGAAAGAGGAATGGAGGGAAGCAGGAAGAGGAAACAATAAAAGCAAATGTGGCAAAATGTTAAAAACTGGTGAATTCAGGTAAAAAGTATAAGTGAATTCAGGAGGTCTCCATATAATTCATGCAACTTATCTGTAATTTTAAAGCTATTTCGAAATAGTTAAAATAGCCAGGCATAGTGGTGTCTGCAATCCCAGGTACTCGGGAGGCTAAGGCACGAGAATCACTTGAGCCCAGGAAGCGGAGGTTGCAGTGAGCAGCGCCACTGCACCCCAGCCTGGGAATAGAGTGAAAAATAAAAATAATAAATAAATAAATAATAACCAATAAAATAAAATGTCGCAACAAAAAACAGAGAGAAGAGACACATATGTATTGAAATTTCTGAAAGCATATACTCAAACGTAAAGTTGTCAATCAATAAGGAGGCGAAGGAGAGGAAAAGGAGCCGCTCTAAAATATCTTTAAATAAGACTGAATTCCATCCAGTAGCTTTCGTTAAATATATACCCCTAAATCAGGGGTTCCTAATCTGGGACTGAGGTTAGGTGGATTAAATTCTATCCATCAAGAGGTCTGTGGATAGAATTCACTGAGTCTCTGAAGAGAATAGGAAAAAATTACATTTTAATTTCAGAAACTGATTTTTTTTTTCTTCAATTACAGATGCAGGCAACAAACAACAGTTTTAGCAATACCTCTGACTTTATCAGGAAGATAAATCACATATATTTTCACTTCACATTAGCTGAGGTTCTCAAAACAGTGTATATCCCTTTCAGCATTTTCATAATACAGTAATTACACTTGCAGTTAAATTGTATTTAAAGTGATATATGATTTTTTAAAACTGCATCACAAATTTACTTTTTAAATATTTTGATAGCTGTATTTCAAAATCACTGTTTTCTTTGTAATCCTATGCACTTAAATTTATTCACTTAAAATTGTTATTCTGGGCCAGGTGTGGTAGCTCACACCTGTAATCCCAGCACTTTGGGAGGAAGATGTAGGCGGATCACTTGAGGTCAGGAGTTTGAAACCAGCCTGGTCAACATGGTGAGACCCTGTCTCTACCAAAAACACAAAAATTAGCCAGGCATGGTGGTGCAAGCCTGCAGTCTCAGCTACTTGGGAGTCTGAGGCATGAGAATCACTTGAACCCAGGAGACAAGAGGTTGCAGTGAACTAAGACCACACCACTGCACTCCAGCCAGGGCAAGAGAGTGAGACTGTCTCAAAAAAAAAAAAAAAAATTATTCTGAAAAGCAGACCATGGGCTTCAGACTGACCAATGGTTCCAGGGCACAAAAAACTTAAGAATCTCTGCTTGCTCAGAGGTACAGGTCCCTCACTTGTTTACAACTATGTCACAATGAGGGGATTAAAAGTTTACGTTCTTTTTGCTTCGCCATAAAGCAAATTATAAAAAGATACACATCATTGATAATTTTCCATATAGCCTTATTATTTAATTTCTAAGTAATTTCCCCTAAGCACCAGCACAAAAATTATTCAAAATAATAACTGTAACCTCACACAGAGTATCCAATAACAAATGTAACACTTACACATGTAAAACATACAGGCACACAGCAACTATAACAATGAAGCAAGACTGTGAAACATTTTATCAAGAAACTCAAGTGTTTATACACTTTAAAAACTTGGTTAAAAACAAGGTACTATTTACCATCTCTCTTTTGGAAAATTTTTTAAAATTTCTTTAATGATTGGCTGGTAACAGGCATCCCTTTCTGCTTTCCCAGTTTCACTCCAGTCTCTCACAAACTGTTTCAATGTGGATTTTAACTTATCCATGTCAAATGTAGATGCTGGCATAATCTTTCCATTCCCCTGTTTAAAAAACAGACATCAATTAGCTTCTGAGAGAGTAATCCACTTTTATTATGGTTAAATAGACATGCTACTAAGGGGCGCTATATAGGTGGTTTAGTGGATAAATCACTAGCCTCTCACCTCAACCGGGGTTCAAGTGCAGCTTGAGATCCTAAATGAAAAGAGTTTGGTGGTCTCACTGCTACCCTCAAAAGATTAAGGTCCATTAATCATAAAACCACCATATAATTAAGCAGTCTTTACTCAGGAGAGGACCACACTGAGCTGCTATGGAGACTGAACATCCTCTCTAAGAGAGGGAAGAAAGTCCCTCCAGGTCATTGATGGGGCAGCATGGAGAGGCTCACACTGGAGTGGCCCAACTGTATCCATCCTGTGGATACAAAAAGAGGACTTCAGTTTCTATGTACTGCCAGTCCCTTGAGATTTATAAGTGAAAATAATTTCTTACAATAAAAGATGAATAGCAATAGATACAAGACACTGAAAAAATATGAGTTAAGCAAGGGAAGTTAATTTCTAGCTAGTAAAGTTGCTTTTAAAAATTTAAGTCACTAACTTTATATCCCAAAACAGAACATTATGTCAAAATGCATCAAAATCCCAACAATTATATTAGTACTTAAAAAAGGAAAACCAGCGAATAGATCCAGTCTCTGGCATACTGTTCTATTAAGCCTAATCAAATGACTGAACATTTAAGTTATAACTTTCTGAGTAGAGCAAATAGCCTGTGCCAGATATAAAAATGAAATCCAGAAAGATTAAAAGACCTCAAAATACAGAGGTTGACCCTAAAATAAACACAAATAGAACAAACTTTCACATACATCTTCTCCATATTCTTTATTTTCAAACATATGTATGCAATCATTCACAATGGTCAGTAGTATTTCTTGATTATGATCAATGCATTTCCGGATCTTGTCCAAGTGAAGAAGAAACTGAGGAAGTAGTTTCTGTTGGTTAGCTGGAAGTGATCGAAATTGTCTTTCTGTTCGGTTCACTCGCTCATGCATACTGGTGCTAAAACATAAAAGGTGTTTTTTAAATTCGCAAAAGAATTCTCACCAGAGGCCAATCTTATTTCAAGGTTGTCTTTCTGTACAATTATTTCCTTCTTACGCTGGATACTGTCCTATCATTTACAATCTCTTGGCTTTTAAAAAGGCATTAACTTAGAAAGTTGTATATGTTTTTACTTTATTACACATCCTTCTCTAAGCAAGCAAAATACAAATGGTTTATCACTAGTAAAAGTAAACATATGCACCAATTAGAAGGGGGAAAAGAAGACTGATGTACAATTAATTTACTTTTGTGTATTAAACTTAAAATTTTCAGCAAAACCAACTTAATGCTTTAGATTTTTCCATCTTTAAGTAGCAAAATAAATACTGCTGTGAAATTATAATACACACAAAATGTCCTGAAATTAACTAAAAGCAAGCCAAGTTGAATTTTTAAAAATATCACAGAAGATCTTATATACTACAAATCACCAAGCAAATAAAAATTGAAATTCTATAGTGTTTTACTTAACAATATCCACAATTTGCATTCCAAAAATGACCCCAAAGGTCACTTTGGGGACCACTTATTCATAAAACCAGAAAACAGAACATCATTTTTACTTATATTTACTTACTATTATTATTTTTGAGAGGGAGTTTCGCTCTTGTCACCCAGGCTGGAATGCAGTGGCACAGTCTCGGCTCACTGCAACCTCTGCCTCCCAGATTCAAGTCATCCTCCCACCTCAGCCTCCCAAGTAGCTGGGACTACAGACATGCGCCACCACATTCAGCTAATATTTTTGTATTTTTTTGTAGAGATGGGTTTCACCATGTTGCCCAGGCTGGTCTCAAACTCCTGGGCTCATGCAATCTGCCTGCCCTGGCTGCCCAGAGTGCTGCGATTACAGACATGAGCCACCACGCCTAGCCATAAGAACATCATTTTTTAAAGTTAAATATATACTCATAGTATATTATTTTTACATTGACAAGATGGCCAAAATTTAAAAGCCTGACTATATCAAATTTTGGTGAAAATATGGTATAATTAGGACATTTATACACTAATGGTAAGTGTATACATTAGTGCAACCACTTTGGCAAATTAAATTTAGAGTATTACCTAGTACAATTTAGCATAGTACTTGCCTTATGACCTAGTAATTATACTCCTAGAAACTCTTGCAAATGGGCCCCATGAAATATGAACAATTTTTGTCACAGTACTGTCAGAAATAACAAACAAGCCAGGCACAGTGGCTCATCCCTGTAATACCTTGGCACTTTGGGAGGCCAAGGTGGGCGGATCACTTGAGGTCAGAAGTTCAAGACCAGTCTAGCTAGCCAACATGGTGAAAGCCCATCTCTACTAAAATACAAAAATTAGCTGGGCATGGTGGTGCCCACCAGTAATCCCAGCTACTTGGAAGGCTGAGGCAGGAGAATCGCTTGAACCCAGGAGGCAGAGGTCGCAGTGAGCCGAGATTGCACCACTGCATTCCAGCCTGAGCGACAGAGGAAGACTCCATCTCAAAAAAAAAAAAAAAGTAACAAAATATCTGGAAACAACCCGAAGGTCTATTATCAGAAATTTTCGTATAGTTACTGTAGAATGAAGAAATTACAGTATATACAGTGGAATGCAGCAAAATGAGTAAATTACAGTTCATACAATAATATGTAAAGACTAAACACTGATCTTTTTTTTTTTTTTTCTCTCTTCTCCAAGTTCCTCACTAAGAGGCCTGGGGCATCATGCCTTACAAATTATAAAATCTCGTTAGACAGGTTTTTTATTAACCCTATATAATATGGCTTACTTTCCAACCTAATTCTGGTATGGCATCTTATGACAAATAGCAGACTCAGAAGGAAATCAGAATATTTTACCCTAAAATATATTTCTTTGACATTTTGAAATGGCTGCCACAGGGCCAACAGATTTCAATGGCCCTGCAAAGCCATGTTTCCTAGGGGAAACGTGCATCTGTGGAGAATCTCCATGAATGCAACCAGGCCTTCCCTTTCTAGGCCTTTCCTGGATCCAGGAGAGATTAACTGAGAGCCTGACAACATTAAAGTCTAAAAAGTGACATTTAGTATCTCTTCCCTCTGAAGGCTGCTACCTAGAAGGCTTCATTTAACTTAACAAGAACCTTGGCCTCCACAAGTCCCTTAACTCAGGCATTCCTTTCTACTTACCACAGCTTACCTCTATCAACCAAGTACCAACTGAAGAATCCTTAAAACCCACTTATGACTTGTAACCCCCTCTTTAAGACGTCCTGCCTTTTGTGTGAGATCAATATATACCTTCCATGTAATCCTGTATCTCTAAAATGTATAAAACCAAGCTGTAACCTGACCACCTAGAGCGCACTTTGTCAGGGTCCTCTGAGATCGTGTAACCACAGGCTGCGGTCACTATCATATTGGCCCAGAACAAACCTCTAAATATATTTGGGCAGAAACTGGCTACTCCCATCACCAGCTGGATAAAACTCAAGAACATATACATTTGTTGAAAAAATTGCAGGAAAACACATAATGTACAATTGCATTTCATAGAAAACTAAATATTATTATTCAGGGACTGAGCATATGTGGAAAAACTACAAAGTCAAGAAGTAAAAATTCAGGTTAATGATTCTGAGGGTGAAAGAGACAGGATAATGTTTTTTAAAAACTAGGTGATTGATGAGTGTTCACTGTATCATTCCTTACATTTCATATCTATATATATATGTGTGTGTGTTTAAATGTTCTTTGGTATTAATTCAATATTAAATAAAAATGGAAGTATTTTTCATTTTCTATTTTTTTTTTTTTTTGAGACGCAGTCTTGTCTTGCCCAGGCTGGAGTGCAGTGGCACGATCTCAGCTCGCTGCAACCTCCCCCTCCCAGGTTCAAGCGACTCTCCTGCCTCAGTCTCCCAAGTAGCTGGGACTACAGGCATGTGCCACCACGCTCGGCTAATTTTTGTATTTTTAGTAGAGACGGGGTTTCACCATACTGTCCAGGATGGTCTCGATGTCTTTGCCTCGTGATCCACCCGCTTCTGCCTCCCAAAGTGCTGGGATTATAGGCCTGAGCCACTGTGCCCGGCCTTATTTTCATTTTCAATTTCAAAACCTTTGTCGTTTGGTTTCTTAAATCTTTATTCATCCAAACGATTTTCTTATTTTTACCCTCTGCCAAATTATTCCAACTGCCAAACAGTAATGAACTTCAGAAGAAGCTCCTGACGAACAAGCAAAAACCTGGCTGGTCGTGTTTTTACAAGCTTGTGTGTGGTGGCTTGGTGTGGGGGGCCCTTGGGGATAAGGTGAAGAGATCAAGTTGGCAGAAGCTCCACTGACATCCCCCTCTGGGGAGAGTATAATAATGAGCTTTGAAGTCAGAAAGATCAGGGATGAAATCCGGGTTATAACACCTATTTGCCACGACACCAGGAAAACTACTTCCTTCTTTTGTGCAACTCTCTCATGTAGAGAAGCAAGATAAAGAATGAACAACAATGAGGTGACCATGGAAGCTACCATTTATTGAGATTTAATAAATGCCAACGACTAAACCAAGTCAGTTAATACTGATTATTCTGAAACATCTCCATAATTAGATAGGTAGCATTATGTTCCTCTGCTTACCAGACAGCGTTTCATTGGAAATAACGTACTCAAAAGATTTAGCCCAATAGCTTGAAAACACAGCAAGCACTCAAAATATATATACTACACATACACCTACTGTTCAATATACTATATATACACACTATATACATAATATATATAGTATATATACTACATATAGTATATATACATAGCATATATATAGTATAAATAGTATATGTAGTATAAATACATATACTATATATACACCTACTATTCAAAAAACCGGTAGGTATATTTCATTTATATTACTAAAATGTTCAAAGTGTGAAAAATGTAGAAATTAAAAGTACTCAGGGAAAGAAGGCCTAATAATTCCTCTTCTAGAGGGAACCACTTCTAACCTTTTGGCACATTTCTGTTTTGCTTAATACAAAGTTGCAGTGGCTCATGCCAGTAATCCCAGTATTTTGGGAGGCCAAAGTGGGAAGCCTATTTGAGGCCAGGTGTTCAAAACCAGCCTGGGCAATATAGCAAGACCCTCATCTCTACAAAAAAAATGAAAAAAACAGAATTAGCCAGGTGTGGTGGTGCATGCCCGTAGTCTCACCTACTCAGGAGGCTGAGGCAGGAGAACTGCTAGAGTCTAGAAAGTCAAGGGTACAGTGAGCCATGATTGTGTCACTGCACTACAGGCTGGGTAACAGAGCAAAACCCTGTCTCCAAAATAGAGAAGAAAAAAAAAGTAATCTAGCATCTTACTTTTTTTAAGCTGAATGCTGACAAATTATAATTGTATATATTTGTGGGGTACAAAGTGGATGTTCTTCATTCCATCTTATGTAACCAACAGTTACTTAGCTATTTCCCAACTACTGGTCATTTAGACACTCACCTGTTTTTATGATTAACATTTTGTATTCAAAATCTGTCTATAATTTAGGGGAAAAATTAGCATAAATTCTCGCAGAATTACCAGGTGAGAAGGAAAACTTTATTTTTGAGATGGAGTCTCACTCTGTCACCTAGGCTGGAGTACAGTGGCATAGTCTCAACTCACTGCAAGCTCTGCCTCCCAGCTTCAAGCGATTCTTCTGGTTCAGCCTCGTAAGTAGATGGGACTACAGGTGCACACCACCATGCCCAGCTAATTTTTATATTTTTAGTAGAGATGGGGTTTCACCATGTTGGTCAGGCTGATCTCGAACTCCTGACCTGAAGTGATCGGCCAACCTCGGTCTCCCAAAGTATTAGGATTACAGGCGTGAGCCCCCACACCTGGCCAGGAGTAAGTATTTTTAAGGTTCTTGATATAAAATGATGTGTAGAAAGACTCCATCAATTTACGTTCCTAACAACAGAGTATGACATTAAAGGAACTAAATGGCCACAACAAGTTAGGTAAATAGCAGAGCTTTGACAGTTTACAATTCACCGTCAACAGATTGAACAGCCTTTCTTCCTAGTGTTTACTCTTGGGCACTGGATGCCCCACAACTTCCCTCTCACCACACCTCAAAACTCATACCCAAAGTGAACTTAGCGCACGCCCCACAAAAACCTGCACTCCTTCCTTCATGGCTAATATTAACAAATGCACCCAAGTTAGAAATTAAAGAGTCATCAGCTGGGCATGGTGGCTCACGCCTGTAATCCCAGCACTTTGAGAGGCCAAGGTGGGCAGTTCACCTCAGGTCAGGAGTTCGAGATCGAGACCATCCTGGCTAACCCTGTCTCTACTAAAAATACAAAAAATTAGCCAGGCATGGTGGCATGCACCTGTAATCCCAGCTACTTGGGAAGCTGAGGCAGAAGAATCGCTTGAATCTGGGAGGCAGATGTTGCAGTGAGTTGAGATCGTGCCACTGCACTCCAGCCTGGGCAACAGAGCGAGACTCCGTTTCAAAAAAAATAAAAGTAATTAAGGAGTCATCCTAAATGTCTCTTCTCCTAGTCCCATAATCAATAAGCCCAGGATACTTTCCAATTCTACTTCCTAACTCCTCCCCTACCCTTCCCGCCCCACCTCTAATCAGATGAATTCTTCTAAAACACAAGTGTCATCTTGGTCATTATTCAGTATCTCTGTACTTCAGCAAATGTAAAAAGCAATAAACGTTCAGTTACATTCCCACAGGTGCCACTTTTGGTTTTCCACAGATATTACTTATTACCAAGTAGTATCAAGATTGCAAGGGTGAGTTGAGATGAGTTATAGATTGGTTAGAAGAGCTGTCAATTCTTGATACAGAAGTAACTCCACAGAGCAGGATGAGATTCTTAAACCCCTGGTTACTTACTGGTGTGCAAAGCTGCCATAACATACATCCACCAGTGACTCTTAAAATAGGTGGGATCTTCCTAAAGTTGAGAATATAGTCCAATCCTTACTATACCCTTATAACTGGGGCTAACTTCACTATCCTGCACATGCTTACCCTATCGGTATTGCTTCAAGGCAGGGGTCCATTGGCTACTTGGTTTTTTTGTAGTCTTATTGGTACACAGTCACACTATTTGATTACACAAAGCCTAAGGCTCCTTCCATTCAAGGGCAGAGTTGATGAGTTGTAACAAGAGACCACTTGGCCTTCAGAGCTTAAAATATTTACTGCCTGGCCCCTTTAAGAAACTCTGTCAAACCTGCTTTGAAGGAATATTTTACAAAAATCAGACTCTCCTTGGTTCCAAACTAAGTCAGCATCAGGAGGCGACATTCTCTTGCTGGTAAGAAGAGAAAGTAAACTGAATAGCCATTTTTCCTCAATGGTGGTATCTCTGCCTCCAACTCTCTCTAGAAAGCTGGTGTCAGCAGTGACCTCAACTCGGATTTAGTCACTTGTCATCAGGGTGAGCCCACACCAGGTCTGAGCTAAATGCCATGGTCATAGGCCCATTCCTCTGCACTCAGCTGAACTACTCTGGGAAATCCAAATAGAAAAAAACGTAACTTGTCAGAAATAAAGCCTGTCTTGATTCATTTTAAATCTTTATTAAATACCTAACATTAAATTT
The DNA here is from genome assembly GCF_008728515.1 of Papio anubis. Lineage (NCBI taxonomy): Eukaryota > Metazoa > Chordata > Mammalia > Primates > Cercopithecidae > Papio > Papio anubis. The sequence continues at coordinate 22,348,056 of NC_044988.1, read as the reverse complement.
GTCTTACTAGTATAACTCTGCATTAATGCACCATAAAATTTTAGGTAACAGTTTTGGATTTTAGGTCAGATTCTACCACAACTGGATTGTGTAACCCTGAGCAAGTTGCTTACTGCTTTGTGTCTATCCACATCCTCACCTGCAAAAATCGGCTCCAAATCTCGATATTTAAAAATCTCATCCTGTTATTTCTAAAAGTAAGAAGTTTCTGAAAAGACTTTCAGCTTTTCAACTCTAGTATTGTCTATGTGCTAAGGTGCTTCATTCATAACAACACTGGGTTATAAAACTAACTTTTGCTATTCAATACAAATGAGCTATACCCATTTTTACCTTAATCAGAATGTCATCTAAGCAAAATCTGTAGGAATCACAAAATTGGAACCCATTAGAAAGTATTAATCAAAAGACATTCCTTGCTTTATGAGCTTTTATCTAAACCTCCTATGTATTAACTAAAAGACATATGGCAGTAAAATTGTTCCCTGCAAAATCTGGACGTACAATTGACCCCTGAACAATACTTGGGTTGGTGCACCAACCCCCTGTGCAGTCGAAAACCCACATGCAACTTTAATTCACCAAAAACTTAACTACTAATAGCCTACTACTGACCAAAAGCCTTACCAATAACATAAACAACTGACAGATATTTTGTATGTTAATATATTACGTACTATATTCTTACAATAAAGCTAAAGAAAATATTAAAGTCATAAGAAAGGAAAAATACATTTACACTACTGCACTGCATTTATCAATACTGCAAATTTACATTATTTGACTGCAAGATAAATCCTCTGTCTGAAATGGGGTTGGGGGGCAACCTCTGCTGCAGACCTCTATCTACAGTACATATGGAACAAATCAACTTTTTTTTGTAATGTCTTGACTTTTCTCTGCTTCTTGGGAGCACTTCCAGCATCACCAGTGGCACTTCATACGGGACCCATGGTGTTATTTAAGGTTTATGGTATTGCATTAAGTTTGATGAAATCTGTTTACTGCTATAGGCAATTTACTGGACAGACAAAAGCAGAGTGATTTTTTCAAGTAGATACTGGCAACATTTGAGCTCACTGCAAAAGCAACAGCAAGTAGCTACAAAATTATTACAGTAGTACCATATCTACTACAGATAATTTTATGCAACTATGATTTAATGCTACATCTTTGCTTGTTTACATTTATCTCAGTTGCAAATGGCTCCATGTAAGATCTGTGTTTGTGTACGGTTTGATAAATTTTAACTTTCTGTAATAGATTTGTGTATATTTTATGGTAGTAAATGATAAACTAATATCTACACATATGCATTCATGGCATAACTTTTTCTTAATTTTTTTCAATATTTCTAGGCTATGCAAGTTTGCTGTTTTTCAAATTCTTGCAAATCTCAAAACAATTTTCCAATGTTTATTTGAAAAAATTTGTGTATAAATGGACCCGTGCAGTCAGATCCATATTGTTTAAGGGTCAACTGTACTTGCTAAATGTGTAGAACCGGATTGTCCATCACAATCTACTTCGATAATGGAAAAGCTTTTATTTGCACTGTCCAATACAACAGACTCTAGCTACATGTAGCTATTGAGCACCTGAAATGTGGGTAGTAAAACTGAGCAACTAGATTTTAAAGTTTATTAAATACTGATTAATTTTAGCTTAAATTTATCCAGATATGATTAGTGGCTACAAGCAGTTTAAGTCTAGAAGATCACAAAATATTAGAATGTAACAATCCACTGTTTTCTGCTACATAACGTTTTCTGTACCCCTAGCCTTTAAGTGAGATTTTAAAAAGCATATTTTTGATGTTATACTATTTTCAGTCCAAGTATATGAAGTGTTTCAAGAGAGTCTATACAAATAAAAACGATTTTTTTAAAAAATGAGATGCCCTGAATCCAACATTACACCAGTAAAGAATTGAGTATAGGAAATAGTATCACAAACACTAGAATATTCACACAAGAACTCTTCTCTATATTGCCACACTTCTGTTCCTGATCAACCCCTACCCCAATAAAGTCCCATCCCATACTTACCCACAAACATCAATTTTAAATTGGTCCTAATATATTAAAAGTAAGTACAACTACACACTTAACTAAATGGGTCCACTATATTCCCAAAACATTTCCCAATATTCTTTCTAGATTTTTCAAGAGCAAAATGTACCAGACTTTTCTGTATCTCCCACTCTTAGCTATCTGATGTTAGCTGCCTTCCCTAACTGCATGGTTATTTCAGTCACAATTCCTGCATCAAATTCAATTCTCTGATGGTCTGCCTTGCTCCCTCTGTTACTACTAAATCCGGAGAAATAAAATATCCAAACTACTCTTTTGGGCTCTGTAAAGTAATGCTGTCCCTGGTCCCTATTTCTGGGTTTAATCAGTAAATTATTTCATCAAGATCTTCGAAATTCAAAAGTTCCTATCACATGTACAATCAGATTCCAAATAACTTTCAGCTTTCATTAAGCAAGCTTCTAAATTCAGACTAGTAAACTAATTTAACTATCCGTCAAAAACTTGACAGACTATTTGGGAATGAGAAATGTATTTCTTTGCTACCATTTGTTTTGTTAAAAATAGAGCTTAAACAACATATGCCAAGCACTAGTGACATAAAAATAAATAAGACTCAGCCCCTGCCCTTGAGGAGGTCACAGCAAAGCAAGAGATTTATATAAACAAATATAATACATGAGATGAACAATATTTTAAAAGTTTGCATAAAGCACAGCAGGAACCCACTTATGGGAACAGGTTTACCTGCGTAGGAGGTCATGTCTGTCTGATTCCAATTGCAGACTCAGAACATAGTCACCGGTGGACTCATATCTCTTACGTGAATAAAAGTGTTATCTTCACCTGAAAATCCAGTTAAGTCCCTTTCAGCTCTTGGAATTATAATTTTGTGATTAAACTACTTTTACATCTATCTAGAAGAAACGTGGAAGTTAGGGAGCTGGTTTTATGAATGAGCAGCGTACTTAAAAGGTCCTACCACAATGCCTAGCACACCAGGGAGAATTAGACACATTTTTGCAGGAAAAAAGAACGTAAAGGCAGCTCTTATAGTGACTTCTCTCATTTCTCTCCTAATAATTAGCAAATTTTAGAATATCAGGACCACTTCCGCCCTTAATCACCCACCAGTTAAAGACACTGAGCAGCATCATTCAATCGCTCACACAAATGTGCAAGTGCGTTCACAGCGCCAAAGAAGGGGTGGGTGGAAATCTTAAACTGCTCTTACAAGCACTGGTAACAGTTTGGGAAAATATGTCCTACAGCATCCCACGCGTAGGTGAACTTGGGCTCTCCATGTGTTCAGTTTGAAGGACATCGACCACACACACCAATCAGCCCAGCAGTGGACGATTCTACCACCATCGTCTTCTATCTGAAATTGTTACAGCGCTTCTCCGGTCACCCCCACCGGCCTCAAAGCCAAACCTTTAAGAGGACGGAGGCAGGAGAGCTAATCTGATCCTGAGGTCAGAAGACACGAGGCTGTGCAGCAGACGGCGCGGCGGACACGCGGGTGTGCAGGGCCGGGAGGGGCTGGGGTGGTGCGAGGTGACTCGGGGCCCGGAGGTCAGCTGCAGCAGCCGGGTCCCGACGCCTCGGAGGCGTGGCGGCGGGACGGCGAGCGCCCCCGTTCCGGCGGGTCCGCCGCCACCAGTGGGCGCCCCGACGGTCTGGGCCGGGGTCCGCCACGGGCTCCTTACCCGTAGTAGCGGAAGGCATTAATGATCTTCCAGAAGTGCTCACGCTCAAGCCTCTCCTCCTCCTCCTCGGTGCTGCGCGTGGCCGCCGCCGCCGCCGCCGAAACCGCCGCGGCCGAGCCCCAACGCCCAGCGGAAAACTGCACTTCCACCTCCTCGCTCCCACCGCCGCCTCCCCCGCAGCCCTCGGGCAGCCGGGAGGTGGGTGGCGGAGGGCGCCGCCGTCGCTGCATCGCCGCCGCGGCCCTCGGCCTGGCTCGCTTGCGTCTCGCCGCGACCGACAGCGTGGTGGCGGCTGCTTGGCCTTCCTCTAGACGGCGCCCGCCGCGGACATGCCCCCAGCTGGCGGCGCGCTCCGCCCCCGCCACCCTCAGGCCTCCATCCGCGCTGGGCTCCGCCAGGTCTTCAGGGCTCCCAGAACCAACGCGCATGCGTGTGCCGCGGTACGCGGAGGGCCCGTGCGGTCTGCGCTCATTTGCTGCCGGGCTTCGGAGACAGCGCGCTGACGTCACGACCACGCTTCCATGGGCGGGGCCGAGGCCCTAGGGCGGTGGACGGAGGAGGAGCTCGTAGGTGGAGCTCGCAGGTGGGGTGGGGCTGGCGCCGCAGTTACCTGTGCGCGGCCGCGTGGGTGGGCCTTAAGAGCCTGCGAGTGCCGGATTGCGGAGCGGGAAGCTGAACGCAGGCCCAGGCACTAGTAAAGAAGGGAAAGGCAAAAAGGAAAAGTTCGGCTTTGATGAATTTATTAGGAATTTTTATTTCAGAAAGTCTAGAAGGAACGTCTTGTATCCATCCTAATTTAAGTTTTAATTCGCTTCCTAAATAAATTCCTATTTTTAATTGGGGGTGGGGAGTGAGCGCCATCTTTTCATTCTTTTTTTCTTCCCCCCCCACCCCCCACTCTGCCGCCCAGGCTGGAGTGCAGTCAGTGGTGCGATCTCGGCTCCCTGCAACCTCTCTGCTTCCTGGGTTCAAGCGATTCTCCTGCCTCAGCCTCCCGAGTGGTTGGGATTACAGGTGCGCGCCACCACGCCCGGCTAATTTTTGTATTTTTAGTAGAGATGGGGTGTCACCACGTTGGCCAGGCTGGTCTGGAACTCCTGGCCTCAGGTGATCCACCCCCCTTGGCCTCCCAAATCGCTGGGATTACAGACGTGAGCCATCGCTCCCGTCCCATCTTTCCAGTCTTTAGGGGCTTGCGACAGTCCTAATTCCTCCCTTACTGAGGATGCCAGCAGATGAGGAAGAGGACTTTCTATCCAGCTGCTGGTCTTGGGAAGACCGTGACACCTACCAGCATCCAAGGGTGGCTCTTGGGAAATAACTAAGTTATTCTTAAAAAATAACTTATTCTATTCAATTTAATCCACCACCTGGCAAATGAGTCTTACAAAATAATGATAAAAGGGAAAGATTGCTTTATTCAAAGGGTTAAATATGCCCAGTGACCACAAAGTTTGTTAAAAAGTTACAGCCATATTGAAAGTGAAGTGGCTTCATATTTTCATAATTTAAATTAGTAGTTGAAATAAAAGTAACCCTCAAAATGACTTATATTAACATTTTTATATAAAAGTTTTCTAAAATGTGAGTCTATTAATAGTAATGCAGTAATACATGTTTCAAAATTCAAAAAAGTGCGAAGGATTACAAATATGAATTGGAGACAATCTCGCTCTGTTGCCCAGGCTGGAGTGCAGTGGCACCATCTCAGCTCACTGCAACCTCCCCGACTTCCAGGCTCAAGCGATTCTCCTGCCTCAGCATCCCAAGTAGCTGGTATTACAGGAATGCGCCACCACACCTGGCTAATTTTTGTACTGGCCAGGCGTGGTGGCTCACGCCTGTAACCCCAGCACTTTGGGAGGCCGAGGCGGGCAGATCACGAGGGCAGGAGATCGAGACCATCCTGGCTAACACAGTGAAACCCCTGTCTCTACTAAAAAATACAAAAAATTAGCCGGGTGTGGTGGCAGGCACCTGTAGTCCCAGCTACTCGGGAGGCTGAGGCAGGAGAATGGCCTGAACCCGGGAGGCAGAGCTTGCAGTGAGCCGAGATCGCGTCACTGCACTCCAGCCTGGGCGACACAGCGAGACTCCGTCTCAAAAAAAAAAAATACTAAAGTAGAGATGGGGTTTCACCATGTTGCCCAGGCTGCTCTCCCTGAACTCAGGCAATCCACCTACCTGGGCTTCCCAAAGTGCTGGGATTACAGGCATGAGCCACCACGCTCGGCCAAATGTGAATAATTGCTTTACCTCGTCCCTAGCCAACTATGTTCCTCTCCAGACACAATATACCAATTCTTTGTCGATTCTTCCAGATTTTCTATCTAATGTCTATTTTTCCAAACACTAATAGTAGTAACTGTTTCTAATACTGTTCTCATATACACGTGCACGCAAGTTACACATGTAATTCGTTACATGTATTGATATAGGTCTCAATGACCTAATTGATAAAGGCCAGAATGTCATGGATGAAGATAATCAGCTCCATACTTTGCAATATCCTCGGAGGTACAATAAACATTTTCAAATTGATGTCATGTGCAGAGGCTTGCTTGACTCTGTTTCCTAACTTGTTAAGTCTTAGAGTCTGTGTCATGAAGGTGCTCAACTTTAAACTCAATTGTGATCTTACAGGTGGCGAAACCAGGGAATCAGAGATATTAAGTGATCTTCATACACCCACCCATGTCTCATACCTATATTTTATCAGTATTTGTTTAGGACTGTGACTGTACTTTTTAAATATTATGCAAGCTAACATTCGTTTATTTAATATTTTTCAAATTGTTTTCCCAGTTTATCACCTTATTTGTCCCTTAGCTCTGTGAACTAGATGTCATTATTATCTTGCTATAAGAAGTGAAGAAATCGACTCAAAGAAATTAATTTTCCTGCCCAGGGACACATAAATAGCAGGGCTGAAGTTAACTCACTCATTCATTTATTCTTTTTTCTTTTTCTTTTTTTTTTTTTTTTTTTTTTTTTTTGAGACGGAGTCTCGCGCTGTGTCACCCAGGCTGGAGTGCAGTGGCGCGATTTCGGCTCACTCCAAGCTCCGCCTCCCAGGTTCACGCCATTCTCCTGCCTCAGCCTCCCAGTAGCTGGGACTACAGGCGCCCGCCACCATGCCCGGCTAGTTTTTTGTATTTTTAGTAGAGACAGGGTTTCACCATATTAGCCAGGATGGTCTCGATCTCCTGACCTCGTGATCCGCCCGCCTCGGCCTCCCAAAGTGCTGGGATTACAGGCTTGAGCCACCGCGCCCGGCCTTATTCTTTTTTCTTTTTTTTCGACAAATGTATTGATTGCCTTCTGTGTTTCTTTGCCCAGAGCTGAAGGCAGCAGAAGCTGGAAGTATGGGCCTCTCATTCTCACTTCGCCACCTAGTAACTCCATGACCTGTATGAAACATTATGTAAAGCCTCAATTGCAATGTTTCTTATATTTCTTTTTCTTTTCTTTCTTTTTTGTGTTTATTTGTTTGGGGGGAGGTGGGGAGGACAGAGTCTGGCTCTGTCACCCAGGCTGGAGGGCAGTGATGTGATCATGGCTTACTGAAGCCTCGATCTCCTGGCCTCAAGTGATCCCCCCACCTCAGCCTTTTGAGTATCTGGGACAACAGGCATGCGTCACCACTCCTGGCTAATGTTTTTTTAAATTGTTAATAGAGATGAGGTTTCATTATTTTGCCCAGGCTGGTTTTGAACTCCTGAGCTCAAGCAATATTTCTGCCTTGGCCTCCAAAGTACTAGGATTACAGGTATGGGCCACCAAGCCCGCCAATTGTAAAATTTATAAAATAGACATATTACCCTTTTTACAGGGTCATTGGGAGGAATAAATGAAATAAAGACTGAAAAATGCCTGGTATATAGGCTCAATAAATGTTAGTTACCTTCCCTGCTCTCAGTTGTCTTTAGAATAAAGTTTTAGCCTTGTTTTAAAACACTTTTCTTAGGACTTCCTTGACCTAAGTTCTTTGTAGTGAGTTTCTTCCATTAATATCTTCCCAAACTGTAGAGTGATTTGAGCTGCAAGATTTGGAATGTTTTTTATCAGGAGGAGACTAATTAATCTCTAGAAATTAATAAGTAAAAAGCAGCATTATACTTTTGTTAGTTATTCTGAAGAACTGTTGGCTAAGCACTTAAACTGCTTACATGCATTTGTACGCTGCTGCTAGGAACGCAACATGGTGCAGCCACTCTGGAAAAGAGTGCAAAGCAGGTTTGCTGTGCATTGGTTACCAGCTGAGTCTGGTGAGACAGAACACCCATGTGTACAAGTTACACGAAGTGAATTTATTATTTACAGCTAGGCAACAAGGGACAACAGAAGCATAGGATTCATTGTGGGCCAATCTCCCAAGACTCAGGAAAGCTGCCCCAGGAGGATGGAGTCTCATTTGTGTGTACCCCATTTGTACCACAGCTGAGTGACCCTGGAAAGCAGACCATCTTGGATTTTACATTCTGGAGGCAACATGACATGCTGGACTAAAATGATGAAGGATATCCTATTTCTAGGAGGGACTGGAACAGAGCCTGGGATGTTTTCGCCAGTCCCTCATCTCAGGATATTGCATTCCTAGCACATTCTACAGTTATTCTTGAGAACTATTAATACAAGTGAGAAACTGGGGAGAATTCGATCAGTCCAAGTCCGCTGGGAACTGTCATGCAAAGAGTATAGTGATTTTTTTTTTGCAAAACTGAACGTACACTTACCATACAACCCAGCAATTGCACTCTTAGAGATTTATCTCAGAGAAATGAAGACATGTACCCACAAAAACCTGTACATAAAAGTTCATAGCGGCTTTATTTGTAAAAGCCAGAAATTGTAAACAACCCAAGTGTCCTTCAGCAGATGAATGGTTAAACAAACTGTAGCACATCCGTACTGTGGAATACTACTCAGCAATAAAAAGTAGTGAACTCTTGATATATGTAATAACTTGGAAGAATCTCAAAGGGATGATGCTGAATGGGAAAAAAAAAAAAAGCAGTCTCAAAGGGTTACATACTGTATGATTGCATTTATTTTATTTTATTTTTATTTTTTTAGATATAGGGTCTCACTCTTTCACCCAGGCTGGAATGCAGTGGTGTGACAGTGGCCCAGTGCAGTCTTGAGCTCGTGGTTCAAGCGATGTTCCTGCCTCAGCCTCTGTGAGTAGCTGGGACTACGGATGTGTGCCACCACACCTGGCTGATTTTTTTTTCTTTTGTGAGATGGAGCCTTGCTTGGTTGCCTAGGCTTGTTTTGAACTCCTGGCTTCAAGTAATATGATTACACTTATATAGCATTTTCAAAATGACAAAATTATAGAGATGAAAAACGTGATTAGTCACTGGGGGTTGGGGGTGGTGGGGAGTAAGGGCAGTGTCTGTGTTTATGAAAGGGTAGCTCAAAGGAAACTTGTAGTAGAACTGTCCTGTATCTTGGCTACAGCAGTGGTCACAGAAATCTATACACGAGATACAATTGCATAAAAATGAAGGCGTTTCTCTCAGCCCACTTTGGCTCAGAAGACCACCCCACAAAATATAAAATAAAATTTTAAAATTAATATACACACCAACTCACATACAAATGAACACCACACACAGATTCATCCATCTGGTGAATTCAAATAAGGTCCATTAATTATATCAGTGTTAACTCACTAAACTCCATGCTCTATTGTCTGAACCAGGAAGACTCAACTTGTTTTCCCAGTTATACCGACGAAGTTACTCCATCATTATTTTCAAGGATGGTTCATAATCAATAAATGTTTGTAAGTAAGGGTTTTGAAATGTGCAAGTCTACTCATCTATTAATCCTAAGTATATATACATATTTTTAAATATCAACGTTTAGCAGCTACTAAATATATTTTTATTAGCCTCACATTTCCCGGTTAAATGCCTCATTGAAAGTTTGTAATATGTATTATGTTGGTTTTAGCTGACCTTTTAACTGCCTTGCCTTGTAGACTATATGTCTGAGGGCAGGAGGCACATCTGTTTTGTCCGTGCTTGTATCTCCAGAATCTAGCAAAGTGAGATTTTTCTATAACCACTTTTTGAAATGAATAAATGAATTTACAAGTGCCAGATGCTGCACTAAACCCTGTAATGTATCATTGCATATAACTTAATGCAATGGTATTATCTTTTTTGGTTTTTTTGTTTGTTTGTTTTTAAACCGGGACTTGTTGTGTTGCCCCGGTTGGAATAGCTGGGAGCCCCCGACACACACTTAAAAAACCAATGAGCACACTATAATTAAGTACCTTGCTCAAAGTAATTTGATTAATAAGCAAAGCCTCAATTTGAAAGCAAGCCCAAGAAATGATTACTGGATCTAATGCCTCTGCTAAAGTTGGTCTTGTCTATCTTTAAATAAGTTTCATTAAGTTGTTTTACTTCTGGAAATCTTATTAATTTGTAAATAATTGTTGTTTGTAGTGATTTAGCATTTTAGTTGGGTAAGAAAATACATATTTTTCTGACCAAAACTGAAAGACTAGATTGCCCACGGAGTCTGTTTACAGAGAAAATAAACAATTTCTTACGCTTTATGTTAAAAATCTAGTTTATATATCAACAATGACTCAAACTGCTGTTGATCTAGAACCTCAAGGAAAAAGGCAAAGGTAAGTAGGGGCTTTTTTCACTTAATACAAGGGCTCCCTTACAATTCTCATCATCATTCTAGGATTTATTATTTTTACTCCTGGGATTCCTCTATTAATTCTGTTCTTTATGCAAAACTGTCTTTGACTGAGAACTAGCTAGTTTTGCCTTTGTATTCTTTGTTCTTGTCCCTGGATCCACACGAAGGATATTATAATTTGCTCTTAAAATAATAAGAATGCTCTCCACTATGGAGCTAGGGACATGATTCCTGTAAATAGTCACCTTGTGCCTTTAGTGAGTTTTTCTATTTAAATATTTTATACAATATTTAAATTGTTTTTTGTCTTATTACTCCTGGTGACTCATAGAACACCTTTAGTGAATTTTTATATTCTTTCTTAATCACAGGAACCAGAATCCAGTTGCAGTTTTTGTATGCACGTAGTTTTAATGCGCTCAGTGGTTATTCTCAAACTTGGAATGAAAATTCTATTCTTTTTGTTAATTTTCGAGGGGATGGTTAAAAAGTGAAGTGAAATGGATCTTATGTAACTGATTAGTGCTAAGGTAGTTCACAAAGAAATATCATGGGGTATGTACTGCCAGGAATAAGTCTCTCTAGGGGTCCTATAGTGGTCCCTACAAAGATATCTTTACATCCCATAACCTGTAAATCTTTTTGTTGTTGGGGAACATTTCAAGTTAAAAGAATGCTCTGAACTGACATTATTCAATGCTTTTCTGTGCATGCTTAGGGTATTAGCCAAGCAACTGCACCCAAATAAAACATTTTGGGAAGATATGTATGTATGTATGTATGTATTTGAGACCAGGTCTTGCTCTGTTGCCCAGCCTGGAGTGCAGTGGCATGAATATGGCTCACTGCACCCTGGACCTCCTTTGTTCAAGCCATCCTCCATCCTCAGCCTCTCAAGTAGCTGGGACCACAGGCGTGCAACACGATGCCCTGCTAATTTTGTTTATTTTTTGTAGAGGCAAGGTCTCACTATGTTGCCCAGGCTGGTCTCCACTTCCTGGACTCAAGTGAACCTCCTACCTTAGCCTCCCAAAATGCTGAGATTAAAGGTGTGAGCCACTGTGCTCGGCTGAATTATGAATTTACTTCCCCAAGAAGCATCAAAATAATAATCATGGGGGAAAATGTCAGAATTTGGTTGGACTTCCTTATATTTATCTTACAGATTATTTTTGTTTTTTTAAATTACTTTTAGTGGCAAAGATGTACCACAGGATGTCCAGGGCAAAACCCCTATAAAATTCATCTGAAAGCTCTGCCAGAAGCACAGATTTGTGTTTTGTCTGAGGCCCTCATACAAGTAAGAAAGGCACTTTCTACTTCCTTCTTCACTGCAAAGCCAGTCTCCAAGATCTTGGCCTGGTTTTATCATCTGGACCTGACCTTTTCCGAAATTATTAATAAAAGGTAAGAGTGGGCTATCCTATTTGAATTAGCAGAATCACTCTAACACCCTATCATGACTCCTATCTCTCTATTTAAAATCCTTTCAGTCTCTGGAAGGTTCCCCTCTACCCAACGCTTAATGAGTGATACCTGCAGTCCACCTTTGCTACTTCAAAGTATGAACCCTGCACCAGCTCATTTATATCTCCTGGGATACTCTTAGGAATGCAGTATCTCAGACCTCCCCTACTGAATCTGAATCGGCGTTTAAACAAGATCCCGAGGTGATTCACAGGCACGTTAAAGTTTTGAAAAGCACTGCTCCAGCAGAACATATACATCTCAGTCCTTTTACTGATAGATTAAAACCTCATATATGGCCAGGCATGGTGGCTCATGCCTGTAATCCCAGCACTTTGGAAGGCCAAGGCAGGCATATCACCTGAGGTCAGAAGTTCAAGACCAGCCTGGCCAACATAGTGAAACATTGTCTCTACTAAAAATACAAAAATTAGCCAGGCATGGTGGCGCTGGCCTGTAATCCCAGCCACTTGGGAGGCTGAGGCAGGAGAATCGCTTGAACCCTGGAGGTGGAGGTTGCAGTGAGCCAAGATTGCACCACTGCACTACAACTTGGCCAATAGAGTGAGACTTTGTCAAAAACAAACAAACAAAAAAGAACCCTCATATGTATTGTTTTCTCTGAGAACCTATGTCAGGATGCTCTAAACAATATGAACAGAATACCCAACTAAAACCAGCTTAAACAATATAGACATTTACTATGTAAAATAAAATGAAGTTTCAAGCTGTAATAACCCTAGGCTGGGTCATCAGTACCATCAAGGACCCAGTTTTTCTCAGGCTTTTGCTCTGGTATTTTTAGCATATTAGTTTAGTCTCCCATGATCAAAACATGGTTGCCACAGTTCCAGGCATCACACCCAGATACAGCAAATCCAGCAAAGAAGAAGGTGTGTTTCCTCCTCCATATGTCTCTTCTTCTGTAGGGATACTTTTCTTGGAAGGCTCCCAGCAGATTTCCCAGAAGTGTATCACATTCTAAATAATAAACAAAAAATATAGAATTACCTTATCTGGCTTAGACTGAATATCATCTTCATGGTTCTGAAACACATGATACCTGATACCTAATCCAATCAAATCTCTCTCATCTCTTATCAAGAAGAAGGGTGGGTTGGGCACAGTGTCTCACACCTGTAATCCTAGGACTTTGGAAGTCTGAGGTGGGAGGATTACTTGGGGTCAACAGTTTGAGACCAGCCTGGGCAACATGCAAGAAATTGAAAAATTAGCCCTAACTACTCGGGAGGCTTGAGGCAGGAGGATTACCTGAGCCCAAGAGTTCAAGGGTGCAGTGAGCTATGATTGTACCACTGTACTCCAACCTGGGCAACAGAGAGAGACCCTGTCTTTAATAAAAAATTAAAACATGAAAGAAGAAAGGCGAACAGTGGGGTAGAGATGGGAGAGTTTGCTTCTAAGAAGACAAGTGAAAATAACTTTATCTTCGTGTTTAAACAGAAAAAAAACCCAACTAAATCTTCTTCAAGGAATGAATTCTCTCTGATTTAATATATACCCACACTATAAGCATAATTAACTAAATATGTATATTTAATTAATGTTTGGCTTTGGTTTACTTTTTTTTTTTTTTTTTTTGAGACAGAGTCTCGCGTTGTCGCCCAGGCTGCAGTGCAGTGACGCGATCTCAGCTCACTGCAAGCTCCACCTCCTGGGTTTACGCCATTCTCCTGCCTCAGCCTCCTGAGTACCTGGGACTACAGGCGACTGCTACCTCGCCCAGCTAGTTTTTTTGTATTTTTTTTAGTAGAGATGGGGTTTCACCTTGTTAGCCAGGATAGTCTCGATCTCTTGACCTTGTGATCCACCAGTCTCGGCCTCCCAAAGTGCTGGGATTACAGGCTTGAGCCACAGTGCCCAGCCTGGTTTACTTTTTTGTGTTCTATGCTCTATGCCCAATGAAATGCTGGTGTGTGCTTTACTTGCTAATCAATACATTGCATAAAAATTATTTGGGTCAGGGCTTGGTATAGTCCAGTCATTGGGCCAACACTTTTTAACTAATCTGCCAGCCTCCAGACTTTCCTCCAGTGCCACTAGATATAGAGTGACTCCAGATTATTCTTTTTTCAATAAATAACTTTTTTGTCCAATGTGAATTGATTATGTTACTCTTCTGATTCAAATCCCTCCATGGTGTTCCACTGTTTATTGGGCAGAGTCTTAAGTTCCCTGACATAACATATAACGTCCTTCCCATGTGGGCCACGGGCCATCTTTCCAGTCAATCCCATGACTTCCCTCTCAACCCCTTACCTTATCATCCCCCAAAGAGTCACTCCTCAGTTACTAAGTTTCTCGCACTGCTAAAATATCTGGTTCCCCAGTAGAATGTGAACTCATTTAAGGCATAGGTTGTCCTTGGTCAGCACTGTGCCTTGCACAGTGAGGGCAACCTGTAAACATACAATGAACATGTATAGAGCAGGCATTGACGAACTTCTATAGCAGGGGTCCGCAACCCCCAGGCCATGGACCAATATCATTCGGTGACCTGTTAGGAAACAGGCCACACAGGAGGTGAGTGGTAGGCAAGCAAGTGAAGCTTCATCTGAATTTACAGCCACTTCTCATCGTTCACATTGCCTCCTGAGCTCCACCTCCTCTCAGATCAGCTTTGGCATTACATTCTCATAGGAGCATGGACCCTATTGTGTACTGCGCATGCGAGGGATCTAAGTTGTGTGCTCATTATGAGAATCTAATTCCTGATGATCTGCCACTGTCTCCCATCACCCCCAGATGGGGCCGTCTAGTTGCAGGAAAACAAGCTCAGGAGTCCCATTGATTCTACATTATGGTGAGCTGTATAATTATTTCATTATATATTACAATGTAATAATAATAGAAATAAAGTGCACAATAAATGTAATGCACTTGAATCATCCCAAAACCATCCCCCTGCAACCCGGGGTCTGTGGGGAAAATTGTCTTTCATGAAACGAGTCCCTGATGCCAAAAACTTGGTGACCACTGTTCTACAGAGAATCAGTGCATAAACATTTTCAATTTTGCAGGCCATGAGACCTCTTACAACTACTCAACTCTGCTGTTATAGCATGCAGACAATCACAGAGAACACAAAAAGGAGTGATATGACTGCGTTTCAACAAAACTTTTTTTTTTTTTTTTTGATAGGGTCTCACTGTGTTACCCAGGCTGGAGTACAATGGCATGATACTGGCTTACTGCAGCCTCAGCCTCCCAGGCCCAGGCAATCCTCCCACTCAACCTCGTGAGTAGCAGGGACCACAGGCATACACCACCATGCCCAGCTAATTTTGCATATTTTTTATAAAGACGGGGTTTTGCCAGGTTGCCAAGGCTGGTCTTGAACTCCTGGACTCAAGTGATCTGCTCGCCTTTGCCTCCCAAAGTGCTGGAATTACAGGCATGAGTCATAGTGCCCGGCTAATAGAACTTAAAAAACAAAACAAAACAGGTGACTGGTTGAATTTGGCCAATAGGACATAATTTGCTGACCCTAACACAGATGAATAAATGCTGACAGTAAACATGAATGCTACTGTAAATGACTTTCTCCTGTTTTCCCATACCACCTTGAGGCCTTTCTAGGCCTCAAACATCATGTCTGGGTCATTCATTACTAACATATCTGCCAGATGATAGTTCCCCAGTGTCTGGGCCTATTGGCCCTTCCCCTGGCTCTTTCAAAAAAGTCTAAATAGGGAAAGTATAAAACCAACAGCCACAGCAGGATATTTCCCACATACCAGAGAGTCTGAAAGTTCACCCTAAATTTTATAGTGTAGGAACCCACCTATGGACCCCTATGTGGGTTGAATCATTTCTCTTCTGAACGTCAATTAGCTAAAACTCTGGATTTAAAATGTAAAACGTTGAAGCTGGAACCATAACTAGGAATGTGTCAGAATTTTATCTTCCTAAAATCTCTAGAAAAGTCAATGTTTCTTGGTGTGTGTGTTGGGGGGTAGTGATGTTTCTTTCTCATGTTTGAGGTTTCTATCCACAGAAAGGGAGTTCAATCAAGCAACTGTCCTTGTCTTCTATCCTTTACTCATCCTGTTTGGGAAAGGTAGAGCAAGTCGTCTGATTGGTACATCTGGAAAGAATAAACTGGGCTTGCTTGGCTCAGCCCCTGACCTTATTTTTTCCTCCTAGGATTACATTTGCTTACATCAAGCGCAATTTCTTCTCTGTTACTCATTCCATAAAATTCTTCCTACTTGTCCTCATTTAGTGCTGCCTATCATGATGTAAGTCTGACTATTTCTGGATAGAGTTAGGAGGCTCCTTTTACTCTCACATTAACATATTTCTCCCAGCTTAGCTTTATTGCCTATGATTAAGCAGACATTTTGGCCACCATCAGTTTGTTCTTTGTCTTATTGTTTAATCTCTTCTGAGCCCAGTGGGAAAGAAGGGAGTGTATAAAGATACCTTCTTACATTTGGTATTCTTGATATCCTGGCATCTGCAGCCTTACTGTCCAGGGAGAGATTGACTCTCCCAGGACTAGCTAGTTCCTAGAGATAGTCAACAACTCCTCTGTGCCTTTCATTTGCAAACTGAACAGTGCAGAACTCATATCTCCCAACCACCTCCTTTATCGAACTTTTATATACAAGCCAACTTTCCCCTGCCCTAATCAACCTAGGGCCAGGTACCACGCAACTCAGGATAGTCCCTACACCCCAGAGACAGCTGAAATTATTATAACTAACCAATCCTACATCTGCCTTGCCTTGCCTTTTTTCTTGCCTTGCTCCTTCCTTGCCTTGCCCCTCCCTTCCCCTCTCCTCCCCTCCCTTCCCCTCCCTTTCCCTCCCTTTCCCTCCTCTTCCCTCCCTTCCCTTCCTCTTCCCTCTCTTCCCCTTCCCTTCCCTCTCCTCCCTTGCCCTCCCCTCCCCTTCCCTCTCCTCCCTTGCCCTCCCCTCCCCTTCTCTGTCCTGTAGAAACGATGATAAAGGCTCATGCCCGTGGTTTCCTCTTGCTTCTTCTGCCTCCTGACCAACATTGGTGCTTCCCCATGTGGCCCTGTGTGGCATGTTGTGCCCCCTCCCTCTTGGGAACTGTGAGTCACAAGCCATCTCTTCAGTGGCAGTCATCTCATCGTCTGCTGGCCTCACCCTACCTAAATAATAACATCTACATTTTAAAACAAGCCGTTGTTACTGGGCCCCACCAAAGGCCCAACAGATACCATTTTTCCCTTCGCTCCTGATGTGTTTCTTTTGAAATCAGGAAGATGGAACAGAATTACCTAATTATCTAGGTCCTGATTAGCAATAATTTGCCCAGTTTTCATTTGTTTTTGAGATTCTTACTGCTGATAACTTATCTTAAGAATTTATCAATCTGCATCTCAAGTATGAAACATTCTTAAGTGTTGAGAACTAAGAGAAATGTAATTCATGGTCCAAGCCCTCAGTAAACTTATGGCCCATTGGGAAAGCAAAACTGGAAAATGTTAAACAGTTGAGACAATTTAGTGTTAAAACAGTATGGGTTAAGCAGGATGTAATGGCAATTAAAGAAAGGAAAGAACAGTTTGAAAGTGGTGTGACAGCTAGATCTCGAAGAGTGAACTTAACTCAAAGAAGCAAAGAGGTAGGAGTACTCCTTGCAAACCAATTCAAGTTGGTTTAAGCCAAAAGGCAAAAGGATTTATTGTTTGTAACTAAAAAGATCAGGCATAGGTAGATCTAGAGGCTCAAATTATATCATCATCAGGAACTTGTCCCTTGCTATTTCTTGGCTTTCCCAAACACTGTTCTTTTCTAAAAATTCTAACAGAAACTCTAGGTAGGGCCAAATTGGACCAAGTTGGATCTTGTGCCCTTCACTGACTCAAGTGCTATAACCAAAGGCTGAGGTGCTCTGATTGGCCAGGTTTGGGTCACATGCTACCCTAGAGCTGGCTGCGGAGTCAGCCATTTCCAAATTTATGGACTCTAAGTAAGGGTCTGATGGTTCCCTCCAAAATTCTGAGAAATATTACCAAAAGGTAAAACTGATTCTGCACAGCAAAATACAACCATCTTTGGTGTAGTGGAAGAATAACAATATGAGCAAGGAGGAAAGGAAAGCAAAGACCTGTCTGATTATAAACCATGTGAAGAAGCAGGAGAAATCATATTCAATAATTCAGGTGGTATAAAACTATTAGGAACTTTACAAGTCAGACCAAAAGTTTGGATAAATCACTAAGCAATGGAGATTGTTTTTTAGATTCTAAAGCACTAGAGTCCTATGATGAAAGTAGTATTATAGAATGATTCATTAGACAAGAGCCAGGGGATTAACTGTCATCAGTAGATGAGAAAATTGTTTAAAGAATCCTGAAATGGCATGATAAAGGTTTAGGCTAGACAATAATAGCAAAGGGAAGAGATTAAAGCAAAAATCCAGATAATATTTTCGAAGAAAAGATACTTGAACCCAGGAGGAGGAGGTTGCAGTGTGCTGAGATCGTGCTACTGCACTCCAGCCTGGCAACAGAGCAAGACTCTTGTCTCAAAAAAAAAACCAAAAAAAACAAAAAAACAAAACAGTGTATCTATCTAGGTCGAGTGCGGTGGTTTACACCTGTAATCCCAGCACTTTGGGAGGCTGAGGTGAGTAGATCACTTGAGGTCAGGAGTTCAAGACCAGTTTGGTCAACTTGGTGAAATCTCATCTCTACTAAAAATACAAAAATTAGCCAGGCGTGGTGGTGCTTATCTGTAATCCCGGCTACTAGGGAGGCTGAGGCAGGAGAATCGCTTGAACCTGGTAGCTGGAGGTTGCAGAGAGCTGAGATCACACCACTGCATTCCAGCCTGGGCGACAGAGTGACAGCCTGCCCATCCCCCCACACACATATATCTACCTAATTTTAGTAATTAAACTATTTGATAGGGATATCAATTATATATAGGCAGAAGGAAGAAAAGAGAGAGAAAATGAAAGATGAAAAGTCTATCAGGTAAAGATGTCTCTAGACTGGGAGAGAGCTGGCATTGGCACTCAGACAAAGATATTCATCTTTCTTTCCTAGTTTCCCTTCTCCGGGCACTAAATCAGAAGGATAGATTCTTCATTTTAGGAAACTAAAGTGATTAGATGATTTGGTAGATAGAAAGTAGAGAATGTAAGAGCGAGCAAAGAAGTAAAGTCTACAATGAAAAAAGAAAGCTGAGTACCAGCTCACAATTTCAAAACTATTGATTACTGGATTACTGGAGCACACATTAGCTCAATATCCGAAGAACTATAAGCCAACAGCTGTACTTGAATGTCTTACCCTTAGCGTTCCACTGCTACAAACTTTAGACTTTTTGTTTACATCTTTAGATAATAATAACTAATATATAAAGGCCATGTGTCCTGTGCCAGATTACTGTGATAAATGTAAAGCATAGGTTAAAAAGTTTAATCTTCAAAGCAACTTTATAAAGCAAGTTTGTCATTATATCTGTTTTACAGACAAGGTGACTAAGTCTCAAGACTTAGCTTCTTGAAATCACACAGCTAGATTTGATTCTGTTCTAAATGATGGACACCAAAGTTCTGCATTTTATTATTACATTACACTCTTTTCCAAACACATAGAGAAATACTGAAATTTCTTTTTGCAGGGTGACAATGTTCTAATCTGAAAACTAGGGTTTCTATTGCTAAAGAAGAAAGGGCCGATGGAAATTGTGAGGGCTTCTCTGCCACATCCAATAAATTAGCACAATCATTTTTTACTGTAGTGCTGGAACAGACCACTGTTTCTTCAGTTGAGTGCCAGATAAAGTAACTGACTTGCAATTAGGCATCACATTCTCTCAAGAGTCAAACCACATTTAGCACAGTGGGATGTTCATACTATATGTGCATTTGGGGGAGCTGATGGTTTGTCTTGTAAATTCACTTCTCATCTCATGTACCTGCTAGGTATGCGTTCATATTCTCTCCAACGCTCCCCGCCCCTCTATCTGTCTCTCTTTCTTACTCTCTCTCTCTTTCCTCTAAGCCTATGTAGTTGATTAGAATTTGATACAATGGGATATGCTTTTTTTTTTTTTTCCTGCTCTCTTTTCCATCACTTTGTGAAATAATTTAGGACTTTAGGAAAGTTCTAAGAGCAGTACAGAAGGAGTTTGGGAGTGACTTAGCTGGCAATTCTACCTCTGGGTCTCTCACAAAGTTGAAATCAAGGTGTCAGCTGAGCTTCAGTCATCTGAAGGCTTGACTGGCGTTGGAGGACCTACTTTTGAGATGGTGCCTGTCACATGGCTGGCAAGCTGGTGCTGGCTGTTGGCAGGTGGTCCTGCTGTTTTGCCATATGGGTTTTTGCACAGAATAGCTTGAGTATTCTCACAATGGGTTGGCTGGTTTTTCCCAGAGCAAGCAATCCAAGAGAGCAAGGCAGAGCAGCTCAATACAGTTTTACAGCTGGGATTCAGGAGTCCTTGCATAGGAAAAGGTGGGTGGTATGCATAGGTTGGATGATCTAATGTTGCAAAGGCTGAGGGCCACCCTTATATGGAGTTTTAGGTACTAAAAGAAAATATACCACATGTTCCACTGTACCCATTTGTTTTTTAATAAGGTGAAAATTATTAAATAATTAAAATGAATATCAAGGGAAGCCTTGAAGAGGAAAGAATAATAATTTTTAAAACTCCAAGGGTTATGGATGACTGCCTTTAGCCGTGGTGATAGGCTTAGCTCTGTCTTTTAATCTTTAACATCTTTAATATTTGCAGAATCCTTTAGAGTTTCTCAGGTGATTTCATAACTTGTTATTTGAATTTAAGAACAAATCTTAGGTTTGTAGGATGGAATGAGGAGAGTTGGGATTGAAAGATGGAGCTAATAATAGTAAACACCCACCAGGTACCAGACACTTGGCTAGATGCTTTATATTCATGAACTCTTTAAATAAAATACCAAGAGGTAGAAATGAATAATTTTAATTTTGAGGGAGGCTCAGCTTCCTTAGGCTTGGGGAGGTTAAATGACATGCTCATGGCCAAGCATCAGAGTCGGACTGAGAACCCAGCTTTCCCAGTCCCATGTGCTTTCAACTCAGCTGCTTCATTTTTCAGCATGACCAGTCATTGCTGTCACTTCCCTTACGCTCCATCCCTGACTTCCTCTTCCTCTTCTGGCAGCAAAGGACTCCCTAAAAGACAGAGGACCCTAAAAACGTAGACCGTTCCATGGTGGGCACGTCTATGCAAGTTTGCCGCCAAAGTCCAAGGAAGCTGAGAGGCCAAAGGAATAGCCTGACGAATTTCGTTTCTTAGAAAAAAAACATCTAGGCCGGGCGCCATGGCTCACGCCTGTAATCCCAGCACTTTGGGAGACTGAGGTGGGTGGATCACCTGAGGTCAGGAGTTCAAGGCCAGCCTGGTCAACATGGTGAAACCTCGTTTCAATTGAAAATACAGAAAATTAGCTGGGCGTGGTGGGGGGAGCCTGTAATCCCAGCTACTCAGGAGGCTGAGGCAGTAGAATTGCTTGAACCCAGAGGCAGAGGTTGCAGTGAGCCGAGATCGCATCATTGCACTCCAGCCTGGGCAACAAGAGCAAAATTCATCTCAAAAAAAAAAAAAAAAAGAAAGAAAAAAGAAAAAAGTATTTAATAAGGACTTAGGAACAGAAGCCTTGTCTGTGTCTTGGGCTGTGGCAAAACAAGATCGTGGATCCCTGGGCAGTTACTCTCCAGATCCACAGCTCATATTCCCTAGGGAAAGAGTGGTTCAGAAGGGACATATAGTACAATTGAAGTATGATAACACCAAGATTGTTCGATCTAAGGGCAGGATTTATAGTACGTACCTGGTCTTACGTAGGGACAGTAGATAAACTGAAAATCTTAGAGGCCTTCTCAGACCTGGGGTTAATCAGAAGCCAACGTGGTGGATTAGGCATTGAAGATGGAATTGCTTTGGCCTCCAGACAGGTCCACACTTATTATGCCCTAAACAATTTTTTTTTCCTTTTGTTTTGGTGACTGCTTTATTGCAAGCCTATTGGAAAGAAAAAAAAAAAAGAGAGAGAGAGACAGAAGGAAGTATATTGGATTGGAAAGGATAAGTAGTTCACAGTTTATACTGAAATAAACCCAACAAGTCTAGCTCTAACACTGACTACTTGAGTGGCCTCAAATAACATGTTGGTGCTTCATTTTCCTTTGTTGTCAAGTATAGTAACACTTCTCAGGGTTGCCCTACCTTTCATGGATATAGTAGAATAGGTGGCATGAATGGTGGAAAGCACTTTGTATTCCTATAGGTATTTGGGTGAAATAAATCATTTTCAGGCAGCATATATCATCTCTATTACTAATGTCTCAAGCTTTTTAATCACTCTTTTACCTTACAAATATGCTTAAATGTGATTTGAGTCAAAGTTTCCAACTGCAAGAAGTAAACATTACTTCTTCACATGGTTTGCGGCTTACTAAAAGCAATAATAGTAATAGCTGGGCATGGTGGCTCACACCTGTAATGCCAGCATTTTGGGAGGCCAAGGTGGGTGAATCAGTTGAGGTTAGGAGTTTGAGACCAGCCTGGCCAACATGGTGAAACCCCATCCCTACAAAAATACAAAATTAGCTGGGGGTGGTGGCGAGTACCTATAGTCCCCAGCTACTCGGGAGGCTGAGGCACAAAAATCTCTTGAGCCTGGGAGGTGGAGGTTGCAGTGAGCTGAGATCACACCACTTCACTCCAGCCTGGGCAACAGAGTGAAACTCCAACTCAAAAAAAAAAAAGATTAATCATAATAATACCTGAGATTATCCAATATAGATGTCAACTTTCCCACCAAATGAATCTGCTATTTCTAGCAGCTGTAGACCAGCTGAACAACACATCCTAAATCTAGTATTATCAGGGTGATCATAGGCGAGAACAGGGGACCTTCTCTTCTGAGCCTTGCAGCACCTCTGCAGGACAGTAAGGACCACATAAAAATAGAGGTCTGGAAGAGCCGTCACCTTACATGCTCCACCTATCTGGGACTCCCAAACACTCAGCCAGTCATATCCTCAGTGAAGTCTGCGGAGCCCTAATTAGGGAAAAGGAGTCAAGCTAGTGGGAGCAGAGGAAAGCAAAAAGAAAAAGCAGATAAGCTCTAAGTCTGCCTTTCTTCGCAGTCCAGGACACATAGCCCTCCTATGCAAATAACTCACAATCTTCCTGTGCCCAGCTATCACCAGACCCTTGGCTGATAGAAAAATGCAAGTTAGCTCACTTCAGCCTTGGCATTACCAGTACTGCACGTAGCTCTCTCCAGCACAAGCGCTGTCCTATAAAATCCCCAGCAAGTCTTTGTCTCCTTGCAGTCAGCTCCTCTCTTGCTGACTTGCCCATTACTTCCTTGCAACATACTTTCATACTTTCTCTAATACATCTACCTTTCTTTATCTACAACTGTCTTGGTAAATTCTTCTTACTACCCACACCACCAACCCCATAGTTGGCTTTCACTCACGACAAAATCTTCTTCTTCTGACCCTCTCATTGTACTCCTGCCAATCTGGTAGACAACCACTTCCACCGGTAGAGTCCAGTGGTTAAGAGCATGGACTCTGAAGTCAAATTTGAATTTGGCTCTGCCAATACTTATGTGGCCTTGGTCAAGTTACTTAACATCTTTGTGCCTCATTTTCCTCATCTGAAAAATAATAGTATCTCCTAATAGAGTTTTTGTTTTATTTGTTTTGTTTTGTTTTGAGATGGAGTCTCGCTCTGTCACTCAGGCTGGAGTGCAGTGGCACAATCCTAATAGAATTTTATGAGTATTAAATGAGATCTATGTAGGGTGCTTAGAATGGTATGTAATAAGCACTCTACAGGTTATAGCTATTTGAGGTATAACCTGAGATACAGCTACTTGAAGTATAATCTGAGTTACCTCCTCAGAACTTCAAGACTCAGGTAAATGGCTGTTTAAGTAGAAAGTCTAATAAGCATTCACAGGCCAGGTGTGGTGGCTTACGCCTGTAATCCTAGAACTTTGGGAGGCTGAGGCGGGTAGATCACTCGAGGCCGGGACTTCAAGACCAGCCTGGCCAACATGGCAAAACTCCATCTCTACTAAAAATACAAAAGTTAGCCGGGAGTGGTGGCATAAGCCTGTAGTCCCAGCTACTTAGGCACAAGAATCGCTTGAACCCAGGAGTCAGAGGTTGCAGTGAGCTGAGATTGGGCCATTGCACTCCAGCCTGGGCAACAGAGTGACACTGTCTCAAAAAAAAAAAAAAAAAAAAAACTTATATAGAGAAGACATGAAGATCAGCATAGACCTAAACGAAATATCTTTAAGTACTGATATCATCAATCTTTGATGCCTTTGTGCTTTACACTACTCTATCCATCCACCTTTTGTAAAATAGGAAGAGGGACAAAAAAGTCAGTATCAGAATAAGTGAGCATCTGCAGAGTTCCTGCTGGGTCTCTCTTTTGCCTGGAGAAAGCAGCAACTCACTCGTGGAGATAAGTTCAAGGAGTGTCTTGAATTGACTAGCTACAGATTCCAGGTACTCCTCAATCAGCCTCCTGTGATAATACAATTAAGTGAGCACAGCATGTTCCAAAGTTAAAGGGCTTCTCTGATTGGTTCTTGGATTCTGAACTATGAAGCCTCTTCATAGAATATAGTGTGGGCAGCCAAGATGACAGAGGTGTAATTGCAAGCTACATGCATGATAGTCGCAGGCTGGGTCATAGAGTTTTGGGGCTAGCTTCATAATACAGTATAGCAGGGTGGTTAAGAACTCACTATTTGGGCCATGCAAACTTGGGTTCCAAATCTGGCTCTAAAACTTGTAAGCCATGAGACTTTGGGTAGTTACTTTACCACTCAAAGCCTCATGTTTATATGGTTGTTATAATGGTTAAATAATGTACGTAAAGTATTGTCAAAATATACTTTTCAAAAGTTGAAAATATGACTCTCATACCAATATAAAGAGAACATGACTCAAAGATTCATTCATTTAACCTGGCAAGATGGTAAATCTTGTTCAAAGATAATTGGAGACAGCAAAGTATCCGTGGTGGCGGAAAGAAGAGTGTTTGAATAAGATCGTTAATTTGATATAAAACTGGTTAAGGTATAGAGCAATAAAACAGTAACTTTTAGAATGATATTTTCTACCAAAAAAATCATTTGCATCTCTAGTGGACAAATTTAATTTGTATCACAATCAGCAGTTCTCAAGTGGAGATGATTTTGCCCTCCAGGGGACACTTGGCAATGTTTGAAGGTATTTTTGATCGTCACAACTGTGTTGGAGTTGGGGGAGGTGAGTGCTACTAGCATCTAGTGGTAGTAGTTGGTAGAGAACAAGGATGATACTAAACATCCTTTGATGCACAGGACAGCCTCCCACAAAAGAACTATCCAGCCAACAGTACTGAGGTTGGGAAACCCAGGCTGTCAGCTTCTGCAAGTTAATATCTACCTTTATGAGATTTAAAATATGCTAATTAAGAGAAAACTCCAAGTGAAAGGTATACACTTATGAAGAATTTGATAACCATTGGGTGAGTTGGTTAGACAATGCTCAGATAACCCTGAAAGGACCTCTTTTGCTTATTTCCAAGTTTTAGAATTTTTTTGTGTGTGTGTGTGTGATGGAGTCTTGCTCTGTCACCCAGGCTGAAGTACCGTGGCACTATCTCAGCTCACTGCAACCTCTGCCTCCTGGGTTCAAGAGATTCTCCTGCCTCAGCCTTCTGAGTACCTGGGATTACAGGTGCCCACCACCACACCCAGCTAATTTTCTGTTTTTGTATTTTTAGTAGAGATGGGGTTTCTCCTGTCCGCCAGGCTTGTCTTGAACTCCTCACCTCAAGTGATCTGCCTGCCTTGGCCTCCCAAAGTGCTGGGATTACAGGCGTAAGCCACCACGCCAGACCCCAAGTTTTAGAAAATTTTCCTACAGCATTCGACACAGTACCTAGTCCATGATAGGTGCTGAGTAAATATTAGTTATTATTGTAAATTTACAGGCCACTAGGTAGAAGGCCAAATTTCCATTCAATAAGATAAGCACATCATTAGACTTGAGTCTGTGAAGTGCACTACAGTGGCCGTAGCACTGTTGGAAATTATTTTTGTTAGATTATTCCATCATAGTAACTTTGAGGTTTTAAGAAAGTCCTTCAGTATAACCTTCAGACAAACAGATGGTAGATCATGTCTAAAAAGCAAGCCATATTTTAAAATTATCTTGAAATCCTGGACTCAAAAAATCCAAGCCTCTCTTTCTGCCTGAGAAACTGTACCCTCAAATTGAGGGTATCCAGCATATCCTTAGGAAACCCGTTGACTGATGTAGAACAAGTATGGTAAGGTAAAATTTCAGGACTGTAGTCTGTGGCACTTGTGACTAGCAAAAACCTTTTTATTCTATGAGCAAATGGTATGTGCATTGAATCTGAGAAGTAAAAGGTGGCAAAAGTTTTTTTATTTTATTTATTTTTATTTTTTTAAAGGAAAGGAGAGCCATACAGTTGCCCAAATCCATCTTCTATAATTCAGTTGGATAATTCACCAAATAGGTGTATTAGTCTGGGTCCAATCAGGAGAGAAAAGCCAGTCAATAATGATGTGAACTGGAAGTTTAATATAAAGAATTATATAGGCCGGGTATGGTGGCTCATGCCGGTAATCCCAGCACTTTGGGAGGCCGAGGTGGGTGGATCACTTGAGGTCAGGAGTTTGAGGCCAGCCTGGCCAACATGGCAAAACCCCGTCTCTACTTAAAACACAAAAATTAGTCATGTGTGGTGGTGCACACCTGTAATCCCAGCTACTCAGGGGGCTGAGACATGAGAATCACTTGAGCCCGAGAGGTAGAGGTTGCAGTGAGCTGAGATTGTGCCAACACACTCCAGCCTGAGTGACAAGAGGGAGACTCTGTGTCAAAAAACCAAACAACAACAAAAAGAAGTATATAAAATCTTTCTATAAAATAAATGTAATTATTTTAAAAAATATAAATAGTCTATATAAATTTAATAATAAACAGATAAATTATATATACATGTGTAAAATATATTTTAAGTAGATTTATTTAAATCTACTTAAATAGATAAAATATAAAACATTCATGCTTTAAAAAGGGCTGTAGAAAATATATAACAAAAATACAATATATAGATACACATAAACAATTTAATAAATAAATATAATTAAATATTATATAAAATATAAACAAAGGATTGGCTAGTAAGAAGTAAAGAGGGAACTCTAAGAAGAGATAAAAGAACAGCTGGCCGAGTGCAGTGGCTCACGCCTGTAATCCTAGCACTTTGGGAGGTTGAGGCGGGTGGATTACCCGAGGTCAGGAGTTCAAGACCAGCCTAGTCAACATGGTGAAACCTTGTCTCTACTAAACATACCAAAATTAGCCGGGTGTGGTGGCGCATGTCTGTAATCCCAGCTACTTGGGAGGTTGAGGCAGGAGAATCGCTTGAACCTGGGAGGCGGAGATTGCAGTGAGTGAAGATTGTGCTACTGCACTCCAGCCCGGGTGACAGAGTGAAGACTCTGTCTCCAAAAAAAAAGTAACAGCCACCGAAAGAAGAGCCTTGGTAGGAAGGAGAGCCAGACCTTGTTAGAGAGGGCACTAAAGAAAGTAGCTCTGGGCCGGGCGCGGTGGCTCAAGCCTGTAATCCCAGCACTTTGGGAGGCCGAGACGGGCGGATCACGAGGTCAGAAGATCAAGACCATCCTGGCTAACACGGTGAAACCCTGTCTCTACTAAAAAAAAAAAAAAAAAAAAAAAAAAAGAAAGTAGCTCTGGTGCCATGTTGGCATAATTTGCTGGAAATCTATTCTCTGGAATTTTGGGGAAATCTGCCCTCTGGGGTGCCATGGACAGGCTGCTCACGGGGAGGTGTTTCTCTATAGGGGCTCCACTGCAGCGGCTGGCCCTGGGGTGCTGCTCTCTGCCCTGCACTGCAGGAACTGAAAACTGGGGAAGTCATGCTTGCTGCAGTCACCTGGCAAGCCAGCACACAGGAAACAAAAGTCAAAACCTTTCCCTCCTGCAGTGTCTCTCCAGTGCCTTCTACTGACAATGCTCAACATTATGCCACTTGGCAAAAGGGCCCGGATTCATTTTCACAGATGAGGCAAAAGGGGAGAATTTGGAACTAAATGTCAGTAAAATCAATAACTGGTATAAGAGCGATTCTGCAATATTTTAGGGGCTGATAATACTGATAATTTCAGGCTTTTAGTATCCAAATAACAATTCAGTGTGGGCCCTTCAGGGCCTGGAAGCTGCTATTTGTCCACTATAGAGCCGGAATTCTGAAAGTGTGGTCCCTGGGTAATCAATATCAGCATCACCTAGAAACATGCTAGAAATGCAAATTTTAGGGCCCTATCCCGAACGTACTGAATCAGAAACTCTGGCATTGGCATTGGGGACTAGCAATCTACGTTTTAACAAGCTCTCCAAGTGATGCTGACACATGCTAAGGTTGGGAAAACACTGCTATATGCAGGAAGTTCCAGGAATCTGCTTGTGCGAGCTTGACAGGAAGAGTCAATAGGACTTCTTTGTATGAGTTTTAGTTTCTCATTTTTTTTTTTCAGAGACAAGGTCACTGTCACCCAGGCTGGAGTGCAATGTGCAATTGTACCTCACTGCAGCCTCAAATTCCTGGGCTCCAGTGATCCTCCTGCCTCAGCCTCCCATGTAGCTAGGACTACAGACACGAGATAGCATGGGTGGCTAATTTTTAATTGTTTTGTAGGGATGGGGTCTCACTATATTGCCAGGCTAGTCTCAAACTCCTAGCCTCAAGTGATCCTCCCACCCCAGCCTCCCAAACCCTGGAATTACAGGTACGAGCCACCACAACCAGCCTAGTCTCTATTTCTTTATCTTTTTTTTTTTTTTCATTTTTGAGACAGGGTCTTGCTCTGTCACCCAGGCTGGAGTGCAGTGGCGCAAGCACGGCTCACTGCAGCCTCGACCTTCTGGGCTCAAGCAATTCTCTCATCTCAGCTTCCTGCACACCCAGCCTAGTCTTTATTTCTGATCTTGAAGAAGACAACCGAACTTTTCCAGGAACGTATTACTATGTCTCTACTTTTGCATTTCTGGGCTCGTGAGCATGAAAGAATCAGATATGCTCACTGTGGTAAGAAGTTTTGCTTTTGATGTTCTCTTATCTGCATGTCATGCTACCCTGATTAGAGCCCAAAAGCTGCTATTGCAATTTTCATCTATTTCTGTGTGTGCACAGGAGAGTAATGCCTTTTCTGCCTTTTGCATATCTTTTCAGCTGTATCACCTTTTATGATCTGGCCTAAAAAGTCACATAGCTCACTTCTACCATAATCTTTTTTTTTTCTTTCTTTCTTTTTATTTTTTGAGACGGTATCTCACTCTGTTGCCCAGGTTGGAGTGCAGTGACAATCTCGGTTCACTGCAACCTCCGCCTCCCCAGTTCAAGCAATTCTCTTGTTTCAGCCTCCTGAATAGCTGGGACTACAGGTGCACGTCATCAGGCCTGGCTAATTTTTTGTATATTTAGTAGAGACGGAGTTTCACCATATTGGACAGGCTGTTCTTGAACTCCTGGCCTCAGGTGATCCACCTGCCTTGGCTTCCCAAAGTACTGGGATTACAGGCAAGAGCACTGCACTCAACCTGCTTTTTCTGAACTCCCCACCATTGATGGCATATTGAAAGGACAGCTAGAGTCACAAACCACAGGTCAACACGGCCAGATGGTGGCATGGAGCTCCAGGACCTCACCACTGTTCCTTACCCCATGGATAACCTCATGAGCTGGCTTGCATCCTTGACTAGGCTCCAAAGGTGCGGAACAGAAAGCTTCATTTTGCCCTGACACAACTCTTGCCTTTCCAGGCTCCTTGATTTGCTCCCTTAAAATAGGGAAGGAGAGATGATGTATTCTAGCAGGCTACTTTTCTGCCATTCTTTGTCTAAAATGAAAAATGTATGTGTGCATGCTTGTATGATGTCAGGATTGTGGACAGCTTTAGTTTCAATTTCAATATTGAGATATAGAGTGTTGGACTAATACCTCAACATTTTGTGACTGTCATATATCACAAGCATATACTTAAACTATGTGGCTTGAATCTCATCCTTTAGTGTAATGGTCTGTGTGTCTTCCAAACCTTTGAAATCAAACTCATGTTTAATACTAAACACGATGAAGCCTTCCTACAGCAAACTCATCTTAAAGGAACTGGGGTTATTTATGCACAGAAAGTGAAGACTTCAGCAGATTTGCTCCTTGTCAAATATGTATTGTATCTTTCTAAATAGATAACAGTACCACCAGTAACTCCTGTAATAAAGAGTAACTGTAATATGATCAGTGCATGCAGAAATGAAGCACTGGTATTCTTATTTCAAATTCCTATTTATTTCTCACTGATACAAGTGAGCAAAAATATACGTATTTCTTCCCAAAATTACTGGAATGTTTTCCTTTTTAATGCCTTTTTTTTTTTTTTTTTGCAAGATAAAGATATTTTCTCTGACCTTCATATGCTGAAATGGGGAGAAAACTGATGATTCTCAATCAGCAGGGCCATGCCTCTGTAGCAGGGAGGGGGAGAAGAGGGCATCTCAGAAATTCTTAGACGTGAAGTTTAATAATCATATCGACACTCTATTTTTATCCTAATAAGACAAAACAAAACCCTCCTAACGTGTTAATAACACAAATTACAGCAACCCAAACTTGATACAATCATGGCCAGGGAAGGTATGCAGAAAAAGGCTGTGGTAGGCATCTTCAGTGGCTTTCCTATTTCCTCACTAAAAGATCCTTGATATTGTTCAGTGGCAACATCCCAAGGCAGAATCACAATTGGTCTGAAACTATCATGACATCTTCCCAGCCTCCCTTGCAGGGAGAAGTGACTATATGACCCAGTTCTGATGGGAAATAAGGATAGAGAGGTACACAGAAGCCAGATCAGAGAAAGCCTTGGAGGCCACATTAAAATATTTGAACTTTATCCTTATTCTACCCTATATCCATTCTAAATACTGTTGATATCCCCCATCTTAAAAAGAGAAAACCAAGACTTTAAATGGCTTGATTGAAGTCATAGCTACTGAGCGGATGAACTGTAATTTGAACCTGGGTTTTGTTTTTATTTGTATTTTTTGTAGTGTGTGGGAGCCAAAGAATTGTCCAGTCATCACCAAGTGAGTGCAAGCTAGTTAGAAATAAAGAAATAATGAGAGCTTACTGAGTCTGTAGAGAATGGCTAATGTAACAATATATTTTAAGGATTGAGATAGTTGGCTGGGCGTGGTGGCTCACACCTCTAATTCCAGCACTTTGGGAGGCCAAGGCTGGTGTATCACTAGGCCAGGAGATAGAGACAATCCTGAAACCCCGTCTCTACCAAAAATGCAAAGATTAACTGGGCACGGTAGCGCGCGCCTGTAGTTCCAGTTACTTGGGAGGCTGAGGCGGGAGAATTGCTTGAACCCAGTAGGCAGAGGTTGCAGTGAGCCGAGATCATGCCACCAAACTCCAGCCTGGCCACAGAGTGAGACTGTCTCAAAGTCGGCTTCATCCCTGGGATGCAAGGCTGGTTCAACACACACAAATAAATAAACGTAATCCATCACATAAACAGAACCAATGACAAAAACCACATGATTATCTCAATAGATGCAGAAAAGGCCTTCAACAAAATTCAACAGCCCTTCATGCTAAAAACACTCAATAAACTAGGTATTGATGGAACGTATCTCAACATAATAAGGGCTATTTATGACAGACCCACAGCCAATATCATACTGAATAGGCAAAAACTGGAAGCATTCCCTTTGAAAACCTGCACAAGACAAGGATGCCCTCTCTCACCACTCCTATTCAACATAGTGTTGGAAGTTCTGGCCAGGGAAATCAGGCAAGAGAAAGAAATAAAGGGTATTCAATTAGGAAATGAGGAAGTCAAATTGTCCCTGTTAGTAGATGACATGATTGTATGTTTAGAAAACCCCATCGTCTCAGCCCAAAATCTCCTTAAGCTGATAAGCAACTTCAGCAAAGTCTCAGGATACAAAATCAATGTGCAAAAGTCACTAGCATTCCTATACACCAATAACAGACAGAGAGCCAAGTCATATGTGAATTCCCATTCACAATTGCTACAAAGAGAAAAAAATACCTAGGAATGCAACTTACAGGGATATGAAGGACCTCTTCAAGGAGAACTACAAACCACTGCTCAATGAAATAAAAGAAGACACAAATAGAAGAACATTCCATGCTCATTGATAGGAAGAATCATTATAGTAAAAATGGCTGTACTGCCCAAGATAATTTATAGATTCATTGCTATCCCCATCAAGCTACCAATGACTTTCTTCACAAAATTGGAAAAAACTACTTTAAAGTTCATGTGGAACCAAAACAGAGCCTGCATTGCCAAGACAATCCTAAGCAAAAGGAAAAAAGCTGGAGGCATCATGCTACCTGACTTCAAACTATTCTGCAAAGTTACAGTAACCAAAACAGCATGGTACTGGTACCAAAACAGAGATATAGACCAATGGAACAGAACAGAAGCCTCAGAAATAACACTACACATCTACAACCATCTGATCTTTGACAAACCTGACAAAAACAAGAAATGGGGAAAGGATTCCCTATTTAATAAATGGTGCTGGGAAAATTGGCTAGCCATGTGTAGAATGCTGAAACTGGATCCCTTCCTTACACCTTACACAAAAATTAATTCAAGATGGTTTAAAGACTTAAATGTTAGACCTGAAACCATAAAAACCGTAGAAGAAAACCTAGGCAATACCATTCAGGACATAGGCATGGGCAAGGACTTCATGACTAAAACACTAAAAGCAATGGCAACAAAAGCCAAAATAGATAAATGGGATCTAACTAAACTAAAGAGCTTCTGCACGGCAAAAGAAATTACCATCAGAGTGAACAGGCAACCTACAGAACGGGAGAAAATTTTTGCAATCTACCCATCTGACAAAGGGCTAATATCCAGATCTACAAAGAACTCAAACAAATTTACAAGAAAAAAACAACCCCATCAAAAAGTGGGCAAAGGATATGAACAGATACTTCTCAAAAGAAGACATCTATGCAGCCAAGACACGTGAAAAAATGCTCATCATCACTGGTCATCAGAGAAATGCAAATCAAAACCACAATGAGATACCATCTCACACCAGTTAGAATGGCGATTGCTAAAAAGTCAGGAAACAGCAGATGCTGGAGAGGATGTGGAGAAATAGGAACGCTTTTACACTGTTGGTGGGAGGGTAAACTAGTTCAACCATTGTGGAAGACAGTGTGGCGATTCCTCAAGGATCTAGAACTAGAAATACCATTTGACCCAGTGATCCCATTACTGGGTATATACCCAAAGGATTATAAATCATGCTACTATAAAGACACATGCACACTTATGTTTATTGTGGCACTATTCACAATAGCAAGGACTTGGAACCAACCCAGATGTCCATCAATGATACACTTGCTTAAGAAAATATGGCACATATACACAATGGAATACTATGCAGCCATAAAAAAGGATGAGTTCATGTCCTTTACAGGGACTTGGATGAAGCTGGAAACCATCATTCTCAGCAAACTATCACAAAGATAGAAAACCAAACACCACATGTTCTCATTCAGAGGTGGGAATTGAACCGTGAGATCACTTGGACACAGGGCTGGTAACATCACACACTGGGCTCTGTCAGGGGTTGGGGGCAGGGGGAGGGGTAGCATTAGGAGAAATACCTAATGTAAATGACGCGTTGATGGGTGCAGCAAACCAACATGGCACATGTATACCTATGTATCAAACCTGCACATGGTGTACATGTACCCTAGAGCTTAAAGTATAAAAAAAAGAAAATTGAGATGATTGTCTGTAATCTTTTTGTTATGAATAAGCAAAAGATTGTCCAGTACATAATTTAAATTCCAGCATTGAAAGCAGCCTCAAGAGATCACACAGTTCAGACCTCCTTCCTGTGCTTTCCAAAGATAGGTCCCCTGGATTCCACATGATTGAAGTAACTGCTTATTTCTGTGATTTTAGACCACTGGTTTGACAAAAACAAAATGAACCAGGAGTGGGGGGAAAAAACCCAGAAACCCTATTTGTAACAAAGTCTCAACAATGAGATACAATGGTATTAGATACATGCAAACACACACACACACACACATATACACACACACACCCCCCTACCAAAATACATAAATAATCCTAGATCTTGTAGCAAATTGTTGATTTATTCATTGTGACTGCAGCTCCTAGTAATGCTATTATTTGCAGGTGGTGAGTGTGGTATGGGATGGTATGGAGCAACATTTTCCAAATTGTGGTTGTGATCAATATATTTTTTGAAATTAAAGATGGAAAAACATCACAGTGCAGAATATATAAGGTCAATGTCCTATGATACTTGATGTATGTATGTATCACACACACATATACACACCTACAGACACACAAATACACATACAATGAATTCTACATATATTGGATTGTGATGTAATCTTTATTTCTTACTCTGAGCTCCAGTTAGAAAAGTTTGACAATCATCATTTTAGAGCTTTGTTCAAAAAGTGGAGACTCTCTGACTCACTGTGAGCTCTGCTATATCTATGTGCTTCCTGGAGAGGGAGCAACTTGCTAAGCTAGAGTCCTGTCCATTGGCATGGATATTTACTGTTCCACATGTTGGGAAAACCATGTGCAATAAAAATCAAACATATGAAACAATGGCTGTCATTGTACCACAGTACACCTTGTATCTTGGTTAAGGTTCTTAAATTACTCCTTTGAGTTTCCTAATTCACTTCAGGAAGGATTTGCTGCATTCCGTCTTTATGCTGTTAGTTGCAAACCTTGGGAATAAACATAAAAAGAAATTAATGGAGAATTCCAATTCTCATTTTATTAAATCTTTACATCAACAACAGTAAATCTAAGGATGTTTAAATTACGGGGATTCTGGAGCCAAAAATGCTGGTTTCCTGTAAAGAACTAAATTGAGTCCAAGTCCCATTCTTTTAATCCCTGCATTAAATTTGAAGCATGCCTGAAAATATCAGATAGATATCCAAAATCACTTGTAATTGGTATAGTAATCCTTGACTTCAGGGAATGAAATAGTTTGAAGACTAGAATAAAACCACAAAGGGTAGCTGTCTGCAGTATAATCCTTGTTTTGGAGTGTTACCCTTGATGTGGGGAAAGTATTATTACCTTTAATCCCTTTTCTTAAACGAAGGAAGCCCATGGAATACTTGATTTGGCATAGAAATTCAATGATAAACCTACCACATTCTTATTACACAGCTCATATTGGAGAGCACACATTTTTTAGTGTAGTATTTCATTTTTGAAATATGTGAAATGTAAAAATGATTACATCCTTTGACTACACAAGTGACACTTCTGGGAATTTACTCCAGGGATATAATTCAAAAAGAAGAAAACCAACATAGAATACATGTAGATATTTTGTTATAGCATGTGATTTATCCATGTGAAACACCTGTAACAACAGTAAATAGACAACAATTGGGAAATGGTTAAGTGATCTTATGTTAATTTGGACTGCTGTCCTAGATAATTATACTATAATTTTATAATGAGATCATACTTTAAATTTAATGAGAACAATGCAAACATCTGATAATTAAATTTTATTTTGCAACTTCTTATTCCTTTGATTTGAAACTAGACATGTGACATCTTTCTTCTCTACTAAAAGGTCAATGTCAAGTCTTATATTTCTCTTCCGTGTACAAAACAGAACTCAGCCTTGATTTTTGTTTTTAACTGGAAGAGCTACTTAGTTTCATTATATAATGAACTCTATAAAGCTGCATAAAAATTAAATACTAATTTAAAAACAGAGATAAGCATGGCTGATTAACTACACTGCCCTTGCAGTCTTGTAAAGGAGAGATTAATGTGAACAGTAAAAAGACTGGATATGTACTCATTAAAATGTTAACACCAATGACTGGAGAGAACACAGGTAATTACTTGCTCCCTTTTGCTTTATAATAAACATTTAACAAGGCAGGGTGTGGTGGCTCATGCCTGTAATCCCAGCACTATGGGAGGCCAAGGCAGGCAGATTACCTGAGGTCAGGAGTTCAAGACCAGCCTAGCCAACATATGAAACCACGTCTTGACAAAAATACAAAAATTAGCAGGGCGTGGTGGTGCATACGTGTAATCCTAGCTACTCGGGAGGCTGAGGTAGGAGATTTGCCTGAACCCAGAAGGTGGAGGCTGCAGTGAGCTAAGATCACGCCACTGCACTCCAGCCTGGGCGACAGAACAAGATTCCATATCAGCCGGGCGCGGTGGCTCACGCCTGTAATCCCAGCACTTTGGGAGGCTGAGGCGGGCAGATCATGAGGTCAGGAGATCAAGACCATCCTGGCTAACATGGTGAAACCCCATCTCTACTAAAAAAAAATAAAAAATTAGCCAGGCGTAGTGGAGGGCCCCTGTGGTCCCAGCTACTCAGGAGGCTGAGGCAGGAAAATGAGATGAACCCAGGAGGCGGAGGTTGCAGTGAGCCGAGATAGCGCCACTGCACTCCAGCCTGGGTGACAGAGTGAGACTCTGTCTCAAAAAAAAAAAAAAAAAAAAAAAAAAAGATGGAAAAAAGACTCCATATCAAAAAAATAAAAATAAATAAATAAATAAATAAAATAAAAAACCTTTAAAAATAATATGCTTTTATAATGAGGTGAAAATAAATGTTTTTAAAGGGAGTTTGAATGTTCCTGGTGGCTAGACTACTTTGTTTTAGTAAGAATAAGGAAATGATTAAATTTTGCCTCACGCTTTGGATTTAAATAAGGATTAAATTAAATGTATAACTCCATTCCCTTACTCTGCTGAATAATTTATTGTTTCATTAACAGTTAAACTCAGTCTTTCTTGTTTCCCCTTCATTATTATGACTTTATCATAATTATGATTTTATGTACTTAAGACTGAAAAATTAGCTAAGCAAGTTTATGAGATGTGAGGAAAAAAAAAAACCCTGAAGATTAGTCATTGGAAACAGGAAAGGTCTCCCTAGCTGGCTCAGTGTGTGTCATACTCAGGGTTAAACCAGGCTACGCTGAGGGTACCTTCAGGACAGCTTTGCCAGGTTACTGTGGATGGAAGCACCAGGAAAGGTAATAGGTTACTAGAAATAAAACAGTAACTTATTTATGTAACTGAGAAAAAACAGCACAAATGTTAGAGGTAAGAAAAGCTGATGGATTTCTGTTTTTATCCCTCTTTAAAGTTTTTTTTTTTTTTTTTAACTTTATCTAATATCTAGAAGCCTCAAATGGCATAGCTAAATACTTTCCTGCCTGCCTCTAGGATGTAGGGAAGGAAAGAGGAGGGGCATCACAACATTGGGAAATGCACTTTCTTGTGGGCTAGCAGCACCTGTCAAAACATGCCAGCTGTATTTGGGCCTTGGAACAGATGGTGAAGGCTCAATTTGGAATGGAACTGGTTGCAATTTACCTGAGCTACATGACCAAGGCTACTTTCATCTTTATCAGTAGGTAGGTCATAAGGCCAAACTCCAGTGTATGACTTAGTCATAAAGGAAAGTTGGACCCAAGCACTGGCCATCGCTGAGAAGACAAAGAGCTACAGGTGTCCAACAGCTGAAACACTTCTGGAAGTGCCTCATTAGGGACAGAAAGGGGGGCCAGTAACTCTCAGAGAAGTGGCTCTGGCTCATGTGCTATCATTTATGAAGGCTGAGCCCTTCCCTTCACCCCACACCCTCTATATCCACTCACGTTGGTGCTCTGAGATTCATTATGGGAGGCCTGACTTTCATCAAAGTAACAGACGGCAGGAGTGGGCGGGCATATCTGGCAAAGATTCTAAATTCTACTTGCAAGAAGAAAATTTAAAATGGTCCTGAAATTCCTTCAAATGGGTTCATGCCTATATGATGGGCTGATCCTGAAATCAACAATATTTAGGATCAATGAGCTGCCTAGTTGGGTTCAGTCTCTTATTGAGGAAGGACAACATTTGGATTAGGGCAGTTGCCTCTCACCAAAAAAACATATAATGTTCTTCACTGCTGGAGTGAGTCATACTGTCTTCTCTGAGCCAGTTGATGATTGCATTTTGCCGGTGTTAGCCATGGAAATTCTTTTAATTCAAATAGTTCAAATATAACAATAGCTAGATCTACAGTTCTGTCCTTCCAGCGTGTTTTTTCGACCTTCTTCTTCTGGTTTCTACCTCCTGCCCTGCTTTCTCTTTGGGAAATTTTTAAGTTTTTAATTTTCAGAGATAGGGCTGTCTGTCTCCCAGGCTGGAGTGCAATGGCACAATCATGGCTCACTGCAGCCTTGACCTCCTGGGCTCAAGCAATCCTCCCACCTCAATTTCCTGAGTAGCTGAGAT
This sequence comes from Papio anubis, assembly GCF_008728515.1. NCBI lineage: Eukaryota > Metazoa > Chordata > Mammalia > Primates > Cercopithecidae > Papio > Papio anubis. The sequence continues at coordinate 22,309,706 of NC_044988.1, read as the reverse complement.
TATAGGCGTGTGCTACTATGCCCCGCTAGTTTTTTTTTTGTTGTTGTTTTGTTTTTTTTGAGACAGAGTCTCACTCTGTCACCAGGCTGGAGTGCAGTGGCGCAGTCTCGGCTCACTGCAACCTCTGCCCCCTGAGTTCAAGAGATTCCCCTGCCTCAGTCTCCTGAGTAGCTGGGACTACAGGTGCACACTACCACATCCAGCTAATTTTTTGTATTTTAGTAGAGATGGGGTTTTACCATGTTGGCCAGGATGGTCTTGATCTCCGGACTTTGTGATCCACCTGCCTCGGCCTCCCAAAGTGCTGGGATTACAGGTGTGAGCCACCATGCCTGGCAGCTAATTTTTAAAAAATTTTAATTTTTGTAGAAACAGAGTCTCTCTCACTATGTTGCTCAGGCTGGTCTTGAACTCCTGGCCTCAAGCAATCCTCCCAATTTAGCCTCGCAAAGTGCTGGGATTACAAACATGAGCCATTGCACCTGGCCAGGGAAATTTTTAAAATCAGAAGGTCTTAGGTGGGGTGTTCAATTACAAGATGGGTTACGTGATCCAGACCTCGCCAATCAAAGTATGCCATCTCTCTGGCCATAACGATTGCTTTGGCAAGTCATGTGATCCAGCAGGACCAATCATCTGGGCTACAACAGAACACTGCTTTTTAGAAAATGATTTAAGATAAAGAATTTCAAATTTATGCAGAAGAAGTGAGAATAAATATGAACCTCCTTGTACTCAATACCCAGCTCCAACATTTATCAACTCGTGGTCAAATCTTGAAAAAGGTATCTTTTCACACTGGGACTGATGGACCTAGAAGGACGTTGTTATCAATAGACATCAGGTCAGTGGAGAGCCTGACTTCAAAATAAACCCTAAATAGAAAGTAGAATAGAAGCAGAGTCCTGAGGACCTTATTTGAGTTCCTTAACCCATTAATGTTGGAGGTTGCAAATTTTTTTGTGTGAAAAACCAGACCTTGGTGATGACCTTGAGCATTAGGATATAAATAACTCCTACTAGCTTACAGTTCCAACAGTGGAACACTAGGCATAAACGGGTTAATCCAGCTGGGTCTGAAGCCACCATTACCCCTGTACTGTCTTTCTGCTGAAGCCATATTTAGGCAAATCTCTGGCACTTGCAGAAAGTGCTGTCCAATATGAAAACCTTAAATAAACACTTCATAATACTTTTTAAAATCTTTTGTTTATCTTTGAGGTATTTGGAAAGAAGAAATTTTATGGAAATCTTTAAGGGAATAAAAGAAACGGGGAGCTCTGGACATACTAAAACAAAACCATCAGCATTTTAATTATACTCTGCCCAAAGGATACTTCCAGTCCCATTTGGTACCACCATCTACTAAACATTTTAAAGTAAATCACATAAATAGCATTAAGAGACGTAACAAAGGGTACATGGTTTCACCCCTAAAAACAGACAGACAAACTAATTGAGGCTCGAAACCTTCCCCCCAGAATTTCTGATTCTGAATTATCCTCAAAGCAAAGAATGGATGAGCACAATCACTCCTACATTAGCATTCTGGTATTCCATCCTTTCATATGTAATGAACTATTTTTCTGGCTGTTTTTCCTCTACCTTCCACTTTGTTAGCACAATACTTACACTTTTGCTTTGCTAGTTCTTGTATTAGATCTTCATATACTTGCAAAAAGAGGTCCTCTTCAGATTTTGTTCCATCTAGGTACACTACGAAGGGGAAAAGAGAGCGGTTCAAATGCTAACAGGCTTATTAATATACAATGTTTACTTTGGCACCCAACGTCTCTTATAAATGCCAATAGGTTTAACCAAGGCACCCAGGACCATAACTTAAAAGAAAATTAATAGTGATTGAAGAAAGAAATAGATACTAGCCAGGTATAATAGGTCAAAAATGCTGGATTGTTACAGATAAATCCACACTGGCTTATGTGAAAATTATTTAATTAAAAGAGAAGAGAAAGAAAGAAGAAAAGAGGAATGAAACAGAAGAAAGTAAGTGGTGTTCTGCATATGGCACTTTTGATGCACTGAAGGTGTTCACCCAAAAGGGTCACTTAAGGAGTAATTCTTCAACATACTTAGACATGAGGATCACCTGGGAAGCTTCTTAAACCATGCAGCGGTCTGGGATCTGCAACATATGTACTAACTCAGAATTCACCAGGCTCAGAAAATATGTATGTATGTGTGTGTGTGTGTGTGTGTGTGTGTGTGTGTGTGTGTATGTGTTTTCAGCTATCAGAGAAAAGATGTATTTTTAATAAAACTGGCATAAGCAGCTGTGGAGAAAAAGTAGATGTTGTCTAGGTTAAAGGAAGGAAAGGGCCTTCTGGTCAGAAAATAGCAGGGAGACGCAAGAGCAATGATGCACCATTTGGAATGGCTAGAATAGGGGGAAGCTCTGGGAACAACATGAGATGAGATTCTAGAGCAAGACTGTACCTTAGTACCTCAGTCATTAGAGGCCCTGATGTCTGGCTGTTTGGATTGTATCTCAAAGATCTGGAGACGTCTCAAGGTATTCAAGCAGGGCAAGAGCCTGATTAGATTTGCATTTTAGGTAAAAGGGAGAGAAGGGAAGCAAGAGGATGTTCTTGCAACCAATGGTCCAAGGTGGACATGGTGCAGCCAGAATCTCAGCATCGGCCCTGGGGATACACTCTGTATGCATTCCACACGGCTCTGACATAGCTACCTATCCTGGAGGCCAACAGGCTTCTCACAACACGGACAAGTCCCCTTTATTGTGAAAAGCATATATCAGTTCTAACTTCTTTGCCTTATAGAACAGCCTTCTGCCATCTTCTCTGCATCGAGTGCCCTATTCCAGTGATCTGTTCTTAGCTCAAGCCCACAGATCCGGATGCTTACCTCCAAATTGCTACATATGTCTCCCAGGCACCTCAACCTTATTATATGCAAAACAGACATGCATTCCTCCCTTACAGGTCTGCAATGCCTTCACTTTTTTCTAACATCCGTCAGTTGCTGAGGCATCTGTCATCTTCCCGCCCCCTCCATAGCTGTTCTATCACCCATTTCTACTGAGTGCAGGCGTCTAACATCACACCCTATAAATCTATCCTCCTCCATTCTCCACACAGCCAGAGGGGTCTTAACTAAAAAGAATTTGTATCAATCATGTCCTTGTTTAAAACTTCTCTCTAGAGAGCTTCCCACTTCTCTGAGAATAATGATCAAAGTCCTTACCTAGGCTATTGGCCTTATAGGGTCTGGACCCTGCCTGTATCACCAGCATCAATCTGCTCCCTTGGTTTTCTTTACCAGAAAGTTTTCTCCACACCAGCTTTCTTTCAGGGGCTTCTCATTCCTTCCTGTCCTCTGGTCCTTTCGTGTGCCATACCCACTTTCTGGGTTGATCTTCTATTCCCCAATCCATCTCCTTTGTTCAGTTAAACTCATCAAAGGTTGGTTAAATGTGACTTCCTCAAGGAAGCCTTCCCTGACTACTGGGATCTCGGCAGTCCCCTAGAGCTTGGTGTCACAGAACTTACAGCAGCTGGAAAGGACAGGCTGGTGTCTCTAGCACCTGTTTCCACGATAGAATGTCCCCTGCATGACAGCAGGGGCTGGGTCTGCCTTATTCCCCTTAACATCTCCAGGGTAGCACCAGAAGGCATTCATTCGATACTGGTGGAATGAATAACCATCCAGAGGCTGATGAGAGCCACAGAGAGAAACAGAAACCAGGAGAACCAGCTATGGAAGAGGAGAAGCCCAGAGGGTTCTTGCTTAAGTGTCCCTTTATACTTTTCTATGAGTCCTTTCTTTTCTATACTTTGAGGCAAATGACAAGTAAAAGGGGGACTTTTTGAACAGAGGGAGAAAAGGCACTTACCAACTTCCCATGGGATGTCTTGCATTTCTTGTCTGTGCTTTAGATACATGGGCCACACATGGCCATCAAAGTATCCCGGAGAGTCTGGAGGCTCATAGACCCTTGTACTATCAAAACATGTAGGAAACTTTATGTTGACAGAAACACACAATTGATAAAGTAAAATATGAATGGTCAGGATAATGGAGAAATCACTCAGAGGCTGAATCTAAACAGTGTGCTACATGTTTTAACTCAGTGGCAGTTAGAAAGACAGTAGTAACGTGGATTTAGTTCTCTGATCCTAAAATTAATTTTGTAATCCACTGACTATCATTCTTAATTATCCTTTCTCCTTCTAGTGCTTTATAAGAGAATTAAGAGACAAATAGTGTAAATAATGATGGAGAGACCACTATGTTGGATTAAGCTTTGAACTAATTGGTGTTCCCTGTAGCTGTGGCAGAACAGGCTCACTCACATTAAAATCATAATCACCATGGGCTTGTTTTGTTTGAGGATTTAGGAGAAATGAGCCAAAAGCTTGATATAAGGCCCTTTTCTTAGAAAGTAATTTGCATTACTCTGTGCGGATGACCATTTATGGAAAAAGGTTTTGCTCCTTTTATAAAGAAGAGTTAAGCCTTCCTGTGTCTGAAAACTGACATTGCTCAATAATGTTGCTGTCCTCATTTTTCTTCTAAATTTTTTGTTTTGAATTACAACTCACAAAGATGATTTCACAACTTACCTCCTCCTCCTTTTACATTCTTCATATGGAATAGTCAGGAAATAGCTTCTATTCCATATAGTGTCAAGGGGCCTAAAATAACAGCATACTTAGTTCACAAGGGTTTTTCTTCCCCCCATTCACTCAGAGCCAATATTAGAGTGGAGATGCTTACTTATAATTAAAAAGAAGAAAACCTTCGATGATTAAAATGGGAATTTCCTCAGCACTTTCCCGGTCTGTTGATACCACAGAGCGTCTTGCGCTTTCCATCCAGCAGGAAATGGTTGACATCATTTTTTCCATGTTAAGAGCTTCAAGCACTTCAAACAAACACACAAAAATAGCAATCAATATAGCAAAACATTTTGTGATGTGACTTTTTGTGATGCATATATCCAGGATTCTGTAAACATATAGACCACCATTTTATTTCCCTTCAAAACTCCTAATAACAAATATTTTAGATGACACTTTGAAACTCTAATACTGATAAACCAGAGTGAAACGTTTTTATTATGGAAAATTTCAAACATACAAAAAAGTAAAGTACAGTGAACTCCTACGTCCCTAATACCAGCTCTGACAATCAGAAACCCATGGCTAACCTTGCTTTACTTATAACTTTGATTCTCTCCTGACTACACAAAAATGTAAAATTTTTAGAAGATGAAATATCTACAGATAAGTTCGAAAGATACATGACTCATGGGGGAAATATCTGTAATGTCCTTGGCAAAGAGTTAAGATATTTAATCAGCAAAGAGCTCTTCTAGATAAATAACTAAAAGTCAGACTATTTGTAAAGAACACAAATGTGTCACTGTCACACTCTAAAATGTACATACTTCTCGAGCTAATCGTGATTTTAGAGAAGTAGCCTATAGCTTTTAAAATATGGTACTTAAACCAGTAGTATTAGCATCACCTGGGAGCTTGTCAGAAAGGCAAATTCTCAGCTCCACTCCAGAACTACTTAATTGAGCCAACAGCACTTAAGAGTGTTTTTTAGCGGAAGGTTTTTCAATGATGGATTAATTTATTTAACAGACATAGGACTATTAAGGTTTTTTTTTTTTTCCTTTGTTCTGGTGTTAGTTTTGGTAAGTGATGTCTTTCTAGGAAATTGTCAATTTCACCTAACTTTTCAAACTTATTTGTATAATGAGTGTTCATAATATCCTTTTATCTCTTTAATGTCTGTAGGGTTTACAGTGATACTACCTTTTTTGCTTTTGGAATTTGTAATCTGTTCCATCTCTATATTTTTTATCAGACTTAGTTAATCTGGGGATTGCTCAGATTCTTGAAGTTTTATGTCTTAAACCAAATTTGAGAATTTTTTTTTTTTTTTTTTTTTTGAGACGGAGTCTCGCTCTGTTGCCCAGGCTGGAGTGCAGTGGCCGGATCTTGGCTCACTGCAAGCTCCGCCTCCCGGGTTCACGCCATTCTCCTGCCTCAGCCTTCCGAGTAGCTGGGACTACAGGCGCCCGCCACCTCGCCCAGCTAGTTTTTTGTGTTTTTAGTAGACACGGGGTTTCACCGTGTTAGCCAGGATGGTCTCGATCTCCTGACCTCGTGATCCACCCGTCTCGGCCTCCCAAAGTGCTGGGATTACAGGCTTGAGCCACCGCGCCCGGCCAGTTTTTTTTGTTTTTTAAACCATGACCTCTTCGAATACTTTTTTAGTCCCACACTTTCTCCTGAGACTTCAAAGATATGAATATTAGATCTTTCATTATTGTTCCACATTTTTATTCATTTATTTTCAGTCTATTCTCTCTCTGTTGAGAATAATTTGTATTGTTCTGTCATTAAGTTCACTAAGTATTTTCTCTGTCGTACTTACTCTGCTACTGAGCCAATCCAGTGAGTTTTCAAGTTTTGATTAATGTATTTTTTCCATTCTAAAATTTCCATCTGGTTCTTTTTTCAAATCTTCTATTTCTTTACTGAGGCATTCTAGGTTTTCACTTGTTTCAAGCCTGTTTGCAATACTATGTTTAAAGCCTTTTAATAACGCTGCTTTAAATTCTTTGTCAGATAATTTCAACATCTGTGTCATCACGGTATTGGTGTCTATTGATTCATTTTTCTTGGTCAAGTTGAAACTTTTTTGGTTCTTGGTATAACAAGTGATTCTCAGTTGTGTCTAGGACATTTTAGATCCTGTGTTATAAGGCTGTAGATCCTATTTAATCCTCTTTTGCAAGCAGTCACCCTGTTCCGGTATAGCTTGCAGGTTCAGGTGGGGGCGGATGCTCTGCTTCCTGCTAGGCCCTGCTGATGCTGTGTTGCGGGGGAAGTTGGTCCATTGTGGGAAGAGGGGGTCAAGGAGAGTGCCGGTGAAGTTTCATTGCTGCTAGCTGTGGGCAGAAGTTCATCTTTCCACTGGGTTCCGCTGACAGGAGCTGACACCACCTGAGTAAGGAAGGTGAAGTGCCAACCTGCTCCATTGCACACTGCCTCCTTCCACCTGAGTACTGCCAGGTGGAGGCGAAAGTGCAGCTCCCCATTTGGTTCCACTGATCCAACCCCCGTGGGTGACGTGGAGGTGATGATCCAGCATCACCCTGCCTTGCTAATGCTGGATGGATCTTCTGGAAGTCCAGCTCCGCACCCAGCTAACACCATGAAGGGAGGACGGTTTTGCCTTTTGTGTCTGGCTAGAGTAGGGTGGATATTATCAAAAAGGTTTTCTGTTCTGGTAGGCCACCCTTTTCCTTGTTCCTTTTTTAGCCTGTGCCCATGGATGGTTCCATGTTGTATACTTCTCCTGTATAGGTAGGAAGCAAAAGGAAAACCCAGGGATCCCATAGCCATGTCATTCCTCACCTCCTGGGATCTCTAGCCAGCATGCTTTCTTTTTTCCCTTCAGTCTTCCTTCGTCTGTTTGTTGCATTATGTCCAGGGTTTTTCATTGTAGGAGGGAGGACCAGTGAGCAATGGGACTAATCCATCTTGGCTGGAACCAGCAGTCTTTCTAGTTTTGATATATTTTTGTGATCATTCATTAAACATATTTTCTAATTTTCATTGTGATTTAGCTTTTGACCCAAGGAATAGATATGTGTTTTGCTTCAGATAAAATACAATGATGTTTGGGATTTGCTTGAAAACAATATAGATGAAATATAATTGGTCAAAATTTCATCTTATTAAAACTGGATGGTGAACTCATGAGAGAGTTCATTATACTTTTCTGCTGACCTCTGCATATGTTTGAAATTTTCCATTAGCAAAAGTTTTTGAAAATCAGAAAAAAGGGTAATGCTTACTTTTCAAACACTTGGTTATTGCTTTTTAATTTCCTTCATAGTGATTACAGAGTATCTTTATATTTCTTCAATCCATAAAGTGTATTAGGACTTACTCCATGCCCTTGCATATATGGACTATTTGGGGTAATATATTCCATGTACTCAAGAAAAAAAATATGTGTTCTGCTGTTATTAGGTGCATGTTCTGTACATGTCAGTTTTTGGTCAAGTTAGTTAATTGTATTGTTCAAATCTGTTATATCATTAGTAATTTTTGTCTGCTAGTCCCATTAGTGGCTGTTACGAGCTGAATGTGTCCTCCTATGTTAAAGTCCTCCTGCCCAGTTCTCCAGAATGTGACTTTATTTGGAAATATGGTCATTACAGATACAATCAGTTAAGGTGAGGTCACACTGGAGTAGGGTGGGCACCTGATCCAATATGACTGATTACAGGAGGAGAAAATTCAGACACACACATGGGGACAGTACCATGTGGAGATGAAGTCAGGGACTGGGGTGATGCAGCCGAAGCCAAGGCTGCCAGAGATTTCAGCAAACACCAGAAGCCAGGAGAGGGGCACCGAAAAGAGTCTCCCTCACAGCCTCAGAGGGAGCCCACCCTGCTGACACCTGGATCTCAGACTTCTGGCCTCTCGAATTGTGAGACAATAATTTTCTGTTGTTTCAGGCATTCTGTGGTACTTTGCTATGTCGTCCTAGCAAACTAATACACAAAGGAAGTTGTGTTAAAATCCCCCTCATTAGCTGCGCGTGGTGGCTCACACCTGTAATCCCAGCACTTTGGGAGGCTGAGGTGGGCAGATCACCTGAGGTCAGGAGTTCAAGACCAGCCTAGTCAACCTGGGGAAACCCCATCTCTATTTGAAAAAAAAAAAAAAAAAAATTAGCCAGGCATGGTGGTTCATGGCTGTAGTCCCAGCTACTTGGGAGGCTGGGGCATGAGAATTGTTTGAACCTGGGCAGCAGAGGTTGCAGTAAGCCAAGATCATACCACTGCACTCCAGCCTGGGTGTCAGAGTGAGACTCCATCTCAATAAAAAACCAACCAACCAACAAACAAAAAACTCCCACGCCAATTGTGGATTTGTGTCTTTCTCTCCTCTTAGCTCTGTCAGTGTTTAATGCATTTTAATGTTATGTTATTAGGTAGATAAAAATTTTAGGTTGTTTTATTTTCCTGTTGAAGTAACTCATTTCTCTCTATCTCAGTAAAACTCGGCCTTAAAGTTTACTTTGTCTGGTATTAGTATAGTTGCTAGAGTTATAACAGTTCTTTCGGTAGGTGTTTCCATCATGGATCTTTTTCTAGCCTTTTACTGCCTATATTTCTATGTCCTTATACTTAAGTCCATTTCTTTCGGTTTTTTTCTTTTTTGAGACAGAGTCTCGCTCTGTTGCCCAGACTGGAGTGCAGTGGCGCAACCTTGGCTCACTGCAACCTCTGCCTCCCAGGTTCAAGTGATTCTCCCGCCTCGGCTACCCGAGTAGCTGGGACTACAGTTGTGAGCCACCGCACCCAACTACTAAGCCTTTCTCTTTTAAGGAACTTACTGTTGGCTTAGAAAAAAAAAAATACCAGTGTGACAATTTTTGGAGTATTTTACTTCCTTTCACTTAATGTGGCTACTGGTATATTTGGACTTAAATCTATCATCTTACTATTATTTTCTATTTTTCCACCATCTTTTGAATTTTTTTTTTTTTTTTTTTGACACAGTCTCACTCTGTCAGCTAAGCTGGAGTGCAGTGGCATATCTCGGCTCACTATAGCCTTTGCCTCCCAGGCTCAAGTGATCCTCCTGCCTCGGTCTCCTCGGTAGCTGGGACCACAGGTGCACACCACCACACCCGGCTGATTTTTGTATTTTTTGTAGAGACACGGTTTTGCCACATTGCTCAGACTGGTCTTGAACCCCTTGGACCCAAGTAATCTACCCACCTTGGCCTCCCAAAGAGCTGGGCTTACACATGTGAGCCACTGTACCCGGCCATCCTTTGATTTTTAATTTTTGTTTTGATTTCTTTCATATTAATCAACTATATTCCATTGAAAATATAATTACTTCCTCTACAAACTTGATGGTTCCACATTTTAAAACTATCCTGTTTGTGCTTAGATAGATTTGACTAGTACTTTGATTTACCTTAAATTTGTGCATTTACCCAAAATGTTCAAATCTTTCCTTAAGATAGATTCCTGATGTCAGATGCTTGAAGTCATGGCATGAACATGCTAAGTTTGGGACACATGCTCAACCTCCTTTCCAGAAAGGCTGTACCAATTTATCTATATACTTCCATCTAAAGTATATTAGGGCCTTTGTTTTACTGAGCCCGTGCTATCACTGGATAATTCTCATTGCTTTAAACATCTTTGTTTACTTGGTAAGTGGGAAAAAAAGTAATTTACAGTTCTTTAAGGTTGACTTTTATCGTACATTTATCAATCCAATAACTGACTGCTTCTATGAAGAGCTTATTCACAACCTTAGGCCCTTTTCCTACTGGGATATTAGTTTTTCTTACCAGTTTGTAAGAATTCATTAAAAATTAGAAAGTAATTCTTTTCCAATTGTTGAAAACTGTTTTACCCTGTTTTTCACCCTTCCTTTGCAATGATTTTTCTCACTAACCTCTGGACGAGAGGAAGAGAAGAAAAAAAAAAAGAAAAAATGATCCCGGCTGCAACTCAAGCTGCAAGAACAGAGAGTGAGTCAAGAATTTTGCCTCTCATAAAACTATTATGTGTCTGTAAGAACTGATCATATAACACTTTTCCTAAAAGATTATCAGTTAAAAATAGAGAACATACTTTATGACTTTTTAAGAGAGCTCCCTCTGTTACTAGTTTGTATAAGTACTCAATGATCATCTTTTTAATTGTAAAGGTTAATAAGACCACCAAATATTAAACAGCCTATTAGCATGATATTCTCTACAGAAAATGTTTTAGGATAGACTGTAATCCTTTGGCCTCAAAACTGTTAGCTTGGAGTAAGGAATGAGGAGAATCCATGTAAAATATGTTCACAAAACTTTCTGAACAGTGAAAAAAACAAAACCAAACCACAGCTGTCTAGTACTTTGGCCACCAGGAAGGAAAGCTGAAAGAATGAGAGAATATAGTTTGCTCCAGGCAAAATTCTGTCATGGGGTGGTTGAGGGTGACCAATATAGCTACTTATACATCTCCAGAACAGGAATAGGCAGAGGGACAGCAAGTTTAACTTGCTTCAGAAGAAAACCCTATGATTCCACGTGGAGAAAGGGGAACCTTCATACACTATTGGGAGGAATGTAAATTAGTACAGTCACTATGCAGGAGTACAGAGATTCCTCAAAAAATTAAAAATAGAACTACCGCATGATCCGGCAATTCTATTACCAGGTATATATCCAAAATAAGAGAAAACAATCTATCCAAGAAATATCTGCACCGCCATGTTTATTGCAGCACTATTCACAAATAGCCAGAATATGAAATGAACCTAAGTACCCATCGATGAAGAAAGGGATAAAGAAAGTATGGTGCGTATATGTAATGGAATATCATGCAGCCATAAAAAAAATGAAGTCGTCATTTGCAGCAACATGGATGGAACTGGAGGCCATTATGTTAAATGAAGTAAGTCAGGCACAGAAAGACAAATATCACATATCCTAATGCATATGTGGGAGCTAAAAAAAGTGGATTTCATGAAGATAGAGAGTAGACTGGTGGTTACCAGAGGCCTGAAAGGGGAAGCAGGTGAGGGGAATGAAGGGAGAAAAAAATATATATTTATTACCAATGAACTGTACACTTAAGATTGGTAAAGATAGTAAATTATATAGGCATATTTTACCTCAATTAAAAAGAAGAAAAATCTATCATTCCCGTGTTTTCAGTTTTAAAAATATACATATTTTTGAGACAGGGTCTCACTCTGTCACCCAGGCTGGAGTAGAGTGGTGCGACCTGGGTTCACTGCAGACTCAGCCTCCTGGGCAAAGTGATCCTCCCACCTTAGCCTCCAAAGTAGCTGTGACTACAGGCATGCACCACCACATCTGGCTAATTTTTGCATTTTTTGGGGTAGAGATGGAATCTCCCTGTGTTGCCCAGGCTGGTCTCAAACTCCCGAGCTCAAGTGATCTGCCTGTCTCGGCATTCCAAAGTGCTGGCATTACAGGTGTGAGCCTCCAAGTCTGGCCCCAATGTTTTCAGTTTTAAATATAAAACTGGAAAAAGGTTTTCACTTATTTAAATAGTTGAACAGAAATCAGAAACCTACAAAGGCAGGCTTAAAGTACAGCAATATATTTAAACACATTTTAAGACTGCCTTCACAGATACAGTAAAGCTCTTTTTTTAAATTTTTGTTTCACAGAACCATCAAGTTCAACATAGTGAAGTTCTTTGGGTTTGAAAAAGAAAATGAACATAAGCATACAATATTTGACAAGCAAATCTACTTACCATCATACTGCAAAAATCCATTTTTGTCTGTCTCTATCTCAGACTCTGGCTGGAAAAATAATAAAGTACCCATCAAAATAGTGTGTAGGAAAGAAATAATACAATTATAGACTAAAGAGGAGATAAGTTTTTAATAAATGCTTTGGATGAGCAATTAAAGATCAGCACTGATAGACAGTGCCATCTAGTGGATAAGTGGCACCATTGCACTGAGCCTAATTTCAATACAAACGGTACATCACTAGCCAAAGACTTCTTGGATGTAATTCAATTAACTTGGTGGTTAAACCGTTTTGTATTAAATAAATAATTAAGAAGTTTTATAGATACCTTGAAAAAATCATCCTGAGATATGACACTGCAATTTGGGAGGTGTTTCTGCAAATTCTTAGCCAGTGTTGTTTTCCCACCATTTGTCACACTGAAGCAAAGAAAAGTACCAAGAAGGAAAAACCATTAAAAATCATTAAACACTTTTTTTTCTTTTTTGAGAGACGGGGTCTCGCTGTGTCACCAAGGCTGAAGTGCATCGGTGCGATCTTGGCTCACTGTAACCTCTGATTCCTGGGTTCAAGTGATTCTCCTGCCTCAGCCTCCCGAGCAGCTGGGATTACAGGTGCCACAACCATACCCGGATAATTTTTGTATTTTTAGTAGAGATGGGGTTTCGCCATGTTAGACAGGCTGGTCTGGAACTCCTGACCTCAGGTGATCCACCTGCCTGGGCCTCCCGAAGTGCTGGGATTACAGGCATGAGCCACAGGGCCTGGCCAAAAAATCATTAAACACTTTAAAATATTTTTAAAGAGGATATTTAAAGCAATATTTAATATTTAAGAAAAAAAGATTTCTTTCATAGATAGTGCCTTAAACCACAGGCACCAGCAGATCTGATGTACTAAACGATAAGAAATAAGCTGGGAAGGATGAAGGAGAAAGGTAACTGCCGAGTAAGTGAACTGAGTAACACTAACACTTAAAAATACAAACACTGTGTTGGAAGCGAAATGTTTTTTTGCCTATGTCAAAATATTCACATGGTTCATATGCAACACAGAGAATATGAGTAGCACGTTTTAGTGCAAGTCTATAAAACTACATATGGTCACTGTGATTTTGCTTCAAGGCACAGTGGAAAAAACAGGAGTGGCTTAGTACAAGCCCACCTACCATGAAGTCACATTTCCTCTGTGGTGCCTCCTTTTCCCCATCTCTCTCCACCTGGGGGCCAGCTGGGAGGTCCGCTGTAGCTTATCCCATCAGGCCAGTTATTTGTCCCTTCTGGCCGGACCGTGAAGTCCAGGAGAAGGGGCACTGAGTCACTCCTCTTTAGATCTAGTTTCCCAGCGTCTAGGAGATCACACGGGAGGGAGGCACTTCCCTACTCAGTCGTTTATTGAAAGAGTGTTTTAACCTGGGACTCATGTCTGTAAATATAAGTCAGGGCATTTGTGAACTTGAACGAGAAAAAAATTATACCTTTAATTTCACTGAATTCTAACAGAAATTTAGCATCTCCTTTAATTATAAATATAAGTGATATAAGTACCCCTGACATTCACCAAGAGAAATCACAGATATTTTCATATTATGTTGCAGTTGGGGTGGATATCTTGAAGTATCATCAATGTTCATTATTACTTCTGATTTGTGGCATCGTTTAGACCCACCTCTGGGTATTGTTATTTAATATATTGACGTAGAAGATTATATATCACAATATCACAAATTTGTTTTTAAAAATAATTTTATAACTATATTTCAATATAACCAATTTCCTTTGTATTCCTGTATTTTATTTTGTACACTTAAAACTATTACTCTGAGGTCAAGATTTCACCATACCACCAAATGTTCACAGCACAAAAAAACTCCTGACTACATATCTATTTGTAAGAAACTTTGCTTAATCCCAGATGAGATCAATCCACAAATACTTATAATCTAGAAAAGGGAAAATGAACCAACATCCATTCATCAAAATGGCCTGCATATAACTCTACCATTACATTATACCTCAAGGTAGAAGGAACCTGATTCACAAGATTTCTCATTTAACCTTACGATACACGTTTGGGTAGGATATGGGCCATCTCTTTGAAAATAAGGAAAAGGGAGTGGGTGCTACCCTATGTATCGAGAAAATATTACAACTTTTCCCCCTCTTTAACAAAAATGTCTGTAAACTATACCAAGTGTCCATAGTTTAGGTATTAAGTTTTGGTTTAAATGAGATAGTGAACGGGAGTGACTTTATTACAATATGAACAATCTGGCTAGAAAAAAAATCTGTCATTTTCTAGACTTATCTCTGTTAAGATCATGCAGTCAAACCAACAGTAGTAATTAGATCCTTTCTCACTGACTTAGCTAAAGCCAATGAGAAATACACACCCCATTTTTGCACAAGCCTTGGAGGAGACAGACCGGCTAGAAGATAGTCTGAGATACGGGGAGGAGAGGGGAGACAAAGTATTTAAACAAGCCTGCACCTAAAATCCACATGCAGATTTGGAGACATCCTGGTCAGGTGACAGCTCAGGCCACCCACAACATGGGGAAAAGGAATAGGAACCTTCCTTGGGGAAGGGAATAGGATGGGGGAAAGGAATAGGAATGGGGGAATAGGATGGGAAAGAAATATAATTGTAAATAGAAGGGGAAAAGGAATAGGAATGGGGGAATAGGATGGGGGAAAGGAATGGGGGAAGGAATAGGAAGGTCACCCAAAACATGAGGTAAAGGAATAGGAACCTTCTCCTATGGCACACCCACAAATCACCACGCGGCAGCACACCTACAGCCTTGCCTCGCATGCTGATCCAACCTGAGAGGGAGAAGCCCAGCTGCCTGTGAGATCCCAGGAGCCTAGGAAGGTGACTCACTTGCGCCGCCTCTTCTTGTTCTCACAACACCCAAATAAATGCACAACTCCTGGCCCATTTATTTTTTTATGTGCCAGGTAACAAGAGGGCTCATTGTATTTGGACATAACAGTGGGCTAGGGAGAAGTTAAAAGGCTGTCTGTAATTATTCAAACATATTCTGCAACAGGTAGATGTTAATATTCCAATTTTCCAGTTGAGGAAACTAAGGATTGAGAAGTTGTATAGTAATAAAACCAGTCCATGTTACGAAATGGAGATGGGATACAAAGTCTAATGCCAGGATGGATTTTAATTTTTTTTACATTGCGGGACTCTGAGAGAATCCCACAAAGGTTATCATCTCTTTCCCTAGTGACTGAGTTTGGATGTTTGTCCTCTCCAAATGTCATACTGAAATGTGATCCCCGGCTGGGCACGGTGACTCACACCTGTATCGCAGTACTTTGGGAGGCCGAGGTGGGCAGATCACCTGAGGTCAGGAGTTCAAGACCAGCCTGGTCAACATGGTGAAAGCCCGCCTCTATTAAAAATACAAAACTTAGGCTGGGTGCTGTGGCTCACGCCTATAATCCCAGCACTTTGGGAGGCCGAGGCAGGAGGATCATGAGGTTAGGAGATCAAGACCATCCTGGCTAACACGGTGAAACCCCATCTCTACTAAAAAAATACAAAAAAATTAGCCGGGCGTGGTGGCAGGCACCTGTAGTCCCAGTTACTCAGGAGGCTGAGGCAGGAGAATGGCATGAACCCGGAAGGTGGAGCTTGCAGTGAGCTGAGATCAAGCCGCTGCACTCCGGCCGGGGCGACAGAGCGAGACTCCATTTCAAACAAACAAAAAAACAAACAAACAAACAAAAACAAAGAACAAAAATTAGCTGGGCGTGGTGGTGCATGCCTGTAGTACCAGCTACTTGGGAGGCTGAGGCCAATTCAAGAATTCCTTGAACCTGGGAGGTCGAGGCTGTAGTGAGCCGAGATTACACCACTGCACTCCAGCCTGGGCGAGCAAGACTCTGTCTGAAAAAAGAAATGTGACCCCCAAGCTGGAGGTGGGGCCTGCTGGCAGGTGTTTGGCTCATGGGGGCAGATCCCTCATGAAGGGTTTGGTGCCATCCCCATGGTAATGAGTGAGTTCTTGCTCTGTTGGTTCATGTGAGAGCTGGTTGTTTAAAAAGTCTGAGACTTCCCTCTCACTTTCTTTTTTTTTTTGTTTTGAGATGGGAGTCTCACTCTGTCGCCCAGTCTAGAGTGCAGTGGTGTGATCTCGGCTCACTGAAAGCTCTACCTCCCAGGTTCACGCCCTTCTCCTGCCTCAGCCTCCCGAGTAGCTGGGACTACAGGCGCCTGCCACGCCTGACTAATTTTTTGTATTTTTACTAGAGACGGGGTTTCACCGTGTTAACCAGGATGGTCTCGATCTCCTGATCTCGTGATCCACCCGCCTTGGCCTCCCAAAGTGCTGGGATTATAGGCGGGAGCCACCGCGCCCAGCCCCATCTCACTCTCTCTTGCTCCTTCTGCCATGTGACATGCTGGATCCCCTTTACCTTCCACCATGAATGTAAGCTTCCTGAGGCCCTCATCAGAAGCAGGTACCAGCACCATGCTTCTTGTAGAGCCTGCAGAACAGTAAGCCAAATAAACCTCTTTTTCTTTATAAATTACTCAGCTTCAGGCATTCCTTTATAGCAAGACAAATGGACTAATACACCCAGAAAAATGACTATATTTACATTTGTGTTAAATCTCCAGGAGGTTCATGGATGCCCTCTGAATTCCTTCAGAACCCCTGTTATTTGCAATTGAATAATTACTGTTATTACTTCCCTATGAAGTAATAATTCGGTCGAGACTTATTGGACAATTACTTCGTAGGGAAGCAAGTGGTTAAGTTCATAAGATGCAAGGCAGGAACAAAATTCGCCATAACTGAATCTGGCATGGGCTTCACAGGTGCAGCAGCACTAAAATGAAATCAAGGCACTTGGCCAGGAGCAGTGGCTCATCCTTGTAATCCCAGCACTTTGGGAGGCCCAGGTGGGAGGACTGTTTGAGGCCAGGAGTTCAAGACCAGCCTGGACAACATAGTAAGACCCTATCTCTTAAAAGAGAAAAAGGAGAAATCATGGCACTTGCTAAAGAAAAGATAGTGGGAAGAAGGCTTTCTTAGGAAGTTATGGATAGTACCTAGTGCACAGGACAAGACAGGAGGTAGGTTTCTAGTTACATGGCCCTGTACTGGGACATTGAGCAGAGGGAAATCCTATTTACACAAACGCCAAATGAAGGGTGGATTGGATCCTGTAGTGGACTCTGTAGTTGCCTTTCCAGGTTCTATGTCTGTTTTCTAGGTCTGGTTGGAACTGCTCCCACTCTCAATTCCAGAACAGAACCCACTGACCTAAACCAATCAATGTAATCCCACCTCTTTTACCACGGTGGCTGCGTGTATGTGGACCATGCTTGTCCAGTCAAAGGGAGATCTATGACCTAGGGGAAGAGAAGTATTTCCCCTTCTGCCCAGTGACAGGCTATGAAGAAACAAGTCACAGGGCTCCTAGCAGCTCCTTGTGACCAAAAGGATAAGTCAGTTCTAAGATGAACCCAAATGAAAGACACATAGAAGAGAGAAAAACTGTCTTTGGTGATACCACTGAGCTCCTGTATCAAATCTTTCCTGCAGCCTGCTACCCCTGAGGCTAATACATTTCCTTTATTACTTATGGATAGCCTTCATAGACCATGATATTCAGATTTAATTCTCAATAACTGGGAACCACTGAATATCATTCTTCAGGCAGATAATTAAAATGTTCTGTATGAAGTTTAAACTGGTAGAGGTGTGTAGGAAAGATTAGAAGGGAAAGATGGGGATTAGGGAATGACAGCCTATATCAGGATGGTGGGAGTGAGTGCGGGAAGGAAGAGAAACACAAGAGAAGTACTGCAGAGAAAAACTGAACTTTTCTTCTGATTAGATGGGAGGCAAAGCAGAGTTCTGACATTTAGTTCACTCAATTTTACTTCTGATTGGTGACTTACTATGGTAATGTAATACCATAACACAATGATCTCCCCAAAATTACAAACAAAGTAGTCTCATATTTTATTAACTGGGTCACAAATAATGTGAATATAATTAGAGTAAAGGTGAACATAATATGGTAGCAAGACAAATAGTGTCATTTTCAGTTGATGTTGATGTTTTACTTGCATGCCTGCCTCTGGGACCACAGGTAGGATGACCATATAATTTAGAACATGTTTGAGAGAAAGAGAAGTGCATCCAGGACCACAAGTATTAGCTTGGGCAACATGGGACATAAGGCCACCCAAAACATGGGGGAAAGGAATGGAGGTGAAGGTGTTCTCTATAGCACATGTCTGAAGCTGGGCACAGCTGGAAAGAAACACTAAGCTTTCTCCTCCGTCATGATGGAGGAACACCCATATGGGGAATGATAAATCATCCTGAATGAAAGCAGTGCCCAATCAGACCTTGCCTCTGGTGTTAGCTCCACAAAATAAAAGGGGAAATGGGTAAACGTGGTTGATGGACTCTTCTGTCTCTCTGTTTATAGAAAACTCTTCCATCTCTTGTTGGCATTTATGACGCCAGCACTTCACTGACATCCCACAGTGGTCTGCTCTTCCCCAGGACTCTGGAATCCTCACTGCTTCTCCGTCCCCTACTCCATCCACACGGAAACACCATTTGCACATCCTCAGTATCTTAAAGAGCTGTTTGTACCAAAATTACTCACCCACTGATTCCAACGATAAATGTTTTCATAATTAGCTTTGAAAACCACAGCTTCCTAATATTTCCTAAAAGTAAAAAAAAAAAAAAATTCAAATGCATTTCATTTAGATGTCTAGGGAGATAAAGAATCCTAAATTAGGAACACCAGCTGAGAGGGGAGGGTGACAGTGACCTCTCAGCACAGCCCCGCATTATCCACATTCCCTGCCGTACTGGCTTCCCCTGCTACCACTGAGTGCCAACAGCCGGGACGTGCTCAGGGCCTCTCAACCAGTTGAACGTCAGGTGAGCTGCGGAGCACTCCCCCTTGAATGTCTGTTTTCCAAGCGTGGAAGAGTTGCTAGGCCACAGTGTGGTATATGAAGTTTCATTCTCTCCTTAGCCAGGTTGCCTTCCACCTGCACAATTCAGTCACCTGGGTATGACTCATTATCAGTGAGGCAGGGACCTCTGTGGGCTGGCCTCTTTCTCCCCTGATAAGACAGGAAAAAAGTTGCTACTGACCAGAGGCAAAATGAAGCTAATGCCGTTTAAAGATGAGATTTCTTCACCCAAAAGCCCAGCTCTTGGGCCTGGCTAGGTACATTTTTTTTGGAAGCAGGCCAGATAGTAAATATTTGACACTGTGTGGGTCAAGAGGCAAAATCTAAATTGTTATGTATGGACTTATATAACAAGAGAAAAAATATTTTCACAAATTTTTGTGATGAAATTCAATATATAATCATAATTTTTTTAACAGGTCTACTAATGACAAGAATGAAATTCCCTTTTATTGGGCTATCATTTCCCTTAATTGGATTTCTGTAGTGCTTTCTACATGACACTGCAAATGTTCAGGCAGAGGGCCAGGTTAAGCCACCGGCTGCTGTTTTGTGGACCTTTGGTCTAGTGGATGGAGGGCAGTTTCATACATGCCTCCCTAAGGTTCACTAAAGCAGTCCTTGGTTATTACAATGAGCTATTTTTCATCATTAAGTGAAAAGGTGAAGCGCAGCTGGAGGGAACCTTAATAGTGGCTACTGAAGGTCATCTCTGACAGTCACTGTTCTTCATTCCTATCTGCTGGGGGGGGGGGCGGTGGCCAGGGACCTAGGCTGTGTAGCCGGGGGCAAGTGGCTACCTGTCAAGCTGGAGGCTCCCAGCAATGCTCCAGTTCCTATGATCTGTGTCCACACTCTCCCTGGGGAGGGGTTATGCAGAAAAAAGCCTGGTGGGGAAAGGGCTATTGTTGCCTGACTTCTTGACCTTTCTAGAATATTCCACATTGACTACAATTGCTTAACACTGGGTCCAATTCCATTAACAAGTCTGTGTGAGACAAGAATTCAATAATGACTGTGATAAAATAGCAGCCGGGCACAGTGGCTCATGCCTATAATCCTGGCACTTTGGGAGGCCAAGGCAGGCGGATTGCTTGAGCTCAGGAGTTTGAGACCAGTCTGGGCAACATGGTAAAACGCTGTCTCTACCAAAAATACAAAAGATTAGCCAGGCATGGTGGTGTGCTCCTGTAGTTCCAGTTACTTCGGAGGCTGAGGTGGGAGGATTGCTTGAGCCCGCAAGGTGGGGGTAGCAGTGAGTGGAGATTGAGCTGCTACACTCCAGTCTGGGTGACAGCGAGACCCTGGCTTAAAAAATAAAATAAAATAGCAGAACAATTTGGATATTTGAGTTTCATCCAGAGTTATGTTGTTGAATCACATCTCCATCCAAATTTACAAGATGTATCGAGGGAACGACTGCATACAATGAATATTGTAAAATACATTTTTATGTTGTAATTTTTCTGCTTTTGAATTTTACTTTACCCTATTCTTATTTTTTCGGTATGTCAGTGCAATGATGCCAACTAGCCTTATTTTGGGAAGGGAGAGGCTGCTCTTTATCTCACTTTTGTGGCGATAAATGTTCTTTCTCTTACAAAATTATGTTGTCAAAAATTGTTCGCAGAGTGATATCCTCACTTGACCAAATAAAATAAAAATTCATAAAACTTTGTCATTCCTTGCCCCCATTTCACTTATTTTTGGATAGCTCGCTGAAGCATAAATTCTCAAACTTGGAGAAGTATAGCTTTAGAGATTACTTGGTCTACCTCTTCATTTTGCAGAAGTGGAAACTGGCTCAGACAATAGAGCGATTTGCCTAGGGTCACACAGACAGTAACTGGAAAAGCCAGATATGAAACTAAACCAGTTGAGTTGACTTCTTTCCATCACTCCAAGCTGCTAAAAAGCACTTTATTACTAACAGCAAAGAAAGGGTGTTACATATGTGCTAGCTTAATTGTCAGGCTCTGATGGATAATTGATGTCATTCTTACTGATGTATTATTGATGGGGCACTATTTGCTGTGCACACAGAATGGAAAGGACTACTGGTCCCCGTCCTAATTGCCACATCTGTGCTTACACGTGTGACTGTTGCATCAATTACATGGCATGTAAATAACAAGTGAGCATGGTTGTGGCACGGGAAATAGGCTTGAGGGGGTTACTTGCATTCAGGAACCAGGAGTGAGATGGCATAAAAAACTCACTTATAAAATCTCTTGGATACAGTGAAATGTAAGTTTTGTTTTTGTTTTTTAACTGAAACAGGAACTCCCAGTTCTACATTAGTTAGCAGTCTGGGCCTGTCCAAGCCAGTGTTTGGGTAAATGCTGGGCATACCCTATCAGCAATGAGCAGGTAACAATGTGACCGGAAGGGTGGGCAACTGGAACACGTAGAGACAAGAGAGGCAACAGGGCTAAGTGACTAGGGTGGGTGGGGGTAGGCCTAGCAATCCCTGAAGTCATTTATTTCAAAAACAGTGTGCATGCACAGGGCAGCTTTAGGGGAGCTCCAGGTTCAGGCCTGGCACTGTCCACCTCCACATCATGTTCTACTGTTTCATTGCCTGTTGCCCTCTATAAGAACTATTAAAAATCACCAAGGTGGCCGGGTGCGGTGGCTCACGCCTGTAATCCCAGCACTTTGGGAGGCCGAAGCGGGCGGATCACGAGGTCAGGAGATCGAGGCCATCCTGGCTAACACGGTGAAACCCCGTCTCTACTAAAAATGCAAAAAAGTAGCTGGGCGTGGCGTCGGGCGCCTGTAGTCCCAGCTACTTGGGAGACTGAGGCAAGAGAATGGCGTGAACCCGGGAAGCGGAGCTTGCAGTGAACTGAGATCGCGCCACTGCACTCCAGCCTGGGTGACTGAGCCAGACTCCGTCTCAAAAAAAAAAAAGAAAAAAAAAAAATCACCAAGGCTACAGTGAGCCATGAC
This sequence comes from Papio anubis, assembly GCF_008728515.1. Lineage (NCBI taxonomy): Eukaryota > Metazoa > Chordata > Mammalia > Primates > Cercopithecidae > Papio > Papio anubis. Next base: position 22,287,458 of record NC_044988.1, on the reverse strand, counting down.
TGCGCCCGCCACTGCATTTCAGCCTTGGCGATAGAGCGAGACCCTCTCTTGAAAAAAAAACAAAGCAAACAGACAAAAAACAACCCCAAAACTGCCTCCCAAGAAATCAAAAACAAAACAAAACATCAAATTTAAAAAGCTTGCAATTATGATTTGCCAGGCTTCATGAAGCAAATGCAAGCTTCGTACAAACTGTAAATCATGTGATGTGTCCAAAGAGTCATCATTTCAGGGCACGTCTATCACTAGAATCCACACCACCTTCAATCTCACGGAATATCTGTGTAGTTTATTTTCCCGGTGTGTGCAAAGCTTTCCTCAACAGCAGAGAGCTTTTGCATAGCGGGAGAACAAACTAGGATAGCCAAGAGCAAATCTAAAATGACTAATTTCTATTTTTTACACTTTTTTTTAACCCTAAGTAATATGTTGTTGGGTTTTTTTTTTTTAATTCAGATGTGTTTATTATGTTTAATTCATTTCACTACTAAACATTTACATTTTGGATTCTAAACAGCAGAACGGTCAGAAGTGGCATGTGCAGAATCAGCAGATTGTACGAAGAGGGCAGCTCTCTAACGCAAATGATCTCAAAGACAAAGTTCCTGCTAAATGTGCTCTTCAAATGTATCTACAGGACAGCCTGATATTTTAAAAAGAGGAAAATGTTTCCAGGACTTCTCACTCTGTATTCTATTCAACGGCTATTTTGATTCTCTTCTTCCAGGAGATAGGGCAGTCTTTTCCTACTATTGTTTAAACTTTGCTCCCTTTTGGTAAACAAATACCTCAAGGCTGGGTTTTTTTTTTTTTTTTTTTTCCTAAGACAGTCTCGCTCTGTCACCAGGCTGGAGTGCAGTGGTGTAATCTCGGCTCACTGCAACCTCCGCCTCCCGGGTTCAAGTGATTCTTCTGCCTCAGCCTCCCGAGTAGCTGGGACTACAGGCGCCCGCCACCACGCCCGGCTAATTTTTGAATTTTTAGTAGAGATCAGGTTTCACCATGTTGGCCAGGATGGTCTCGATCTCATTGACCTCGTGATCCACCCGCCTTGGCCTCCCACAGTGCTGGGATTACAGGCGTGAAGGGCTGGGGTTTTTGAAAACGCAATTCATGCCCCTCATCCGTTGGTTTCATTTATGTAGGTTCTTGTGTAAATAGTTTTTTCCTTCCCCAAATACACAATTAATTTACAATATTGCCTGTTATTTTGAATTTATGCCATTAGCTTCCTTGTGTGCTCCAGTTCTTTCCTCCCACCGAAGATAATATCCGCTAGATCAGGGGTCGGCAAACTTTTTCTGTCAAGTGCCAGATAGGAAATGCTTTGGGCTTTGCCAGCTGCTACTCAACCCTGCTGGGTAATGCGAAAGCGGCCACAGACAACACAGATGCAAATGAGCGTGACTGTGTTCCAGTAAAATTTTACGGACACTGAAATCGGAATTTCATGTAATTTTCACGGACACTGAAATCGGAATTTCATGTAATTTTCACGTGTCACAAAGTATTATATTTCTTTTGATTTCTTTTCAGCCATTAAAAACGTAAAAAAAAAAAAATTCTTAGCAGGCCATACAATAACAGGCAGCAGGCGGGCAGTAGGTCATCACCCCAACGCTAGAGGAATGAGACCATCTCGACCCGCGAGGATCGAGTACTGAATCCTGTCCCTGGCGACTTCTCCCAGCTGCGCAGTCTCTTGGAGGCAGAGTTCCCATTTTCAGGATTATGCCAGGGCGCTAGAGCAGGAGTCCACGTGCTCCTCGGCAGGCCACCTATCAGTTCTCTGAGGGTGGCAAGAATCCAGGCAAGGCTTTCAAGGTGTAACCAAGTCCCGAGCTCCAGCACAAAAACCCTCTGGAAACACCTCCAGGCCCCACCAAGGGGGCGCGGCGCGGTGCGGCAGGGGCGAGCAGGTAAGCACTCACCTGGCGCCAGTTCGAGTCCTCCCAAACACAGCGGCAAGGGCGACAGCCAGGCGCGCGCCTGTCCCCAGTGCGCCGCTACCCGCAGCTCGCTCCCCGAGGGGCCCACAGCCTCTTTCTCCACGATCCTCCTGGATTAGAGGGATGCCAGGTAGCGGTGGCCACCTGAGGCCCCTTTCCACTCAGCTCTGCCCCGGGTTCCAGCCCCCGTTGGGGCGGGGCGGGGCGGGGCGGGGCTACGGCGAGCGTCGCCTCTCCCGCGCGCCCCTGGCCAGCTCCGGCTCTTCCCTATTGGGAGCGCGCGCGGCCCGCGGCACTGGCGCGCGCCCGCTTCGCCCTCGCTCGGCTCCGGCCCGTTCCGCCGCCGTGCGCGCCGCCCGCGCTCCCACTGCGGCGAAGCTGCCGGCCCGGGAGCCAATAAGCGTTCGGCCAGGCAGGGTCCACTTCCTCGTCGGCCCGGCTGGCGCTTAGGACGGCTCCGGCGGCCGTGGGGCGGGGCGGGGCACACGGCGGAGCAGCTCTGCCTGCGTCCGCTCTTTGCGCAGCCAAGGGTGGGCGCCGGTCCTGAGAGGCGCACCGTTGTAAGCCAGACAAAAAGAAACTGGGGTGCCTGAGTGCCAGGTGGTGGGCAAGCAGTGGGCTTTTCGGCGGGGTCTTTAGGATTTGGAGCGCCAGGAAGCGAGATGTCGAAGCCGCCACCCAAACCAGTCAAACCAGGTGAGGGACGTAAGGGAGGCGCTCGTCGGGTCCTCTGGCCTCCGCGGTGCCGGCCCCTCCTCTGCCGCTTGGCAGGGAGGACCCGGCGCGCACCCGGCCCCGAGCCTGGCTTACGAGATCTGCCCCACTGGGATGGGAGCTCTTTTGCGTTCGCTGTTACCGGGGAGGGATCGATTTTGATAGCGAGAGGATTTCGAGGGTTAAAAAAATATATGTTTTTAAAGGGGAGTCGACCTCACTTTTGCTACGTTGTCATTCGCTGAAACTTTCAGAGGGTGTGATGGCAACGTCCCATGGAAGTTTTCCGGAAAGACAGGGCCATTGATCTCCCTTTAAAAAATGTCTTGAAATGGTCTTTAGCCACTTCCTCTTTTCTCAGTGTTTGTCACTGTCAAGTTAGGGTTCCTGACCGGCCAGAGCGAACGGGAAGTGCAATGCTTGCAGGGTGGGGTGGGCGAGCGAGCCTCCTTCGGGACTTAGGCTAGGAGCAGCGTTTGAAATTGACCTCGGGATCGTGGAAAGAGCGTTTAGAAAACCCCGTGCTCGCGCTCCTGGTGGAAAGAATCTAGGATGCGAAAGTAATCTCAGCTGTTGCTATTCGGAAGTGTCATTTTATCATCTCCTTTGCCTTCGCTCTCCCAAAGACGTTGGCGTGGTAAACCTGAGAGGACTGAGATTACTACATTCCTCAAAGCAGTTTTCTTGGCGGATTGTCCTTGTTCATTTTTGCTCTGTTCTTAGACTATTTTTTGTGATATGCAGAAATAAGAGAATTATGAAAGAAACTGACGTATTTTAATTAAATATTGTAACCTACTCTTCCGCGCGTTCATTTGGGTAGGTACTTAGAAAGGACTGACGTATTTCAGTACTTTAACAACTCTTAGGTGCTTTCATTTGGGTAGGTAATTAAGGGAAATACGGGAAATGGAAGATAAATGACTCCGATGTATTCTTGGTTATTTTCACTCCCATCTTGTGTAATTTCGGTATAGCGAAATGCTGAAATTTAGTCCATTTACATCAAATTTTGAAGTAACTTTCGTTGCAGGAGATAAGAGTTTCAGTGATTAATTTTTTCCTTGATTTTCCTAAACTCTACAGCTTTCATACTTGTCTGGTTTTCTTCCTTTGCGTTCCTGCCGTTGGAGTATGAAGTCCCTTTATTTGATAATCATGTACATACGTATGGGGAATAGTCCTTCACTGAGGACTGACATCTTGGTGGGCTGAGTGTGAAGGAAGTTGCTGAGACTGGCTCTTCCCTGAGTAAAGATGGGGCACAGCTAGAGTTGGGCTCTGCATTGCATTAGATGTGGAATCTGATGAGAAATTTCCATTTTAAGTGCATGTGTATGAGGTAGCTTTCTAAACCCAGGTGCAAATCAGGACCTCAAGTATCTAACAATGCAGGGTTGTTCTTTGATAGCGAAACAATATATTTTTTTCTGACCACCTGCGGCCTATTGAAATACATTATTTTTAAAAATGCCCTGAGAAAAAGTTCATGAGTTTTTTTTTTTTCTTTTTTAAAAATCTTTTCAGGCATATTAAATGTCTGTATTGAAAATGACAGGTGTGTGTATGTGCACACAGTAGTGTATACTTGTGCATTCATTCACACTTGGGGGTTGAGGGATCATCCTGTTACTAATTGTGGATACATTCCCAGGAACCTGCTTTCTCCTTCACATCAGAAAGCTTGTGGTTAAACGTGACTGGTGTTTAGAGGGAATTTTGCATTTTATTTTATTTTATTTTGTTTTATCTGGTCCTTGATTCAGGATACAGGGAATTTTGAATGAACATTAATTTATAAATGAGATCCAGACACAAAGTTACCATAGAAATGGGTTTGTCAGTTTAGTAATTTACAGTCAGAAACATTACTGCCAATCAGACTTGATAATGTGGGTGGGCTACCTTAGTAGAAAAAAAAGCAATGACCAGGAGCAGTGGGTCATGCCTGTAATCCTAGCACTTTGTGAGGCTGAGGTGGGAAGAGTGCTTGAAGCTAGGAATTTGAGACTAGCCTGGGCAGCATAGCAAGACCCTGTCTCAACAGAATACAAAAAACAAAAACAGAAGTGTCCTATTGTAGTACTGTCCCACATTTACTGTGTGTTAGGCAATGGCCTAGTCACTTTTACATGTGTTAACGCATTTGCTGTTCTCAACAATCTTATGAGGTCAGTACCATTATATTGTTCCTGTTGCACAGATGGGGAAATAAAGATGCGCAGAAATGTTATTTAATTTGTCTAAAGTCAACAGTTAGAGTGGGGGATGTAGCAGGCAGGATTAAAACCCAGGTAGTCTGGCTTTGAAGTATGCACTCGTTTTTTTTTTTTTTTTCTGAGATGAAGTCTCCTCTCTCGCCCAGGCTGGAGTGCAATGGCACAATCTCGACTCACTGCAACCTCCGCCTCCTGGGTTCAAGCAGTTCTCTGCCTCAGCCTCCCAAGTAGCTGGGATTACAGGCGCCCGCCACCAAGCCTGGCTAGTTTTTTGTATTTTTAATAGAGATGGGGTTTCACCATCTTGGCCAGGCTGGTCTTGAACTCCTGACCTTGTGACCCACCCGCCTTGGCCTCCCAAAGTGCTGGGATCACAGTGGCGGGAGCTACCGCCCCCAGCCGAAGTCTGCACTCTTAACCATTTGCAATTCTGCCTTGAGTCATAGTGCTCCATTCACATTGGTGGTCATGTGTATTTTAGAGCTGGTGGTCAGGAAGTCGAAAGGGAGGGGCCTCTGGTCTACAGACCTTCTTGTCACAGATGCACATAAAGGTCACCCCCTGGCTGGTACAGCAAGGAGAGTGGTGTGGAGCTTTACTTTCTTGTCCTGCAGGCAAGCTACATGGATACAAATCTCCAAAGACAGCATGGGATTGGGGACTTTGGGGTTGTATTTAATTTTTTGGTTTGTTTATATCCTACCTCTTTCCAAAGGACTTCTAAAAATACACATGATCTGAGAGAGAGGAAAAAAAGATAAAGCAAGGTCATTTTAGAGGGAGGGAAGAATGGTAAGATGAAACAAGAGGAAAAGCTAGCTTACAGACAGACTTGCGTGTAGTAAGGTCACTGTAGATTTGGCTCTCAGCTGCAAGCCGAGAGAAAAATCTCAAGATTCACAGTGCTCATAAAATTAAAATGTGTCACTTGCTCTGAAAAGTAGTTATTTTAATGGCATTGAGATCTGAGACAGATTTTCCTGTGGGTTCTCTTAAAGTGTTGGAGTGGCCTGGATATCTCTAGCAGAAATACAAGACAGAACATCCTAACTGTGTTTCTTATAGCTTCTTTCAGAGCAAGATGTGGGTAAAACAGCATGGCTCAACTCAGTAGACAATACTAAAAGGAAAGGAGCTAGATGAGTAAGGACAAAGGACTCGCTGGAAGATATTAAAAGCAAGGGACATTAAGCTATAATGCAGACTAATTGCATCTTTCCGGCTGATCAGCACATGCCCAACAGGGGCACCGTTGGTGGAAGGAGGCTGAGAAGTCCTGGGCAGATACCAGTGGGAGACCCTGGCCATATTTGTACCATCTGGAGGATAGATCAGGGTTACTTTCTTGGGTTTTTGGCTATATCCAGAATTCATTTGCTAAACATTTCTTAATACATGTAGCTCATATTTTAGGCCCTGTGCTAGACACTGGGGTTCTAAGGAGCAGTAACCTAAGGTGTCATTCACGAGGGTCCTGAGTCTAATGGGGAAGACATATGTATCTATAGATATTACCTAGAGTATCCCATATCTACAACTGGATGGCTGATCTCATTCATTTTGTCAAAAAAAAAAAAAAAAGCTTGTAATTAAAAATATAAGTAATTTTTTTATTTTTAGAAAATTTGGGAAAAGGTAAACAATAAATATATAACTAAAATATAGAAATCATCCCTGTCATCTACTGATAATCATTATTTACATTTGGTTGAATATTGTTTCAGGTTTCTTTCTTCTTCACATCCATTTCATTTCAAAAAAAATAAAAACAATTATCCTTAGAACAGTGTCTCAGCTTCCATTTGAAATGTCTTGCTGTTGGTTGGTATATGTTTCCAAAAGGCTGTATGGTATTGCCCGCATTCTGCTTGAAAAATCAGTTCTGTCGCATCTTGATCTTTCCTTGCTTACTGATTTTGTTTCTGTAGAATCACTTTTGGCCACACAAGGTCTGTCATTGAAACTTTCTCTCTTAACTGTTATCTGTGTCACCATGGTACTCTGCTAAGATGTGTTTCAATTTCGTGGTCTTTAGCTCATTCTCTATGGTTCTTTCCTTCCTTTTCTTTTCTTTTCTTTTCTTTTCTTTTGGAGGTGGGATTTTGCTGTGTTGCCCGGCTGATCTTGATCTCCTGTGCTCAAGCAGTCTTCCTGCCTGAGCTTCCAGAGTATCTGGAATTATCCGTGCTTACCACCAAACCTGGCTGGGACCCTCCTTTCCTTTTTCTGAATGAGTACGACCTCTTAGTTTTACACATACAGCATTTATGTTGTTTTCAGCCGCTCTCAGAAGCCTTGCAGTTCAATTAGCGTGAATCTGTCTGGCTTGTTAGAGTGTAGAAGTGTAGAAAACAGAACTTTTGTTCTCATGAAATCTTTAAAAAAAATATTTTATTCTGAGAGTAAGGATGGGCCAAAGAATACTGAATGAGATTTGGGCCATAGAATCATCTCATTCTAAGCAGGTCTGGTAGCCCTCTATTGTAGTTGGAAACCTGATGTCTGACCTTGGCCATTTTTTCCCAAATGGCTTATTGATTTTGGTGGTGAAAGTGAAGCAGCATAAATATTTCATGTGCCTTGTGAAAATAAATTCATGGAACTTTGAAGAAGCAAATGTCAGTGTTTCAGATTCTTTTGTTATTCAGAGTAAAAAGTCATAAAACTTAAAAGACATCACACACATGCTGCTTAAATAACAGTTTTGAGAGAAAAAGGTTTTTATCTAAAATGAACTCAATTTTTGTGTATTGTTTTACCCCAACAAAGGAATTAATCAGAAGTGAGGTGAAATATGCATGTGAATGGTCTTCTTTTATAGACTTGATACTTTTTATACCTGATGGCAGAATAAAGCCTGAGAAACATCTTGAAAATTTCAGAATGATGATGATGATGATGGGAATGGTTAATGTAAATTTGGCCCTATATGTCGGGGACTGCACCCAGCACTGTGTATGCTCTGTCTCCTTTAATTATTCTGACTTTCCTGTCAGGTGGGTGGGTCCTCATCTCCCTGTTTTATGGATGAAGTAGTACTTAATGAGGTCAAGTAAACTACCTAAGATCTCAAAGCTAGTGAGTGGTTGGTGTGACCTGGAAGTGGAACGCAAGCTTTAATTGGGTCCATGCATGTGAGCAGAGAAACCTGCCAGAGATGTTATTGGGTTGGACCTGCTTTGGTTGGACAGTCATTTTATTAGCTTATGCAGTTGTGTTATTGGTATTTGGTTTGTGTAACTGCCCTCTTTCAGTGGATCCGTATTAGACCATTAAACTATATACTTTTTGAGAGTGGAACAGTCTTTTATTTCTTTGTAACTGCACAGCGACTAAATCATTTATGAATGACATACGTAAAATGCTTTGATACAAAAAAAAAGGTGTTTTTTTTGTTTGTTTTTGTCTGAAAGAAGGTGGGGGGTGGACTCAGAGACTGTGATTGGGCTTTTCTTGTAGCTTTACCACAAAGGAGCAAAGGCTGGAGGTTGTGTGCCTCTGATCAGCACTCCTCCCTTCTGGAAATACTGGGGTTCCCTCCCTTGGTGTTTCAGCATTCCCACAATCTGACTTACATGACTGGTGCAGTGAGATTTTCTAATACACACCTTATACCTCAAGGCACAACAGAAGCCATTGCCAAAGTTGTCCTCACTTGCTTAATGGACAGGGGAAGACAAACTACATTTAAAAAAAAAAAATACAGAGACACCTTTCAGTGGGCTGATGTGAGCGAGCTGTCAAGATTCTCTATCAAATTAAAGGAGTTTCAAAAAAATTTACAGGCCGGGCACAGTGGTTCACACCTGTAATCCTGGCACTTTGGGAGGCTCAGGCAGGCAGATTACTTGAGCCTAGTAGTTTGAGACCAGCCTGGGCAACATGGTGAAACCTTGTCTCTACAACAAATATGAAAAAAATTAGCCGGGCTTGGTGGTGCGTGTTTGTAGTCCCAGCTACTCAGGAGGCTGAGGTGGGAGGATCACTTGAGCCTGGGAGGTCAAGGTTATGGCAAGCCACGATCGTGCCACTGCACTCCAACCTGGGTGACAGAGCGAGACCCTGTCTCAAACAAACAATACAAATATTAGAACCAGGAGAACTTCCTGGTTCTTTTAAATAACTACATGGTATTCTGCTGAGCTCATTGAACCAGACCCTAACTAATGTACTTCGGGATTGTTTTCGATCTTTTGTTATCACAAATAGTCTCCCAACAGTATTGTTGTTGCTTACATGTGTAAATCCACAGGTTAAAGTCCTGGCAGTGGGATTTGTTGTTTCAGAGGGTACGCGCACTGCTGATTTCATAGAAATTTCCAAATCGCTTTTCAAAGAGGTCGTACCAGTTTACTTCCCTCCCAATAATGTATGAGCATGTCTTAAACAGAAAGATCGCAGTGCTTGTGATAGGAGATGTTATCAACGTGTGATCAGAGGGCTGGGAAGCACAGGGCAAGGAGCTTGAGGAAGCTGAGAAGATGTCACGGAAGAGGAGTAATCCAAGCAGAGTTCTGAATGCTAAGTAAGAGTTTGCTGGGCAGCAAAAGGGGAAAAGTCATTTGATTCAGGCGGAAATGAAAGAATGCATCCTCCTATCCACATTTGTCTAACTAAATAAGGGCAAAGCTTCTTTCAGAGAAGTCAAGGAAATTTGTTATGTGCACGGAGAACTGTGAACCACATAATTTTCTCTGAATAAAGAGAAGGCCATTTATACCCCATGTAACCGTTTGTGAAAAATGATATTGCTCCACACAAAAAGCAGGAATTTAAATGCACACATCAGCTCTCTTCACAGATTGCTTATCTGTTTCTCAGAGTGTTAACAGTTGGTGTAGTAGGTGTTTAGTGTAGGGCAATGGGTTAAAGAGATTTAGCAGCTGCAAATCAGTTAAACAAGTTACTGGTGTGACTGCTGTGGCCTCCCCCTCCCTTTTATTCAGTTATTTACCACTTTATGTCTGTGCATCTGTAGGATTTTTAGAAAGCCACAAGGCAAATTTCTCAGCTTACATTTGGGATAAGAGTTGGGGGATAGTTTTATATTTGTGCATTTTGATTGGCATGGAATTTTAAAACTCTTTAGCATCCCTTATAATTGGATAAGCTATTTTGGTTTTATATTCTTGGGACCCAAGAATGCATCTAATGTGGATCTTTTCTGCTGGGTACTCCCAATTTCCAGGGAGCCTGAGGGCAATTTGAATTCAAATTAAGGGAGATCCTCTAACCAACTCAGTTTATACTCACACTTGGACTGTCTCAGGCCCCTTACAAGGGTCTCTCTGGCATCCCTACACTCCAGGAATTTTGCTTGGTTCTGAGAAACTCATGGATTCTATTTTAGGATTCCCGGTTTCCCAGCCAGGACTCACTCCCATGAGACAAAGAAATGACTTGAACCTGGAGGCTATCTTGGAATGTCTGTGTGTCTTCTAGGAACTTCCTGACCACATCCATATTTGGGGAGAAGATGCTTCCAAACCTTAGCTCACTGAGTGTGGGTTAGAGGGGGTTGGCTGAAAGAAGCCCCTCTAGGTTTTAGACACGGTTGGAAGGTATCTCAGACTCCAGAAGATTTGGAGGATCTCGGAGTCTCATTCTTCCTTATTTGAAACCCAAACTCTTATGCTTATGTCTGAAATGTTGACTACCCAGGTTCACAGGACTTTCTGGCTAGCATGTATTATTTCACTGCTTTCTTGGGCTTATTGTTTTGATGAGTCAGTGCTCAGATTTATCTGTAGCTAGCCCTGGGACAACTTCATCTGAGGGTATTCCTACTGGTTTTTCAGGCAAGGGAAGTGTCCATGAAACATTGCAATAGAAACCATCCCTGCCAAAGTTGATATTCTGATGGTGTGCCAAGCTTAAAATTGTTGTCGACCATATTTTTCTTTGGGGGAATAAATCATTCTCTTTGATCTCTGCATTCAGGTCATCCGAGCACCTGCTCACTAGAACCCGGGCCTATCTGAAGCTGAAATGTGAGGTAGGAGTCACTGCTATGGTGACTGCCTGCTTCCACTTTCAGGGAACCCTTCCCATCTGACAGGGCTTCTGGTCCTTGCCTAAGGCCTTTGCACTCTTGAAAACCTATTCTGTATCTAAATATTGGGGCTCTGAAGTGTAAACCCCAAATAAAACTCTAAGCTCCCTAACCAATGGAATGGACCCCTCCCCTCATCCAGATTTAACCTGAAAAACTAGTTCGGACCATGATAAACTGAGTTGTAATCAACTTTACATTTTCCAAACATCAAGTCTTCAGTGTCTTGATGGCCGTTCATGAACAACCACATTTTTTGAGGTTCTCATTGGAATCTGTGCATATAAAGCCCCGGACGTATTTAGGTCTCCAGAGTTGATGTTACTGAGTTATAATCACCTTTACGTTTTCCAAACATAAAAGGCTAATGGGGGTTGGACATGCCTTATTGTGAGTGGGATGAACTTCTGGCTGTTCCCCCCCCCTTTTCTTTTTAAAGCAACAGCTCCATTAGCACCAATTTTATAGTTAACTTTCTAGGTGACCTTTATAAGTCACTAAACCACTCTATGCCTCAGTTTCTTTTTCTTTTTCTTTTTGCTTCTTTTCTCTTTGAGGCAAGGGTCTGGCTCTGTTGCCCAAGCTTGAGTGTGGTGTGATGATCTTGGGCTTACTGCAACCTCTGCTTCCTGAGCTCAAGCGATCCTCCCACCTCAGCCTTCCCAGGGGTTAGGACTGCCAGTATGCATCACCATGCCTGGCTAATTTTTGTATTTTTTGTAGAGACAGGGTTTTACCATGTTGCCCAGGCTAGTTTCTTCACCTCATGCTAAATCTGATTTGAAATCATCTTCATGGCCTCATACTGGCCTCTCAATAATTTCTCACATTTCTGATTAATTTCATCTCGTTCTCCTTCTCCTAGACTCCTGGGCCATTTTCAATGATCCCCATCCCAACTCCCAGCTACTCAGTGCTCAGCAGCATGTGGATAGAAACATGGAGGAATTAAACACACCAAGCAAGGGCTTTTCATAAGTCCAGATTTCCATGAGAAACAACAAAGAGACAGGAAAGGACAGGATGAGGGTTAGGAAGGGGGTGTAACATATTAATAATTAGGTCTGATCTGATTTCACTTAGGCTTTTGCCACATAGGGCAGTTTTAATTTTTTTCTTTTCTTGTAACTGTCTAGACAAAGAGAATACTGGGGTCTCCCTGCAGGAATATGTTTGGGGCTTTATATGCACAGATTCCAGTGAGACCCTTGCAAAATGTGTTTGTTCATGAACGGCCATCTAGATACTGAAGACTTTCATGTTCGGAAGATGTAAAGTTGGTTATAACTCAACAACATCAACTCTGTAGGCCCAAGATGTGAGAATACTAGGTATTCTACTAGATTTTAGAAATTCTCCGTGCAGGCCGGGCGCGGTGGCTCACGCCTGTAATCCCAGCACTTTGGGAGGCCGAGACGGGCGGATCACAAGGTCAGGAGATCGAGACCATCCTGGCTGACATGGTGAAACCCCGTCTCTACTAAAAGTACAAAAAACCAGCCGGGCGAGGTGGCGGGCGCCTGTAGTCCCAGCTAATCGGGAGGCTGAGGCAGGAGAATGGCGTAAACCCAGGAGGCGGAGCTTGTAGTGAGCCGAGTGGGCGCCACTGCACTCCAGCCTGGGCGACAGAGCAAAGACTCCGTCTCAAAAAAAAAAAAAAAAAGAAATTCTCCGTGCAAAATATCATTCAGGATCCTCTTGTCTCTTCTCATCTTATTTTTTCCCATCTCTTTTGGAGGTGATGGTTTTAAGCCATAGATTTAAATTCAGTCCTTTTTTTTACAGAAATCACTGTATTTGATTCTAGAGAGGAGGGTTTTCAGTGCTTATCTCGAGAAGAGGGAGGACTAATCTACTAAGAGAATGATTCTCTGCCTACCCATCACTCTGCCAGTTATACTGGCAGAAACCAAAAGCCTCTTTTTTTCTTTTTTATTTACTTATTTATTTGTGAGACAGAGTTTCGCTCTTGTTGCCCAAGCTGGAGTGCGATGGCATGATCTCGGCTCACTGCAACCTCCGCCTCCTGAGTTCAAGCGATTCTCCTGCCTCAGCCTCCCAAGTAGCTGGGATTACAAGCACGTGCCACTATGCCCAGCTAATTTTTTGTGTTTACATTAGAAACGGGGTTTCATCATGTTGGCCAGGCTGGTCTCGAACTCCTGATCTTAGGTGATCCACCCACCTCGGCCTCCCAAAATTCTGGGATTACAGGGGTAAAGAAAATAACATTTATGTATTTAAAGAGATTCTGATAAATGGCTTTTTTTTGTTTGTTTTTGCTTTTTGTTGTTGTTGTTGTTAAGAAAAGCTATTGCTCTGTCACCCAGGCTGGAGTGCACGGCTCACTGCAGTCTCAACTCCTGGGCTCAAGTGACCCTCCTGCCTCAGCTTCCTGAGTAGCTGGGACTACAGGCATGTGCTGCCAAGCCCAGCTATTAATTTTTTGTACAGATGGGGTCCCACAGTGTTGCCCAGGCTGGTCTGATGGGGTCTCCATAGTGGGACCTCCTGGGCTCAAACAATCTTCCCACTTGGGCCTCCCAAGGTGTTGGAATTAGGCTGGGTGCAGTGGCTCACGCCTGTAATCCCAGCACTTTGGGAGGCTGAGGCAGGTGGATCACCTTAGGTCAGGAGTTAGAGACCAGTCTGGCCAACATAATGGAACCCTGTCTCTACTAAAAATACAAAAAATTAGTTGGGCATAGTGGTGGGTACCTGTAATCCCAACTACTCGGGAGGTTGAGGCAGGAGAATCGCTTGAACCCAGGAGGCAGAGGTTGCAGTGGGCCGAGATCATGCCACTGCACTCCAGCCTGGGCAATAGTGTGAGACTCTGTTTCCAAAAAAAAAAAAAAAAAAAAAGCGTTGGGATTACCCACTACATCCGGCCAAAATGGCAATTTTAAGGACATAGAATTATACTTGTGGGAATAAATTTTGTTGCTATGGCTTTAGAATTCAAACAAAAATCATTCTATTCATAGTGGAAAATTATTACAGTGCTCAAGTGTTAGTTTTCCACTAAGTATCTTAAAACCAAAGGTAAAGAACTACAATTTGTTAGGACAGAGAGCAAGAGATAGCAGAGTACTTCTGCATGTAGACAGTAGGTATAGAAGGAGAGCAAATTCCTAGTGATTATTCTGAAAGCCTACAATTTAAATGACCACTGCATATTGGTGGCAAGCCGCTGCCCCAGAGAGCACGGATTTTTCCTTCTTCTGTCTCCGTGAACAGAGGCTATTCTCACTGCCACGCCATCCACATCTCCAACAGTAAATAGTTCTGCAGGCTCAAGGGCTTGGGAGGGAACCAGGGCATTCCTAGAAGTTTAAGAAAAAATTCCATTGTCTCCATTTCCTCCCTTCTTGTCCATGTGCCCATGTTCATAAAAAGATAAAATGATCTTCTGGACATCCATCAGTGAAAAAGAGTTTTGTTTTTTTTTTAAAAGTCTCTGAGGCCAGGCACGGTGGCTCACACCTGTAATCCCAACAGTTTGGGAGGCCGAGGCAGATGGATCACTTGAGGTCAGGAGTTTGAGACCAGCCTGGCCAACATGGTGAAACCCCGTCTCTACTAAAAATACAAAAATTAGCCGGGCTGTGGTGGCGCATGTCTGTAATCCCAGCTACTCGGGAGGCTAAGGGAGGAGAATCTCTTGAACCTGGGAGGCGGAGGTTGCAGTGAGCTGTTATCAGGCCACTGTACTCCAGTCTGGGCAACAGAGGGAGACTCGTCTCAAAAAAAAAAAAAAAAAAAAGTCTCTGAGCAGCTGCAGCCTCAGGGGTAGGTGTGACCCAGGGCCTTGGCCTGGCTGAAGGTAAGAATAAGACCATAGAAGTATTGTCACAACTCTCCCCCACCTTCCTGAACAAAGGGGGATTTCTGCAAGAATGGTCCTGTAATTTACCCTATTTTAATTACAGTCCCAGAAACCACAGCTTTTCACTTCCTGGCCTTCCCATTCTCTGGGGAAATCCTAAAGGACTCCATTCTCTTGTGCTTCCCTTCCTCCAACCCCTAATCTGAGCTGGCTTGGAAAATACCTTGACATTTCTTAGGGTTAAAATTCTCCCCTGGCCTTTTTGGGAGTCACTTGGACTCCTTCGGTCTTTCCAGATCCTGCTGACTTCTGCCGAGCCCCTCCTTCCCATAAACAATCTCAACTCTCAGGACCAGGCCAAGCTGGAGAAAGAGCTCACCACCTGGGCTGTCTAGGCGGAGCCCTGGAATGGAGTGGCAGGTCTGGGCGTCAGGTCAGACATTTCCGGGTCACCAGGTGAGCCACTTTTATGATAGGAATGTGGCCCTTAGGAACACAACACCAGCCTTTTGAAGTAGCACTGCTGTGACTTGAGAGAGGGTGCGATTAGGGAAACAATTTTCAGTTTAAAGGCTGTTGTCTTAGTGAGTAGATGATCTTGGAAGAAACAGATGCTTTGGACAGCTTGTTAGTTTCTCATAGATGGCCTTTCTGAACTCATTTTCCTTTTTTTGGGTCTGTTAGAATTTGAGACATGGACTTTTGTGGAGGTTCTCATATGTGCTACATAAGAACATTTGAATCCTTCTGTTTTCTGAACAAAGAGGGGCTCTGTTTTCAAAGATATTGATAATCCTTTGCTTTACTTTTTCCTCTTGTGTTTTATAATCTTTCTCATATGTCCAAAGTTTGTATTATTTTACCAGAGTTCTAATATTAGCTAGAAATAGTAAAATATCCTCAGTTACAAACTTGGCCCCTGTGTATCTGTTGGGTCAGCTTTGATTGAACTCTTAGCTGAAGTTCAGTTCTGTCCCTAGTGATTCCCATTATGTCTTCTTAGATACTGTGTATATCCTGGTCTCTATATCAGGTTTGAAAGAGGTTGCGCTATAAATAAAGGGCACATTTATATCATCATGTTGTCTTGCTACCATGTATCTTCATGGATGGCCAAGACTAAGGCCATTAAAAAATTTTTTTAAGTTATTATTTTCTTTAGAGGTGGCGTCTTGCCCTGTCACCTAGGCTGGAAGGGCACTGGCACAATTATAGCTCACTGTAGCCTCCTGGGCTCAAGCTGTCCTCCAGCCTCAGCTTCCCATATAGTAGCGCACATTACTATAGGCGCACGTTACTGTCCCAGCCAATTTTTTATTTTTGTTTTTTGTAGAGATGGGGTCTCACTCTGTTGCCCAGGCTGACCCTGAACTCCTGGCCTCAAGTGATCCTCCCACCTGGGCCTCCCAAAGTGCTGGGATTACAAGTGTGAGCTACCACATCCAGGCAGTGAGGGCATTTTTGTAATTTCATCTCTAAACAGTGGATGCACACATGCTCTGGCCTGGTGTTTTTTCACACTGTGAGTGGTGACTTGGTAGGTAGTCAAGTCAGTATAATTAGTCATGACTAGCGTCTTGAAGAAAAGAAAATAGAATACGAACAAAAAATATCAGAGTGAATCACTCAAAGTAAGGATAAGAAATTTTTGTAAGACCTTTTTTACGTTTCATGAGTGTGCGTGTCCTGATACGAAATACGTTTCTTCCTGTGGATCTCAAAAAAGTTTCAAAACCTCTAGCATCCGCTCACGCCCCAGTTTAATCTCTTGCCATCTTTTACCCCAGGATTCAGGCATGTTGATTGACTGGACATTCTTAGACCCTGCTTCCCAAACCCCAGACCCTGCTCTTTATTCTGGGGCTGCCTGACCCTGCCCCCTTTTGCGTGGGTAACTACTGTTTGTTTGTTTTTTAAATTTTTTTCTAGTCCTGTGGCATCACAGTGGATAACTACTGTTATCTCCAAAATTAAAGTAGATGCCACCTCCCACAATAGCCTGCGCTGATCATGAAGGTCTCCTCACTGTGTTCGTTTAAGTCTCCCTGTGAGTTTTGTGGGTGTACTAGGCATGGCAATTTTTTTTTTTTTTTTTGTGGTGAAGTCAGGAAGAGAAAGAGAATAAAGAAGGACTCATATTAGTAAATACATTGCCGATAAATCAAATACAAGTAGGCCAGATTATAAGCTCACACTTATAATACCAGCACTTTGGGAGGCCCAGGTGGGTTGATTGCTTGAGGCCAGGCATTTAAGACCAGCCCATGCAACATAGTGATACTCTATCCCTACAAAAAAATAGAAAGAAAAATTAGCTGGGTATGGTGGCACGTGCCTGTGGTCCCAGCTACCCAGGAGTTTGGGGCAGGAGGTTTAGGAGGTCAAGATTACAGCGAGCTATGACTGCGTCACTGTACTATAGCCTGGGCAACAGAGCAAGACTCTGTCACAAATAAATGATAAATATATGTAAAATTCAGGTCCTTGTAAGTTATTCTTCAAAAGGGCATTAAAAGAGAACACATTTTCCTGATTGTGTGTGGGATACCTATTCATTGTAGACAATTTAGAAAATAAAGAAGAAAATAAATATGACTCATAGTTCTACCACTCAGAGCTAATGGTTGGCATTTTGATACTGTTTCTTTCCAGTTTTTCTTCTGTACAGATTTTTGTTTTACATAGCTGATTGCATGTATAATATTACCACCAGCCTTTTTTTTTTTTTTTTACATAACATCAAAAGATAAGTATATACCCCAAAAGCTAAATTTTAAGGGACACAATAAACTCTTATTTTAAATTATGGTAATTCTCTCTGTTGCTAGAGTGCTGGAGTGCTGGAGTGCCAGACTGGAGTGCAGTAGCACAGCCTCAACTCACTGCAGCTTCGGCTGCCTGGGCTCAAGAGATTCTGTCATGTCAGCTTCCCAAGTAGCTAGGACCCACAGACCTACACCATCACACCCAGCTAGTTTTTTAAAAAAATTATTTGTAGACAAGGTCTTGCTGTGTTGCCCGGGCTGGTCTCAAACTATTGGGCTCAAGCATTCCTCCCGCCTCAGCTTTCCAAAATGCTGAGATTACAGGTGTGAGCTTTGTTTGCTTAAAACAAGCATTACGGGCTGGGCATTGTGGCTCAAGGCTGTAATCCCACATTTAGGGAGGCCAACGCGGGTAGATCACTTGAACTCAGGAGGTCAAGGGTAGCCTGTGCAACATGGTGAAATCCCTGTCTGTACTAAAAATACAAAAAAAAAAAAGGTAGCCCAGCCCCAGTGTGGTGGCACAAGCCTGTAGTCGTAGTCTCAGCTACTTGGGAGACTGAGGTGGGATGATTGCCTGAGCCGGGGAAGTCAAGGCTGCAGTGAGCTGTGATGATGGCATTGCACTCCAGCCAGGGCGACTTAAGTGAGACCCTGTCTAAAACAAACAAACAAAAAGCATTATGGCCAAGTGCAGGGGCTCACACCTATAATCCCAGTGCTTTGGAAGGACAAGGCAAGAGGATTGCTTGAAGCTAGGAGTTCAAGACCAGCCTGGGTAACAGCAAGACCCTGTCTCTACAAAAAATGTTTTTGAAAAGTTAGCTGGGCATGGTGGTTGTCATCCCAGCACTTTGGGAAGCTGAGACAGGAGGATCACTTGAGTCCAGGAGTTTGAGATTATAGAGAGCTATGATAGAGCCACTGTACTCCAGCCTGGGTGACAGAGTGAGACCCTGTCTCTAAAATTAAAAATAAACAAACAAAAAAAGCATTAGAATATCTCTTGCTGGGATATCATATGTGATAAATTTTCTAGTATACAGGGTGAGGATTTCAGTAATGCTGTCTTGCCAGTAAGGAGAAACACAGGGAATAAGTCCCAGAATAGTGTAACAAGATGTCATAATTAATAGTAGCTAACATTTATGGGAACGTACAACACATCAGGAGCCGCACTCAGTACTTCACACGTGGTATTTGTTTAGTGTCTTTCAGTCCCTGGGTGCCAGAATTAAGAGCCCGGTATTCAGAGCATGGGTTCTGGAGCCAGAGGGGCCTGAGTTTAAGGCTCTTCGCTGCCACTCCCTAATTGTATGGACCTGGACTAGTTACTTACCCTCTCTAACCTCAGTTTCCCCAGCTGTAAAATAGGGTTAATAAAACATTTACATCACAAGATTGTTTTGAGGATTAAATAAATTGCTGTGAATTAGTACTTTGCGTGATGTCTGGCCCATGGTAAGTGTCCCATAAACATGAGTGTAGAAGGATAATTTAGTTTTAGATTAAAGATTTTGATGTTAGGGCATTTTCTGTCTTTGATCTTGCATATATGTAATCATTTGCCCAACCAGTCATTTCATATGGGAGGAAGTCGTGACCCAGGTTAGTTTGGGGTTGGGGAGAAGCAGGTTAGGAGCTACAGATCTTCACGTGGTGGCCCAGTGCTCTGTTTGTCTGACTTGTTACTTGCAGAGAAAGAGGACTACAAGGTAGAGGTCTGCAAACATCATCAATAAAGGGCTGAATAGTTAATATTTTAGGCTTCGTAGGCCACATATGGCTCTTTCAGCTACTCAGCTCTGCCATGGTATCATGTGAAAGCAGCCACAGACAAAAGACAAATGAATGCTGTGCTCCCATAAAACTTTATTCATGGACACTGCATTTGAATTTCAGATCATTTTCATGTATCTTGAAATACTACTTTTCATTTTTCTCTCATCTGTTTAAACATGTAAAACCATTCTTAGCTTAAACGTCATACAAAAACAAGCATTGCCTTCATGGACGAGCCTTTGGACTGACCTTGCCTTTTGTGGAGGTGGCATGACCAGGGTAACCTTTTTTTTTTTTTAATTCCAAGGACAGAGATAATTTTCTTCCATTTTTCCCAAGGTCTCCCCAAACTGACATTGGAAGCAGTTTGTCTTGAGATGAAGGGTTTTTAGGGACCTTGCTTTCTTTCTCTATTTTTTACCCAGTGAAGACAGTTGGCAAAGAGCTTGTCAGTTGAAATTTCAAACCCTGCTCTCTGGGATTTTTATGTTATATGGTGGAGACTAAATAAAATTAACCAGTGGGTATGGTCCCTCAAGATGTAAAAGTAAACCAAGTTTGCTGAAAGGCACTGAAAAGTATAAGCAAAGAAAAAAATGGATTAGAAAGGCACACTGTTAATAAACAGAACCCTCTTGCCAGAAAACACACAGGCTACTGTTTTTAGAGTCCGCTATTCCTGCAGCTGAAGTCAAGACATGTTTCAAATTCTTTAGGTTTTTTCTATTTCTTTTTTGGATTGGATAGGGGAAGTGATGGGGAAGAGGTGGTGTTAGAGAGAGGAGGGATGGAAATGTGTTCAGAGTCGTTGCTATTAGTTTTTTCTGTAAAGGTATATGTGCAAACCGAATTAATTGAACTTGATTTAATTAATCCAAGAGTATAAGTAGACAGGAAGGAACTTATTCGTCACATTGGAAACTATTGGGCATTGTTATGCTCACAGTATGACTTTCTTTCCAAGGATTATAGCCTCTCTTTTTATTTTCAAGAGCAATGGGCTTTTAGGCCGGGCTTGGTGGCTCATACCTGTAATCCCAACACTTTGAGAGGCTGAGGCGGGCAGATCACCTTAGGTCAGGAGTTCAAGACCAGCCTGGCCAACATGGTGAAACTCCATCTCTACTAAAAATACATAAATTAGCTGGGCATGGTGGTGGGCGCCTGTAATCCCAGCTACTCGGGAGGCTGAGGCAGGAGAATTGCCCGAACCTGGGAGGTGAAGGTTGCAGTGAGCCAAGAGATCAGGCCATTGTACTCCAGCCTGGGCAACAAGAGTGAAATTCCATCTCAAAAAAAAAAAAAAAAAGAAAAGAAACAAAAAGCAGTGGACTTTTGTGGAATGACGCCAATAGAGATGTGGTTCAGGAGGCCTTTTCTGAGCTAATCACCTACCTCATTTATGGGTGTTGGAATCCACAAAGCCGGAGGTTGAGGGGAAGCCTATGTTAGCCCAACAGAGTACAACTGTTTTCTATCACCCCAAGAATCGAAAACGATGGCCTTAACTCTTGGATACCATCCCACAGACTCCTCCTGTTTTGTTTTTCAACAGAAAACATCTTGTTTCATCATGCATGTTTAATAGAATAATTCAAATATGCCTCATAGAAATAATTAATACTTTTTCTTACCCTGAGAATAGCCAGAGATGATGACACTGTTTTTTCATACCCACTTAATTTTCATAAATTAAGAAGATTAATGCTCCCTGCATGTTCTTAGACAGATGTGAGAAAGATATATGTATATAGTAAAGTATTATTTTCCATGATTCTCTCTTGATCAAATAATTCTCTTCCTCTTCTTTCGTTTTGAGAGCTCTAAGATTGCTTGTAATTATCTGCTTTTGGGGGAAGCGAGAGAATATTGTTTTTTATATATTTACTGAAATCCACAAGGTAGGAAAATATTCTTTATAGAGTCCTGTAACAATTCCTAATTTCATCAGATAGTCCAGAGCAATGGCTCCCAAACATTTTTTGACCTTGAACTTCAGTAAGATGTATTTTTCTTGATAACCCAGAACATAAAAATACACACACACGCATGACCAGAGGGGAACACGGAAGTTCACTTTAGACTCAGATTTCTTCCAAAATCTACCATTAAGCTTTGGATAACTGGCCCAATGGTGGATTGCCTACTTTATTTGGCACACCAAGACTTCTGCCTGAGCAAGGATTCTAGATTGCATAGGTGACACTCTTGCCTAATCACGTTAGCAGCATCAGTAATGCAAACAAGGCATGATATATGGATTTACTGTTACCTTAATATTGACTTTGAAGGTTGGGCCTGGTGGTTCATACCTGTAATCCCTACACTTTGGGAGACCAAGATGGAAAGATTACTTGAAGCCACGAGTTTGAGATCAGCTTGGGCAACATGACTCCCGTGTCTATAAAAAATTAGCTGGGTGTGGTGGTGCATACCTGTAATCCCAGCTACTTAGGAGGCAGAGGCAGGAGGATCTCTTGCGCCTAAGAGGTCGAAGCTGCAGTGAGCTATGATTTCACCATGCACTCCAACCCGGGTGACAGAGTGAGACCCTGTCTCTCAAAAAAAAAAAAAGAAAAAGAAAAGTT
This sequence comes from Papio anubis, assembly GCF_008728515.1. Classification (NCBI taxonomy): domain Eukaryota; kingdom Metazoa; phylum Chordata; class Mammalia; order Primates; family Cercopithecidae; genus Papio; species Papio anubis. The sequence goes on along the minus strand of NC_044988.1, from coordinate 22,265,560 downwards.
TGCTTTGAAAACAGGTAAGTTCTCTAAATGTAACTTATTTACAGTGTGTGCTTTATATATTGGTCTGATTTGCCTTTTGTGGAGGTGGCATGACCAGGGTAACTTTTTTTTTTTTTTTAATTCCCAGGACTGAAATCATTTTCTTCCATTTTTCGCCAAGAAAATTTTCAATATTAATAAATTGAAATTCTCTCAGTTAGTTGAATGTATAAATGATTATTCACTATTGGAGATGTAAACTATTGTAATAATGATGATAACGAGTCTTGAATTTTAAGTATGAAAATTATTATATAAAGAGTAAACATTACAGGCATAGATTGAGAATTAACGTTGAGAGAGTGTGATTGCTAGTAATTTTGGAATCCATTGTATTCTTTGTGGAATTACTGTCAGTGACTTTATATCATCATCACTAAGCAAATCTTCAGGCCCAGGAGATGAAGAGGTTAAGTCTTGACCTCAGTTGGTTCCTATTAGGGAGGAAGGATAGTTTACTAATGTACCGGCAGCGTCACTACCGGCAGTAGAGACTCTGGCAGAGCTAGTGCAAAAACATCTTGCTTTTTCTACAGATCTCATTTTAGAGAGAGGATTTGTTTAGTTTTTACAAAAGTCCCATCAGGCTGCAGTTAATAGTACCAAGGAATTACCATTTTTGTCCGTTTATATCAGACTTTCAAAGTGAGTCTACTGGAGTTTTAGTCATAAGAGTGTAATTTTAATTATTTTTTTGGATAAAATTTCAGGTTTATTTATTTATTTTTTTGGTGGAGTCTCATTCTCTTACCCAGGCTAGAGTGCAATCTTGGCTCACTGCAGCCTCTACCTCCTGGGTTCAAGCGATACTCCTGCCTCAGCCTGCCAAGTAGCTGGGATTACAGGTGTCCGCCACCACGCCCGGCTAGTTTTTGTGTTTTTAGTAGAGATGGGGTTTCACTGTGTTGGCCAGCTGTTCTCCAACTCCCGATCTCAAGTGATCTGCCGGCCTCCACCTCCCAAAGTGCTGGGATTACAGGCGTGAGCCGCCACGCCCGGCCAGGTTTCAGGTTTATTCTTGTATCCCAGTCGTTCATTCCATTAAAGCCACATTTGGCTTTGGCAGATATTTATTTTAGCATTTGATCATTTGGCATTAGGCCAAAAAATGTGTATTTGGTAAATTTATTAATTAAATATTCATCCACCTGTCCATTCCCAATAAAACAAAATTTCACAAAACCATGATTTCTTCTATTATGTATAGTGTACACTGGTCTTTCTGACCCATTTAATTGTCTTAAAGTCAACTAAATTAGTTTCTCAATCTACTAATAGACCATGACCTTCAGTTGAAAAGTGTTGAGGTGACTCACTGTGTTGTGGGATTAGTGAAACAGTGAAGAGGGGTTATTTTTGTATGCAATATTTTCGTCCTACGGAAGATGACCGGAAGGGATTTCTAGTTATGTTCCACTCCCAAAAATGCAACTTAAGGTTTCAAGGCATGTTAAGACTAGTAAAAATAAATTAATGCTACCACCAAACAATTTTCTATAGTGTCTGTACTAGTTTACGCTCCCACTAGCAGTATCTGAGAATTCTATTTGTTCTATAATGCTTAGCAATGCTGGTATTGTTTTTAAATTAATGGACTAATTTTTTTTAGAGCAGTTTTAGTTTCACAGCAAAATTGAGTGGAAGGTACAGAGATTTCTCATATAACCCTGCTGCCCCACGTGTGTAGCCCCTCTATCATCAACATCCCTCACCAGAGATAACATTCTTAAAAAGACATTTGTTAGAATTGATGAATCTTCACTGACACATCCATGCATCACCATCATTCAGAATCCATAGTTTACGTTAGGGTTTGCTCTTGTTGATGTGGTTTCCGTGGGTTTGGACAAATGCGTAATGACAGTGATACTCTAATAAGCCATTAGAGTATCATACAGAGTAGTTTCACTGCCCTAAACGTCCACTGTGCACTGCCTGTTCAACTATACCTCCCCCAACCCTTGGCAACACTGATCTTTTTACTGTTTGCATAGTTTTGCCTTTTCCAGAATGTCATATAGTTGGAATCATATAGTACATAGCCTTTTCATGTTGACTTTTTGCTTCGTAATATGCATTTTCGTTTCCTCCATGTCTTTTCATGCCTTGATAGCTCATTTCTCTTTAGTGCTAAATAATATCCCATTGTCTGAATACACCACAGTTGATTTATCCCATTGTCAGTATTTTTCACTTTAGCCATCAGAGTGGGTATGTAGTAGTTATAGCCATTGTAAGTGAAGCCCATCTAAATGTCTCACGCTTCTTAACATTCTTAAAAAGACATAAGTGAAATAGTCCATCTATTACAGATGGCCAGGGGCTGATATTTTAAATAGTCATTTGTCTTGTTGTTTATTGTATGTCTGTCTCTTATAGTGAGCAGTTTCTTTCTTTCTTTTTCTTTTTTTTGAGACAGCATTTCACTGTCATCCAGGCTGGAGTGCAGTGGTGTGATCAAGGCTCACTGCAGCCTTGACCTGCTGGGCTCAAGTAGTCCTCCGACTTTAGCTTCCTGAATAGCTGGGACTATGGGTGTGTACCACCTGCCACCACACCTGGCTAATTTTTAAAATTTTTTGTAGAGCTGGGGTCTCATTGTGTTACCCATGCTGGTCTTGAACTCTTGGGCTCAAACAATCCTCCACTTTGGCCTCCCAAAGTGCTGGGATTACAGGTGTGAGCCACCGTGCCCGGCACCAACCCCTTTTTAGTGATGTCTGAGTGGCTTTCTTTAGAGTCTTCTCCAGTTCTTCACCAACAGGGAATAAAATAGGTTAGAAATTCTTTGTTCAAATTTGTAAGCTCCAAGCCCCTCTAAGTGCTGTTTCAGGGCCTCAAAAATGAGCTGACTCATACTCTGTTTGCATAACTTAGAGCAGAAATTTCACCTAGTTACCCTTTGCCTGTAGAATATCCTGTTGCAGAACGCTTCTCTCTGCCTTTACCATGCCTCTGCCACCATGGACAGGGATTCGTTTATGGAAGCCTAGGGTCATCCCAACTCTAGAGGAAAATACAGTGTTTGGCTGATGACTAGTGGACTCACCCTTCTCTTCAGGGACGCAGTGGGGTTGGACAGAACAGAGAAGGGTGGGACTGGCAAGGTGAGGAGCCGGTGAAGTGAGTCAGCAGGTGCACCACTGCTGTTGCTGTAATGGGAGTTTGCTGATCTTGCTTATGTGAGGAGACCAGCACTGCATAGATCCTTAGTGCTAATACATGCTGGTTCATGCAAGATTCACCAAAAGCCTCAGTCAAAAGATTGGACCTTTTTTTTAACCTTAATTCAATTGAATTCCAGGGTAATTTCAGGGTATTCATAGAGTCTTCTGAGCTCCACTTTTCCTCTTTGTTATATGTCACTAGACTTTGATGAGAAAATGATCAAGCTTGAGGGAGCCTGAGGAAAGCATCTAACTTAGCCTCCTTGCATATACAAGAACAAGTAAATTTGGAATTGATCAGTGCTTCCTCTTGGTGATCTATTAAGATGTTTACTGCTTTTTTTTTTTTGAGATGGAGTTTCTCCCTGTTGCCCAGGTTGGAGTACAATGGCGCGATCTCAGCTTGCTACAACCTCCCCTCCTGGGTTTAAGTGATTCTTCTGCTTCAGTCTCCTGAGTATCTGGGATTACAGGCGCGCACCACCACACCCAGCTAATTTTTTGTATCTTTAGTAGAGACGGGGTTTCACCATGTTGGCCAGGCTGGTCTCAAACTCCTCAAACTCCTGGCCAAACTCTCAAACTTTTGGCCCGCCTCGGCCTCCCAAAGTGCTGGGATTACAGGCATAAGCCACTGCGCCCAGCCTATTGCTTTTTTTTCACCTAAACCCATTGAATTTCACCTAAACCCATTTAGTTGGCATGGGATCTTGTTTCCAAAATTAGCCATAACACTTTTTTTTTTTTTTAAAAAAAAGATGTTTTCAGGGAAGATAATATAGAAACACAGAGTACTCTCATTTCTTCCCCTCGGCACATAAATGTATAGACCTATAGAACATTGCTCAAAATTGAAATAAATATGATGTAAAATGATCAATGAATTCAGTATTATTGTTTTGAGAGGAATAATATCCAGGGTTGTTAAACAGTAATCATAAAAGTCATCTGTGTTTCTTCTTTATGCATTTCTTTTATATTCTGAGGCTGTTTCTATTGCCTTCTTTCATTACCACTTGACTCAATTTTGAGGACGGAATAAATTAATCCCAGAACTTTTATAATGTACGGATGAAAAGGGACAAGAGGCTAATGTCCCAACATTAAGCAATAAATAAGTTTGTGTATGTGAAAGTGTTTTCTACAACAGATAGAATATTCATTTGCAAAATAGTCTAAGGAGTTGCCTGCTGTTCACTGTTCAGTATAAATCAAAATGCAAATAAATCTCACTTTCAGTTGTGGACATTTTAAGTAAGATGATCGTGAAAGATACAATTACAAAAATCAGTGGTTTAGTCACACTGTACATAGTTGTTTTCAGGTTCTGTACTTTTTATTGAATTTCACCTAAACCCATTTAGTTGACATGGGATCTTGTTTCCAAAAGTAGCCATAACACATCTCATCGCTGCCTTCCCTCGGAGGAACAAGAAAGTTCTATTGTTATTGATTTTGGTCACAAGTGGACTGCTTCCTTGTATAACTTCTCTTTGGAAAGTTTGAAGTAATCAAGATAACTAATCTCTGCTTTCAGGGAGACAATCTAGTCAGCAGAAAATACTGTATTTCTCCTGGCAGCTCCTCCTTCCGCTTGGTGTTTCCTTTCTTCAGTCTATATGAGTGAAAAACAAACTCCAGACCCAAAACAGTTTCCACTTTTGTGTGTGCGTGTTAAGCTCCTCTTAGCAGAGCAGGAGAGATGTGGCCCTGGAATTCTGCTGGTGAAAAGAGTGTTTTCTTGTAGCAGGGATCTGAGCTGCTCTTCTATGTTAAGATGTTTAGAAGGAGAATGATTCCTCCTCCCAATCCCAAATCACACTGTTACTGTTTTCATTGATTATAAAGGTAATACACACTTGGCGTAATGAATGTAAACAGTAAATGTCAAGTAGAATATGATGCCCCCACAATTGGTGTTCTCATTCAATGACTGTGTGTTTTGTTGACATAAACAGGATGGTACTTGCCCACTGTTCTAAACCTGCTTTTTTGTGTGTAGATTATTTTCTATGTCAGTGTCTGTGGTTCTGTCTGCAGCATTTTTTTTTTCTCTCTCTCTTTTTTTGTTTTGATATAGGGTCTTGCTCTGTTACCCAAGCTGGAGTGCAATGGTGCAGTCTTGCCCACTGCAACCTCCGCCTTCTGGGTTCAAGCCATCCTCCCACCTCAGCCTCCCCAGTAGCTGGTATTACAAGTGCCTATCACCATGCCCGGCTAATTTTTGTATTTCTTGTAGAGATGGGGTTTTGCTATGTTGCCCAGGCTAGGCAACGCTTTTTGTTAATTGACAAGTAAAAATTGTATACATTTATGGTATACAACATAATGTTTTGATATGCATACATTGTGGAATGACTAAATCAAGCTAATTAACGTGTGTTACATTATTTTTTTGTGGTGAGAACACTTCATATCTACTCTCAGCATTTTCAAGTATATAATAGATTGTTATTAACTAGTCACCATGATGTAGACTAGATCTCTTGAACTTGTTCCTGCTAACAGAAATTTGTGTTCTTTAACCAACATCCCCCCAAGTCTCCCTACCCACCAGCCTCTGGCAACCACCATATTACTGTCTGTTTCTATGAGTTCAACGTTTTTAGATCCCACATATATGAGTGAAATCATGCAGTATTTGTCTCTCCATGCCTGGCTAATTCACATAATGTTCTTCAGGTTCATCCATGTTGTCACAAATGACAGGATCTCTTTTAAGACTGAATAGTCTAGTGTGTGTGTGTGTGTGCGCGCGCGCGCACATATCACATTTTAAAAATTCATTCTGCCATTGATGGACACGTAGGTTGACTTCCTATCTTGGTTATTATGAATAATGTGCAGGGTTCTTTTTAAAATGACTGTGTCTTGTGGACAAATCAGAGTTTATTTACATAATCCCCTTTTAATGGACGTTAAGTCAATCCATTTTCTGATATTCTAAACCTGCAACGTGGGGGAAATTAAAATAATATTAAAAATCAGTTTCTCAGTCGCATGAACCACTTTTCTCATGCCCAGAAGCTACATGTGACCAGCACAGATGTAGAACTTTTCTGTTATTGTGTGAAGTTATGTCAGACAGTACTGTTGTCAACTACTGGTTTCAGACTTCTAAATTTTTATTTAATTGAATTGTTTTTTTTTTTTTTTTTTTTGGAGACAGGGTCTCGCTCTGTCACTCAGGCTGGAGTGCAGTGGTGCAATCTCAGCTCACTGCAACCTCCACCTCCCGGGTTCAAGCGATTCTCCTGCCTCCCACCTCTTGAGTAGCTGGGAATACAGGTCTGCACCACCAAGCCTGGCTAATTTTTGTATTTTTAGTAGAGATGGAATTTCGCCATGTTGGCCAGGCTAGTCTCAAACTCCTGGCCTCAAACAGTCCACCTGCCTTGGCCTCCCAAAGTGCTGGGATTACAGGCATGATCCACCATGCCTGGCCTCAGACTTTTTAAAATTCCTGCTTCCATCTATTCCTTTCTTCATGCTTCATTCATTACTTCATTCATTCATTCATTAATTACTGAGTTCCTCGTATGTGCCAGGCACTGTGGTAGCTACTCGGGTGTCTCATTCAGAAAACAACAAAAATACTTGTCTTCATAACGCTTACAGTTGATCCACAAAAGGTTTTTGAGTACTCAGTCTATATAAATGCATATGAATTTATAAGTTGTGTATATATTATTCTATGCTGTTATATCATAAAACATGTTCAAATAGGAATAGAAAAGAATAAGAAGGATAAAAATGTAAATATTTTCTGAGGTAGTCTTCCCGTATCCCACCTTGGAGGCCACTGTTCTGCATGATTTTCTTCTCTTAGATAATCATCTTAAAGGTTCTTCTAGTGTTGCAACTGAGCTTTTATTTATTATTATTGTTATATTTTGAGGCAGAGTCTTGCTCTGTTGCCTAGGCTGGAGTGTGGTGGCACGATCTCAGCTCACTGTAACCTCCAGCTCCTGGGTTCAGGCTATTCTCCTGCCTCAGCCTCCCGAGTAGCTCGGACTATAGGTGCATGCCACCACGCCTGGCTAATTTTTATATGTTTAGTAGAGATGGGGTTTCACCATGTTGACCAGACTGGTCTCGAACCCCTGACCTCAAGTGATCCACTTGTCTTGGCCTCCCAAAGCTTTTAAATAGCTATCAAATAGATAGTCCTTCTATTTTGGTATCTATTCTAAATCTATTTATTTTATTAAAAGAACATCTCCCCCCCCCTTTTTTTTTGCTATCTATAGGCTTTTTTTCCTATACTGTTTGAGTTTGTTAATTTACTTTATACAGCTGACCTTCTGTATCCACTGGTTCCACATCTACAGATTCAACCAACTGTGAATCAAACATATTCAGGAAAAACTACTAAAAAATAACAATACTGTTCAGGCGTGGTGGCTCATGCCTGTAATCCCAGCACTTTGGGAGTCTGAGGCAGGCGGATCGCTTAAAGTCAGGAGTTCGAGACCAGCCTGGCCAACATGGCAAAGCCCCGACTCTACTAAAAATATAAAAATTAGCTGGGTATGGTGGCAGGTGCCTGTAGTCCCCATCACTCGGGAGGCTGAGGCAGGAGAATCTCTTGAACCTGGGAGGTGGAGGTTGCAGTGAGCCGAGATTGCGCCACTGCATTCCAGCCTGGGTGAAAGAGTGAGAATCTGTTTCAAATAATATAATAATAACACAATAATACAAATAATTTCAGTATAACAACTATTTACATAGTATGTACATTGTATTAGGCATAATAAGTAAAAATGATTTCAAGTATATGGGAGGATGTATATATGTGCAAATACTATGCCATTTTATGTAAAAGTCTTGAACGTCCATGGATTTTGGTATCCATCGTGGTTCTAGAACTGGTGCCCTTGGATACTGAGGGATGATTATACTCATTTAGCAAATATTAATTAAGTTCTATGTGCCAGTTAGGTGCTGGGAAATTGACCAAGTTAGAGTTCCTGCCCTCAAATGAGACAGGTAGCAAATCAGCAATTATTGCTCAGAGTGTTATGGAAATGCAGTCTACAAGGAGAGAAAGGAGGAAGGATTGTTTGGCGGGAAGGCGGGCAATTCTCAGGCATGTGACCTCGTTGCCTCTTTTCTGTTTTGGGACTTAATGGACTCATAGGTTTCTCCAATGGTCCTTTTTTTTTTCCTCCATGGTATTTTCTTTTCTTTTGGAAAATATAAAATTCCAACCCGCTAATTTAAGCATATCAAACCAATGTAGATTATCACATTAAGGATTTGTTTATGTTAAGATGGTCATGTTTATATTTTTAAACTTAGATCTCAGGGTTGGAAGGACTCTGTATAGGACAGAACCGAAGCACAAATAATTATGTAGCTCTTGCTGTTAGAAGGAAGCAAAGTCATCTTTCAGAGGTGTGCGTCTGTTCATACATTCACTTAAGAAATATTAAAAAATATCTCCTATGTGGAAAAGGCATTCAATTCTGAAACACAATTCTCCCACAGGCTTTTTTTTCTTGGATAGAGATATTTCAGTCAATGTTTTTATAATGACAATAGTTGCTGCTGGTACTTATATAATTTTTCTATGTAGTCACATTGATGTATATAGTGATGTATTTTTTAAATTTATTTTTTCATTGACAGATAATTGTACATATTCATGGGCTACATAGTGATGTTTTGATACATATAATGTATAGTGATCAGATCAGGGTAATTAGCATATTCATCATCTTAAACATTTATCATTTCTTAGTATTGGGAAATTTAATATCTTCCTGCTAGCTGTTTGAACTATATAATAATTGTTAGCTATGGCCATCTTACAGTGGTATAGAACACTGGAACTTATTCCTCCTATCTAAGTGTGATTTTATATCCTTTAGCAAATCTCTCCCTGTCCTTCCTTTCTCTCTAGCCTTTCCAGCCTCTAGTAGCCTCTATTCTACTTGATCACATGGGTTTTTAATTAGGGAATTCTGAAGGATATAATGAATAATGCTATTAAGAGCAAATTCAGGAATGAAAAATTCAGTTGTTGTTTTTTCTTCCTTTTTTAGGGCAAGTTAAAGTCTTCAGAGCCCTGTACACGTTTGAACCCAGAACTGTAAGTGTTCAGTTTTTAACTTTTGAAATTGACAGAAAAACCTAAGATGATTTTATTTAGACATTTCCTCTGGTGTGAATGGTCTGCCTTTTCTTTGATAAACCTAGGTACTTCTCAGGAATGGATGTTGGGTGCAGAGCTGTGCAAGTTAAGTCCCGGCTGATTTGCATGTCTTCTGCATCTTGAGGTCATGTCTGTCTTGTAAAGCTTCTCCCCACATAGTGACACCACCTGCTTTCAAATTGACAAGTGACTTGCATATAAAGCATGGCGACCCTATTTTAGTCATCCTTCTGCTGAATCTCGTACTAACCTTCCTTCATTCTCCTCTTGACCTTCTACCTCAAAATAGCTCATAATGGTACCCACTGCTAGCCTTCCAGAACAATTTTTTATTTCTTTGCAGTGTGCATTTTCATTGTTATAGTTTCTGGTATCCATCCATTTATCTGTGGTTTATTAAGCATCTATTATATGCCAGACACTGGTCCAGGCCTTGGTACTAGTGCCGGGACAACAGAAAGGATGCTCTCATAGAGCTTGCATCCAGTGGAGAGAGACAGAGAGTAAGCAGACAAATGAATGTGACTGTCAAGGGCTAAGTACTCTGGAGAAAAATAAGGAGGGTGAGGGGCAAAGAAGTGAATGGAGAAAAGAGTGCTGTCTTCGATAGCATGTTCAGAGATGGCCTTTCTATAAAGGTGGCATCGGGGGAGAGACTTGAAGGAAGTGAGGGAGCAACAAGTGCAAGCAGCATCCTTGGTGGATGCTAGAATAGAAAAAGCAGGGAAGACAGCATGGAGAGGGTGGTGGGAGACTGCTTCTGAGAGTTGGGGTGAACTGGAAGGGCAAAGCATTTAGGGCCTGTGGATCTCATTTCAATTTTGCTCTGGGTAAGATTGGAGGTGAGTAGATGGTTTTGATACAGGAGTGACTAGATGGTGAAGCAGGGAGTTGAGACAGGAGGGAAAGGAAAGAAACCAAGAAGATTTCTCGGGGAGAAGGGGTGTATGAGTCCGTTTTTACTCTGCTGATAAAGACGTACCCGAGACTGGGTAATTTATAGAGAAAAAGAGGTTTAATGGACTCACAGTCATGGCGGAAGGCAAAGGCATGTCTTACATGGCAGCAGACAAGAGAGAATGAGAACCAAGTGCAAGGGGAAACCCCTTATAAAATCAACACATCTTGTGAGACTTATTCACTACCACGAGAACGGTATGGGGGAAACTGCTCCCATGATTCAGTTATCTCCCACCAGGTCCCTCCCACAACACATGGGGATTATGGGACCTACAATTCAAGGTGTGATTTGGGTGGTGACACAGCAAAACCGTATCAAGGAGAAACCTGCTATCCTTGACTTTTCTCTCATATATGCTAGGGACCAGAGCTTTCTCTCTGTGGGCAGTCAGCTTGCTGCCGGCTTCATCTGGGTTTGTCCCAGACCCCACTGTTCCCAAAGTTAGAGGCAACTCAGAAGGTCACACAGAGCAAGTGACACTGAACATCAGTTCGCTGCCATCAGGCCGGGGCCTGACTTCAAATCCCAAATCTGTCTTTTACTTACTGCATGAATTTTCTTACCTCACAGCCATTGATTTCTCATGTGAAAATAGGGATACCGTTCTGCAGTGGCACCATGCCGTGAGCGTGGAGTGGGGTGAATATTGAAGGCCTACCACATGGTGAGCACCAAAAAATGGTAGCCACTAATAGACTAACACGGGAGTGTGCATATTCAGACAGTTCTCCCAAGAGTTTGTCCACGAAATGTTTCTGGAACAAGAAAGGTGGGGTTTTTATTCTTCTCACCAAGAGATTCCACTGACAACTCTCCTGTGTTGGTGAGGGATTGGGAGTGGGTAGTGTTAGTTTACTGAGCCTGCCATAACAAAGTTCTACAGACTGGGTGGCTTAACCAAAAGAAATTTATTTTCTCACAATTTCGGGAGCTAGAAGACAGAGATCAAGGTGTCTGCAGGGTTGGTTTCTTCTGAGGCCTTGCTCTTTGGCTTCTAGATGTTGTACTTCTCTCTACATCTTCTCATGGTCTTTCCCCATGTGTCTGTGTTTTCATCTCCTCTTCTTATAAAGATGTGAGTCATTGGATTAGGGCTCACCCTAAAGACCTCATTTTAACTTAATTAACTCTTTAAAGTCCTTATCTCCAAATACACTCATATTTGGAAGTACGGATGCTCTTCAACTTTTGATGAACCCAGTAAACTCATTGTAAGACAAAAAAATCCGTAAGTCAAAGATGCATTTAATACCCCGATAAGCCCATCGTAAAGTTGACAAATTGTTAAGTTGGATCATCGTATGTCAGGGGCATCTGTACTGGGGGTTTGGACTCTAACGTAAGAATCTGAAGTAGGGAGAGGGCACAGAGAGCCCATAACAGGGAAGTGTGAGGCCCAGGGCTGTTGTCTTTAAGCCCTGCTCACAGGGAGCGCTGTCATTTTATGCCTCGGCTTGTCCTTATCAGTTGTGTCCTGGTTGGTTGCATGACCCTAAGAGGGATAAGAGTGAGAGAGGTTAGGGGTGGTCAGGTGCCAGCCTGGGCCACTCAATGAATAGACCATTCTCTGCTGCCTCTGTGAATCTAGAATGGGACCTGCATTTACTTTGTTTTGAGGCTTGAGGTGACTCCTGACTCTATCTCCTCTCTTAGTATGCTTCGTTGTCCCCGCCTTTGTCCTTTCTCACCAACCTCCTCCTTCCCCTTTGCTTCCTCATGACCTCACTTCCCACCTACTGACTTAGCTCCTCCATTCCGTCTGTAGTCTGAGCTAGATTGGCATTCCTCAAAGGTGGCTTTGCTTCCACCTCCTGCTTCAATCTTTTATTTGACTAGAGATATCGTCCTCTATAGTCCAGTCCCTATTCCAGCCCCGCTGTGCTCTGCTCCTTCCTGTTCTTGAACTATCCCGTCTGGAGGTGACTCACAGCAGAACCTATCTCTCAACCCTTTCTAGACCCGTGGCCCTGTCCCTTCCAAGCTCACCTTACATACTTCCTCTTCTGTAAAGACTTTTCTGACCACCCCAGCTGGAGGTGGACTCCCTCTCCCGCCTCTGAACTTCCACACTTGGTATTTCAGTCCTGCTCACAGGCACGGCATCTGAAGAAGCAGGGTAGCACCAGGTTCAGAGCCCGTACTAGGGTTCAGAACCAGCTCCACTTCTTGAGCAGCTGTTTGACCTTGAGGAAATTACCGAACCTCTCTGTCACAGTGTTCTCATCTGTAAGGTGAGGATAATAATTGTCCCACCGGGTTTTAATGAGAATTAGATGAGATTAATTGCATAAAGCTGCTATTACTACTATTAAGGAGTACTTGTTACTAGTGAAGGAATAGTGGTTGCTGTATTAGTAGACATTTAACAGATATTTTTGATGGGTTGTGTATTGATTTATTTACTTCCAGTTCTACTCCAAAATGGAGTTTCTCCACTGCTTTTAAAAAGATCTTAGTTATGATTGCATATACATTTAATTCATTAGGCTTTAAAAAATATTCAATATTTAAAATGTTGTATTTTTAATATTTTTAGTCCCAAGGATTGTAGGCTGCAGTCAGTAATGACCACCTCAAGCCCTGTTGCCGCCATATTTCTCCCCTGTTCAGCTCCCTTCAATCCCGGTCTGAAGTGGGTAGCATCTAGCACAGCAGGCAGCCTCTAGCTCCCACAGGCCTTCCTGACTGGTAAAGTGCCATGCCATACCCATTGTTAAATTTTGAATATCATTCCAGAACTAGATTTGTCTTACCTTCTTTTTCTGAATGAGAATTTCTGTTGGAAGCTGTTTGGTCTTTCTCCCCTCTGACCAGCAGCCGTCTTCTCTGGAGGGATAGATACACCACAGCATATCCCACGCTGACCTGGCCTCCTCGAAGTCAGTGGGACCAGGCAATATTGAAAGGCTGAGGTGGGCTCTGAGGGACATTGCTGGCATGTGCAGCCCCCCAGGCAGGCCTGGGTCCAGTGTTAAGCTCCTGTTCCCCCTCGGGAGATGGGGACAGCAATGCCCAACCCCAGTCTTGGGGATCCATTGAACTGGAAGAACGCTGGGTAGCTCCTGGTTCTTCTTGCCAACCCATTTCTCATCTGTCTTGCTTAAAGGCAAGGGTGTCTTGGCACCACCCAGCCCCATTTGGTTCTTTTTTCTCACCCAGCTCCTTTCAATAAAGTGTCAACCACAGACCTGGCTGGACTGGATTGACGAGTGTCAAGACAGACTGATGAGGAGAGAACAGAATTTCCTGTGTGGTTGAGGCGCATTGATTTCCAAAGGGAAGCCAGCAGGACCCTGCTCTGTCGTGTAAAGGTTGCTGGGCTGCACTAGGTTAACAGAGCCACGTGTAGAGGAAGGAGACTGGGAATCTGAGAGCTGAGGTAGGAGCCCAGCCCTGCCACTTAGGCTGATTTGCAGAGATTCTTTAACTTCTCTAAGCCTGGTTGTGAAATAGAGATTGTATCCATGACCCAGCCAAGCCTAGTGAGTTGTGAGGACTAAATGAGGTCAAGTATACTTTGCAAGTAAAATATGCTGCCATTGGTTTTGTTGTACTGCACTATAGGGGTGGGGGAGTTGGGAGTGGATAGAGACAGGTATTTTCCAAGGCGGCCAGCTTTTAATCTGGTCATGACACCATGATGGCCAATAATGGCTGTGTGTGATGCCTTTTGTATGAGAGAAAGCATAGGTGGTGGGTAAGAGCAGGGACTCCGTAATCTGACTTAGAGTTCAAGTGCAGGTTCTACCATGTACCTGCTCTATCGCCTTGGACAGGTTTCTCATCTATAACATGATGATAAGAATAGCACCCACTTCATATAGTGTTCTTGGTGAGGAGCAAATTAGTTAATATTTCTGAATGCCCAGACCACTACGTAGCACATAATATAGACAATAAAGTGTTAAATAAAAACATCTGGCCGGGCGCGGTGGCTCAAGCTTGTAATCCCAGCACTTTGGGAGGCCGAGACGGGCGGATCACGAGGTCAGGCGATCGAGACCATCCTGGCTAACACGATGAAACCCCGTCTCTACTAAAAGATACAAAAAACTAGCCGGGCGTGGTGGCGGGCGCCTGTAGTCCCAGCTACTCCGGAGGCTGAGGCAGGAGAATGGCGTGAACCCGGGAGGCGGAGCTTGCAGTGAGCCGAGATCGGGCCACTGCAATCCAGCCTGGGCGACAGAGCGAGACTCCGTCTCAAAAAAAAAAAAAAAACAAACAAACAAAAACATCTGTGGAGAATTTGTTTTCTCTTTTTATGAATTTTGAGGGCTTCAGACTAACAAATGTGAAAAATTTCAAAAGTATATCAGTTTTTCTAAACTTTTCATAAAGTATATTTGCATAAACCAACAAAATTAATGCCTTGGGAATTATATGTTACCAAGAATATATGGAATGGGAATGGGAATATATGTTACTAAGTGTGTACTCTTTGCTGTAACATCCCAGTGGACAATAGCTTTCTTATTCTGATACCTTGTTGTTGTTCAAGGAGAGAGGAAAGGAGGAATGTGGTTAAAAAACAAAGAATAAGCTGGACATGGGGAAGTGCATACTTCATTATGTTACTGTTTTCCCATTTCTGTTCCCTGACTATGATGCTGGGAATTTAAAAGTAGATGCTCGTTGAACAATTTACATCAGGTATCCTGCTAGTGGTTTCTTAATGGAAAATGTGAATATTGCAGGTGAAATCTGTTTTTAAAACCACGAAATTACCGTGTTGTATGTACTGCCACCAACACTGCGAAGAATTTAGTAGACTACCTACTTAGCTAGATTAGGAAAACGTGTCCCTGGTTTCTTTGGAAGAAGATATTTTACGAGTAGTAGCATTCTGTGTCTGGGAGCTATGGATTAAAAGAGAATAAACTGTTGACTGTAATTTCTCGGGATGAAAAAATGAGGTCACTTTTTGCCTGACTGAAATGGACTGCCTGTTCTCTTTGCCTCCGTTGAAAAACAAGTCTGACCTAATGGGCGGCTTGTGGCAGACACCACTATTGAACGGCCCCCATTAATTCAAAAACCGAAATGGCACTGAGAGGTATCGAAGCGACTGGCGCTCAGTGGTCTTTCTCAAATGATGCACTTTCCCAAACCACAGAGGACAAGAATTACTTGAAAGACATTAAGAGTTTTAACTATTTTGGGCCTTATTACTTTTTTAAAAAAATTGAGGTAAAATTCACATAAAATTAACTATTTAAAAAATTTTTAATTTCTATG
Source organism: Papio anubis (assembly GCF_008728515.1). Classification (NCBI taxonomy): domain Eukaryota; kingdom Metazoa; phylum Chordata; class Mammalia; order Primates; family Cercopithecidae; genus Papio; species Papio anubis. Next base: position 22,250,001 of record NC_044988.1, on the reverse strand, counting down.
AGTACATAGTAGGAGTATATATTTATGAGGCATATGAGATGATTGGATACAGGCGTGCCATGTGGAATCATCACATCATGGGATATTAAGTATCCATCCCCTCAAGTGTTTGTCCTTTGTGTTACAGACAATCCAATTATACTCTTTCAGTTATTTTAAAATGTACGATTATTATTGACTATAGTTATCCCATTGTGCTATCAAATAATAGGTCTTACTATTTCTTCTTAAATTTTTTTTGTACCCATTAACCATCCCAGTCTCCTCCCAGGTTTTCCCATTACCCTTCCCAGCCTCAGGTAGCCATACGTCTACTCTCTATGTCCATGAGTTCAATTGTTTTGATTTTCAGATCTCACAAATAAGTGAGAACATGCGATGTTTGTCTTTCTGTGCCTGGCTTATTTCCAAATTAACCATTTTAAAGTGAATCATTCAGTGGTGTTTAGTACATTTACAATTCATTACCTCTGTGTAGTTCTAAAACATTTTCATCATCCTACAGATTAACCCTGTACCCATTAAACAGTTACTCCCTATTCCCCCTGTTTTATTGCTTGTTTTTATAAGAAAGAGTCATTACCATGATTGTGTGTGTGTGCGCTTTGTTTTTAAAAGCTATTTGTTTGGTACTTTTTCATAATGTGTTTTGTTTGTTTAAAGGGTGAGTGGTTTTATTAAATGGAAATTTAGGGAGATTTGACTTTTGTGATTTTTAGAAGGAGGGTAAAACTGTAGGGAAAGATGACTTCTTAACTTCTTGACAGTACTGTTTGAGGAGGACACTGTTTATTGTAAGACATAACTGAGTGAGATTAACTTTGGGAGACGTGCTCAGTAAGAATAGCCCGGGACAGCTCAAAGATGGGACAGACCTCTTCATGGCATTGAACTCTTTCAAGTTCCAGGAAATGAAAAGTTGCTCCAGGAAAATGTTGCTGCCCACATGTCCTATTTTCCTTATACTCTTCTTCTTCCTTCATTTTCCCCTCCCAGGCCTTAGCACCATCTAAAGGAGAGTCAGAGGGTGTTAAAATTGCCAACAAAGGCCAACCTTAATGTTGTGGGGGTGAGTGGTGGTGGTTGCTGAGTCCAGCTGGGATGCTGTGGTGGGGAGAGAGCCATCTTTCTGGCCTCTCTGGGAGTGATCCAGTTTACATCAAAATAAATACTAAAGGAAATAGTTTCTTTACCTAATCACTTTCTGTATCTACCACATATTGGTAGTAATAGTGATCATTGATCATTAGAACATTTTAGAGACAGGTTTGAGAGAATATTAGTGGTTATTAATTTCTTTTTTCCCAAATTCAAGCAACAAAAATAAAAAGTAAAAACTTATTTCAAATAATATCAAAATGTATGTCACAAGGTCTAGTACATATAACTAATTTTCCATAGTTTGTGCTATGTGTCAGACTAGTCTGTGCAAATCAAAGTGTAAAAGCAATATATGTTTCAGAAAATTACCTTTTAAAGGACTTTAGCCATTTGGGGGCATCAATAATCATCATTTGCTAATTTTTATATTTGAATGCATAATGCATCTAAATATTTTCATGTATTATGGTTGCTTAAAGCATGTTATGGCTGATAATAGCCTTAATTTACATTCATGGAGAAATATAGTAAGAATGTAGATCAGCCTTAAAACTAAATAAATTACTAGTGCAGAATCATATTTACTGCCCTAGTCTGCTACTGAGAGGAGGTAAACAAATGGAAAAATGAATGGATGAAATATTTTAATTTTATTTATTAAAACAATTTTTTGAGACAGAGTCTCACTCTGTCGCTCAGGCCGGAGTGCAGTGGTGTAATCTCAACTCACTGCAACCTCTCCCTCCCAGGTTCAAGTGATTCTCATATCTCAGCCTCCTGAGTAGCTGGGATTATAAGTGTGCACCACCACGCCTGGCACATTTTTTGTGTGTGTTTTTAGTAGACATGGGGTTTCACCATGTTGGCCAGGCTGGTCTTGAATGCCTGTCCTTAAGTGATCTGCCCACCTCAGCCTCCCAAAGTGCAGGAATTGTGCAGGCGTGAGCTACCACACCTGGCTGGGTGAAGTAATTTTCACTAGCATAATTTTGATTTATATGGAACAGTAATTATAATCACAAACATCAGAGCCTTTCTTTTAATAGTATTTTTCCCACCTAAACTATGAAAGCAACACATGCTCATGACAGAATTTGGAAATTTTTCTGTGTCTATTTAATGCATAGTTGTGTTCTTATGACATGTGAAATTTGTGTCCTACATTTTTCATCCACCATGATGATGTAAATATTTCCTAATATCTGAAATTTGCTCTCAGTAGGCATCACCCTACTTACTTACAAAGTCACGGCAAGTGTTATCTACTAATGGGGAAAAGATGTTTAAAATGTGTATCTTTATTCAGAGAGGTTTTTTTTTTTTTTTTTTTTTTTTGAGACGGGGTCTCGCTCTGTCACCCAGGCTGGAGTGCTGTGGCATGATCTCGGCTCACCACAACCTCTGCCTCCCGGGTTCAAGCAATTCTCTGCCTCAGCCTCCCGAGTAGCTGGGATTACAGGCATCCACCACCACACCCAGCTAATTTTTGTATTTTTAGTAGAGACGGAGTTTCACCATCTTGGCCAGGCTGGTCTTGAACTCCTGACCTCATGAACCACCTGCCTCGGCCTCACAAAGTGCTGGGATTACAGGCATGAGCCACTGCACCTGGCCTCAGAAAGTTTTTAGAACATTTGGTTGGTACAGGCCAGAGCACATATGGTTGGTGTAATTAGCCAACTCCTTAGAGCTGCTTGGGGTTTCTGGACTGCCTGAGTTACTGCTTCATATCTTTTAGCTCTTTAGCCTTATTCATGGTTGAATTACATATTAACTTTTCTCATACAGAAAATGTTCATTCTCCCTGAACATGAAGAGTTAGGACAATGATTTTCTCGTAATAAGCAGATAGCAGATGTTGATCTTAAAGTGTTCCAGGATTGAGGCCTTGTTTAAGAGAAAACCAAGCTTCTGGCTGTTTTTCATGATTCTAATTCTAGACATTTATCTTTTTATGAAAAAAAATATACCACCTTTTAGAATTTCTACAAGGAAGAAGTTTTATTAATATTCTATTTTGATATACAAATGTTTTGCTTTGGTTGTAGAAGAATACAAGATGTGTGTGGAGAATCTTTATAGATGTAATTCTTTGAAGTTCATCATGGGAAAAAATCTATTCATGTATTAATTTTTCAGTAGTGTTTTATTATATGGCTTATGTGCTGATTTAAGTGTATAAAACCACATTATTTATTAGAATATGATAGAATTTTGAATCTATATAATGATTATATTCTAATTCATGAAAAATCACATGGAGACAAACTTTTTTTTTTCTTCTAGCCAGATGAATTATACTTTGAGGAAGGTGATATTATCTACATTACTGACATGGTAAGTCCAGATAATATCTTGTAATACCACATATAAAGACTGTTTTATGTAGCTATAACATTGTAAGTTATTTAAATGTATATGTACATAGAAATACATATGTACAAGTCTGTTCATTTTAGCGCAATTGATAGTAGCATAAGATTGAAAATAGCCCTTATTTCCATCAATAGGAAAATAGTTCAGTAAGCTTTGGTCTATCCACAAACAGAATATTATGCAGCTATAGAAAGAAATGGGGAATATCTCTATATGCTATTATGAAGTAATTTAAGTGGAAAAAAAGCAAAGTGAGAAAATGTAGATAGTATATCCTCACTTTTCTAGGAAAGGGTGAGAGTGTATGTGTACACACGCATACACACGCAGACACTTGTTTTTCTCAATTTCAAATAAAAAATTGAAAGATGAGTTGCGAAGTAAAATTTAGTTTTATTCTATGAAGAGTAAATATCCTTTCTCTAGGTGGAGGGAGGGAAATAGGGCATAATGGACATAGATGGAAGATAGACTTTTTGGGAAATTATACCTTGTTTTGTGGATTTGACTTTGAACTGATGTAAACCTTGACATAGTTAAAAATTGGAGTAAAAAGCAATCCCTAAAAGTTAAAAGCAGAATGAATCAAATGAACTTAATTGTACCCTGGTAGTTGACATAACCACATAGAGAGGAAATATTCCAAGTTTAAAACTCAGCAATTTGACTGAACATCCATAGTAGAATATGGATATATATATATATGAGGAATATATATATGAAGAACATATATACGAAGAATATATATATGAAGAACATATATATGAAGAATATATATGAAGAACATATATATGAAGAATATATATGAAGAACATATATATGTGAAGAATATATATATGAAGAACATATATATGAAGAATATATATATGAAGGACATATATATGTGAAGAATATATATATGAAGGACAAAAAGAACTGGCCAAAAAAGGGTAAATTGATTTAAATCATGCCCTTGTTAGGGAAATGTTGGTATTGCTAAGTCTGAGATTGTTGCATGTGTATTGTGGTTTAGAGCAAATGAGTCATTAGGTCGGTGATGTTGCTAACGGATTTTCAGCATGGCAAAAATGATACACAGATATAAGATTAATGACAGTTTAAGAAAAGCTCTGTATTCCTTCATCTGAATTGGAAGGATCACATTGTATTTTATCTAAAATAAAAAGAAAATATTCCCTGCTGTGTTCTTTGAAAGGGCCTAGGAAAAATGACCAACCCAATAATAATATGTTATTTTCCATTGAAACGAACAGGCTTCTTTGAGAAATGGCTAGTACCAAGTCAGGGGCAGCAGAGGTACAAGATAAACCCAGAACATCCTCTTATTAGAAACCATGGAAGCTCCCAAAGACAGTAGGGTCATAATGAAAGGACTTGGGAACTAACTTGAAGAGACTCCCACTGGCCAAAGATAGGACAATTTGAGCATCAATTAGGGCAGCAACTTCCAAGAATTGAAACACATTCAATACATTTAAATTTATGAGTTCCTAATGTTACTTCTGAACAAATCTCATTGGTCAGCATGAGAGAATGCTAGGAAACCAGGTTTTTATTCTGACAACCGTTAAGGGGAAGAATCCCCATTTATTCTGTGTTTTCTTTATGAATTTCTTATCTGGGCAACCTGAGAATTGATGAGGAAGTTTTTGTTTGAAGAGGTATTCAGGTTATTTCAATGAAGAAGGAATGATAGAATTAGTATGTCACCATCTTGCAGCCCCCAGGAAATAGTGGATCTAGACAATGATCATCAAAGGCTACCAACATTATGAAAAGAAGCCGACTAGATAGTACGCGTTTCCCAATGGAAGAAATCAGTACTGCCTAGGAAATAGCTTTGCCAAAAAACATTGAAGCTGAATCTAATTAAACCTCTAGAACGAATGACCGATTTATAGGCAATACAGGGAACAGAGGAACATGTTTAATGATAACACAGGGATACAACAGGCAAAATCCATAGAGGTTGAAACTACAGGGCAAACCAACTGGATTCTTCAACAAATATATTTTTAAGAGATAAAAAAGAATGGAGAGACAACCTTTAGATTAAAAGATACTTAAAAGACAAATCAGTTATATTGTATAGCCCTTATTTGAATCCCAAATTATGGGGCAGTTGGGAAATTTGAGTATTGACCTTGAGTATTGTTGGAAAAAACTTTTAAGCTGTGATAATGGCATTATAATTGCCTTTCAAAAAGTATGTATCTTTCCGAGGTACATACTGAAATATTTACAAATGAAATAATATGATGTCTAGAATTTATTTTAAAATAATCCAGGAGGGGAGGGAGGTCGTGGGGGCATATATGAAACAATATTGATCATTAAGAAATGATTTGTGCAGTTGGGAAATGGGTATATATAAGGTCATTACATTGTTCTATTTTTTTATAAGTTTAAATTTTTCTATAGTAAAAAGTTACCCCCAAAATGAAGATAATATAAAGAGATCTTTAGAACTTCCTCCCCCATAAAAAATATTATCTCGGAGCTAAGAGAAATGAAACTGTGGATACAAAATCATATAGCTAGTGTAAACTAGCGTAATTTGTTTTCTTCTGTTTCGTATCATCTCTGATTTGTTTGTTTGTTGGGACTCTGTCATGAAACGTATTCCATTTGTTGCAGGCAGATGCACATTTATTTGTGACTTAGTGGTAAGGGAGACCAACACCCACAGCTAGGCTGTGAGGAAACTTGACAGTGTGGGTAGGGTTGACGGACATTTTGTAGAACAGGTACTCCCTAGGAGCCAAATAATTTGAAAAGTGAATGAATGCAGTCTGGATTTCACACTGCTTAATTTAACTCTTCTTTTACCAGAGTGATACCAACTGGTGGAAAGGCACCTCCAAAGGCAGGACTGGACTAATTCCAAGCAACTATGGTAAGTGTTGCTGAGTGGTTTTACTTCAGCTATTCTTCGTTCACTTGGAATTTTTTTGGTTCTTGAGGCTTTTCTGCTTGCTGCTGTGGCTGAGAAGGCAATGGAGTCACTGTCAGTCTCGGACATTTTCCATTCCATGAGCCTCCTGTTAATAAACTGGTCATGACCACCACATGTGCTCGAGCCTGACTGTGTGGCCTAAGAGAAAGCATTATAGCATTCTTAACCCAAGGTTTCCGAGAACGCTTATGATTTACTTTCTTCAGCTCCTAAAACAATTGTTTTTAATGCTGATAACTCAATCTTGCAGATAGTTTCTTAGACTAGACCTTTCTTTTGTGATGGAGTAACACGACCTTGTTAATTCATGTTAAATGCTTATCGTGGCAGTTTGGGGACCTTGAGAGAGGAGAGACACGGCTCCCGCCATGAAGCTGCTTCTAGCTGGAAGTGGGACAAATGGACAAAACACTTATTTAGTTGTCAGCAGAATAAAGTGAAAAGAGCACAGAATTGATAAACAAGGCTCCTGAGTTTTAATCCTTTTTCTTCCATTTCCTAATAACACTCCCTACTGATTCTAGGACAGCAGTGAACACACCTTCTTTTAGAGGCAGGTAGCTATGCTGATTGTTCTTTCTGAATACAGGAAGCAAAATATTCCCCCCGCCACCCACTCCTACATAAATACACACAAGAGACTCAAAATTACTTTTAGGCATCTTTAAAGCAGAGTGATCTACAAAATGTAAAAATGAACATCAAATGCTTTCTTTTGCATTTTTGTGCTTTGTTTATTGAATACTTGAGTAATATCAAGTATGCATTCAACTCAGGTATGCAGGTTTGTTTGTTTTTGTTTTATACTTCCAGTTAATTACTATGTTATTGCGTTATTGCCTGGCTTCCTTTCCCTTAACACCTAATTCAGCTTCATTTAATGCAAGAACTATCCATTTGATTTTCTGTTACTTTTTATCCACATTAAGTAAAGGAAACTGTGTTGAAGGCCCTGGTACTCCTGAAGCTGGGGGACTGTGGTGAATGAGGGGCTTCAGTAAATCATTTGTGTGGCAATTCAACATTGGGCTAACACTTTTTATTTTCAATCTAGTGGCTGAGCAGGCAGAATCTATTGACAATCCATTGCATGAAGCAGCAAAAAGAGGTAGGTGTGATTCATTTTGACTGAGGTATACAGTACAGTAAAATGCATGGATTTCAATTAGTTTTGACAAATGCATACACCCATGTAACCAACACTCAGATCAAGATCTGGAACATTTCTGCCATCCTATAAAGTTCCCTTTGCACCTTCTCAGTTAAATCCCTGCCTTCCCCAGAGACAGTCTGTCCCAACATCTATTACCCTAGAGAAGTGTGATTTTAATTTTAAAATGTCAGTCAAGAAACACTGTTGTGGGGAGATGCAAGTCGAAAGACATGGTCTATGACTTCCAAAGCTCAACATCTGGCAGGGGAGAGAGAGATGTAACAGATCATTAAAATATGGTATGATAAGTACAGTAATTGAAATGTGTTTAACAGGCTGTAGAGGCCAGGGTGGGTAACTGGAGGGCAGAAGAATGGAAGGATCTGGTGGGTACAGCATTTAGGAGAGCATTGGTGTGGTGAACACTTGGCCAGGGAGGGCATAACAACAGGGATGAACCTGGGGAGGATCCTTGACCAAACAACTGTCAATCTTGTCTTGGGCTTTATTCTGTAGATCAGTAGTCCTCAGCTAGGGGTGATTCCTCTTTCACAAACCCTGAGGATATTTGGCAATATCTGGAGACGTGTTGACTGTCATGACTGGAGGGATGTTACTGGCATCTTTTGAGGAGAGGCAGCGGTTGTTGCCACACATCCTACAGCACACAGCACCCCCACAATAATTCCAACCCCAAATGCCAATGGGGCTGCTGCCGAGTAACCCTGCTGTAGATAATGGGGAGTTTTTGTAAAGCCTCAGTGAGTTGCATTTCATTCAATTTTTAGATTTTTTGGAAATCTGAATGTACACAAGGAAATTATTGGTTAGGATTGTGAAAAAGTAAAAGGACTAAACTGACATTTAAAAAATTCTTTCTAAGTTAGATACTTGGGACATCAGCCTGAGGATTTTAAATTAATAGTTATAGTTTAGCATATAAGAGCAGCAGCTTTGAGTAGGTTATTTAGCCTTTCTTACAGGAACTGAAGATGCATTGTAAATATGAATATGAATAGTATCTGCTTGTTCTTAGGTTTGATTGTTTTTTCCTCAATTTCCAGAATTTCACAAAGAAAAAATAATATATGTATACACACACACACACACACACACACACACACACACATATATATTTTTTAACAGAATAGAAATACCTTAAGTATACCCATTTAGGCAACTCTTCCCATTAACCATTGGAAACATTGATGTTAATACTTTCCATTAATAACCTGGAAGTCAAAATGTACCATAATAAATGCATTAATGGGCAGGTCTTAATTTACTACTTACTGATTAATCCATTGCAAATGGAAATTTATGCAGAATGAAACAATGAAATTTATTAAAAAGCAAAATAAAAAGTGAAAGCTTTTTTTCTTGTGTTTTTGTAAATGTAAAATTCTTTCAGGCAACTTGAGCTGGTTGAGAGAGTGTTTGGACAACAGAGTGGGTGTTAATGGCTTAGACAAAGCTGGAAGCACTGCCTTGTACTGGGCTTGCCACGGGGGTCACAAAGGTATTCCATTTTGTTTGTTGTATGTTTCTATGCTGCTGAAAATATGTTTCACCTACGGGAGCCAGATTTACAAAAAACGAGAAAGAAAAAGCATTGGCTATTGTTTTTGAATCCTTTAGAACAGCGGCGAAAAGCCTTGTTCCTGGAAGCTCTGTAGAACAGTGGGTAGAGTGTGGTCAGCCAGTCTCTCCGCATGGGCCCCTCTCGCTTGAAAGACTGGACGCTTCCTTTCCTCTCTCAGGCTTAGAAAGGTTACTGGAAAACAGCAGTAATATCAAAACAAAACCGCTGTCTAATTTTACAGAAGAAAAGATCAGAATTGGCTCCCTAGCTTAGCTTTTCACAAGGTCTGCTTTTATGATTTGCATTTTAAGTTTCATGCAAACTATTAGATTCAAGAGAAAGCCAACATTTGCCTAAGTTAGTGATTCCATTGATACTTTTTCTGTTATAATCAATAATAATGACAAAGTGAATTTTTAGATGTACTTTTTCCTGGCCAAAAATGTATTACCCACTGCTTTTCGACGTCTCTCTATAACAAAGGAAATAAACTCAACAACAATAAGAAATGAAGATCTCAACAAATTAAATAGCAGTGCCAAAGGAAAATTTGTAACTGTCTCCTAAAAAGAAGCTGATCTTATTTCAACTAATAAACATGTTAGTTATATGAATGAAAAGTATTATAATGAATGTAAAAATATTCCTGTGTCATATGAAAATGCAAAAGCCAAAACTATTAGAAAAAGTGTCTTTTCCTAAATAATTCCACTTTTTAGATTCTTAAGTTTTTCTATTTTATAAATTTTAGAAAATGTGTTAACATTTTCTTGAAGGTTCTTCTAAAGAATCTCGCTTTTATAAAATTATTGTACCTAGATTTGTCAGGCTTCTAATTTTAATTCTTAAAAAAGTATCTTTTCTCTTTGAATTTCAGATATAGTAGAAATGCTATTTACTCAACCAAATATTGAACTGAACCAGCAGGTAAGACTGCTTATCTGAAAATTATTTAACACATACCTGCTTGTTCTCTTTAGTACAGAGCAACTTATGGGCATGTGAAGTATTGTCAAAATACCGCAAGCGCATAATTTAAAAATTATAATTGCACTAAAATTCAAATTGTCCACAGCCCCAAGTGCCAAACCCACTCCTCCTCAGATGTCACTTTCAGCTTTTAGCTCTTTCTTTCTGTACTTACCTTTGTCTTACCAAGGAATAGGCTGACGGAGCTATCTCTCCGTGCGTTATCTTCATGTGTACTTTGGCCTCCTGTTGGGTATGTGAAGGGTTAAGCTTGTCACTGCCCCAGCTCTCATCTTTCAGCACCCCAGCACCCAGCCTGTCCTCTGCTCCTCAATGCACTTCATCCCAGTTTTTGGTTATATTACTATAGGACGTTTACTTTATTATGGGTGTCTAAATAGTGTTCATTGCTTATATAACCTTTTCTTTTTGTTTCTGTACTTATTGACTTTTTAAAACTCATTTTTTGTTATTTCACTGTGACTTCTCTACTGTTTTATACAGTCTTGACATATAATGCTTTTCCAAAATGTGTAAGATAATCAACAGCTTTCTTTTTTCTCCCTGGACTCATACTTCCCGAAGTTCTCCATCATTCTCCAGACTGAGCAACTTCGTCCCTGTGGCCCTTTGCTGTCTTCCAGGGAACGCCTTCCATTCTCTGCCATGTTGCATCTTCATTTTTCTGGATCCCTTGTCTTTCTTTTGTCAGAGAACATCTTCAAGCAGATTCCTGAGAAAGAGAAGCTTGGGATTGATTATTTGACTGATCAGAAGTCTAGGTCAAAAACAGTTTCCCTCAGAATTTTGAAGGCATGGCTCTGTGGCATTCTTGTTTCCAGGGCTGCTGTTGAGAGGTTTGGTGCCATTTTGATTCCCCTTCTTTTATGTGTGATCTGCTTTTTCTCTTGCTAAGAGTATTTACTTTTTTGTTGGTGTTTTAAAATTTTATGATGATGTGCCTTAGCGTTCATCTCTTCCCAGTGATTATGATGAGTTCTTTCAGCCTGGAAAATTATCTTGTATTATTTCTTTTAGAGTTTTTATCTGACCCTTCTTTGTTCTTTTTGTTCTGGAATGCCTGTTAGTAGGATGTTGGACTTCTTGGATTGAACCTTCAGTTTTCTTAATTTTTCCCAGAGATATTCTCACCTGTTCTATTTTGTTATCTTTTTAGTTGCCCAGAGTTCTGTATTAGTTTTCTATTGCTGCCTAGCAAACAACCATAGGCTTAGCAGCTTCTACTTTCTGTACGTCAGAATTCTGGGCATGGCATAGCTGCGTTCTCTGCTCAGGGTCTCCCAGGTGGAAATCAAGGGATTGGCTGGAGCTGGATTCTCATCTGGAGCTTGGGGTCTGCTTCCAAGTGTATTTAGGTTGTTGGAAGAATTGATTTTCTTGTGTCTGTAGTACTACTGAGGCCCTCAGCTTTTAGAGGCCGCCCCTCTCTATAGACAGCTCACAGTATGGCTGCTTGCTTTCTTCCTCAAGGCCAGAAGGAGATTGTCTGTCTGCTGCTTCATCGTTTTTAGTTTTTAAGGGCCCACCTGGTTAGGTCAGGCCCACCTGGGATAATGTCCCTTTTGATGAACTCAACATCCGCTGACTAGAAACCTAATTACAGGAGTGATAGCCTATTACATTCACTGCTTTCACTTGCAGTCAAGAGGAGGGGGCCTATACAGGGGGCCAGGAACCGTGGGGCCCGTTCTTAGAATTCGTCTGTTATAAGCTCTTATTTTACTCTGATTGTTACTTTTATGCAGTATCTTTCTTTTTCTTGTTTCATGACACAATATGATCTTGTATCTTGCTGATATAATATTTATAACTTTTCAAACTGTATTTTTTGGCTATTCACTGTACTGTGTTTTTTCCCTTTGAGATCCATTTATTTTGTTTGTTTTGGTCTTTCCTAAAATATTGTAGGCTTTCCATGAACACTTGATGTCATTATCTATCCATTCATTATTATTTTTTAAATTTGAGATAGAGTCTCGCTCTGTCATCCAGGCTAGAGTATAGTGGCGCAATCTCAGCTCACTGCAACCTCTGCCTCCCGGGTTCAAGCTCTTCTCCTGCCTCAGCCTCCCAAGTACCTGAGACTACAGGCCTGTGCCACCGGGCCTGGCTAATTTTTGTGTTTTTAGTAGAGACGGGCTTTCACCCTGTTGGCCAGGCTGGTCTCAAACTCCCGACTTCAGGTCATCTGCCCTCCTTGGTCTCCCAAAGTGCTGGGATTACAGGCATGGGCCACCATGCCTGGCCCTTATCCATTCATTTTTAAGTGTGATTGGAAGCTGTGTGTGCTTGGTGAGGTCTGCTGGCTGGTGGGCTCCTCCACAGGGCGATCTGGTGAGGTCCTGGCTATTTCGCTAGGTGACACCCAAATGCTAATGAAAGTACACTCCTTCTCTCCCCTGCACATGGGACTGCACTGCTTCACCAGAGGAACCCTCCAGTCTCCTGCCTGGGGGTGTGTGCACACTGGGCAGTGGGGTACGTAAAGGTACCTCAGAGAGGGGTCTTACTGTTCAGTCTGTAGGTTTTTAACCTAACCTTCAGCTTTTAGTTTTTGGCCTTTTGCTACCTTCTCTTGTACCTAGTGTTCATGAACTTGGAAACTATCAGATTACTTTATTAACAAGTAAATCTGTCATCATTATTGGGTCATCTGGCAGCAAGAGAAGGGGAAGAGGGTCTGAGATTCTACTTTTTATAAGTACTTTTAACCAGTATCTCTGTTTTCCCACCAATGCCTCATATCAGCCCTGATACCTCCAGGAATCTCCAGTTCCTCATTTTTGCCAGGTTTCTGCATGTTCAAATCTGCTTGCTTCCTCCTGGGTCTCCCTCTGCAGGCATCTGCTTTTCAGCTCGTGCTCCACCAAGTCAGCTTGTACTCCTCCGTCCAATTCCATCTCCCAAAAATGACTCCTCTCCCATCTCTTGAGTCTCCTTTCCTTTTCTCTTTGGAATTCTATAACTTCATTCCCATTTTAGGTTTAATTGGGTTAAACCTAAATTAGCATGTACTTTCATATGGTACTTTCTCTTTTTATCACTATAGAACAAGTTGGGAGACACAGCTTTGCATGCTGCTGCCTGGAAGGGTTATGCAGATATTGTCCAGTTGCTTCTGGCAAAAGGTAAAGTCTGTGCTGAGTTTATCTGGTCTTTGCTTGCCCTGAAAAATAGTCTATATCAAATTATGCCATTTGAAATGGTAGGAAGAATAATAGTCTTATTTCAGAATAGGGTTTAACCTTTGCTCTGCCTGTATATCGTGGAGTAGTTATGATAAAATAAAATTATTGGGTGTTGGTTTGTGTTAGTTTTTAATATAAACTAAAACCATGGCAAGCTTTAACATTACATATATTACTTTTAGTAAGAACTGTACTGTACATTTCTGCAGGATTATAGAGCCTTAGAAACAAAGAATGTGTGTGTACACATGTGTTGGGGAGATCCTGTCTGAGAAAGCTGTATAAGTAAAGTTGCTGAGGCCCCTGTTCTCACAGGGAAGTCTTGATGGATAAGCAAGAATGATGTGGCTGCAATGTCCTGCTTTCAGCTGAGCAGGTGCTAGGTGTAAAGTGAACGAGAGACGATATCTTGATCCCCTGTTTTTATAAGTCAGGGGAAAAGTGAAGTTATAAACCGACTATCCCTTTATCCATTTGTCCCGCAAATATTAGTTTACTCTTAGAGAAGGCCAGGCAGACCACCCATACTGTACCCTAGTCCAGAAGCCTATCATGTAGGATGCTTGAGTCCCCAAGACACTTGTCATGGAATTACCCTTATTAGGGATCCTCAGAGCAATATTGTGGGATATATGATAGGAATGGTTTAGATTTTAAGTATGCAGGTGAGGTAAGCTCCAGGTCTAAAAGGCCAGACACTGTGAGGATCACTCTAGGGCCCTGTGAAGGGTTTGCTGAGGACTTTGATGTCTAATATGACAGCCACTAGCCACGTGCACAACTGAGCCCTTTAAATGAGGCTATCTGAATTGAGATGTGCTTTAAGTGTAAAATGCATAACAGATTTCAAAGACTTAGTGAAACAAAAAGTAAAACATCACAGTAATTTTCGTGTTGGTTATGTGTTGAAATGATAACATTTCAGATATGCTGGGTTAAATAAAATATATAATTAAAATTAATTTCACATTTTGCAAATATGGCTATTAGAAAATTAAAAATTATATATGTGGATCACATTTTATTCCTATTAGTGCTCATCTAAAGGGACCCAGGAAATGGTTGTGTTTCTTCTCTATCATCACTCTCTGAATATTTCCTGTTCTGATAGAAATCATGTCTATGAGCTCTAAAGTGTAATACAATATATGATTAGTCACAGAACTGTTAACCCTCAGGAGTTTTTGACCTATGGCACACTGAGAGAATGAGGTTTCTTATATAACCCTACTGTGAATAGAATGATCTGCTTAGGAGTAAGATTTTGACACAAGATCATTATATTACTAACTAAACATACTATTTTTTTTTTCTTGATGCAATATTTCTGTGCCTTTAAATCTGGGGACACTTCTTTCTTTTTTTCTTTTTTTTTTTTTTGAAACTTGGTCTCACTCTGTGGCCCAGACTGGAATGCAGTGGCATGATCTCGGCTCACTGCAACCTCTGCCTCCTGGGGTTCGAGTGATTCTCCCACCTCAGCCTCCCGAGTGGCTGAAATTACAAATGTGCACCACCACACATGGCTAATTTTTGTAGAGACAGAGTTTCGCCATGTTACCCAGTGTGGTCTTAAACTCCTGAACACAAGCAATCTGCCTGCCTCAGCCTCCCAAAGTGCTGGGATTACAGGCGTGATGAGCTACTGTGTCAGCCTATTTTTGTTTATTGAAGGGGAAGTGGTTGCAAAAAAAATGACACTTTCCTACACTGTGGCAGAAAGTATGAACTGATAATGCCTTCTATTTTTAGTTTTTGGTTTTTTTTGAGACTGAGTCTCACTCTATTGCCCAGGTTGGAGTGCAGTGGTGCAATCTTGGCTCATTGCAGTCTCCGCCTCCTGGGTTCAAGTGATTCTCATGCCTCAGTCTCCCAAGTAGCTGGGATTACAGGCATGCACCACCATGCTTGGCTAATTTTTGTATCTTTAGTAGAGATGGGCCATATTGGCCAGGCTGGTCTTGAACTCCTGACCTCAAATGATCCACCCACTTTGGCCTCCCAAATTGCTGAGATTACAGGCGTGAGCCACCATGCTTGGCCTAAAGCCTTCTTGGAAAGCAATCTTAAAATCAGAGATAAAAAAGGAGACATTACAACTGATACCACATAAATTCAGAGGATCATTAGAGACTAGTATGAAAAGCAATCTGGCAGTAGCTGGCAGAATTTAAAATGGACTTAGCCTTACTTTCCAACACCACTTTTAGTAAACCATTCTCAGAAATACATGTGAACAAAGGTGTTGTTCAAGGATGTTCACTGGAGTATTTGAGATAATGAAAATTAGGAGTAGCCTAAGTACCCATCAATACAGGAGTAATTAAATTTTGGAGCATCCACAAAATGGAATACTTAAATGGTTAAGTTACAAATATGTGTATTGCTAAGAAAACAGTACCATTAGACATTAAGTTTTAAAAACATGAAATTACAGACCAATATGTGTAGTATGATTTTGTGTCTATATCAATATGTGTATGAATGCATTGATGCAAATAAGGGAGATAAGAACTCACGCCCACTTGTTAAGAATAGTTACCTTAGGAGTAGGTAGAAGATGAAGGGATGAAATGGGACTTGTGCTTTTGTTCAGCATACATTTGTATTTTTGAATCCTTAACAATGCAAATGTATTTATGAATTCTGATGTAATTTTGAACACAATAAAGGCAAAGGAAAAGTGGGTAGAAGATGGCTTATGGGAATAATGAATTGCCTCTTGGTTTTATGTGTTGCTATTCTGCTAATTTGCATGAGAACCTACTTACAGATATAAAATATTAATCCCCTCAAGCACTACCCACTTGGTCTTTTGTAAAGACCCTCTTGAGCAAAAGAGGAAGCAAAGGGCTCATTGAAGTTAAGCTCCACAGGGACCATAAACTCCTCACTGCAAAGTTCACATGCAATTCTAAAGGGACTCGAAGGGAAAGGCTTGGAATTAATTGTTATCACAGGTGCAGCAACAAGCTTCCTGATTAAAGATGCCAAATATACTGCATGAGAAAGTTTGTTGTTTTGAGAACGTTTACTTCTGGGCCAGAGTTGTTCACTAGTTTGTTTTGCCAAAAGTGGTTAGCTATGGGGAGAGAGGATTGGCTACTACTGTATAGTCTTCAAAGACACCTAATTGATTTTTCTTGTGTTGGGAAGGTGCTAGAACAGACTTAAGAAACAATGAGAAGAAGCTGGCCTTCGACATGGCTACCAATGCTGCCTGTGCATCTCTCCTGAAAAAGAAACAGGGAACAGGTATTTGTTTTAAACCCTTCTTTCTTCTCTGGTGCCCCATAACTAAGATTTATTAACTTAGAATTGCGCAAAAGAAATAAACTCAGCCGAATGCAGTGGCTTATGCCTGTAATCCCAGCACTTTGGGAGGCCAAGGCGGGAGGTTCCCTTGAGCCCAGGAGTTGGAGACCAGCCTGAGCGACAAAGTGAGACCCCATCTCTACAAAAAGTATAAAAAATTAGCCAGACATCGTGGTGTGGGTCTGTAGTCATACCACTGCATTCCAGCCTGGGTGAGAGCGAGACCATATCTTCAAAACAAAACAAAACAAACCAAACATAAACTCTTCAGATGATTCTAAAGTTTGTTTCTATATCCTTGATCTTAATCAGAACCCCCAAAATAGGATACCCTCAGTTAAACAGAAATTAGACGAGAAACATAATCTTTTACCTTTATTTTGTGTTTCTTTTATTCCTTGTAATCAAGTTCTAATCACCTTGCTTTCCATTACAGTCCTTTTCAGAGAACGATTGTCTTCATTCCCTCATTTCAATATGTATTTATGAGTGATTATCACTAAATATTTGTAAAACTCATATTTGATAGCTCCATGATTATATTTTGTTTCTATTTTAAATGAGGATATCAATAAAATGTAATCAAAATTATTCTAGACTTTGCTAAATAGTTTGGACTTTATTCATAGTACTATGGGTGGTTTTTTAAAATAGAGTTTAGGTGTACATTATTATTATTTTTTTAGATGGAGTCTTGCTCTGTTGCCCAGCCCGGAGTGCAGGGGTGCAGTTGTAGCTCACTGCAGCCTCAAACTCCTGGAATCAAGTGATCCTCCCATCTCAGGTTCCTGAGAAGATGGGGCTACAGGCATGTGTCATCATGCCCAGCTTTTTTTTTTAATGTAAAGATAGGGGTCTTGCCATGTTGTCCAGGTTGGTCTCAAACTCGTGGACTCAAGCCATCCTCCCGCCTCAGCCTCCCAAAGCACTGGGATTACAGGCGAGAGCCACCAAAAGGTGCCCGGCCTCCTTTTGTTCTTTATTCTAGGTATGTCTTTGTTCCAGATTTCTTTTCTTTTTTTGAACTTCAGTTTGAATATAGTGTAAACTGTTAATCAGTTGATATTCCTTAATTAAGCCATGAGAGCTCACTGGCAGTGCAAGCCTTTCTTTAAAGTAATTCCTCATGGATAGATGGAGATGGGTTCTACTAAGGGAATGAGAAAGTATCAGCTGAGCTGGTGCCCCCCAGCTACATTATGATTGAGAAGCCATATTTGCAGCTGTGTGAGAGACATACTTCTGCTTGAGGTCGACCTCTTACTCCTTGCTGCCTTGATTGGGTCAGGAAGTAGGACTCTGGCCTAACTTCCTTTCTCTGCCACTGACTTCCTGTTGTGTGGCTACCCTTCGCCTGTCCTGACCAAAGAGTGAGGCTTCTTATGACCTGAAGGTACCAGAGTCTCATGCATGCTATGAGCTCCATTTTGATAGACAAGGCATATACCAAACTTTCTTAGACCCCAGAGAGCTTACCCAGAAGCCTTACTCAGGAGTGGTTTGAGTTGAGGGAAGCAGGTGATGGGCCTTTCTGCAGCCTTTGTAGAACAGGGCTGGGAAACAGGTACTCTTTTCTCTGTGTACCCCAAGTGTGTTTAGTCTACCTTCCTAAATTTGAACTGATTAGGTAATGGATTCATTAATGAGGTAATCTTAGGGCCTGGCAGACAGAGCCAAGAAATGAGTTTTGATATTTCAATTTTCATGTTACTTTTAAAATGTTTTTTCTTGCTTCATTTCCCCAGTTATACAGTTAAAAAAAAAAAAAAAAGCTTTAATTTGTATATTGATCCTCATTGGAATAAGTTTGGACTATTTGGCCATAGAGTTAATTGTCAGCATGAGCTCTTAAGTTGGAAGAGGTATATTCTGATATTGTTGTCCTTTTTTTTTTTTTTTTTTTTTTTTTGAGACAGTCTCACTCTGTCACCCATGCTGGAGTGAAGTGACCGATCTCAGTTCACTGCAACCTCTGCCTCCCGGGCTCAAGTGATTCTCCTGCCTCAGCCTCCTGAGTAGCTGGGATTACAGGCATGCGCCACCACGCCTGGCTAATTTTTGTATTTTTAGTAGAGATGGGGTTTCACCTTTTTATCCAGGTTGGTCTCGATCTCCTGACCTCAAGCAATCTGCCTGCTTTGGCCTCCCAAAGTGCTGGGATTACAGGTGTGAGTTGCTGTCTACTTTTAGAAGCACAGTGTGGATTTTTTAATAGGTACAAAAATTCACATGTTGTAGTTACTATGGAAGATAACTAGGATATAGGGCTGGGGGTTATACTCAAGAGTTGAGCCCTTTAAAATTTTTTCCAACTTTTAAAAATTTGAGTACAATTTACATTAAGTAAGTACATAAATCTTAAACATATAGCTTGATGAATTTTTTTTACACCTGTTTACCACAACCCAGATGAAGCTAGAGAACAGTTCCCACATGCCACCTTCATGCCTCCCATACTCCTCCCTCAGTGTCTTCTGCTTCTCTCACCATAGATTAGTTCTGCCCGTTTGTGAATTTTATGTAAATGGAATCAGACAGTATGTACTTTTTGTGACTGACCTCTTTTCATTTACATTATGTCTGTGAGATTCATCTGTGTGCCTGTGTTTGTTTCTCCATCATTTATTTATTGCCTGTATGTTTGTTGGTTGGTCTTAAGTGCTGGTTCTTGATTTGAGATGTGTAAACCCACGGTGATAGGATTGAGTTAAAATGAACGTGAGCTAGGGAAGGATGGCAGTGCTGCAGGAAGATACATTCCCATGCATGCTACGCCGAGGTGGGCTATGAAGAGATACAGCTTATTAAACAACACCTGACCATGTGAGAGGTTTCCTGAGAAAACTGCCTCAGAACAGTTCATGAAAGGAAAGAAGGAGAAATAATTTATTTGCCTGAGTTGTTCCTGTCTTTTGATGACCACTCAGTCAGAGTCTGCACTGTGGCAAATCATCCTCCCTTTTTCATAGGAGAAGTGAGAATAAAATAAAGAACAGAAGTAACCATCTGAGGACACAGAATATGGGCAGACCTTAGGATAGCAAAGTAGAAGGGGAAAGAGTTTTCCTATTTGTCTCTCAGGCTTTAGCTTAGAAAGCTATGTTTTACCAAGTTGACATGAAGTCCTGAAGTTCCTGGGTGTGTTTTGGGGGAGAACAAAATATATTCCTCCCAGTTCTTGTGAACTCCTCTTGAGGAGAGTGGAGAAAAATAGAGTCAACCTGGAGACTTCCAGTAGCTTGGAAGCTGGTGTGAAGTCACTGAAATATGGCCAGGCGCGGTTTCTCACACCTGTAATCCCAGCACTTTGGCAGGCAGGGAGGGTTGCTTGCATCCAGGAGTTCAAGACTAGCCTGGACAACATAGTGAGATGACATCTCTACAAAAAAAAATTAAAAATTAGCTGAGTGTGGTGGTGCACGCCTGTAGCCTCAGCTACTTGGGAGGCTGAGGTGGGAGGATTGCTTGAGTCCAGGAAGTTGAGGCTGCAGTGAGCCGTGATTGCACCACTGCACTGCAGCCTGGGTGACAGAATGAGATCCAGAAAAGAGACCTCTGTTCTTTCCTTCTCTCTCTTGCAAGATAAATCAGCTTCCACCTCCCTTGTACTGATCATCCCTTCTCCTTTTTCTTTTTCTTAACAATCATTTTCCAAAACCTGTAAACGTGAAGACTTTTTTTTTTTTAAAAGAGAGCATTAGCATACCTAAAAAAATAATTCCTTAATATCATCAAATATCTTGTCCTTGTCCAAACTTCCATTTTCTTGTACATCTTTGTTTGTTTGTACTTATTTATTTACTTATGGTTTATTTATGTCAGGATTCACATAAGGTCAGTTTGTGGTTGGTAGATATATATCTTTATTTTTTAAGCGACAGTTCCTTTCCCTCCTCTCTTCCCCCTTTTTAACCTTACCATTTATTTATTAAAGAAACTGGGTCAACTCACTTGAATTTCCCATTCTGGACATTGCTGACTACATTCCCATGGTGTCATTTGTCATGTTCCTCTGTCCTTTAAGTTTTTGTCAATTGGTGTTAGATTTAGAGGTTTGATCCAGTTTAGATTCATTCTTTCATCCATTTATCTATCTGTCTGTCTGTCTGTCTGTCTGTCTGTCTAGAGGTTTGAAGCAATTTAGGTTCTATCCATCTACTTACCTACCTACCTAGCTATGTATCTAATCTATCTATGTAGCTAAAGGTTTGATCCAATTTAGGTTTCAGTCAGTCAATCTATCTATCCATCTGTGTATCTACCTGCCTACCTACCTAATCGTGTTTCTTTCTTGGGAATAGAAGGAATAATAGGTCATACAGAATATTGTGTTTTTTTTTTTTTATCAGGGGCACATGATACCTGGTTGTCACTTTTCCTGTGATGTGACATCCATTGATGATCATTGCCTAGATCTGTTACTAAACAGCACAAAATGATAATATTCTAATTAAATCACTTCTTTCTGAGTTATTAGCTGGAATATAAAAGTTTTCCCTCATCAATTGTTTTGTTACACAGTGGAATAGTTAATGTAGCAAGGGTGGGATAAATGCTGGATTTTTGCCCTTTATTTAAGAGTTTTTAAAAAATAAGCTGGTCTCTGTCATCCTCCAAAAGGTGAAAAATGAGTTCTTTTTGGGGTGCATTTATGTGCTTTAATCCATTCCAATTAGTAGCTTTATCCATAGCCCATCTTTGGCTAGTGGAGGCCTCTTTAAGTTGAATCTCAGACCCTTTCACATGATGCTGTCTTTTATAGGATCCTTACTTTATGGCATGACTAGGGTTCTAGGTCCATCTCTTACACTTCCTGCCCCATACTTGGAACTGGTCAAATGTATGATAAGCTTCAGAGATGTGATACTTACAGACCATGATGATCTGGGTGCTGAGACATGTATTTATTGAACTTCAACAGTGTGCCTGTGTTTGCATTCTGTTTTTCCCACTAAAATTATACTTGGGGTAATCTGTTGCTATAGGAATTTGACTAGACAGTTGAAGAGGTGACAGTGAAAGATCAGATGTCTTTCTTTCAAGTCCTGTTCAAGGTTGCTTGAACATTTGATGGGGTCCAGCTCTTTCTATTTTAAAACTTTTCCCCCCATTTCAGCCTTTTGCTTTATTGTCGGTGTTGTCTACATTGAAATTGAAGCTTCGCTGTTTTCATTCTTTCTTTTCCTTTTTTCCCTTCAGTAGTTAACTTCCTAACCCATGACCTTGCCTTTAGGAAAGAGCTCAGGCTGTCACTGGGAGAGGAGGTTGGAAGCGCAGTTGTCAGACTGGAGTGCTGCTGGTGGCGTGTCCTGTTGGTCATGGTGCCTGTGGCTGGGCCTTTCTGTTGGAAATGGATGCATGGCACCTAGGGCCAAAACTCTTCTGCATGACTATGGAACCAGTACATCGTCAGCCTCTGTGGCAACAGAAACTTAATGGTCAGGCTGAAAATCTAAAGCAGAGAAAGATCCTCAGGGAAAGCACAATCCATGGGTCAGATGGAAGATTCTATTCTATTTAAGAGCTTTGAAAATGAAAACATAAAATCTGAGCAGTTTATAATTTCCCTATTTTGCTTTTTCCCCTCCTCTTTCTTTTAGATGCAGTTCGAACATTAAGCAATGCCGAGGACTATCTCGATGATGAAGACTCAGATTAATTCCTTCCTGGAGCTTTGAGATCTAAAACTTCTGTTGCTTTTGCCATTCCAAAACTTTGTCTTTGCCAGAAAAGTGTTGGTAACTATAAAGCAAAGTATATATGAACACGGCAGTGTTGCACTGTGTTTGAGTAGCAAGTGTAAATGACTTGTTCCCACCTTTGGCTTGCCAATAAGTGACTGGATTCTTGGCTGTATAAAATACATTTGTGTTCACCAGAGTAGAACAAAAAGAGATTATTTCTATTTATCAAGCTAAAGGAATTTTAAGATTTTTTTTTTCTTTAAAACAAATCAGGATTTTTTTTTTCTTTTTTTTTTTTAGTTAAAGTGCTTTACCTCAATGGTTGAAATATTTTGAATGGATTTTTTAAGGGGGAAAAATGCTTATTATAATAATAAACCAAAATACTTAAAATCGTCAGCTATTCTGACAAAAATAAACATTTTGAGAAACTTTATTCCTTTTGTCTGTTTCTGTGGTATCACTCGTTGTCACTAAGTAAAGCTTTTCATATTTAGGTAAGAACTGATTTTATTTTTTCAATTATATTTAATATTTTTTAGCACAGAAGAACAATGAGAGCCACATGTTAGTTCAACTTCTTGTGTCAGCTTTGATCAAAGTCAAGACAATAATCATTGAGAAGATGCATGTCTAATAAAATAGGTAAATTTAATAATTATGAGACTTCCAGTTTTTATCTCCAAGGTTGTATTTAGAGTGGAGAAACCCAACAACTCATTAGAGTTTCTGTAAGATTTGAAAGGTTAAAAAAATTTATTTCCTTATGTTAGATGCCATACTTTTCCAAATAGAGTAGTCAGGAACCATGACATTTTTTGCGTTCAGTTTTTTTAATAACATTTGTTTTCTCACAGTATGGATCTAGTTCATAATGATTCAGATTCTTTTGCTGAAACACAATTAACATTGCAGGGAGCCTTCTGTACCACTGGCACGACACTTCTTTGGCATTCTAATTTGGTATCACTACAGTGATGATATTAAAAATGATATGGATTAGAATTTGCCTGGAATCCCGGCCCTAGGTCCAAAAGTATATTTTGCATGATTTCAATGCTACTTTCAAAAAACACGTTGTTGAAGAGAAGGAAATGTGTGAAGAAGGAAGTGGGTTAGCTCAGGAAATGAATAACTGCCTCTATAAGAGTTTATTCTGTGACTGTTTGGTTTTTCTCTCTGTGGGAGCCTTGAGAAACGATACCCAGAGAAGCCCATTTGAGGTCTTTCAAACACCCCCAACTAAATTTTAGTAGAAGGGAATCTGTACCACTAGTGACAACAAAGTATGAACACAAATTCTGGCACCAACAAAAGAGGGCATGTTCTTCTTAAATATGTTATTAAATTTGATGTAACCAGTTGTATTTCTTCTTAAACATAAACTTGAAGATATGAAATTCTTCCTGAAATTGTATCTATTCCCATAGATCCTTTAAGATTTTTCTTTAAAATGGGGCTTGTTTCTTAACAAAAAGCTTTTAGAGAACCCTGTCACTTTTTGTTCTTCTATACTTTGGGCTGGAGTAATTGGGATGGATTTCAACTAAAGATTCTTAATTTTTAAAACATGGGCAGAAATAATACAGCTTGTGTGGCTATAGACAGTGTTTATGAAAATACCATGTACTTGCTTTAGATACATTATTTGTATGTCTGAGGGATAGAATAGTGGAGGTTTCACTATCATTGTTTTTAACATTAGCAAACTTAAGAGAATTTTAGAAAGTTGGACAACTATAGTTTTTTTGAAGATGAGGAGAGTACTTAGCTATGTGCATGAATTTTTGGTGAAACGGGACAACTCATTTAGTTGTGGCTAAAACTCTACTGGAAATTTTTTTGGTTTGTTTCTTGTTTGTTCAGCCTGACTAATCTGAGCTTTCTCAGAGATTGTTTAGTGCTGAACTCAGCAACAAAAATCAGTTCTAGGAATTTGCCACTGCCCTGACTATGCAGAGAGCTTTGATTATGTTTTGGAAATAACTTCAGAGGTTTTGCTGTAATCTGAGCTTGCTGACAGTCACTGTGGCCTGAACTCCTTTCTAGCGATTGCACCCTTTAGGAAATGCCTTCCAGCTACTTGGGCAGTGTGATACTTGTTTAGTTGTAGGCCCAGGAGCCTCATGCAAAGAAAAATTCTTAGCAGGGGTTCCCATTTCAGTTTTCTTTCTGAGCTGTTCTGTTGCACATTTTGTTGTTGTTGGGCTGACATGTATTACCTCATTTCTTTCTGAGCCCCCGTGGCTCCTCTTTTCAGTAGATTAATTATGTTATTACCCAAAGGGAAATGTTGAACAAAGCAATGGTGACTCCATTTTATTAATCTTAAAAAAAACTGGAAATAGACTGGGTGTGGTTGGCTCACGCCTGTAATCCCAGCACTTCGGGAGGCTGAGGCGGGAGGATCACCTGAGGTCAGGAGTTCGAGACCAGCCTGGCCAACATGGTGAAACCCTGTCTCTACTAAAAAAATATATATATATATAAAAGTAGCTGGGCATGGTGGCGGGTGCTGTAATCCCATCTATTTGGGAGGCTGAGGCAGGAGAACTGCTTGAACCCGGGAGGCGGAGGTTGCAGTGAACGAAGATTGTGCCATTGCACTCCAGCCTGGTCAACAGAGAGCAATTCCGTCTCAAAAAAAAAAAGGAAATAATGCTGAAAATGAAATTTTAGGTAATTTGCAGATAATTCTAAAGATGGAAATGTCATTTTTCCACATAAGCCTTCTTCATAAATTTTTTTACTGTGTAGAGTTTCTGATTTACTGATTTTCTCATTGTGAGCACTATATTCATCATCTTTGTAAATGATTTCTTTTCTGATAGGATGTGGAAGCTAACATTTACATCTGATCATCTGCATTCCCTGTTGACTCAGACTGTGTATTTTTTGTCTTGATTTTTATATTGTAAACATGTACATAGCAGGAAAATATTGTATAGCCAAACTTTGAAGTGTCCAATTACTAAAAGTTGAGGTTTTAGTGGGAGAAGTATCGTAAAAGATTCTGGTATTCCTGTTTGCAAATATAGCTTTGGTGAACAGTTTTCTTATGTGCAGGAAAAATTGCAGACCACAAATTTATGGCTTCTGTTTCCTTATTTCTCAATAACAAGCTTTTACATCTGCCCCTCCCTTAAAATGACATGAAATTAAATACAATTACCATTTATGAAATGTCTACTCTGCCAGTGCCTGTGCGAGACATTTTCACAGACATGATGTCATTTGATCTTTGCAGTAACCTTAGGCGAGGAACGTTAATGCCCCAACTTTTTACAGAGACGCTGAGGTTTGAAGAAGTGAAAGAACTGGTTCAAGTGCACACTGCTTGAAGGTGGACACACGGGTCTGGGGGATGCCTGAACCCACGCGCTCTTGCCTGCTGCAACAGTCAGATGTCATCATTCACACTGTCAGAAAAATCTGCAGAAACAGAACAGCTTCTTTCCAATGGAAGCCCTGATACGAGCATCTAACAAATTCAGCGTATCTGCTAATCAATTCATAATTTATTTAAAATGACCCTAAGTGCTTCCAGAGAAATTTTTGTAAAACTTTTAGTTCCCAGTAACCCTAAAGAAACATGATTTAATGAAGCAGGTTTTACTCCCAATTTTCCAAAATTTCCTACTCTGTGCACATTAGAGTATGAGCAAGTATAAGAGAAGGAAAGCTTAGATCAGCAGCTACTCACTTTGCTTTGAGTTTACATTGCTAAGTTCAGCAGTTCTCAGAATCTGAGAGCCTCACTTCTGTGTAACCATGAAAATAAATGCATCCCTTGGAAGGGTCAGGGGATGTGGTCTTACCTGAGTCTGGGAGCTCGATGTGTACATGGAGGTAAGTAACCTCACACTTCCCAGGCAGTGCTGCTGTGTCTGTTGTCAGTGGCCAGCGGATCGGGTTTCCCAGCAGGCTCAGCCTTTCTCCAGAGCTTGCACTGTGAGCAACTGGGAGCCGGAGGGAGGCCAGGTTCCTCGCTGTGACTGGAAAAGAACACTGAGGAAATCCAAAGGTATGCATTAGAGAGCCTGACAGGAAGCAGGAAGGAAAGTGGAAAGAATAGACAAGTAGTGAAGAAGCTGAGCCTCAAAGGAAAAATGGTTCCCTTTTCTAATGACCCATAGTTCTGACAGAAATCAGTAGAATGCTTCGAGAAG
Source organism: Papio anubis (assembly GCF_008728515.1). Lineage (NCBI taxonomy): Eukaryota > Metazoa > Chordata > Mammalia > Primates > Cercopithecidae > Papio > Papio anubis. Next base: position 22,223,487 of record NC_044988.1, on the reverse strand, counting down.
TGGCGAGGCGTATGGGCTTTGGAATCACACTGTCTGGATTCAAGCCAGATTCTGCTGAGTGACCTGGGACTGGTTACCTAAACACCCAGATTCCCTAGCTGTGCAGTGGAGGAAGTGGTAGTATCTACTGCCTAGAGTTCGAAGGATTAAATAAAATCATATATGCAAATGACTTAGTTCCTGAAAAAAACTACTACTGAGCAGTTGCTCAGTTAACATTGGGTATAACCATGAACAAGGAAGTCTACATTAAAACCAGATATGTGTGTTATTCAAAGGAGTGTGTCAACACGTTTTTCAGTTTCACCACCGATATTGAAGAGCAGTATTTTTAAAGTATTTAAAAATGCTTTAAAAATGAGTGGAGGGGCCAGGCGCGGTGGCTCATGCCTGTAATCCCAGCACTTTTGGAGGCCAAGGTGGGCGGGGTCAAGAGATCGAGACCATCCCGGCTAACACGGTGTGAAACCCCGTCTCTACTAAAAAATACAAAAAATTAGCCAGGCGTGGTGGCGGGTGCCTGTAGTGCCAGCCACTCGGGAGGCTGAGGCAGGAGAATGGCGTGAACCCGGGAGGCGGAGCTTGCAGTGAGCCAAGATCGCGCCACAGCACTCCGGCCTGGGCGACAGAGCGAGACTCCGTCTCAAAAAAAAAAAAAATCAGTAGAGGACAATGATGTTGCTTTCCAGTCATTTAGGTTTCTTTATATGTGGTAGTAGAGTTTTTCTTTCTTTCTTTTTTTCTTTTTTTTCTTTTTTTTTTTTTGAGATGGAGTCTTGTTCTGTCGCCAGGCTGGAGTGCAGTGACCAATCTCAGCTCACTGCAACTTCCACCTCCCGGGTTCAAGCGATTCTCCTGCCTCAGCCTCCCGAGTTGCTGGGACTACAGGTGCGCACTATCATGCCTGGCTAATTTTTGTATTTTTAGTAAAGACGGGGTTTTGCCATGTTAGCCAGGCTGGTCTCGAACTTCTGACCTCAAGTGATCCACATGCCTCGGCCTCCCAAAGTGCTGGGATTACAGGCGTGAGCCACTGTGCCCGGCCGAGTTTTTCAATATAAATGTACTTTATTTGAGTTACAGGGAAGAGGTCTGTAACTGGAAAAGACTATTATTGTTAATATTATTATTAACAATAATATTATTAATAATAGAGTAATTCAAAGATGGTTACTATTGTTATTATTGTTAATAGAGTAATTCAAAGATGAAGTAGGGAGAATGTCTCTGCCACTGTTTCAGTTTCATCTTGTTGCTTTCAAGTGGTTTGATAGGCTTGATAGACCCTGGGTCTGATGTTTGATACATGATGATTTGAAATCAGAAAAGGGTTTGGTGTTACTATCCTGCTCTTACATGACTTCAAAATTCAGACAATATTGTTATTCAAATGAATAGACTTTGCACCTTCATAGGTTCCCCTATAAAGTCTAAACTTCAAGAATTTAGTCTCACAGTGTCAATGAGAAAAAGAGAATTGAAGACATTTAAAAGTTAAGTATCATACAATCGTCATTAACTTTGAACAACAAGGCAAACTAAAAAGAACTAAATTGCATATTTTGTTACTACCCATTTCAGAAGGGGAATTCCTGAGGCCGCAAGAAAATGCTTTATGGCAACAGTAAGTATGAGATGTGGATGTGATGCCTGTTTGGACACAGGTTGGCTTGAAGAGTCACGCAAAGCTGGTCATTGACTGAAACTAGAAATGGCTTTGGAGAAATTCGTGGCCCTGAAAGCTCTCAGAGAGGGCATGTCACCCTGACAGCAGGGTTCAGGGAAAGCTGGCATTCAGTCCTCTGTCATCCTGAGCCTGTGACTTTGACCCGGTCCCTTGGTCCACATGATATGCACAAAATTAGGATCAGGTGATATCGGCTCCTCCTTGTGTGAAGCAAGGTATCATTGCTGCATCAGTTTCTTAGAGATCCTCGACCATGACCTGATTTTTGAGCCTCAGATCACAGCATAACCTTCTGTGGTGGTTCTGTCAACTTTCCAGGGTGTGGTACTCCTCATCTGCATCAGGATGCGTGACAAACCCCTGTGCTTAATCTCAGATCTGGGGTTCAGATGGTTGGTCTCAGGATGAAAGAGCACTCGAGGGCCCAGCTGAGTATGTGAGTGTGGTCTGGTGTGGTGGAGATGTTTACTGGATCTTTAGACCTGCTCTGGGCGGTGCTGGGATTCTTGCTCTTCGATGAACCATTGCGTTTCACAAACTGTTTATGTTGTGGCCACCATATATAGATACTGTACGAAGTTAGTGAATGCCTTTCTTCTGTTTTTGAAAATGGGAAATCATGCCTTATCAGCTGTCTCCCCATTTCTCATTTTTAGTTAGCAATAGTGTCTGGTATACTGCGATGTGAATTAATTATTACCACTACCACTACTATTTATTTAATGTATTTATTTTCCTCTGGTGTTGAAACTGAAACTACTACTGCTACTTCTAACTACTAAGCATTTATTCCTTGCTAGGAAATCTCAGCAGGAAAACTATAACTACTTACATGAGAATTGTTCTTCAATATTGTCTTTAAACAGTCCTTAGATGTCCAGTCCAGTGCCTTGCCCTCATCCCCTTTTTAATAGCTGGAGCCTGAGGCCCAGAAGTGACTTGCTGTGAGAAACATAAGTCAATACCAGAGCTGACCAGCAAGTGAGGAATTGGAAGCAAGGGGTCTGAGATGGTTGCAATGGGTATTTTCTTCTAGATCGTGTTGCTGTGTGAGATCATTTTCCCACTGTGGGCTTGTTTTCCTTGAGTGAATTTTCCAGGTACTCTATATTCTGCGCTCTCCTCCTTCCTTTTCTTTAATTCCATTTTAGCCACGCACAGGGGAATGGAAAGGGCCTGATTGAATCAACTATTTTTTTAAAAAACTTTTATCTTCTGAGGCCGGGTGCAGTGGCTCATGCTTGTAATCTTAGCACTTTGGGAGTCCGAGGCAGGCGGATCACCTGAGGTCAGGAGTTCGAGATCAGCCCGACCAACGTGGAGAAACCCTGTCTCTACTAAAAATACAAAATCAGCCGGGCGTGGTGGCGCATCCCTGTAATCCCAGCTACTCGGGAGGCTGAGGCAGGAGAATCGCTTGAACCCGGGAGACGGAGGTTGCGGTGAGCCATGATCGTGACATTGCACTCCAGCCTGGGCAACAAAAGTGAAACTCTTATCTCAAAACAAACAAACAAACAAAACTCTTTTATCTTCTGATTTAATGTGGCTAATAGGAGAAGAAATTGAAATGCCAACCAAAATGTCATTCGAGATGATAGAGTTTATAATCCATGTTTTTTGACCATCCCCTATTACCTCTCCTAGATAAACAGGAGTTGAATGTCTTGTGTCCTGATTTTTATGGTCTTTTAATTACTACAATAACAAGATCACTCGATCCCTTGGGGTCTGTCCTATTACAGAGTATCAGTGTTCACTCTGCTTTTTCTTTATTTCATCTATTAGCAGTGAATAGCACTTTCATGTTTAAAATGCTTCCTTTTAAAGTTGGAGAATAAGAATAAACGTATTGAATGGCTTTCTTTAGTAGCAGCATTGTCGTTTAGGCCCACTGAGGAATCTTAAGAATGAAATAATCATGAATAGGCAAATAGGTTATGTTTCAGTAAACACTTGTGGTGACTATGTTTCCTTTTTAACCAAGAGCCCAGTAAAATTTGTAATTACTTCAACTGAATGAGAACACAAGGCCATTTCATGTCCTCAATCTTTATTGATATGCTTTGCTTATTTTAATGGCTCGCATATATTTTTTATTGTGCTGTTGATAATGGTTTTACATAATTCATACCGATACACAATAAAAGTCTCATTGTGTTCACATTCCTTTGTGGGTCTCCTCTGTTGCATGTTGATTGTGGTTTAATACTAAAGCTGTAACAATGTACATCCAGTACTGTTTCATTTTCCTTGTTACTACAAGCTATGTGATAAGCTTACTTTATTCTGTATATAAGTCATTTTCATTTTGCAACATAATTTCTTTATTATGAAAGAAGCCAATACTTAAGTCTTAAGAAATTCTTACCATGTAGTATTTTCTTATTCTGTATTTTATAAAATCTATGAAAATTCTTTACTCATCTCTACCTCAATAAGGAGTTTTAAATTGTGATTTGAGGGATTGTTGATTGATTGATTGATTGATTGAGACAGAGTCTCGCTCTGTTAACCAGGCTGGAGTGCAGTGGCATGATCTCGGCTCACTGCAACCTCCGCCTCCTGGGTTCAAGCGATTCTCCTATCTCAGCCTCCTGAGTGGCTGGGATTACAAGCATGTGCCACCACACCCAGGTAATTTTTGTATTTTTAGTAGAGACGGGGTTTTACCTTATTGGCCAGGCTGGTCTTGAACTCTTGACCTCAAGTGATCCACCTGCCTCAGCCTCCCAAAGTGCTGGGATTACAGACGTGAGTCACCGTGCCCGGCCAGATTCCATAACTTTAAAAAACAAATTCCTTTTCTTTGTAAATTACCCAGGTTCAGGCATTCTGTTGTAAGCAACAGAAAACAGACTAAGACACCTTTCTGCACACTATTGACAAGATACTTTGTCTAAATTTTCACATGGAATGATCATTTGCCTTTTCTGGCTCTTGAAAGTGAGATCCAATGCAACCTCCACTCTGAAGCATTTTCTGTGTAGTTAAGCTAGAAATGATCTATTTTTCCTTTAATTTCTTATAACATTTGCTGTTTTTATTTTTTAGTTATCAGGTAACAAATATTTTTGTGTTGTAGTTACTTTGTGTTTATATTCATGCCTTAACTCATTGCACTCTTTGAGGATAGGGTCTGTCATTGCTTTTGCCTCAAGATAGCACAGTGCCTAGCATACAGTAAGTGCTTAAACATTAAAAAGAAATGCAGAGTAAAATTGACTTCTTTCTATGTTTAGGTCTACAAATTTTAACACTTTGTATAGATTTAGGTAACCACCACAACCAGGATACAGAACACTCTAAATAACTTCCTGTGCTATCACGCTAGAGTCACACCCTCCCCTTCTTCTTCCCCTTGCCAATCACTGATCTATTCTTCATTACTGTAGTTCTGTTTTTTCCTAGGATGTCATATAAATTGAATCATACAGTATGTAGTCTTTTGAGGCTGGCTCCTTTTACTCAACCATAAGGACTTTGAGATTATTGTATCAATCGTGGCTTCCTTTTTTATGGTTGAGTAATAGTCCATTATATGGATATAACACAGTTCGTGGCTGGACATTTGGGTTGTTTCCAGCTTTTGGCAATTATAAAGAGCTATAAGTATTTGTGTACAGGTTTAAGCAAGTGCTTTTTGAATGAACAGATGAATAAATGATCAGTATAATTTCAACCATGTGGTCTTATGGACTGCTATACGTAAGTAAAATTTGTGATAAGCCTCATTGGAGGCACATACAGAAATGGACATATACATAATATTTATATATATTATATAGATAAAGATTATATATAATGAATAGTTCTCAAATAGACATACAAACAATTTTTTTTCAGATTTCAGAAAAAGATGGGGTTACTTCTGGCTAGTTGTGGATGCGGGTAAGGTATCATCAACATTATTAGGATTCTGAAATCAAACAATTGCTTCCCAAACTCAGAGGCCTACAAACCAAAGAAACGCATGAACCTGCCCAAAGATTTGTTTATTTTGTTATTTATATAGAATTAATTGACTGTTTTTAAAATGCTTCCATGAGGTCCAAAATGTCTGTTGATATCATTGACAAAATTACTCCCTGTGATTCAGAAATACAAAACACGTTAAATACAGTTTTAAACAATGTCATTGTAGACATTCTCAGAAATTTCAAATAGAGCAAGAGATTCTCAAAAATTTCAAATAGAGCAAGACACTCAGAAAATTCAAAGTAGTGCAAAGTGTTTTGACTTCCCCTTCTAGAAAAATGCATCCACTTTTAGGGAGAACTGAGTTTTGGACCTGGATTTAACTATAAACTTAACTAAAAAGCATCAGCCAAGTTTTTTTTAACCTCTTGAACCTCTGTTTTCTCATCTCTAAAACTGAGATTACTATTGGCTGCCAAGTAGGACAGTTACAGTTTCAAGAGATCATGTGTAAAATGGTTGTCACGGCCGGGCGCAGTGGCTCATGCCTGTAATCCCCGCAGTTTGGGAAGCCGAGGCTGGCAGATCACCTAAGGTCAGGAGTTCAAGACCAGCCTAGCCAACATGGTGAAATCCCATCTCTACAAAAATATAAAAATTAGCTGGACATGATGGCAGGGGTGCCTGTAATCTCAGCTACTTGGGAGGCTGAGGCGGGAGAATGGCTTGAACCCAGGAGGCAGAGGTTGCAGTGAGCCGAGATCACGCCATTGCACTCCAGCCTGGGAGACAGAGGAGACTCCGTCTCAAAAAAAATGCTTGTCATATAATATTCTTTCAATAAACGCTAAATCCCTTCTTCTCTGAGCTTCGACTTGTTTATCTTTGAAATGCGGGACTAAGAGTACATGATTTCTAAAAATTTTTCTATCTCTGGATTTATTTTGTTTTAGTTTTTGTGACTGAGTGAGTTATGAACAGGTATATCTACCAGGCACACAATTGTCTGAATTGGTAAGTAAAATATTGTGTCTCAATTCTCTTTTATACTCCAGTTTGACTTGCATTAGATAATTTAAAATAAAATGTTAATGATTTTTTTCTGTTTCAAATTACTTTGGAGGCAATAAGTTAGGTATAGTGCTCCAGGCCTTCTAATTAAGGAATATACTTGATGATAATGAAGGAATAGTGACACCAAATGTCTAACCTTGAACTCAAAGATTCCCAGTGGTTCTATATAACTTTTTTTTTTTTTTTTTCCAGTCTGGTATCCACCTTTACAATTCTTATGTATGTTCCTAAAGCACAGAGAAAATGAAAAAGTCACAGAACTCTAACCAAGGCATCAGACTGGTGGTCAGGAGGAAATTTAGAACTGAGTGCTGAGCAACTAATATTTCTGGGATTCAGTTGCACAAAGGGCCCCACTATCTCTCAGAAAGGCTCATATTTGGTGGTAACAAACGTGCTTATTTTTAAAAGAAGGAAATATTTAGTTGGATTTCAGAAACTATAGGCCAGTGGGCTTTATGTTAATCATTGTCAAAATTATAGAATGAATGATAAAACAAATAATCAGCTTATAGAAAAGTAGGACATTTTCCTACATAATTACAACACATTCAAGACACTCAAGAAATTTAACACTGGTATAATGTTACTTCCCCAATTGTCTTACTAATGTCCTTTTAACATTTTTCTTCTTCTTTTGAGAGGGAGTCTCACTCTGTTGCCCAGGCTGGAGTGCAGCGGCGTGATGTTGGCTCACTGCAACCTCCAACTTCTGGGTTCAAGCAATTCTCCTGTCTCAGCCTCCCGAGTAGCTGAGATTACAGGCGTCCGCCACCATGCCCAGCTCATGTTTGTGTTTTTAGTAGAGATGGTGTTTTACCATGTTGGCCAGGCTGGTCTTGAGCTCCTGACCTCAGGTGATCCACCCACCTCAACCTCCCAAAGTGCTGGGATTACAGGCGTGAGCTGCCGTGCCCAGCTGCATTCTTCTTCTTTAGTACAGAATTTCTCTTTCTTTCGTTTTTACACAAATAGTAACATATTCAATTCTTGCTCTTTTGTTATTTGAGACAAGGTCTTGATCTGTCACCCAGGCTGGAAGGCAGTGGCACAATCTCGGCTCACTGCAACCTAGACCTCCTAGGCTCAAGCAATTCACCCAGCCTCTTGAGCAGCTGGTACTATAGGCGTGCACCACCATACCTGCTAATTTTTGTATTTTCTGTAGAGACAGGATTTCCACAGTTGCTCAGGCTGGTCTTGAATTCCTGGACTCCAGCCATCCTACTGCCTTGGCCTGCCAGAGTGCTAGGATTACAGGCTTGAGCCACCGTGCCTGGTCTTTGTTTATTTTTTATTGTTATTGTTTAAAATTTTATCTTGGCAATAGCATTTTAAAAAAAAAATCTGTCCCTTCTTTTTAATATGAATAGTATCATATGTTACACTTTTTTGGGGGGATGAGGTGAGATTATTTTGTTTCTGTTATTGCTTAAAATTTTACTCCTCATTCAGTGGCTCAGGCCTGTAATCCCAGCACTGTGGGAGGTCAAGGTAGGAGGATCACTTGAGCTCAGGAGTTGGAGACTAGCCTGGACAACATGGCAAAATCCCATCTCTACTGAAAATAAAAAAAATTAGCTGGGCGTGGTGGCCCATGCCTGTAGTTCCCAACTACTCAGGCGGCTGAGGTGGGAGGATCACTTGAGACCAGGAGTTGATGGCTGCAATGAGCTGTTATTGTGCCACTGCACTCCAGCCTGGGTAACAGAATGAGACCCTATTAAAAAAAAAAAAAAATCTTGGCAGTTATTCTCTGTCTTTACATAAGAGCTTTATCATTTATTTTGAATTGTCAAATGGTATTCCAGAGTATGGCTGTACCATAATTTATTTGATTGGGCTACAACTGGTGGATATTTACACTATTTTCAATAGTTTAGGATTACAAACAGTGCAGTGATAAATTACATTATATGTATTTCATTTTATACAAGAGCATGTCTATCTCTGGGATGAATTCCTGAAAAATTGCTAAGTATGTACATATATTTCCATAAATATTGTCAAATTACTATGATAGGGTAATTGCCCTACATCAACACTGTATGAGAATGCCTGTTTACCCAAAGCATTACCAACACAGGATTTATCAAGTATTTTGTGATTTTAGGACATTATTGATAGATCCTCTATCTTCTAAACATTTTTCTCTCAAGCTCATGGAAGTGTCTGACTCCCTTTATTTAGTCTTACCACTCTTAAATCCATTCTTTATAGAGCTGCCCTTGATGGTATTACCATCTTGCATAAAATCCTGTAATGGCTTCTCTGTAGACTGGGATAAGGACTCCTCAGTGTAGCTTGGTCAGGTTTGTGCTTGTATCTTTAACCTCATCCCTCACTATCCCCTCGATAATGGCCTCTCCCTCCCCAGTTCTGCTCCAACTTTGTTCAACCACTAACTAACAGTTTCCCCCTAATGCCCGAAGTTTGTCTCATTGACAGCTTTTGCCAACTTCGCTTCTTTCTTGGAATGCTTTGACCCTTTTTCATCTTATAGCCTTACCCAATCTGTTTTAAATTGGGTGCTCCTGTTGTGCGCTGCCTAACTTCCCAGGTTTACATTTTTCCCTGGATTTATCAGGGTTGATGTTGGCTGGTCCACCTTTTCTACTGGATTGTAAATTCTTTAAGCTCCGAAATCTTGTCTTGTGCACTAGAGCATTCACAGAGTCTGGACCACAGAGGGCCTTTAAGAAATGTTACTTAAATAAATATAGTTCTCTATTAAAAAGCAAATATTCTTAAGACAGATATCTGTTCACATTCTTTTGTTAGTGTAATTTATTTTACTGTGGTAAAATATATAAAACATTTAAAAAGGGGCATTAATTTCATTAACAATGTTGTACAACCATTACCTCTATCTGTCTGCAAAACTGTCTCACTACCCAAACAGAAACTCTGTCACCGTTAAGCATAACTTCTGATTCCCCTTTTCTTCGAGTGCCATGGCAATCTCTAGTCTATTTTCTGTCTCTATGAATTTTCCTATTCAATATATTTTATCTAATTAAAATAATATAATATTTGTCCTTTTAACATCTGGCTTATTTCACTTAGCATAATGTTTTCAAGGTGCATCCACGTTATAGCATGTATCAAAACTTTATTTCTCTTTATGGATGAATAATATTCTTTTTCTTTTTCTTTTTTTTTTTTTGAGATGGAGTCTCACTCTGTCACTTAGGCTGGAGTGTAGTGGCACGATCTCGGCTCACTGCAACCTCCTCCGTCTCCCAGGTTCAGGTGATTCTCCTGCCTCAGACTCCTGAGTAGCTGGGATTACAGGTGCTCACCACCATGCCTGGCTAATTTTTTTTATGTTTAGTAGAGATGGAGTTTCACCATGTTGGCCAGGGTGGTCTTGAACTCCTGACCTCAGGTGATCTGCCCTCCCTGGCCTCCCAAAGTGCTGGAATTACAGAATGATATTTTATTGTATGTACATTCCACATTTTGTTTTCCTATTCATCTGTTGGTGGACACATTTCCACCTATTGACAGTATTATTGTAAATAATGCTGCAATGAATGTTGCCATACAAGTACCTGATCAAGTCCCTCTTTTAAATTCTTTCAGATATATACCTACGAGTGGAATTCCTGGGCCATATGGTAATTCTGTGTTTAGCTTTTTAAAGGAATCACCAAATTGTTCCCCACAGCAGCTGCACCATTTTATATTCCCATCAGCAATGTAGGAGGGTTCCAGTTTCTCCACATTCTTGCCAACACTTATTTTCCACTTTTAATTACAGCCATCGTAGTAGATATGAAACAGTATTACACTGTGGTTTTAATTTGCATTTCTCTAATGACTAAAGGTAGTGAATATCCTTTTGGTACTTCTTGGACATTTCCATATGTCCTTGGAGAAACAGCTATTCAAATATTTTGCCCATTTAAATTGGGTTGTTTTTCTTCTTGTTGAGTTTTAGGAGTTTTAACTATATTTTGGATATAACCTTATCAGATATATGACTTACAAATATTTTCTCCCATTCTGTGGGTTTTCTTTTCACTTTCTTGATAATGCTCCTTATATACAAACATTTTATATTGAAGTCCAATGTATCTATTTTTTCTTTTGTGGCTTGTGTTTTTGGTGTCATATTAAGACTCCATTATTAAATCCAAGGTCAAGATTTATTCCCATGTTTTCTTCTGAAAGTTTTATGGTTTTAGTTCTTATATCTAGGGTGTTCCATTTTAAGTTAACTTTTGTATATGGTATAATTTGGGGGTCCAACTTCATTCTTTCACCTGTAGAAATATAGTTGTTATAGTGCCATTTGTTGAAGAGCTTGTTCTTTCATTGTTGAGTGGACTGTATATCATTGTTAAAAACTAATTTGCCATACATATATGGGTTTATTTCTGAACTCTCAATGCTATTCCATTGATCTATAGTCTACCCTTATGCCAGTACCATGCTGTTTTAATCACTGTAGCTTTATAGTGAGTTTTGAAATTGGAACATGTAAGTCCTTGACTTTGTTCATTTTTAATATTGTTTTGGCTATTTGGGGTTCATTAAAATTTCATATGAATTTGATGGCTTTTCCATTTTTCCCAAAAGGCTGTTGAAATTTTTATAGGAATTACATTAATTTGTAGTTTGCCTAGTTGTATTGACATCTTGATAATTTTAAGCCTTTCTATTCATGAACATGGGGTGCTTTTCCATTTTTCAAAAGGTAGTTTCTTTTTTTGTGATGGCTTTATTTGGCTTTGATATTGTTGGTAGAAGAGCTGAGGCAGGACTGGCTTGTCTGTCATAATATTGAAGAGTCTTGGAAGATGTCCGGGGTCCAGGGACTAAAACCCCTCATGGCCCTTAGAACACCAAGCTCTGTGCCAAAGGATGGAAGGCTGCCCTGCTGCACCACAAATCTAAGCCCAGGGCATAAAACCCCTTGTGGCTTGGATAGAATCCAGGGCTCATGGCATAAAACCCCTCGTAGCCTCTGGAATGTGCACAGACTTGTTGGTTGCTCTCCCAGGCTCGTAAACATGTTCTCCATTATCTCAAGCAGTAAAGCATATTCTATATGCATCAAAGAAAATGCTAAACCATCACAGCAACGCTTGATGCACCGCTACCTTTCTACCCCCACCTCTGCACATCCTCACCACCTGCTTCTTTGTTTAATCACCAATAAATAGTGTGGACTCCCAGAGCTTGGGGCCTTCGCAGCCTCCATACCAGCGCTGGCCCCCTGGAACCGCCTTGTGTACTCTTAACTTGTCTTTTCTCATTCCTTTGACTCTGCCAGACTTTGTAGCTCCCACGGCCTGGTGTTGGGTCTGATCACCTAAACAGATATCAGATAAGGTAATGATGATTTCATAATAAGTTAGGTAGTGTTCTTTTTTCTTTTATTTTTTAGAAAAATGTCAGAAGGATTGGTGTTAATCCTTTCTAAAATATTTGGTAAATCATCCAAGTTTGGTACTTCACCAGTGATGCAGTTTGGTCCTGAAATTTTCTTTATTCGGAGGTTTTCAATTACTAATTTGATCTTTTTTTGTTATAGATTTGTTAAGATTTTCTAATTCATCTTGAGTCAGTTTAGGTAATTTGTGTGGAATTTGTTCATTTCTTGCAGGCTATCCAATTAGTATATAATTATTCATAATAATATCCTTTTTATTTCTGTAAAGATACTAGTATTGTTTCCATTTTTATTTCAGATTTCATTTAATAGTTACTTGTGTCTTCTCTCTTTTTCCTTTGTCAGGTCTAGCTAAAATTTTGTCAGTTTTGCTGATCTTTTCAAAAAAACAACTTTTGGTTTTATTGCTCTCTATTACCTTTCTAGTTTCTATTTTATTTTTCTCCACTCTAATCTTTATTATTTCCTTCTTTCTAGTAGCTTTGGGCTTAGTTTGTTCTGCTTCTAGTTCATAAAGGTATAAAATTAAGTTATTGATTTGAGCTATTTTTTAAAATGTAGTTGGGTATAGTTGTAAATATTCCTCTGAGCACTGCCTTTGCTGCATCCCATAAGATTTTGTATATTGTATTTAATTTTTATTTGTCTCTCAGTATTTTTAAAATTCCCTTGTGGTTTCTTCTTTGATCTTCTGGTTATTTAAGAATGTGTAATTTAATTTCCATATATTTGTGAATTTTTTTCCCCTTAGAGCCATACTGAATATATTTGTGAATTTAAAAATGTTTTTCTTTTATTATTTATTTCTAGCTTTATCTCGTGATTGTGATTGAAGAAGATACACGGTATAATCTCCATCTCTTAAAATTTATAGAAACTTGTTTTGTGGCATAACATATGCTCTATCCTGGAGTATATTCCCTGCGCACTTTAGAATAATGTAGATTCTGCTGTTGTTGGATGAAGTCTTGTATATGAGTCTGTTATATCTTGTTAGTTTATGTTGTTGTTCAAGTTCTCTTTCTTATTATTGATTTTATGTCTAGATGCTCTATCCATTATTGAAAATGTACTGAAGTCTCCAACTATTATTGTTGAACTGCCTATTTCTCCCTTTAATTCTGTCAATATTTCTGTTGTCTGTTGTATATATGCTTATAACTGTTGTATCTTCTTGATAAACTCCTTTTCATATAATGTCTTTCTTTGTGTTTTTTAATAGATTTTTATTTAAAGTCTATTTTGTCTAATTTTAATATTGCTACCCCAGCTTTCTTTTGATGCATAGAATATTTTTTCCATCCTTTTAATTTCAATCTTTGGATCTTCTTGTAACAGGATGTAGTTGGATCATGGTTTTTCATCTGTTCTGCCTATCTCTGCCTTTTGATTGGAAAGTTTAGCCTGTTTATATTTAAAATAATTGCTGGTAAGAAAGGACTTACTTCTGTCAGTTTGTTTTCTGTACATCTTATGCCTTTTTTGTCTTTCATTTTTTCTATTACTGCCTTCTTTTGTGATTAATTGATTTTTGTTGTTTTGTAGCAGACCATTTTGATTCCCTTCTCAGTTCCTTTTGTATATATATTTAAGATTTTTTGTGGTTATTACAGGAACTACATTTAACATCCTAAAATTAAAAAAATAAAACAAATAACTAAACTTATAACAATCTAATTTGATTGGATACCAACTTAACTCTAACAGCACACAACACTTGATTCCTATACAGCTCTGTCATCCCTCTCCTTATGTTATCACAAATTACATCTTTATGTGTCTAGAAGCATATATTTATTATATTTCAATGCATTTTTCTTTTAAATTCTACAGGAAATAAGTAGAGTTACAAACAAAAAATACAATAATAATCGCTTTAATATTTGATCATGTATTTACCTTTACCAGAGGTCTTTATTTTTCTTGCATTTGGCTTTAAGTTACTGTTTAGTGTTCTTTTATTTCAATATGAAAGACTCTTTAAATTTTTTTTTTTTTTTTTTTTTTTGAGACGGAGTCTCGCTCTGTTGCCTGGGCTGGAGTGGCGTGATCTCAGCTCACTGCAAGCTCCGCCTCCCAGGTTCATGCCATTCTCCTGCCTCAGCCTCCTGAGTAGCTGGGACTACAGGCGCCGCCATCTCACCCGGCTAGATTTTTGTATTTTTTAGTAGAGACGGGGTTTCACCGTGTTAGCCTGGATGGTCTCGATCTCCTGACCTCGTGATCCGCCCGTCTCGGCCTCCCAAAGTGCTGGGATTACAGGCTTGAGCCACCGCGCCCGGCCTAAATGTTTTTGTAAGACAGGTCTAGTGGTAACAAGCTCCCTCATCACTTGTTTATCTAAGAATATGTTATTTTTATCCATCATTTTTGAAAAATTGTTTGTTGATTATAGAACTCTTAGTTGACAGTTATTTCGTTCAGCACTTCACATATGTTATCCCACTGTCTTCTAGCCCATTTTCTGATAGTTTTTGAAATCAGCTGCTAATTTTGAGTCTCCCTTATATGTGATGTGCTGCTTCTCTCTTGCTGCTTTTAAGATTATCTCTTTGTCTTTTGACAGTTTGATCATGATGTGTCTTGGCGTGGGTCTGAGAGCTTATCTCACTTGGAGTTGGTTAAGTTTATTGGATTTGTAGATTCATGTATTTCATCAAATTTGGGAAGTTTCAGCCATTATTTATTCAAATATTATTTTGCCCCTTTCTCTAGCCCCTCTTTTTCAAGCTCTTCTATTGTATATATCAGTCCTCTTGATGGTATCCCACAGGTCCCTTAGATTCTGTTCACTTTTTTTTCTTTTACTCAGACTCAGTATTTTTAGTTGTCCTATTTTCAAATTTGGCCATTCTTTTTTCTGCCTACTCAAATCTGCTTTTGAATCTCTCTAGTGAATTTTAAAATTTTTTGTTCTTGTACTTCTCACTCCAAATGTTCTGTTTGGTTCCTTTATATAATTTCTACCTATTCATTGATATTCTCATCTTGCCCATATGTTATTATCCTGATTTTCTTTTGTTCTGTGTCTGTGTTTTCCCTTTGCTCTGTAAGCATACTTAAGACAGTTGTTGTAAAGTTTTTGTCTAGTAAGTCTGATGTATGTGCTCCCACAGGTACAGTTGCTTTCAATTTATTTTGTTCCTTTGAATGGGCTATAATTTCCTGTCTCCTGTATGCCTTGTGATTTTTTTAAATTATTGAATGTTATAGTAGTCTGTTTGTTTAGTATTTTTTCCAAATTATTATTGCAAAGACTATATTTCTTATCATGTGAGGTCACAGAAGTCTTTGTTCCTTAGCTTATATTCAGCTAGTTTTCTGACTAAGATTTCCTTGAGTGCCAGGAGCTAAAAACAAAACAAAACAAAACAAAGGGAGAGAAAGGGAAAACCACCTCTACTAATCTTTCCAGACTGCCTCTGTATATGTGCATGTGTGCCCTTCCTTCAACAGTTAGCCACCCTCACACTGAGTCTGTGGAGCAACTCAAGGTGAAAGTTTAGGGTCTTCTTAGGTCTTTCCTCTGTACATGTTTTGTCCTGGGTGTGTACATGGCTTTCTAAATGCCCAGTATACACGACTGCTTTTGAATGTCCTGATTTCCTAAAGAAATTTTCCTCAGCCTTTGACTTGGGCAACTTATTTTATGTTTTCACTGTAATCTTTTGTCCAAGGCACCTGAAAGTTGTTAGTTGGGCTTGTAGTATTTGTGAGCATTGCTTTTTTGGCCTGATTTCTGAGGTAGAAAAAGAGATGTTTGCTTTCCATCACTCCTTCAGGTAGTCCCCAGACAGGTGAGAACAGACATACATGATTTGTGAATAATATCTGCTCTGCTCCACTCCCTCCTGAATCAGAGAAAAGTGTCCTACACTAAGAATGTAGGCAGCCCCTGCTTTAAGACCAAATCTGCTATAAAATCACCACAAACTTTCCTAACGTGTTGTTGTGCTTTTTTCTTCATTCAGTTTTGTTTGCTAGAGTTCTGAAAAAGTTGGTTCTGATAGTTAGTTTATGCTTGTTTTTTTAGAGTTTCTGTAGGAAATGAAAACTTGTAGCTGCCAACTTCACCATTTTGCTGATGTCACTTAGTGCAAGTTTGACTTTTCAATTAGACCATCTATGCCTAAAGAGTAAGAGCTGTGGTTAATCTTTACAGTTGTGTTTTTCTCAGCATTTAGTGTAAAACTTTATATAAAATTGAATTCGGTGTATATTCAACTTGAACGGTACTGTATTCATCATCTGCTGCACACTCGTGTTAAGTCATATATACATTCATTGATTCAACAATATTTATTGACCTCTTGTATTCAACACATGCTCTAGCTGAGTTACAAGGGTGAATCATAGAGGTAAGATTTCTTTCCTAAAGGAGTGAATGTCTAAAGAAGGGAAGACAACAATAAATAACATTAACAAAGCAACAGGTTGGTTAGTGTTTCCTTGGAAAGATGGCTCTTTTGGTGATGACTTCTTAGATAACAGAAGCTGCAGACTAGGCTCTGGGGAAGGATCTAAAAGCAATCCCTCTTCCTGGACATGGTGGTTTGTGCTTGTAGTCCCAGCTACTCAGGAGGCTGAGGCAGAAGGATCACTTGAGCCCAGTAGTTTTGAGTCCAGTCTTGGCAACATAACAAGGCACTGTTTCAAAAGAAAAAAAAAAAAAAACACCGTCTTCTCTTTCTGACTTCTTCCTGGACCCTTTGGGCTTGCAGAAGAAACTGTGGACATTCAAGAAAGTGCTGAAGAGGGGACAGCTCCTAGTTCTCCAACTCTTTTGTTATTTGTTTGAAAATTCTGAAATCTAACTCTTGGCTCAGCTCCCTTGTTGAGCTTTGGCTTTGAGGCACCTGAAATTTATCCCTCAACTTCCCCTGTAACCTCCACTCTCTAAATTGAGGATTGCTTAATTCCTTATTTAATATTTCAAATGTGGATGGTTGCATCTTGAAAAATATTCTCTGGAGGCGTAACATTTAATTAAGTTTCTTCAGGGTAATGGCAAGGAAATTAAATTACACATTGTTTTTGTCAGAGTAGTCAACTAGGGTGCCACTTGCATATCAAGGCTTTTTCTCAACAAAGGTTTTAAGAATATTTGTATGCTTGGAGAAGATTTTTGTTTTTGAGTTGATTTGCCTTTCATATTCATATTATTCTACCACAGTCTACAAATAAAGGACAAAACAAAACATCAGAAAGCAAAATTGCCTTGATGAAAAAAAAATATAGTGCTATTTTAATCTTAACCTTAAAGTGTTTACCCCTGTGGGATAATGGTATTATCTGAAGGGAATATAAGTGCCACATGCTTATGCTAAGTGAGTAAAAGAGTATCTGTGAGGTTATTCAAAAGGATAGAAGAGACCTGGGATGGGTTTTTTTTTTTTTGCGGCGGGGGGAGGGGGGGCACACAAACCCCATGAAGGTCAGTTAATAGCAGAGAGTTGTATCAATAAATAATTTTGGATTTAGTGCTATTTTTAGAAAATTCCTGAATTGAGAAAAAAATAGCCCAGAGCAGTCTGAGCTCTGTGAGGTGTGCAACATTTATCAGGTCTGGAGATTCATGAATATGGGGCACAGGTCATCCCCCAGCCCCTACCCATGCCCAGGAGCAATTGTTTAAAGGCATTTCATTCTTTTCTTTTTTTTCCATGTAGTTTCCTGACTAGCTGACTCACCCATTTTCTTCATGTTCCTAGAATCTGTGATACAAAGAAAAATGTATAGCCAATCTAGCTTATGTTATTTTAATGTAAAATCTTGGTAAACAACCTAGAAACTGCCTCTTCATTTCTCCTTTAAAAACCCACTTGTGGCCGGGCGTGTTGGCTCATGCCTGTGATCCCAGCACTTCGGGAGGCCGAGGTCAGTGGATCACGAGGTCAAGAGATCGAGACCATCCTGACCAACATGGTGAAACCCCGTCTCTACTAAAAATACAAAAATTAGCCGGACGTGGTGGTGCGCGCCTGTAGTCCCAGCTACTCAGGAGGCTGAGGCAGGAGAATCCCTTGAACCCAGAAGGGGGAGGTTGCAGTGAGCCAAGATCATGCCACTGCACTCCAGCTTGGGCGACAGAGCGAGACTCCATCTCAAAAACAAACAGACAGACAAACAAACACACCCACTTGTATACTTGTAGCTGCTGCTAATTAGAGCATATATTCTGGGAAACCTGAAACTATGCTCCTCAGTTGCAGTCCTCAAACTTGTTTCAATAAACTCTCTACTTGTATTAATTTTACCTCAGTTTATCCTTTAGGTCAACAAGATGAACAGTTGAATGAAGTCATAGAATAATTGCATACTTTTGTTGTTCATTTTGGCTAGGTTGCCCTTGCTCAAATGCGGAATGAAATGTATGGATAGCATGGCTAGTAGTGTGCTCTATCAGAAAAGCTCATTTATTTATTCATTCAATTCATTCATTTATTCAATCATACAACAAATATTTATGTTGTGCCTAGTGTATGCCAGGTATTAGTGGTGAATAAAACTAACATGTTTTTTTGCCTATCTTTAACTGAGGTCTAGTTTAGGAGATAAACAATAAATAGGTAAAGAATATGAATTATGATCTGTAGTATGCAGAAAGGAAGCAGGGACTGTGTTAGGGAATAACAGAATTTCTTCAGTTGAGATTGTCATTTGGGAAAAGGGAATTAAAATGAAACTTGATAAAATAAAATCCTAAGCCCCCCAAATGACTAAGTGGACCCCCTCTTGGCCAACAGGATCCAGAATAACCTTGAAAACTGAGTTCTTGGCCATAATGGGATGGGAGACAGGACACGTCTTGTTTTACTTATCCCCTCTCTAACCACCACCAGGCTTTCTTCCCTGAGGGCTAAATAGAAACCAGTTCTTTCTTTTCTTTTTTTTTTTTTTTTTGAATGTAATATTCCAAATGATTGTTTTTATTTAATAATATACTGTGGCCATTTTCTCACATTAATGATATTCTTCTAAAATATAATTTAAAATAAATGCATAGTATTCCAAAATACGCAACTTGTTTAAAATATTTTTTTCCCATTACAAATAGTTCATTGCCAAAAAATTGGAAAATACAAAAAGATAGAAAGAAGAAAAATAAAATCCATGATAATTCTATTACCCAAAGAAATCAAACTTTTCTTCAAATCTGGTTTTCTAGGCATATTCACCATATTTATAATTTGTATTTTGTCTTTTTATTTAACAAAATAGTCTACTTATCTTCCTATATGAGTAAAATTTATCTTACATATAACATTTAAATTTATAATTAGGTTCTTAATTTTATAATTAACATTTGTAATTATTTCTATGTGATTAGCACACCAACATGGCACAAGTATACATATGTAACAAACCTGCACATTATGCACATGTACCCTAGAACTTAAAGTATAATAATAATAATAAAAAAAAAGAGAGAAAAAAAAATTTATACTCTCATTCATAATTTATACCTGTTCTGTTCTCATATGTATGCTAAATGTCTAGTACATAATAGCTCACAATAACGGTTAAGTACACAAACTGTAAAGAAACCAGTTCTTTCAAAACGTTTTACCTCTGATGTCACCCAGCTTCCTGAGGCTGCTCCCCCTTTTTGCAGTTTTAGCACAACTGACCAGCATTCCTTCCTGGTAAGAGACCACCAACCACAGAGTGGTTCTGACCAGTCTACAAAGGATGAGTAGTGTGGATTTTCATGTCCTTTCTTCACCTTTTGACATCAGAGGGCTGAAAACTCCACCCTTGGATCATGCTAATACTGCCATGTTTTGAACCTGGTTTCCTTAGAGAGTCATGAAGCTCAATTGTGCATGTGCTTGTTTCTCCTTTCATAAATACTCATGATTCCTCCTCTAGCTTATTTTTATTTTTGAGACAGAGTCTTGCTCTGTCACCCAGGCTGGAGTGCAGTGGTGCAATCTTGGCTCACTGCAAACTCCGCCTCCCGGGTTCAAGTGATTGATTCTCCTGCCTCAGCCTCCCGAGTAGCTGGGATTATAGGTGCCTACCACCACGCCTGGCTAATGTTTACATTTTTAGTAGAGATGGGGTTTCACCATGTTGGCCAGGCTGGTCATCTCAAACTCCTGACCTCAGGTGATCCACCCGCCTCGGCCTACCGAAGTGTTGGGATTACAGGCGTGAGCCACTGCACCCGGGCCTCCTCTAGCTTATTGAATATGTATATTTGGTCACCCTGTTCATCATCAATTCCTGTTCCCCTTGCGCTTCCCATGAAGTGTGTTTCTGGCTTCTGGCTGGAGGCTACACTTTCCCAGACTGTTAGAAAGACCACCCTGCAGGCTGCAAGCCGTTATATCTATAAAAAAAGCTCTCTTTTTCAAATTTATGAAACTCATGATTCTTCAGTTGACAGACTGGATGAGAAGGAACTCTCCAGGTGAGGCATATGGGATACTGAAGCTTCCAGATCCAGGGGAAGGAACATGCCTTGAAGCTAGAAAAACCTTTCTTTGTTGAAGTTATAGAAAGCAGGGCTGGAACAGAGTGAAGGAGGGAAAGACTTTCTAAGACAAAGTTAGAGAGGTAAGCTGGAGCCAAAACCAGGTCAGTGTCAGTCCTTGAACTAGCTCATAATGGGATAAATACAGAAATTGAAAATAAGCTTGTAAAGCCTTTTCAATGATTTGACATAGTGGTTTGATATCTCTTCAATCTAATGAAAAAACTGGACTTATATTTTGATGTCTTATTTCTAGTTTCATTTTTTCTAGTAATCCATTTTTATTTTATCTTATAAAAGTATCCATCAGAGAGGAATTGAAAATTGAAGAGAGAAAAAAAAGAAAAACAGAAAAACAAGCTGGTTCTTTGTCACAGATAGTTTGAGAAGCATTGCTGTGAGATCTTATAAGTTCCAATAAAGAGTTAGATTTTATTTTTACGTTCAAAAGGAAGTCATAGAAAGTTTTAAGTTTTAAGATTCACTTGAATTGATTTATCTTTTAAAAAGACCACTATGGGGCTAGTTTGGCTATGACACGTGTCAGAAAGTGGACTCCCTTGGCAGATGAGGATATATTTCCTAGGCATGTTATTGACACATGAAAAGGAAAAGAATAATAGAAAAAAAGAGTTAACGAGAACTGAAAGATTGCATCTTAGACATAGTAAGAACTGATACCTCACCTGTTCCTACAGTCCAGTAAAAATTCTGTAAGCCTTTTTCTTTTTGAGCCATTTGGGGCTGGGGTGGAGAGAAATGGAAACACATGTTAGATAAACAAATTACTTTTTGAAAGAGCCTTGGCGTTTGCTGGATGGAGAGTAGATTGAAGGTCTTCAAGGCAGGTATGGGGAGAGCTGTGAGGAAGACCATTACAAGGTCTGCTGTAGCTGGTACTAGGATTGTGGCTATGAAAAAATGGATAGTGGATGGATTCTAGATATATTTTGTACATGGACTCACAGAACTTGTTAATACAGATTTGACATGGTAGAGTAAGGGCGAAGTAGAAGTCAAGGAAAATTCTTGGGTGTCTGACTAAACAACTGAGTCATATGGTGATGCACCATTTACTGGTATAGGGAAGACTTAGAGAGTAACAGATTTGGAGGGGGGGGTGTATGAGGAATGGTATGGGTAAAGAGCAAAATCAAACAATGTATTTTCTACATCTTGAGTTTAAGGGATGTGAAATACACAAGTAGAGATGTTAAGTAGGCAGTTAGATATATAACCTATATATACGTGGAGCCCTTAGGTGCGGTCTGGCCTCAAGATAGACATTGCGGGGGTGATCAGTGTATAGGTAGTATAGATGGTGTTTAATAATATGGCAAAATAATAGTTATTATGGGGCTTGAGGACTCCCAGTCTTTACAACAGATGTCAAGAAGGGCCAGCAAAAGGAATGTGGGTGGAGTAAACTGACAAAGAGGAGGGAGCAGGAACAGTGTAGAACCACTGAAACCAAGAGAGGAAAATGTTTAAAGAAAGAAAGAGGAATGTGGCCAGGTACAGTAGCTCATGCCTGTAATCCCAGCACTTTGGGAGACTGAGGTGGGTAGATCACCTGAAGTCAGGAGTTCAAGACAAACCTGACCAACATGCATGCAACCCCTCGCCTCTCTACTAAAATACAAAATTAGCCAGGTGCATGGTGGTGCAGGCTCAGCTTCCAGCTACTTCTGGGGAAGCTGGAGGCAGGAGAATCACTTGAACCTGGGAGACGGAGGTTGCAGTGAGCTGAGATCGCACCACTGCACTCCAGCCTGGGCGACAGAGTGAGACTCCATCTTAAAAAAAAAAAAAGAGAGAAATGAAAACTTGTGTGAAAAGTTACTAAAAGAAATAGTAAGATTAGCCCAGAGGACAGTAACTATATTTGGCAATATCAAGGTCATTGGTGAGCTCATAATTAAGATTCTAATTATTCTTCCGGTAAAGACGAAACACTTTCCCTGTGAGAATGATCTATGTGGAGACAGTAGTCTTTAGTCTTGTGATAGCCTGTTCCTTAGTGACTGAAGCCCTTGCCCAGCCTAATAGTACAACCATGCCCATAACTATCCCAATATTTTATGCCAATAATCCTAATGATCTCTTACCTAGTCATGGCAAATAAATGCTACTACACTCAAGGTTCCTACCAGGCTTACTTTCCTTCTGCTTTCAAACACTATACTTTGTGCACTGACTTTCCTATGCCCCCAAACCAATAGAGGCCACATCTTATTATATCCAATTCCTATGTATCTCTATTTGTATGGCATGTTGGACTTTTTGCCATAGCACAAGTGTGCAGGATCTGTTAGCCATTCTACTGGGTCTTCTAGTAATGACTCTACAGCTGCACATATTACAATTGCTGGTAAGAGTTATTATTACTCTCCCAAATTCTGCTGCATGGGTCTCTTGAACCTCAAAGCCGTTCCCTACCTGGGAAGGAATGGTTAATATATCACATACTGACAGGATTTTACATACATAGATTGTAAAAGAAGGCATGAAAACAAGAAGTGAATTTTATTTGGACTGTAAATTGTATACAGTCCAAAGGACACTTGGACATCATGTAAACAACCTGTCCCTGATCGACAGTTGCAGGAATTCTTCTGTAACATCTCCACAAAATAGTTATCCAGACCCTGCTGCTACCTACCCCTCCGGGGAATGGAAAAATGCTACTTCCTGAGATACCTCATTCCATTTTTAATCAGCTCTAAGAGAAAGAGAAGGTTTAGTTTATTGTATCAAGACTTTCATACACTCCTCCAAGATTTTTTTTGTTACTTTGGAATTAAATCTGCCTTTTCTAGATGACAGCCCTTTAGATATTTGAAGACAATTTTGAAAGACAACCCACATCTTCTGTCCTTCCTTTCAAAAACTGTGACCAGAAGATAATCTGGTAGGTTATACCTCATCTCTTAAGGCTGGACACGCCTCCTCTCTCAGGTACTTGGATCACCAGTCATTTAACTTTATCCCATGGAAGTAGAGAGGGTTGGGTAGGGGCTGGGCAGAGAAGAAAGGGTTTAACTTAATATTTGAGAAAGCTGTTTCCCACCCTCTGCCTGAGAGCTGTTGCTAGAGACAACTGGTATTGGGAATGCTTCATAATGGACTTCTTGAGCAATACAGAGACAAGTTATTATTTTAAAAATGTTTCAACAAAGCTAGAATAGCAAAACTAGAATTCATATACCTCTGAAAAACTATCATTAGCACTTATGGTGGCTATGATTATTGAAGAAACCTGGGAAAACGTTCCTTGAAGAAATATAGAGTTAATAAAGACAAAAGTTCTATCAGGATATCAAAATATATACCTACTTTATGCTCCTATGCTGATTTTAGGAAACTAAAGCGCTTTATCTTTTGTTCTATATTCTATTCAGTAATATCTCCAATGACTGTACCAGCTCACAGAGTACGGTGGTTAGTTACTATGTAAAACACTTACATAAGTGGTGGATTTAAGATGGCCATATATTCTTTATTCCTCTACCCAGTTACAGGTAGAGTTGAATTCTCCTCCCTGGCTTTTGTGACACGCGTCACTAGTAGAATGCAGTGGAAGTGACACTCTGGGACTGAAGGCTTTGTTAAAAGAAGCCTTCCAGCTTCTACTGAGGTGTCTTGTAACTCAGTTGCCAGACTTTCGGGTAACTTCAGCAGCCCTTGTGGGAAGGTGCACTGGAGAGGAGCCGAGGGCTCTGACTGCCAGGCCTGGGTGATCTCCCAGCTGACAGTCAGCATCAGCATCAATTGGCCGGTCATGGGAGTCAGCGTTCTTGGAAGTGGATCCCCAGCCTCAAAGGAATCAACTTAGTTGATGCTTTATGGAGCAGAAATGAATGCTCAGCCAAACCCTTACCAGATCCCTGACCCACAAAACCATGAGCAAAATAAAATTGCTGTTTTAAGCCACTAAGTTTTAGGGCTATTTGTAATATAGTAACAAGTAAGTAGACAATGTGCATTAACTTATTTAATTCTCACAATAACCCTATTAGAGAGGCAGTATTATATATTCCATTTTACTGGTGATGAAACTATCCGAAAGGTATTAAGTAATTTGCCTAAAATCCGACAAGTAATAAGACAGGAAGATGTGAATTGAATCAAGGTCTGCCTGACTTTAGACTCCCAATTTGGACTTTTGAGCTAAATTGTTAATGTAATTTTATTGTTTGGATGTCAAATGAGAAAGTAAATTTGCTTTAATTGAGTGTATGGAATCTTTAGTTTTTCAGATGCCAAGATGCTTCTTTCACATCTTAGGATCATGGTGGTTTGTAAACAGATAAGAAAGTTTGGAGTCACCCAGAAAGAAAGCATAGTCACGCTTCACCAATCCAGGGCTCGCTTATCCATGTCAGCTCTTTAAGTCATGTCTGGGATCCCTGAGGTAAGCACAAAGAGGTCTGAGTGGTGAGAAATAAACAGAAACTACAACTTGCAAAACTGTTCTATAACTTGCAAAACAGACAAACTGTACCAAACCATGACATGCAGGACAAACTATCCAAGCTATGACCCTTTCAACATCAGCTCATCCCAAGCCCTATGTTCAAAATAAGACCACAAACTTGATTTCACAGTAACTGTACAATGACTTGTGTCTTTAAAGATAAGACCACTGATTGTTCCAAAAACTCATCGAGCTGACAGATTCTGACTCATCACTGCTCAGACCCTCCTCATCATCTTCTGCCCTAAATCCATGCTATGGCAAACCCCAGTTCCCCAAACCCTGTAAGTATCTAACTGCCCTAGTTTGAGATGTGCCACAGTTCTCATGGCGTGTGTTCTTCTTGCTGCAGGAAGCAGATAAACCTAACCTCTTTTTGACCCCAGGTGTGTCTTGGTGATCCTTAGTGGGTAAGCTTTTATTATTATTTTTTCCTAACCACCAGACAACCAGAGATGGATTTTTTTGAGACAGAGTCTCACTCTGTCGCTCAGGCTGAAATGCAGTGGCGCAATCTCTGCTCAGTGCGACCTCCGCCTCCTGGATTCAAGCGTCCCTGGCTCAGCCTCCCGAGTAACTGGGATTACAGGCCCCTGCCACTACACCTGGCTAATTTTTGTATTTTTAGTAGAGACAGGGTTTCACCATGTTTGCCAGGCTGGTCTCGAACTCCTGACCACATGTGACCTGCCCACCTCGGCCTCCCAAAGTGCTGGGATTACAGGCATTAGCCATAATGCTCAGCCAGATAATCTTGTATAGCAGAAAAAAGAAAAGTCTAGCTTAGATGACAGAAAGTTAAAAATGAGACATAATGCCTTGAGGAATGTGCTTACTTGCTAGGGATACCATGGCAAAATACCATAGACTGGGTGGCTTAAACAACAGGAATCCATGTTCTCACAGTTCTGGAGGCTGGAAGTTCAAGATCACGGTACATCAGGGGGTGGCTGCTCCGGAGGGCTCTCTCCTGGGCTTGCGATGGTTGCCCTCTCATGGTGTCCTCATTGGTCCTTCCTCTGTGCTTCTGCATCCCTGGTGTCTTAGTGTGTGTTCCATTTTTTTTTTTTTTTTTCTTTTAAGGCCACCAGTCAGGTTGGATTAGGGCTCATGATAATCACCTCATTTTAATGTAATCAACTCCATAAGGCCTTCTCTCCAAATACAGTCACATTCTGAGGTACTCCGGGTCAGGGCTTCAACTTGCCAATTTGGGATTGGGAAGGAGGCATAGTTCAGCCAGTACAAGAACACATGGGACTACTTGGGTGGGCATATGGGCCTGGGTTTGAGGATACTGAAGGGGTAGAGTTATTTTGTGGATCTCTGCTTCACATTGGTGAAGCCTCCTGCAGCTGGAGGATTGTGAACAACATATCAGGGTCATGATGGAGACAGAGTCCCTGAGCTGCTTCTATGAGTGGATCATCTTGGATGTTTTTCCCACTGTGACACATGTGCTAGCCAAGGTTCACCAGTACAACACACCCACGGGAGGTTCCTGCCCCCTTGGGCTAGCTCTAATTGCACCTTTGACTCTTGTTTCTTCTCAGGTTCCTTTTCTCTAGGAGAGAGCATGCTTGTTCACGGCTTTAGATACCACTAGATGACTCCCAGATTTATCTTTCCATCCCTGAGTACTCTGTCCTTTTGACTCCAGACCCATGTCTCCCACTGCCTCCCAGGCTTTTCCACTTGAACTTTCCCAAGGCATTCTAAATCCAATGTGTGCAAAACCCAACTCAGGATCTTCCCTCATTCCCACGCTCAGACTTTTTAGGAATAATGCTCAAAATCCTAAGGAAATAGAACACTTGAACAAAGGAGTCTTAGCAAAGCAATTTTACTTCTGCGCAGAGGGATGCTTCCTTGGCCAGTTGCCATGAGAGCACACCTGAACAAAGGGGCACAGGAGCCTTTATTCCTGACACAAGTCCTGCCCCTGTACCCTTTCCCCATTGGCTGGGATCGGGTCGTACAATCTAAACGAATCCCGGTTGGCTAAACATTTGATTTTTTTAGATAGAGTGGGCACGTAAAAGAAAGCAGAGAGGAAAGAGGAAGGAGTGTCTGCAATGAGCTAGAAAGTTTGTCCTCTTTCCAAATAAGGAAAGGAATGTGAGCTGGTGCTGATAACACCTGGTGCTGTGGCATGCCTGGGCATCTAACAAAGGCAAAAAGGAAAAAAAGGGGAAAAAGGGAAAAAGGCGGGGGGTACTATGAATTAAAGAATAAAAGATTGATTGGGTTATTTGAAGAGAAACCTCATCATATCCCACAGACTTTACTCAGCATTTTCTATCTTAGTGACAATACCGTCTGTCCTTTTATCTAGGTCAGAAACCTAAAATAATCCTTAATTTCTCCCTCACCTTAACCCCTCACTTTCAACCCATTATTTATTCTATTGACCACCTCACTGGAACCTGTCCACTCCTCCTTAGCAACCTGGACCACGCTAGGTCATCTGTCCCTCGCCTTCCAACTGATCACTCCATGTCCCTGTATCCATTTTCTGGCCATCCAACCAACTCTGCATGCTTGAATCTCATCCCCATGGATGAATTCTCATTTGTTTTCCAGGGTAACGACAAAACATTTTTAAAAGCCCTGCATGTTTCAACCTTCATCCTTCCCCTCCAGTCCCTTTCACACGGCTCTCCCTCTGGCTATCCCTGCCCCAGCAACCTGACCTTATTTTATCCCATTCTGCGTGCTGTGCTCCCTGCTGCCACAGGTAATTCCTATGAGTTCTCTCTGGAACACTCCCTTTCTTTGCTTGTGAATGTCCACTTCTCTTTCAGATCTAAAGATTTAAGCCAAATCATCGCTACCCACACATAATCTCTCTCATGCAGATTGTAAATGCACTCTCAATCTGCCTTTGTCTTGCGAAGGTCACATGGTATAGTCGTAAGGGTCATGAGCTCATTAATACAAACTTCTTGGCTTCAAGCTCCAGCGCTCCCACACTAGTTCTACCAATCTTGTATAAAACTTTAAAACACTCTGTGCTTCAAAGTTCTCAGTGATAAAATAAGAATAGTGTGACAATAACAGTACTGACTTTATCAGATGATCAGTGTATTAGGCCGTTGTTGCAATGCTATAAAATACTCAAGGTGGGGTAATATATAAAGAAAAAGGTTTAATTAGCTTATGGTTCTGCAGACTGCACAGGAACAGCATCTGCTTGGATTCTGGGGAGGCCTCAAGGAGCTTTTACTCATGGCAGAAGGTGGAGCCATCTCACATGGCAGAACAGAAGCAAGTGGGGGCCTGGAAAACATATTGGGAGAATAATCGAGGAAGACTTCCTCAGCCTTGTGAGACATCTAGACAGCCAAATACAAGGAGCACAAAGAACACCTGAGAAATTCATTGCAAAGAGATCATCCATATACCTGTCTCCCTGGGCAGGTGTTTTTCTAGGGTTGGGGCCTGAAAATGGAATTACTAGATAGAAAGGTATGTGGTGTCTCTACTTCATAGTTGTACCAATTTATACTCCTAGTAATATATGAGCTGCCCTTTCCTTACGTAACCTCCAAAACTTGACATAATTAGATTTAGTCATCTTGATGGATATAAAATAATATTTATTATTGTTCTAATTTGGGTTTTTTTCTGATTATTATCAAGGTTAAATTATTTAGTTTTCCTCTTTTGTGAATTGCCTATTTATCTCTTTTGCTCATTTTTCTACTGGGTTATTTGTTTTCTGCTTATTAAATTTTAGGAGTTCTTTATATACTAGGGAAGAGAATCCTTGGTTCATTATATGTGTATATTACAAATATTTTCTCTCATTCTGTGACTTATCCTTAATTTTGTTTAGACTGTTTCCTTAACACCAAATTAAAAAAATTAGTAATTTTATTTTCCTTTTGTGTTTCTGAAAATGTACATGAATTTGAAAATAATGGCCTTCTTTGTTATCTTGTCATGAATATAGTGTATCTCTCCATTTATGGAGATTTTTTTGTTTAGGGATTATTTCGTGTCCTTCACTATAGTATTTTGATTTTATTCATGTCTTGCACATCTTTTTTGTTGTTGTTAGATTTATTCCTAGGAATCTTATGGTTGCTATTGTAAATTCTTTTAATTGACATTTTCCAGTTGTTTATTGCTATTGTACCAGAATGTTAATTTTCATTTATTGATCACACGTAGAACAATCTTGCTGATTTATTGTCATAAAATTGTTTATAGTATTCACATATAATTTTTTAAAAATGCAGTTTATGGCCGGGCGCGGTGGCTCATGCCTGTAATCCTAGCACTTTGGGAGGCCGAAGCAGGTGGATTGCCTGAGCTCGGGAGTTTGAGACCAGCCTGGGCAACACAGTGAAACCTTGTCTTTACTAAAAAAAAAAAAAATTAGGTGTGGCAGCGTGTGCCTCTAGTCCCAGCTACTCAGGAGGCTGGGGCAGGAGAATTGCTTGAGCCCAGGAGGCGGAGGTTGCAGTAAGCCAAAATCGTGCCATTGCACCCTAGCGTGGGCCACAGAGTGAGACTCCGTCTCTTAAAAAAAAAAAAAAAAAAAAAAGGCAGTTTCTTCTCCTTTTGTATTCTTACCTTCTTACCTTCTCTCTCTTTGTTAATCAATATTGTCAGAAATTTGTCTATTTTAGTATTTTCAAAGATTGACTCTTTGATTTCTTTGATCCTCTCTATAATTTGTTTGTTGTTTACTTGTTGACTCTGGCTCTTATTTTTACTATTTCCTTCCCAGCTCCAGAGTTCAGACTGTTGTTTTTTTATTAAAATTCTGTATTAGCGCATTTATTCATTAATATTTTTTCTTCTCTTTGCATGTGAACATTTTAGGTGATGGCTTTTCTTCTAAGCAAAATTGGGTTTAGCCCATTCCTTCATGTTTTGGTTTTTCATCATTATTAAGCTCTAAATATTTTAAAATTTTTGTTATAATTTTTTTTCTTTTGACCTGTTAATTGTAGATTTAAAATAATTCCAAATATATTGTTTATTTATTGGACTATTGAGATAGGCAGACCCTCCCCCACTACCAAAATATGTCCACACTCTAATCCCAGGAACCTGTAAATATGTTACTTTACATAATATTATTTTTAATTTTTTAAATTATTTTTTAAGGCTAGTCAGGTGAAGCAGTGGGAGTGGAGAAGAAACAAATAAATCTATAACTGGTTGTGATCAATTAGCTGTAAACACCAGTGCACTCGGACCAGCCAAGATGTTACTCTACATGGCAAATGTGAGTTGCAGATATGAAGATGATGGATCTTAAAATAGGGAAATTATCCTGTATTATCTAGGTGGGGAAAATCTACTCAAACATATCCTTAAATGCAGATAACTTTCTCTGGCTGGAAACAGAGAAATGTGGCAGAAGCCAGAGAGATTGGAAGTATGAGAAGGACGCATCACTGCTGCTGGATTGCAGGAGGCAGGGCACATGGAAAGCATGAGAGGGAGTACAGGCAGCTTCTAGGAGCAAAGACTGCCTGGGGCTGACAGCCAGTAAGGAAGTGGGGACTTGGATCCTGTACCTGCAAGGAGCTGAATTTGACCGACAATCTGAGTTTGGAAACATCCCCAGGGCCTCTGGAAAGGAACGCAGCCCAGCTGAACACCTTGATTATAACCTTGTGAACCAGATGATTCATGCTGGTTGATGCTGATTCATGAACCAGATGATTCATGCTGCACCCAGTTATCTGACTTACAGAACTATGAAATAATAAATGGGTGTTGTTTTAAGCCACTAAATTAGTGACAATTTGTTATAGCAGCAATAGAAACTTAATACAATTATATTTAACTTATTGAATTCTACATTTTTCTACAGTAGCCAGAGAGTCTGGTATGCATGACATTAATTCTTAGTGTTTGCTGAGAATTACCTAGTATATGGTAAATTTTGGTAAACATACCATACGTGTTTGAAAACGATGTGTGCTTACTAATTGTTTGTTACAGGTTTTTCTCTATGTAATCACTATATAAAGATTAATAGGTTTGCTCTGCTCAAACTGTCGATTACTCATAGACCTATGTTGATATTTCCCATTGTGATTGTGAATTTATCATATTTATTTTGTAATTCTCTCGATTTTTGCTTTATATCTTTTTAGGTGATGCAGTTAAGTATATATAAGCTAAAAATTATTATATCATTGTGGTGAATTAGTTTTCATTATTATATAATGACCCTCTTTATCCCTAAAAGGATTTTATTTTTAAATCCTAAAGTCCATTCTGTCTTCTATTAATATTAACATGGTTACATTAGCTTTCTTTTGGTTAGTATAACATTTTCCATATTTTCCTACAAATTTTCTGTGCTGTTGGGTTTCATGTCAATCTCTAAAGGAGAGCATATATGTGTATTTTATTTTTCTAAATCTTTTCTTAGAAAAATTCTTTTTTAGAATATTTGTCTCTTAATTGGTGAGTTTATTTTAATCACTTTCGATTACTGATCTATTTGAACTTATTTCTACCATCTCATTTTGTGCATTTTATATACTACATGTTCTTTGCATCTTTTTTCTTTTTAAAATTTGATTGGATTGATCAAATTATTTCTCATTTTTTGACTCTAATAGTTTGGAAGTTATATATTCTATTTCAATTGTTGTTACATTCACTCTTAAATT
Organism: Papio anubis; assembly: GCF_008728515.1. Classification (NCBI taxonomy): domain Eukaryota; kingdom Metazoa; phylum Chordata; class Mammalia; order Primates; family Cercopithecidae; genus Papio; species Papio anubis. The sequence goes on along the minus strand of NC_044988.1, from coordinate 22,191,804 downwards.
TATACATACTTAGTTGCTTTAATGGAATCTAAGCTTGCCTATATCTTTAACTCCTTTCCAAATAGTCTTTGGATTATTTATCTCTGTTTTCCTCCTTTATTATGTTATTTATTGTCTAGTATTTTAGTTCTTCTGTTTCTATATTCTCAAGTTAATCATTTTTATTTACCAATTTTGAAGATAAAATGGTATTTCAAATGACTGACCCAGGGATCTTCTTGATTGCTGAGCATTGAGCAAGCTGGAACCAACATGTATCAGTCCGTTTTCACACTGCTGATAAAAACATACCCAAGACTGCGCAACTTACAAAAGAAAGAGTTTAATTGGACTCACAGCTTCACGTGGCTGGGGAAGCCTCACAATCATGGCGGTAAGCAAAGAGGATCCAGTCCCCTCTTACTTGGATGGCAGCAGGCAAAGAGAGAATGAGGAAGACGCAAAAGCAGAAACCCCTGATAAAACTATCAGATCTCATGAGACTTATTCACTACCACGAGAACAGTATGGGGGAAACTGCCCCCTTGATTCAGTTATCTCCCACTGGGTCCCTCCCAAACCACGTGGGAATTATGGGAGATACAATTCAAGATGAGATTTGGGTGGGGACCCAGAGCCAAACTATATCACAAGGGCCCTTCTTATCCCAGTGGGGCTGGGTGGGGAGAGGGGAGACTGTGCTTGAGATCACCAGTGCTCACTATGGACACCAAGTGTGGACAATTGGCATTTACCCATAAAGAGCTACCTCTTGTGTTGAGACTATCTGGGGCTAAGCCCAAAGTGTTTTCTCCTGCCTATCAGTACCCTAAAAAGGGAATGCAAGATGGGGGATCCCAGTCCCCTAACACAGGGCTTCCCAAACCAAGCCCTCCTCTCTACTCATGCCAAGAGAAGGGAATTCTCTATTCTCTACCTTACTCAACACTCAGTATGTATGTATGTATGCGTGTGTGTGTGTGTGTGTGTGTGTGTGTGTATGTATGTATGTATGTATTTTGAGACAGGTTCTGGCTCTGTTGCCCAGGCTGGAGTGCAGTGGCACAATCTCGGCTCACTGCAACCTCCGCCTCCCAGGCTCAAGTGAGTCTCGTGCCTCAGCCTCCTGTGTAGCTGGAATTACAGGTGCCTGCCACCACGCCCACCTAATTTTTGTATTTTTAGTAGAGTTGGGGTTTCACCATGCTGGCCAGGCTAGTCTGGAACTCCTGACCTCAAGTGATCCATCTGCCTTGACCTCCCAAAGTGCTGGGATTACAGGTGTGAGTCGCCGGCACCAGGTCCCAGTATTTATTTTAATTTATCACGTTATCAATGTGCTTACCAATGTTTCTTACATACAATTTATCTTTTGAGATTCAGTTTCCTTCTTACTGAAGTTCCTCATTCAGTATTTGTATTAGTCGATTCTTTCATTGCTATAAAGAAATACCTGAGACTGGGTAATTTATTAAAAATTTATTTAAAAGGAAGTTTTAATTGGTCCTGCAGGCTGTGCAGGAAGCATAGGTGCATCTTCTTCTGGGGAGGTGTTAGGAAGCTTACAATCATGCGGAAGGCAAAGGGGGAGCAGGCACGTCACACAGCAAAAGCAGGACTGAGACAGAGAGCAGGGAGGTACCACACACTTTTAAACCATCAGTCTCATGAGAACTCACTCACTATCATGAGGACAGTACCAAGGGGATGGTATGAACCCGTTCATGAGAAATCTGCCACCATGATCCAATCACCTCCTACCAGTTCCCACGTCCGACAATGGGGGTTACAATTTGACAAGAGCTTTGGTGGGGACACAGATCTAAACCAGATCAGTAGTTTATTTTATTTTATTTTATTTTATTTTATTATTTTATTTTATATTATATTATATTATTTTATTTTATTTTATTTTAGACAGAGTCTCACTCTGTCGCCCAGGCTGGAGTGCAGTGGCACGATCTGGCTCACTTTAAGCTCCGCCTCCCGGGTTCACGCCATTCTCCTGCCTCAGCCTCCCAAGTAGCTGGGAGTACAGGTGCCCGCCACTGCGCCCGGCTAGTTTTTTTGTATTTTTAGTAGAGATGTGGTTTCACCGTGTTAGCCAGGATAGTCTTGGTCTCCTGACCTCGTGATCCACCCGCCTCGGCCTCCCAAAGTGCTGGGATTACAGGCATGAGCCACCGCGCCTGGTCGGAAGATTCTTTTATTGGGGTTTAAAAGCAAAGATCTCAGAAATTGGGATCTCCACATGAACACTCCCCCAGCTTCCCTTCCTGCCATGGCCTCTTCGCCCCTCAGTACCTCCCCGTCTTGTGAAGACCAATACAACTCTTGGAAAGCCCTACTCAGATCAGGAATTCTCATGCCTGACATGACTCTGCTATACACTTACCCCACACATTTAGTCAAAATTGCACTTTCTTTTGGTCTGGTGATGCCAGTTTCCCATGATTCAATTCTTTACAGATTTATTCTCATGTTGTTTTTTGTTTGTTTGTTTTGTTTGTTTTTGTTTTTGTTTTTGTTTTTAATGTTCATGGGATTTGGGGAGGAAAGAGAGTAAAATGTGTGTGCTTAATTAGGGAACTCTTGAACCAACTTGCTATTCTTCAAAACGTCAAACAGATGTAAGGATTAACATGAGAGATAAAGGAATTTCAAAGAGTTAAAATTTTTATATTGGTATGTACAGTTTATTAAATCATCACACCAAGTGTTTCTGATCTGAGTTATAGTTGTATATTTCATTCATTTTTCATACATTATACATTTTCTTGGAATTATCCTTCTGGACAAAAAAATATTGCTCACTAGAACGTCTACATAGTTACACTAATGAACTTGAAATGGTTTTCATAGATTTTAATGAAACAAATATTCCAATCAAATATTCCAGCATCTCTGGAATAATATAGGAAAAAGTTGAGCTTTTGAAGGACCGCATCTGAATTTGACTTGTCTAGGTGTTTTATATGGACAGCTACAGTATCTGACACACATTGCTTTTTCAACATATGTTTTAATCAGTAAGCAAGAAAAAAAATGAAAATGTTTATTTTTTTACTATCAATTCCAACATTGACCACTAGAGGACACTGGTTGAAATGGGAAAAGCAGAATTACTAAACCATCTACAGCATTTGTTATCTGTAGTATTAATTCTAAAATCAGATTTGATCACATTTTATGTGAAATATGATTTTTGATATTTCACCCAAAAAAGGAAGGCTTGTTTCACTATTCTGAATTTTCTTCTAAAATAGAAATGCAGTTTGCAGCCTGAACGAGGCTATGAGAAGAGTCAAAAAGTAATGGAAAAATTTTTTCTCAAGGAATATGAGGAAAAAGAAAAAATTAAATAGTGGAAAAGAAATAGAAACACATAACAATCAAGTGAATAAAAGGAAGAGAAAGAAGTGAACAAGAGGAGAAAATGAAAAGGGGAGGGGGGGAGGATTTGTGTGAAATTGAAGGGAGCACTTTCCATGTGGAATTTCCTCATTCATTCTGCCTCTACCACTGCTTCTCAAACTTGAGTGTTATAGTGGGTTGAATGGTGTCCCCCAAAAGATACGTCCCCAGAACCTATGGATGTGAGGGTAAGGGGGTCTTTGCAGGTGTAATTAAGAATCTTAAGATGAGATCATTCTGGATTACCAAGTGGGCCCTACATCCAGTGACAAGTGTCTTTGTGAGAGACAGAAGAAGGGAAGACAACAGACACACAGATGAGAAAGCCATGTGAAGATGGGGGCAGAGATTGGAGGGATGCAGCCCCAGTGAAGGCCAACAGACACCAGAAGCTGGAAGAGGCAAGGAACCGGGGAGCCTTGGGAGGGAGTGAGGTCCTGCCACGCCAACACCTTGATTCAGACTTCTGGTCTCCAGAGCTGAATTTGCATTTCTGACAAGCTCCCAGGTGTTGCTAGTGCTGCTGATTTGGGAACCACATTTTAAGAATCACTATTGTTGTTACCCGAAAGGGGGTTCTGATCCAGACCCCAAGAGAGGGTTCTTGGATTTTGCGTAAGAAATAATTCAGGGTGAGCCCGTAAAGTGACAGCCAGTTTATTAAGAAAGTAGAGAAAAAAAAGAATGGTTATTTCATAGACGAGCAGCCCTGAAAGCTGATGATTGCCCACTTTTATGATTATTTCTTGATGATATGCTAAGCAAGGGGTGGATTATTCATGCCTCCCCTTTTTGGACCACATAGGGTAATCTGTCATTGCCATGGCATTTGTAAACTGTCATGGCGCTGGTGGGAGTGTAGCGGTGAGGACTACCAGAGGTCACTCTTGTCGCCATCTTGATTATGGTGGGTCTTATCTGGCTTCTTTACTGCAACCTGTTTTATTAGCAAGGTCTTTATGACCTGTATCTATGCCAACCACCTGTTTTATCCTGTGACTAAGAATGCCTTAACCTCCTGGGAATGCAGGCCAGTAGGTCTCAGCCTCATTTTACCCAGCCCCTATTCAAAATAGAGTTGGACAGGTTCAAACGACTCTGACATTGTGAACCTATGATTTTCAACACCTTATATTAGAGTAACCTGGGATGCTTTTAAAACATCTAGATTCTGATTTTTAATTGGTCTGTGGTGGTGTCTAGGGATCAGTATTTTAAAGAACTCCTCAGGTTATTCCAATTTATAGCTGGCGAAAACTACAACTTTAGACTTGACATTTACTTAAAAAGTTCTCCAAAGTAGCTTGCAATATGAAAATGGGCATTCTCTGAGACACCAAAAGAAATGGTATGAAATCATTCATAAAAGTTACGATTACTAAAAATCATTAAGAATTTTAATGATTATTAAGAATATTTTTGAGAGGTCAGGAATGAGAACAATGCATTTTAAAATGATTTCCTTTTAATATTGTAAGAGGATCTTGGTGTTATAGTTTATTCTGAGGATGCTGGTCAAAGGATGTGCTACCATTTGTGGTAAGCACATTATATGACAAATGCTTTGGTATGATTCTCCTCTGCAATAGGTTCTGAGTAATATCCTTAACATGATGTCATGTGGGATTCTATGGTGTTAGAAACGCACGCCTTAGAGAGTGGGACTTAGAGCTTAAACATAAAAGACGTAAAAGATGATATTGCCAATGGGGCAGAATCAGCACATAAAGGAGTTGAAGGCACAGGTTTTGCATGACAGGTTAGGACTGGAATCCTAGCACTGCCCATTTCTGAGTATGACCTATGAAAACCTGCTGACAATTTAAAAGCAATAGTTTCATGATGTGTAAAATGGATCCTCATGCTTAAATGACATTCCTTGATGTTTTAGTTTTCAGTGTATTCTGTTGATTTTCTATTAGCGTAGTTCAGATTTTTATCTCTTATGTACTCCCACATCATCAATGCTTTCTCTGACCCCATGCAAGCATCTACTTACATTATACATTTTTGGTGAAATCCATATTCACCATTTACATTCTTTTGATTATGTAAGTATTGTTCACAACATTATCATAAAATGTAATACAATCACATTTCTAACTTTTTGTTTTTTCTGGAGTTAGTAGTTGCTAGGATCCTCCCCCCCACCACCAATATATTTGGTTTTCCATGTGTCTGTCAATTCTTCCCCAAGTACTCTGACAGAATTGTACATGTCCTTTCTGTATAGCCACTCTTGATCTATTAGTCCTCGCCTTTACTCTCTGCGGTGGAAACAACTCTGTTCTGGAGCCTTTTATCCTACTGATCCAGTCTGGATTGGCTGACCTCTAGACTTTTGCATAGCTGCCATTGAGGAACCAATTCTCGTCCAAATTCCCCTCACCTCTTCTGTGTTTCATTCCTTCTTTTGAAACTCGTGTCTTCTTGGTTTACTTCCTTCTTGTGGTGGAATTTACCTTACAATAACTTTTTGGGAAACAATGCTTGGGAGATAATTTTGGAGGTAACCTGTATTCTAAAAATGTTTTTATTTTTATTTTACCTTTTGTTTGGTAATGTAGATGGGACAGAATTGTATGTTAGAAATAAGTTTTCTTCAAAATTTTGATGATACTTTCTATTCCTTTCTCCTTTATTTTTGCTCTTTAAAAGTCTGATGACTTTGGTTGGGCATGGTGGCTCACGCCTGTAATCCCAGCACTTTGAGAGGCTGAGGCGGGCGGATCACCTAAGGTCGGGAGTTTGAGACCAGCCTGACCAACATGGAGAAACCCCATCTCTACTAAAAACACAAAATTAGCCGGGCGTCGTGGTGCATGCCTGTAATCCCAGATACTCAGCCGACTGAGGCAGGAGAATCGCTTGAACCCAGGAGGTGGAGGTTGCCGTGAGCTGAAATTGATTGTGCCATTGTATTCCAGCCTGGGCAACAAGAGCGAAACTCTGTCTCAAAAAAAAAAAAAAAAAAAAAAGTCTGATAACTTTTTATTCCTGAATCTTTATACATGGTCTCTTTTTTCTTCTATTTAAACTTTCAGCATTTTCTTTTTATCCCTGGTGTGCTGAAATTTTATGGTGACATGCCTTGGTCTTTTTTGGGTACTTGGGTAGGGCTTTTCAAACTACAGATTTATTTTCTTCAGTTCTGGCAATTTTCCTTCTATTATATCTTTTATATGTTCCTTTCTTCTACTTTTTCCATTTTCTTTTTCTGAAGTTCTTATTATTTAGATCTTAGTAGATCCTCTATTTTTGTTATTTTTTTTCTATTCCTGTGTATTTAAATTTTACGTTTTTTTTTTTTTTTACCTTGCCTTTCAAATGTTCTTTTGGACTTTTATTTTTAATTGTAATTATCACAGTTTTTGTTTCCATTTGCTCTCTCGTTTTAAAATGTCTTTTTATTTATCAGTGTCTTGTTCTGTTTTTATGGATGTCCTACCTTCTCTTGTTTTTTCTGTTCTTAATCGTTCCTTAAAAAGTTTTTTTTTTTTGGTTACCATTCTCTGTATTGTCAGTGTTTCCTCTGAATTCCTTAATTCTGTTTTGTTTTTCTGCTTCTGTTTTTAGTTTTAGAGGTGTGCCATTTATTTATCTGCTGTCTCCAAGCTGAATACTTATTCTTCCTTACTTGCTTCTGTACTGCTAGTTCTGGGAGTCTACAAACTACAGCTCCCAGGATCCTTTGCCAAGAGACTGCCTTTTAGGTTCTGTCAGGAAGTGGCATTTATGAGGGTTCAGAAGTGGGAGGAAAGGGTAAGCTTTCTGATTCTGGCTTCCACAACAGTGGAAATTGTTGGGTTGCCAGAAATTGCTGGTGATTGTTGTGAGGATTGTGGGTTATGGCAACTACCAACTCCAGGTGTCTGTTCCAGCAGCAGTAGCACCTCTTAGGCATTTCCATATCTCCTATGTCTGGGGAGCCTTTCACTGCCCTAGGCTGCCTCCTCATAAAAAGAATGAAGGAAATGAAATAGTCATTGATTTGCTGACATCCAAACAAATCTTTTTTTCCATGGAAACCAACACCAGAAATAGTAAATGGGAAATCAATTAACCTTACCAATTCTCTATTCTTGCTGAACAAGATGGATAAATTATATTAATGTGCCGTATATATATATATTTTTTACCTGAACTACTGGAGAAATAAGAGAGCCTACTAGATTTGAAATAGATTGGTAACATTTACAGAAAGCTTGCTTGTTTATAACACAGCACTCTGGCCAGGACGTATACTTCATCAGGAAAATGTCATAACTGAATTGGAAATAGGAATTTGAAGCCATTTATTTCTCTATAAGTGAAAACACATTCATTCTTACTCTTTTAGTGATACCAGATGATACCATTTAAAGGCCATAGGTTCTTGCTTTAATTATATTTGTCACCAGGTTAATTAATTTCTGCTTCTGTGTATAGTTGCCCAGGTAACACATGTATGTGTCTGTGTGTGTATGTGAACTATATAACTTAATTAGTGGAGGACACTGGTCATGTGGATCACCAGAGTTTTTCCATATTAATTACCTTTACAAGTCAATGAAGGAACAAAGGTAAAGGCAAAAGAATTAGAACCAGGCCATTTTTATTTTTATTTTTTTTTTTTCCTAGCATAACACAGTTTTCCCTTACTTGGTTAAGCAAGGAAAGTTGAAAAACTCTTAAAGAGACTCTAGCCTAAAGCATTGAGTCTTTCAGAAGGGATTTCCAAACTAAACCATGAAGACAAAGTTGGACAAGAAGTAAATTTTTTTCTTGGTTACATGCCTCTGAAAAGCACATTATTTAATAAACGGTTGGTCAATTTCTCTGGAGTGAGAACTGCATTCTCCTGAATTGAATGATCAACATAAACTTCTATTAGCTTGGTACAAAAGTAATTGGGGTTTTTGACATTACTTTTAATATGTGTGTGTTTATGGGAATCTTTGCTTGTTTGTTTCTGTGGTTGTGTCAATCTGTGTGCAGCAAATTTAGTGTGATCCCTGTCTCCTCAATTTGGTGTAGAGAGAAAAATACTAACTTGGGAATCAGAAGAATTGGGATCTAGCTTTGGATAAAAAAGGCTAATACTTTAATATGAAGAGCCTCTTAGGGGACTTTACCACAAGAAGGATCATGCATAGTATTGTTTATAACAATGAAATCTGGAAAAAAATCACTAAATTTCCAATAATTGTGAATTGTTTAAATAAATTTTGGTACATTTACGTAATTGAATTTCTGTAGCCATTTAAAATATTGCTGTAGAATCATTTACTGGCATAAATGATGTTTTCATAGATAGATTTACTTCATATAATGACTGTTCATTTGATAATTTTTGGCCATATTGGCTGTTTCACAGTTATACAATGTTTCAGACAATGTTTAACAAAATTTAACTATTTTTCACCCAAGCAATACTAAGTAAATATGCTATGTGATACATTATAGTTTTAGGATAGCCATGTTAACCAAACCAAATTGTTAAACATTATGCTTTTAGGATAACCATGTTAACCAAATGGTTTTAGGATAGCCATGTTAACCAAACCAATTTTCTCAACACAGTAGTTTCTAATCAAATAATATAATGTGAAACAAGTAGAATTGGGCAAATATTAGGTGATTCTAAAATAATTTGCTTTGTGTAGGTTCACCAATCCAGTGGGGTAAAGACATAGTGTCTCTGTGTGCTCTTTCCATACGTTACTAAGAATTATAAAACTGATATGGTTTGGCTGTGTCCTCACCCAAATCTCATCTTGAATTTTAGTTCCCATAATCCCCACGTGTTGTGGAAGAGACCCAGTGGGAAGTGAATAAATCATGGGGGCGGTTTCCCCATGCTGTTCTCGTGTTAGTGAGCGAGTTCTCATGACATGTGATGGTTTTATAAGCATCTGGCATGTCCCCTGCTTGCACTCATTCTCCCTCCTGCTGCCCTGTGAAGAGGTGCTTTCCGCTATGATTGTAAGTTGCCTGAGGCCTCCCCAGCCCTGCTGAACGGTGAGTCAATTAAACCTCTTTCCTTTATAAATTACCCAGTCTTGAGCAGTTCTTTATAGCGGTATGAAAACAGACTAATACAAAGACTTAACCTTTATTTTGCCCTACAGATAGCTTTCAGTGCTCTAACTTTATTTCTAAGTCCAATTATTTCTAATTTGAGTGTCAAATATAATCATGAATCCCTGAAAATGTGAAAAATTGGTAAAGAAAATGGTGCACAGAAAATTCATCTTCCAAAGGAATGACTTTCTCACAACTGTCCCCAACCAACATCTACTACAAAGACTATTCATCCTCATTTTGTGAGTACAATAGATCTTTATTTTATTTTAGTCAGTGTACAAACCATATTCAGATATTTCGGAATACTGTTGTCAGTTGTTTGTATAAACTTGATTTTATTGCGTAGTTAGCAATGTGAAAATTGTTTAGGTAAGGTAGGTTAAGATAAAAATGTGTCATAAATTTTTTCATTACAAATTAAAGAAAACATTTAAATTTACTTTTTTTAATTTAGAAAGGCTTTTCAGAATGGAGTAATGCTGTGAAGCATGAGAGAAGTGAATTATTGCATTCAATAAAGCAGATTGCAACCTACAGGTAGCAAAAGATAGACATAGTAGAAATATATAGATGGATATATAGATAATAAATTGAAAAGATAAATACCAAAATTGTTCCCAGTGATTGTGTTGTTAGATGATGGGGGTGATCTAATTTTTAAATTAAATCTGATGACTTTCCTCCCTCCTTCCCTCCCTCCTTTCCTTCCTTCCTTTTCCCCTTCCTTCTCTCCCTTCCTTCCTTCCTTCCTTCCTTCCTTCCTTCCTTCCTTCCTTCCTTCCTTCCTTCCTTCCTTCCTCTTTCTTTCCTTCCTCTTCCTTTCTATTTCTCTGTTTTATTTGTTTAAGTGGCAAGGTAATATTTTGAGATATAAACTAAAATTCCCTCTCTGTAGGTTTTGTACCTCTTCGTCAGTCTGATGCAGTACGAAATTTATCTTAATGCCATAGGGATGGGCTGACACAGAGCAGATTGCAGGTGAAAGAAAAGTACTTTTTAACTTTTGTGTTTTCGAAGTGAAGACCAGGCAAACACAAAGTTTGGAAAAGCACATGAACAGTTAGAGCCAGTTCTCTCACATAAATACTGGATAATGTCTGCCTGGACTTGGGAGGAGCAGAAGAGAATCAGAGGGAAAGGAAGGTTATGGGTCTTGGATGGGCCAAGTTCTGGGATTTGGCGGCAGGAGGAGAGTGATAGAATCCTCCAATACATTTGAGGATTTGAGAGCAGGGAAGAACTCCTTGCAGAGGAATTAAAACTCACAAGTAAACAGAAACGTCTCAAAATAATGTTAGCAGGATTTTGCCAAGTGTTGGTTTAGTGCTCTCACATTTGGATGATTATAGAGGGAGAGAAAAAGTGGGAGGTAGAGGGAGAAGGCAAGAGTTAGCACTTCCAAGACTCTTACTACAGTCCAGAGATTTCTATCTCAACAATAGTTCAGTAAGGCTTTGGGTCAATATGGATCATTCGGTTATAATAATGTACGGAGTATTATTTTCTCCAAATCACCATAATGACAACCAATATTACATACACAGAGATAACTTTCGTGGAATTTACCTGATGTCAGAATGTATTTATAGTTGCTCTCAAGCCACTTTACAAATAAACAAAAGTAACCGTTTTGAAAGCTTAAAAGTTCACGAGGCTTCATTTCCATTAAAACCTAATCTGAACAAAACATACCAATCTAGTTCCACATGAGGTTGAAATGTGACTTCATTTCTAACCTGCCATATAGTCTAATTTAAGACATAGCATTACACAAATAAAGTGTCTCCTTATGCCTTCTAGTAACAAATTCCATCTTCCTATTTACATCTATTAAAAAATTACAGCTCAAGAGTAAAACTATTTACAAATATGCTTTGATCTTATTTCTGCTGTTGTTTTGCTTCCACTTCTTTCAGAGTTTATTCTGCTAATTCTGCCCTTTACTCTGCACCTGGCTCTGCCCTTGCCACTCCACTGAAGGTCCTCTTTTCCAGGTTGCCAGCATCCCCTGCACTGCTGAACCCATGCATCCCTTCGCTACCTTGGCCTAACTTAGTTTCCCATAAACAGCCAATGCTATTGTTCATGCTTTCCCTCTTGATATTTCCACACCCCCACTTATGTTTGTCCACCATCATTTTTGGATTTTTTCCCCTTCCACTTTTAAACTTCCCCAAAAGTTCTTCTTTTTCCTCTCCGTTCCTTAAACATTGGTGATTTTTTGATGTATGTCCTCAGTCTTTTTTTTTTCATTTTATTCATCCTCATTCTCTTCCTGAGAAATCTCTTGTTGTTTCAAGGCTTTAATTATCAGTTATATGCTTATTGTTAAATCTACATCTCTGATCTAGCTGCTGCTTCTGAGCTCCAGACTTACGTATCCAACTGCCTACTGGGCATCTCTACCTGGATGTCCTATAGTCCCTCAAACCCTATATGCCCAGATTGGAACTCATCCTCCCCACAAGCCTGTTTCTCCTGTGCACACCTATCAGTGCTGGCATTCCAGGTTGCATCTTAACCAAGCTAGAACCCTGGAGGTCCCATTTGACTCCTTTCTGTCTGTGAACCCCCATCTGTATTAGTCTGCTTAGGCTGCTATGACAAAGTATCATGGGCTAGGTGACTTAAACAACAGAAATTTATTTTCTCACAGTTCTGAAAGCTTGAAAGTCTAAGATGAATGTGCTGGTAAATTTAGTTTTTGGTGAGAGTTTTTTTCCTGGTTTGCAGATGGCCATCTTTTTAATGTGTCATTACGTGGCAGGCAGAGAGAGAGAGAGAGAGAGAGAGAGCAAGTTCTCTGGTGTCTCTTCTTATAAGGAAGGACACATCCTATTGGATCAGGGCCCCATATTTATGGCCTCGTTTAACCTTAATTGCTTCTTTAGAGGCCCTAGCTCCAAATATAGCCACATAAAAGTTAAGGGTTCAAAATATAAATTTTGGCAGGGGTTGGGAGAGACACTAAGTTTCAGTTCTTAAAACCATCCGTCAGTCACCAAGGTCTTTAATTCTGTGTAATAAATAGTGTGTGAAATGCCCACTTCTCTCAACTCCATGGTCATTAGTTAAGTTCTGACACCATCATCTTTCGTTCACCTGATTTACCACAGCAAGCATCCTTACTGTTTCCCTGCTTCCAGTCTAGCCCTCTCCCATCTAGTCCCTACACTGTAGCTAGGGTACCCTGTCTCAAATGCAAATCTGATTACATTACCCTTCTGTTGAATCTTTTCAACATCCTCCCATTACTCTCACAATAAAGCCCAGTCTGGTTCATGTGGCTCATTAAGACCTTTGTGACCCGGGCCTTGCTTGTCACCCCAGTCTTACATCTCCCAGCTCCCCACTGTCTTAGTCTGTTTTGTGTTGCTGTAAATGAATACCTAAAGCTGGGCAGTTGATAAGGAAAAAAGGATCATTTGGCTTATGATTCCAATGACTGGAAAGTTCAAGACTGGGCATCCGCGTTGGGTGAGGGCCACAGGCTGCTTCCACTCGTGGTGTAAGGAGAAGGGGAGTCGGTGTGTGCAGATATCACATGCTGAGAGGGGACAAGCAAGAGAAGTGGGAGGTGTCAGCTCTTTTTAACAACCAATGTTTGAGGGAATTCATAGAGTGAGAACTCACCCTCGTCCCCCACGGAGGGCATTAATGTATTCATGCAGAATCCATCTCTATGACCGAAACATCTTCCATTAGGCCCCACCTCCCAGCATGGCCACACTGGGGATTAAATTTCAACATGAGGCTTGAAGAGGACAAACAAACATCCAAACTGTAGCACCCACCTTGTGCTCAGTGCTCCAGGCTTAAGAAGCATCCACTTCCCCCAAGGAACTACATTCTTTTCTCTTGCAAGTCTTTAAGAACTTACTATTTTTTCCTGCAGTTGTGTGCTGCTCCTTCTCCCTGCCTCCTCTCTTCTCTTTTTCCCTGTCTCCTCCCCAGCATCTGAAGAGCCTGGCTAACGTTTACTCATTTCTCAGGTCTCAGCGTTGTCAACACCACTTTCTCCCAAAAGCTTTTCCTACCCTCTAAGGCTGGGCTGGTGTCCTTCCTCCAGAGGCTCCTTTGCTTGCTCATCTCTTCTTACTGTGTCCCAGAGTCTAGCACAGAGCTTGGCACAAAGCCAGCTTTCACTAATTAGAAATGGATGAATACGTCTCACCTACCGTTTAGGCCAGTTAATCAGGCAATAAACCCGTTCTCTTCTGGTAACAGTGTCCTCCACCTCTGAAGGAAAAAGTAAACCACATCTACATTATATCAATGTGCTATTTTAGGGGAGTCAGCAGGTGATGTCATAGGACAGAGCTCTGCAGGGTGGGTGGGAATGGTCTTGGATGCAGGGAGGTCGGCTCAGTCACTGTGTAGGAGGGACGTCTTCATGTCCCCTCATTTGCTGCCAGGCCCTCATGACAGCTTTCTGTCTCTATGTGAATGAATGGCTGCAAACCTGAGAGGTATTTAAAACACCCAACAACTGCTATGGTTGTATAGATAAATAAGTGAATGAGAAAATGACAGTCCTCGCTTTAGTGGCACACATACCAAAATTGGAATGATACAGAGAACATTATCACAGTCCCTGCATGAGGATGACGCGCAAGTTTGTGAAGTGTTAAAGAAAAAAAAAGAAAATCAGAAATGTGTTTCTGATTCTCTAAACTAAACTTTATGTCACAAAACCAGTGATATAAGTAATTCTGGTGCATATCACTCACCAAATTATTCTAATAATTTCCAACTTGTTTACTGATTGTAGAAAAAATGTTTTTGTGGTTTTCACTGACTAAATAATGCTCCTTTCTGAGCCATGATTGAACACAAGAACTACATCAAGGTCTTCCAAGGATTTTACCATTAGCAACGGTGTGCATGTAGTTGCCAGCATCTCCTCCACAGTGGGACTTGGAGAGCCCACGTCCCAGCCTCACCAATAATGCCAGGGCTAAGTTGCTGCCCACCATTTACTCTGTTATTACAACCCAGACCCACGTGGCCCAGTGGGGCCTCCCCTGCTGCCTCTGCCACCGCGTTGCTTAGCTAAGTGGCCACCAGGGGCCACCCTCCCTAGACCACCAATGCTTCCAGACACTTTCACTGCCTTTCTGGCCTCAGCAGGTGACAAAGCCTGGAAGTGGAAATGGCTCGAATGAGGTATCCTTATTAGCCAGAGGAACTACCAGCAGCCCGAGGCAATAGATTTTGGTGGGGGAGGAGGATTTGAGCTTCACAGCATTTCCCTGCTCGAGAACGTTCTTTCCTTCTAGTAGGAAATATTTATGTAAGGGTCCCTTGGCCTGGTATGGGGGTGCCTCGGTACTATGTTCCAGTCTGTATCCCTGCCCCCTGTCCCTTTACTTTTCTATGTGTGCCATGTGTTGCAGACAAACTGGAACATTCCCGCGCACGCGCGCGCGCGCGCACACACACACACGCTCCTGCCTCTTTCCTTGTGCTTGTGTAGCCCCTCAGTGTAATCTTCTTGCCCACCGCTAAGATAGAGCTGATTTATCAAGACAGGGGAATTGCAATAAAGAAAGAGTTTAATACGTGCAGAGCCCGCTAGATGGCACACTGGTGTTTGATTATTACTAAAATCAGCCTCCCTGAAAATTTGGAGGCTAGGATTTTTCAACCATAGTTTGGTGGGCAGGGGCTAGGGTATGGGTGCTGCTGATTGGTTGGTAATGCAATCACAGGGGTGTGGAAAACCGTCCTCCAGCGCTGAGACTGCTTCTGGGTGGGGGCTACAGAGGAGTCGCTGGTCCCCGTAGGACCATCCCATCATCAGAAATGCAAAAGTCTGAAAAGACATCTCAAAAGGTCAATCTCAGATTCTGCAATAGTGATGTTATTTACAGGAGTACTTGGGGAAGTTGCAAATCTTATGACTTCCAGAATAATGGCTGGTAGTCATTTAACTACGAATTGAGGCCCCTCTCACCCTCCTAACCTGGTGGCCTGTAGTTAGTTTTACAGAGGTGGTAGTTTTGGGGAAAGGCTATTATTAATCAAGCTATAAACTGAATTTCTCCCTAAATTAGCTTGGCCCACACTCAGGAATGACCATGGGCAGTTTGGACATTAAAGGCAAGATAGAGTTGGTTAGATCAGATCTCTCTCACTGTTGTAATTCTCGTTGTTATAATTTTTATAAAGGTGGTTTACCTTGGACGGTTGCCTCTTTCTCAATTGTTCTCCCTCCTCCTACCCTTAATTCTACCTGTTAATATTTCATCTCTCCTTCAGAGCTTAGCTGACATGCTGCCACCTCCTATGAAGGGATTCCTGATCCCTCCAACCAGATTATAATCTTTCTCTCACATTTATTCCTTCTCTTATGACGGTGACCCTACTAGACCTTCTATTTTTACATTAGCATTTGCATAGTTAATTTTTAAAATATTCTATATTTTCCTAAACTGATGATCCCAGAGAGAAATTTGCTCTGCTTTTCCTTTTCATCCCCTGAAGATCTTAGTCTAGAGCCTTTCACATAACAGGTATATAATCCTCTTTGGGTGAGATTTGGAATTATTATTTTTTCCTTTTTTTAGTTATTGTCTATTTATAGTCTTGTTTGATGGAATTATTTTGTGTGATACATAAAAGTGTTATCAAGGGAAATTTCTAGAACCAATGTGAAAGCTACAGAAAGAAATGTTTCTGGTTTCTGCATTTCTCTAAGCCTTAGATTCTTCCTCTGCTGAAATGTGGGTAATAATAGTCCATGCCATGCAAGATTGTTGTGTGGATTAAATGAGACCATGTGTTACTTAGCACAAAGTTCACCATGCAGTAAGTGGTCAGGAAATAGCAGTTGTTTTTGCTATTGCTGCTATTATTACTTTGTTCTAATACAGCTGACTAAGTATGAAAAATGCTGCCACACAGATCTTCCTTCTTTCACTGGTATTTGGTAATTCTTTCATTCAACTTATATTTATTCTCTAACTACTGATATTGAAAATCCTGTGCTTAGAAAAAATTCCACACAAGTCTCCTGTCTTCGTGAAGCTCAGTCTAGAGTGGAGTCAGATATTTATCCAGCAATTATGCAAGGAGAGATACATGGTTCTTCAGGACCCTAGTTTAGGGAGCCTAGACTTAGGGAGAGAAGTCAAAGAAGATGTTCCTGAAGTGTTCAAATGTGGCTGTCAACTTCCTGGAGAAAGTAGTTTAGGGGCTAGTTTGACCAGAGCTGGGATTAGGGTAAGGCAAGTGAGGCATTTGCTATAGGGACAAAATTTAAGGGAGTGTCAAAAGATTCAGCGATCAAGATAAACAATATTTTACTGCGATATTGAAAATAAAAATTAATGCGAAAAAGTTCCCAATGCACAAAACATCACAATTTTGGATAAAGATAGGATCAGTAACAATGTTGTATTGAATCATATTGGAGCCTTAGGCAAAAGGAGAAAATCAAATACTGATCCTCAGTTTTAGCCCTGGATTTGACTAGGTAAGAATAACTTTAAAAGTCCATTTATGTCCAGAGATTCTGGAAAACTAAGTACACTTACATGGAAACTTCTAATTCTATCCAGCAGAGGGCAGTGATGCCTAAATAAACAGTTGGAGGCTTTTGCTGTCATTTTCATCAATCATCATCATCAAATTTGGGGAGGGATTAACTTCAAGGTTAAAAGTTTTTGCAATGGAAATAGGGTATGCTGTGGAAACTTTATGTAACTCTAGTGTTAGAGGACCAGCAAACTCTTATAAACTGCCATACAACAAGCTTTCTTTTTAGTAGATGTATTTTTACAGATATGATTTGAAATGTAGCCAATTCCAGGACTTACAAATCTTGAAACCACATAGTGACGAACATTCTGTAATTTTTGCGTGGGTCAATTTTTGGAGGCAGCAGTCAATTAGTGGCTGATTTCCTTTTCATTCCTGTCTTCTTTCAGTATTAAAATCAGAGACTTAGAAAGCTGGACATAATGTAGAAAGAGAGATCCCCTCATTTGCAAGCCACTACAGGTGAGGTTGGCTTATTATTTGTTAATTCACTTGTTCACTCATTATCTCATTTATTCAAGGATTTCACAAGCATATATTGTCTGCCATATGACAAATACTGTGGTGGCACAAAGGGACACAGAGACTCAGATGAGTCACAGTGCTCACCTTTCTTGAGCAACTACTTAAGAACAGGAAACAGTGGCAGAAGTAGATCTTTGTGACCCTTAAGCTAAGTTGGTGTGCTGAAATATATGCCAAGCACTCTAGGAACTTGGTTCAAGAGCAGCTAATAGTTCTTCATCTGTTTACTGTTAAGGGTATTTTTGGAATCTAAGATAATTTTGGAAATTTAGTACTTTGTTATTATTTGACTCTGATTTTGGCACAAAAAAATACCTCTAATGAAACTTCAAGCATTTCTAAGGTTCTAGTTCAATGGGGACATCCATCACGTGCTTCTTGATGACTGCCTGAGAAAGAGGACGCAAAGGCCAATCCCTAGAGAAATAATCTACGCAAGTAGTTTGTAAACTGTGCCTTGGGAACTCTAGGGCTCTGTTTCTCCAGTGTGGTCTGTATCACCTGCATCAAATACTTTAGAGTACTTGTTAAAAATCCAAATTTCCTTCCTGGAGACCTACAGAATCAGAGTCTGGAGGGACTTGGGGCAGGAAGGGTAGGGACCTGCCCTTCCACAAGCGTTCCAGGTAGTTCTTATGCATACTAAAGAGCTCCAGGAGCTCTACTCCTTGCCTTTGCCAGCTCACATAGACCCTTCAACCGTATCACCCCTTCTTCTAAAGTGTAAGTTCCATGAGGTCTAGACTTTTTGTCCATTGTATTCACAGCTGTATCCCCAGTACTTTGAACAATGGCGCACAGCAAGTATTTGTTGACTGAATAAATTAAGACATTAGGTAAATTGAATTTCCACCTAAGAGTTCATTTTGATCAAGGTTTCTAATACTAAAAAAAAAAAAAAAAGTACCTAGACCATAGTTTTGGATCATCCTCTTTCCTTAAAGAACAGAAGCAAAGGTAGCTGAAAGCCCTTAGGTTTCTGAGCCCCTCTTAGATAATTACATTGAGTATGGAACCGAGTTAGCCACATTTTCAAGACCAAGTTCCTATTGCCTTCAGATAATAATCTGGTAACCGTAAGTATCATTCCTGCATTTACTCCAATAAGTACTGGACTTTAGAAATGTCAAGTGTCAATTACTGGTGAGTTTGATTTCCCATTCCGCTGTCCTGACTTATAGACCAAAGCTCTTAATGCTGGAATGTCTGACACTCTTGATTCAATTTAAGGCACAGCAGTAATGTGACTTTCTGTGGGTTTTTACATTGACAGTGATGGAGCTGAAACTAGGCACTTCCGGTTGGATCTTACGCTCAGTAAGATAGCATTTTTTGATTTTTATCAGGGAAGAGCCCTTGTTTCGGTGACCCATGTGTTCAATTCTACAACTAAAAGTTATTTATTTATTTATTTATTTATTTTTTGAGACAGAGTTTTGCTCTTGTCACCCAGGCTGGAGTGCAACGCCTTGATCCCGGCTCACTGCAACCTCCGCCTCTCGGGTTCCAGCTATTCTCTTGCCTCAGCCTCCTGAGTAGCTGGTATTACAGGCATGCACCACTACACCTGGCTAATTTTGTATTTTTGGCAGAGACGTGGTTTTACCATATTGGTCAGGCTGGTCTTGAACTCCTGACCTCAGGTGATCCGCCTACCTCGGCTTCCCAAAGTGCTGGGATTACAGGTTTGAGCCACCGTGCCTGGTCTGAATGTTAGTTATTCATTCATTCACGTACCTGTTTTTCATAAATATCAGTTGAGCATTTCTGTCTAGAAATGACTTTATTCAGCTTTACAGATAGAGTTGGGTAGTCTTTATATATTCATGGGAAGAATCTACTTGTTATTCTATACTGAGGCTGCCAAATTTGTATGTGTGCGTTTTGTGGATGCACTGCTGAAAGTGAAGTCCTTGGATAAAAAAGGGGGTAGTCCCTTATTCCTGATTCTCTCTTCTCAGTACAAATAAAGATCAACTTAAAAAAAATAAATTATAGACATAAGCTGTTTGTATGAACTGGAGCCTGAAATCAAGAAGTGGATAATAGGAAGGGAGGGAAGCAATGTGGAGTAAGAACAACCAGCTTGGATATTATATTTCTTTAGGTTCCCCAAAAGCAGGATGCTGAAACAAGAATTTAGGTACAGCCTGTTTCTTTGGCAGGTGATCCTAGAAGGCACTGCAAGGGAGTAGAGAAATGAGACAGAGAAGGGATCCTCCCCTTAGAGATGGGGTAGACTGAGTCTCTGAATGTCACTCTGAACAACGAGGAATTTTAGTTATCCACCAAATTGCACCCCTCATTAGTTAAAGGTTGTCTGGGAGCATTCACTTCCTGGTACTTTCAGCCTGTGTCTTTCCTCCTTTGTGTGGTCAGAGGATAACCTCAAACAAAAGATGCTGCAAGAAGTCTCGATAGTAAATGGGAACTGCGCAGGTGGCCTCTAGGTAGGTAGGGGGAAGCATGACTTTGTGATTATATATATATATGTGTGTGTGTGTGTGTGTGTGTGTGTGTGTGTGTGTGATGGTGAATTTTATGAGTCAACCATTATTGTGGGTCTTTCTGTGAGGGTGTTTTGGGTGGGATTAACATTTAAATCAGTGGAGTTAAGTAAAGCAGATTGCCCTCCATTTTATGGGTGGGCTTCATCCAATCAGTTGAAAACCTGAGTAGAACAAAAAGATTGACTCTCCCATTAGGAACAGAATTCTCCAGCTAACTGCCTTCAGACTTCATCTGCAGCATCAGCTCTTCCAGCCTGATGACCTTTGAGCTGAACCTTTGCTCTCCCTGGATCTCCCACTCCACTGGCCCACCCTGTGATTTTGAACTTACCAGTCTCCACAATCGTGTAAGTCAATGCCTTAAAATAAATCTCTCTGTCTCTCTCTTTTATTGGTTCTGTTTCTCTGGAGAACCCTGGCTAATACAGTATGCCTGTGCTTGATTTCTTCTGGTTAGGAAAGAAAGAAATAACTCCTTTTGGACAAAGAAGGTAATGTGTGTTGGTTTTACGTGTTTTATTTTACCTACAAAATAAATTGATATTCTGATAATTTTTCTAAAGCTTGTAAAACACTTTAGTTAAATCTTTTTAAAAAGGTAACCAAAAGTACAAACCCAGATAACTTTAAACTCTTAACACCAAGCACCATCACTGACAGAAGCATTTTCATTTCAGGAGCATTTTATTCTGCATAAGAGGGGATACAATGGTACAAATCTGCAGTTTGGTGGTGGTGGTTGTTCTTTTGGGAATCCTGCATGTGTAGGCTATACTTTTTTACAGTGGGTTTAGCTCATAATACATTCTGTCCATGAAGCACATTACCGTTGAAGGTATGTTTGGCCTTTGCCTGTTTATTGCTACCCAGAGTATATATAATTAGAAAGAATTTATTATTTCCTAGAAGGTGTTAGGTGCCCACTCTTGTCTCTCTGATTCTTTTGATTCCTAAGCCCCTGAAAGCAACTCTTAAGAATAACTCTGGATGCAATTTGGCAAAATAAATGTATTTTTGTTTGTACAGTCTGAAATTTTTCTACTGCATATACTGTGGTGTTTTGCTACTTGTCAATATTCAGTCGAAGTCCCTTGAACATCTGAAAAGCTAAGCCTGATAAGAAGCATTAAACAGTCTCTTATTTTCTGCATTATAAAACTAATTTTCAGAGCAGCAATTTGTATGAAGCAAATAATCACATTATTGCCTTTATCTCTAAGTGTTTCCCAGATGGAACAGCATATAGAACAGTATATTATGCAGCTTGAGTTGGATGTACATCAAAATCATTAGCTTATATTGAAAGCTTCACTGGGAAGATTAGAACTATAGTCAAGATAAAACTAACTCTTTGAAGATGAATTCCAATGAAGTAATGCCAAGTAAGTGGAAGAAGGCATCTTTGGAAAAATATTTGTTGTCTATATTTAATATTCTTAGATTTCTGTTAGACAATCTAAAGCAGAGAATTAGTGAATAAGTTATTAATTTGGAGATGATATTGGGAAGAGAATGTTTATTTTCAACTATCCCTGTTTTACTCATGGCATTCTGCCTATTAATAGAATAGAAACAATTGCTGGCTGTATTAACATATTGTGGGATGTAAGTGACAGAAACTCGGCCTTCAACATAGCCAAGCGAAGCTGGAGAGAGTGATAAGTAGAACCGGGTACTTGAACACTTTCAAGATTCTTACTCTGGGTATCAGCTTCATGCTTCTTTGACTTTCCTCTGAGTATCTTCATGATACCCAGACCAGACTGGCTTTCTCCAAATGGCAGAAGATGACCAGTGGTAGTTCCCAAGTTTTACATCTTTAATTATACTCGCTGGAGAAAGTTTGACTTAATGTACATCGACTCATGTACTTATGAAACACACACCTCTCCCCAATTTAATGTGGGAACACTCAGCCCTGGCAAGGAAATGGGGGCTCCATCACTGAGTACCTGCCACATTCCAGGTATAGTTTACCTAGGGCTTTCCATACATGATCTCTAATCATGGAATTTTTTTCCAAGTAAGCCTCTCTCTTTTGCAGATCAAGCATAAAGAGGTTAAATCACCAAAATCACACTGCTAATAAATGATGTACCTTGGGTTTCAACTTTATTTTTTAAATTTTACTTTAAGTTCTTGAATACATGTGCAGAACGTGCAGGTTTGTTACACAGGTATACATGTGCCATGGTGGTTTGCTGCACCTATCAATCTGTCATCTAGATTTTAAGCCCTACATGCATTAGGTATTTGTCCTAATACTCTCTCTCCCCTTACCCCCCACCTCCTGACAGGCCCCAGTGTGTGATGTTGCCCTCCCTGTGTCCACGTGTTCTCATTGTTCAACTCCCACTTATGAATGAGAACATGTGGTGTTTGGTTTTCTGTTCTTGTGTTAGTTTGCTGAGAATGATGGCTTCCAGCTTCATCCATGTCCCTGAAAAGGACATTATCTCATCTTTTTTATGGCTGCATAGTATTCCATGGTGTGTATGTGTCACATTTTCTGTATCCAGTCTATCATTGATGGGCATTTGGGTTGGTTCCAAATCTTTGCTATTGTGAATAGTGCTACAATAAACATACGTGTACGTGTGTCTTTATAGTAGAATGATTTATAATCTTTTGGGTATATACCCAATAATGGGGTTGCTAGGTCAAATTTCTGGTTCTAGATCCTTGAGGAATTGCCACACTATCTTCCACAATGGTTGAACTAGTTTACACTCCCACCAACAGTGTAAAAGCGTTACTGTTTCTGCACATCGTCTCTGGCATCTGTTGTTTCCTGACTTTTTAATGATCACCATTCTAACTGGCATGAGATGGTATCTCATGGTTGTTTTGATTTGCATTTCTCTAATGACCAGTCATGAAGAGCTTTTTTTCCCATATGTTTGCTGGCCGCATAAATGTCTTCTTTTGAGAAGTGTCTGTTCATATCCTTTGCCCACTTTTCGATGGGGTTGTTTTTTTCCTATAAAGTTGTTTAAGTTCCTTGTAGATTCTGGATGTTACCCCTCTGTCAGATGAGTAGATTGCAAAATTTTCTCCCATTCTGTAGGTTGCCTGTTCACTCTGATGATAGTTTCTTTGGCTGTGCAGAAGCTCTTTAATTAGATCCCATTTGTCAATTTTGGCTTTTGTTGCGATTGCTTTTGGTGTTTTAGTCATGAAGTCTTTGCCCACGCCTATGTCCTGAATGGTATTGCCTTGGTTTTCTTCTAGGGTTTTTATGGTTTGAGTTTTACATTTAAGCCTTTAATCCATCTTGAGTTAATTTTTGTGTAAGATGTAAGGAAGGGGTCCAGTTTCTGTTTTCTGCATATGGCTAGCCAGGTTTCCCAGCACCATTTATTAAACAGGGAATCTTTTCCCCCATTGCTTGGTTTTGTGAGGTTTGCCAAAGATCAGATAGTCATAGATATGTGGTGTTATTTCTGAGGTCCCTGTTCTGGAATTTCAACTTCATCTTCATCTGTGTTCCTTCCTCTGTACCATGCTGCTTCACTAAAATGTTTGTTTTGTTTTGCTGTGTGACAACATGACATTCATAACACAGTTTGGTCAGTAATATGCCCTTTTGCCTGTTAGATACCCTCAGCTTTCGTCACATTTATTCTAATCCTGAGCAGTGGGAAAACAATTTTAGGTAATTTCTTTCCAACTTCTGCAAGTGGTAAAATGCACAAGTGTTAAGCACGGAGGAGTGTTACTTATAATGGTTAGTCAACCTAGACTCAGAAACCAGTGATATCATGAAGTTGTGCTTTTAATGTGAGAGTCTCAGGTGCCCAGTTCTTTCCCTCCACAGTTCACTGTGACAGACAGTGTTGAATTTCACCTGAGCTCTGAAAACAGTAACAGTTTTCTGTTCTGGGAAACAGCCTGTCACCGACTACCCTTCCCATGTGACTTAGATAAGGCTTCTTGTCCACTCTTGACTCTTTCTCATGACAAATAAGATGACTCCCTTGTTTACTCGTGACAAGGACAGATACACACCCCCCAATTTCACATGCTTTGTCTTATGAATAATTAGATGGATTGTTTGTCCTCCTGTAACTAGCTAGACACAGAGATAAACATTTTCTTTTAAGCTGACTGACTGAGACGTCTCCTGATTGCAAAATCAATCCTGACTGTAAACCACTCCACTTATAACTTGTCTACACCTATGTATAAAGGTGTAAGACAAAGCCACCCTACTGGGACACTCTGATCCTCAGATCTGAGGTGCTCCCCATTGCTCCCCATTGCTATAGCCAGAATAAACTCAGTTTCTGTACTCGTTCAGTTCTTGTCTTTAATGAGCCCTATCAGGTCTCACAGATTGAATTCCATCTCTCCTGACCCAAGTGTGTCTGCGTTTGTGCATACATGTACACTCACGTGTGTATGTCAATATCCCAAAAGGAAGTGTGTACATCAATATCCTGGAAGAAACTTTGGAATTTACATTGAATATGAGTAGCAAACTTCAAATTTTATAACAGAATACTCCCATGCTCAGTGTAGATTGGTGCTACCATCATAGATTCAGAAGCTTGCCAAATTCCGCTTAGAGAAATCTCACCGGTGATTATTGCCATTTAAGATTCATGCTGAGGACCAGGATAGCTTTTTGTCCAGGTTCATTTAGATTTTCTTTCATTCTAGGAAGCTGTATGTCATAAATGTGTTTTTTGTGTTGCTCCCTTCACCTGTTATAGTTAGAACCTGTATATAACCAGAGCGCCACGAGGCCAAATCTCTAGCAAGTGCAAATTCAAAGAAACAGTAATCTGACAAAGTGTAATTGATTGCAAGCAAATTGTAAATGGAGGTTCTCAAAGGACATCAAGAGGCCTCTTAAAACCTATTCTATTTTTCCCCCATCCATCTCTTAATCACCCCAAAACTTTTCAGTTGACTGTTTTCTCCCTCTGCTTCCACATACTGAAGGACACCATGTAGAATAGTAGTGTTTGCCTTCTCTCATCCTCTGAAGACATTTCTGTCCTTGCTCACTTAGTTTCTAGGCTTTTGAAATGTAGAATTAAGGTGAGCAGGAAATGAAAAAAGCAGAATAGGACTGAGGTTTACCCATGGAAGGAAAAAAGAATAGTGATTAAAGAGGAATGAGTGTGCGTGTGTATGTACACAACAGAAAATCACAACTCCTATGTAACTCAGTTTACGTAACACAGAATTTTGCATACAGTAAATTTTAGGAACTATTTGAAACACATTAATGACTTCCAGCTGTGTGTGTGTTTTTTTTTAAAGCAGTGGAACCATGTTTTTTTTAAAAAGAAATATTAAGTGGAATTTTAATAAACAAAATAAAACTGAAGTTTGGACAAGCAGCCTGAATATCTGTGTACTCTGCTTCTCCCCCTGGAGAAGACAGTTTGAAAAATAGTTAGAAATTCCAGTTCAATAAAAATATATGCTATTAATTTTTAAAATTAAGAAGCAAATCATCATTGATTTTTTCTTATTATAAAGGCAATATGTTTATTTAGAGAAAATTAAATATATATAAATAACTACTGAATATTTCATAATTTCAGCACCCCAAGATAAACTTTATTAACAATACTGTTAATATTTTCCTGTCCAGTCACCGATTTTTAAATCTGCATCAGTGTGTCAATATATCAGTGTTTTAATATGATGATGCCATGGTTTTTTGTTTCTGGTTCATAGAAAGAATCATATAACATCATTAAAGCCTTAACAGTGATCTTACGTACTGTCCAAAACACATTAAACTGTGGTCTCCAGGTTATTTAAAAGTTGACTTTCCTTTGAGGTTTTTTTTCTTAGAGATTGCCATTATCTGCCACATCAAAGGTAATGATCTTTCTCCTCGTTTCTTACACCTGAGTAAATTTTCTGGCTCCATTGGACTCGGTTCATAAATACCCAAGCAAATGAACAGTCCAAATGGTCTAATTAAACTGTTCTGCATTCTGCTTCCCCTGTCAGAAAGGGCAGAACCGGGCTTCAAGTCCGGGAGTGCAGTAGCAGCTGGAAAAAAAAAATGGCACTATGGGACCTTGAGAGGTCTCCACAATTTTACAAGGTGCTGTCACTCTGAATGAATTAAATAAATTATTTATTTATCTTAACCTACAGATTCTCTTTAGTCAATTTATTAAGGAAGCCTAGGACACTAATAAAACGGGGCTGAAACAGGGGTTTGAGATTAACTGTGAAATTGATTTATCCTCGTTATGCATGACTCCTCATTTGCCCAGATAACTGAGAATTACACTCTTTTCCTAAGGAAAGAACAGTTCTGGTTTGAGGAAGATAAGAGTGTAAATGAAAGAAGGGACACGGGATTTCTAAGCAACACTCTGCCCCGACTTCTACCTCAAGCAGTTAGGGCAGAAAGAGTCCACTGATCTTTCATATCAAAGCCAAGTTTCAATCGCTCACTTGACTTTAAAAAGTGCAAAGCATGTTCTGCTTTATGTTTTAAACTCTTGACCCGTGATCATTATCAGGTAAGAACCATATCAATTACCATAACTGTAATTGCATTGCTTTTAATATTATCTAGAAAATCATGCACATTAATAGTGGAGCTTTCTATCTCTGTTGAAGAACAATTACTCCTAAAAATTTACTACACTACGAAAGTAGATGATTTTTATTTCTTTTTTTGTGTGTGCAAAAGAAATCCCAGCATTGAAGTATCTTTAAAAAATTGTTTTTGGGAGAAATACATTAAGTTTTTTCAACAAGATCTTTTAGTGCAGTAGTAATTTCCCATTATAGAAATGCAAATTTTGTTCCTTCAGGATTAATGTGCTTATTTCTTGATTGATGATCAGCCTTTTTATCTGCCAGGGGTGTGATAAGCCTAGTTTGACTACTTACATGTTTTGTTTTACAAAGCTTTATAGTTCCTGTGCTATTTCATTTTGGCTGTAGGCTATAACAGCTTAAAATAATTATTTTAATATCTGGAATTGATAACAGCAGTCTAAAAAATACAGCATTGTTTGCATTATATCTTCACTTAGAAGGTAATGGCTGTAATAAGATTGAACTCATCTATGAATTAATCACATTGCCTGCTTCATCCTTTCAGTGAATTCTATCTTTTGAACAATGTACAGAGAAACACTGTAAATTTGTAGATTGTACTTGCTTTTATCTCTTTGGTGGTAATATATTTGTTGAACAGACAGCAACTATCTTTATGGAGGACCATCATGCTAAGGTAATATTTTTAGGGTTTTGGTCACAAAGTAGACTTCTGATTGTTCTATAGTTTCCAAGGTCAACTGCTGATGTGTGTTTCTTTTCCCATATAAATATGGGTGCACCAAAAATCTCACAAATCACCACTAAAGAACTTACTCATGTAACCAAATACCACCTGTACCCCAATATCTTATGGAAAAAAACTCTTGATAAAAAGATTACTTTCTTAAGAAGCAAATATAATTTCTTTCTTTCCAGTTCTTTTTTTCTATAGATTTTTTTTTTTCTCTTCAGCAACCTTTCCCCTCAACGTTATTTCTTTTCTCTGACAACAATCACCAAGTCTTTGGGGTCTTTTCTCAGTGATATTTTGTTCCATAAAAAAAAAATAGCCTTTAACATCACTACAGATCATCACAGTTGATCTGATTTTGTGTTTGAGTATAACTTATTATCAACTAAGTTGAAAACAAGTACCTTTATTTATTTATTTTTATTTTTTTGAGACAAGGTCTTGCACCGTTACCCAGGCTGGAGTACAGTGGTGTGATCTTGGCTCACTGCAGCCTTGATCTACTGGGCTCAATCTGTCCTCCCACCTCGGCCCTGGAGTAGCGGGGACCACAGGTATGTGCCACCAGGCCTGGCTATTTTAAAAATTTTTTGTAGCGACAGGGTCTCACCATGTTGCCCAGGCTGGTGTCTAAACCCCTGGGCTCAAGTGATTCTCTCCCTTTGGCCTCTCAAAGTGCTAGGACTACAGATGTGAGCCAGCATACCTGGCCTGAAAACAAATATCTTAATGGTTAAGATAAAAAAAATTGGAGTGAAATCTACCGAACATAAAATTAGCTAATTTAAAGTGAGCAATTCATTGGCATTTAATCTATTCACAATGTTGTGCAATCATCACTTCTACTTAGTTCCAAAATATTTTTGTCACCCCAAAGGAAAACTCCTACCTATTAAACAGTTACTTTTCATTTTTTCCTCCCCACTGCCTGTGGCAACCATCAATCTGCATTGTCTCTATGGATTTACTTATTCTGGATGTTTCATATAAATGGAATCATACACTATTTGTCCTTTATGTCTGGCTTCTTTTGCTTACATGATGTTTTTGAGGTTCAGTCATGTTGTAGCCTGTATCAGTACCTTTTTCCTTTTAATGGTTGAATAATATTCCATTGTCTGTCTACACCATAACTTGTCTATCAGTTCATCCATTGATACATATATGGATTGTTTCCGCCTTTTGGCTGTTGTGAATAATGCTACTATAAACATGCCTGTACATGCATTTGCTTGAGTAGCTCTTTTCAGTTCTTCTGGGTATATACGTATGAGTGGAATTGCTGGGTTGTATAGTAATTCTATGTTTAACTTTTTGAGAAACAGAATTTTTTATTTCAAATTTTGGGCAAATATTTATATCAGTAGTCCTAGTCAGACACTCAGCTGTGCTTGATTTATCTCATGGCTCACTAGGCAAACTTATGTGAAAAGCAAGCTTATAAAGAAAAAACAAGATTGTTCCAAACTGAGAACAGAACTCTATCTTCCTATTTTTTTTTTAATAAGGGGTATTCAACTACAGATTGTGAAATGAATGAGATATGTAGTAGAATGTGAACAATAGTTCTTTCTTAGACCTGGGCAAGCAGGACCCCTGCCTGGACCCTAGGCTTTGGAGTACTTTCATCAAAAATTCTAAGACCCTCTTGGGTGCCAGGCACCTGTAATCCCAGCACTTTGGGAGGCCGAGGCAGGTGGATTATTTGAGGTCAGGAGTTCGAGACCAGCCTGGTCAACATGGCGAAACCCTGTCTCTACTAAAAATACAAAAAATTAGCTGAGTGTGGTGGTGCATGCCTGTAATCCTAGCTACTTGGGAGGCTGAGGCAGGAGAATTGCTTGAACCCAGGAGCGAAGGTTGCAGTGAGTCAAGATTGCATCACTGCCATCCAGCCTGGGTAACAGAGTGAGACTCAGTGTCCAGAAAAAAAAAAAAAAGAGAGATGGCCCCAGTGACTTCCAGAACTGTGCCTGTGGGTTGACCTGGGGTCCTGTAGCTGGGCTGTTTCCAAGAGGGAGGATTGCTTCACTGTGATACGTTTTGTGGGATCACATGGTATCAGACCACCAGAATAATGCTAATACACTAACCTTGGGTGACTTTCATCACATCAGACCCAGGTTGAGTTCTGAGGTCTGGGCTTCGATGGTCCACCTTGGGCTTGAGCCATATGTGTGCCTCGTGTGTCTTCTCTTGCCTCCATCATGTGTCTTGACCATGGTGCCACTTGTAGTCTACAGCACGATGTGGCAGGGGTCAAGGTGGGGAGACGTGTCATTTCCCCTCAGTACCTCCCTCCATTAGCACCCAGAATGGTCACTTCACCCTTCTTCAGTTTGCACACCAATTGTTAGTCTTCCAGGCATGACGTGCATATGGCTTCCGTGGACTTTGGAGACCTTTGTTCTGTGACACCAGTGGGCCCTTCCGATCCATGTTCTCTCTTGCCTCCAATCAAGGTGTTGATATGGTACTCTCTGAGGTTGGCCATAAGCTGTCCTGGACAAGGGATTACCATTCCCTTTGTGAACGGGACTGCTCCTTTTACAGCACCCCCAGACCGCCAACTATTCTCCTTATAGGTGGCAATGTGTGGAACGCAGGTGTGTGGTTACCATGAAGAGTTCACATTCTAAGAATGCTGTGATTTAGAGGGAAGACATAGTTGGAAGATATGTTGTTCTATGTTTATTTTATTGAATTTTGAGGGATAAATTTAACATGGCTAGAAAACAAATTTTTGTCCATATTTTTCTTTATTACTGTGGGTAAATTTTACATTTATGGCCTTCACCAATGAAGTGCAATAACAACCTTTAAGATAATCTGTTAGAAGCCAGCTTCACAGGCAGTGCGATGGATGATGCAGCATCATGAGGAATGATATAACTAGCTCTAAATAAACAGCATTAGGGGACTGCAAAGGCAAACACATCTATGTTATTTCAATACAAAGAGATTCTGAGTAGCTAGGGCATTGAGAAAAAGTATATGGCTATTTTTTTCATGGTGAGAAATATGGCATTGATGGGCCTGAACAGAAAGACCTGGTGCCTAGGCACTCTGAAGAGCCTTCACATGCACTGATTGGACAGTAAGTCAATCTAAATACCTTTCTTTACCCATTATTCTTGATTAGTCATTATTGTAACTCACATGGACCCATGAATTTCGCAATGCGTTTTAAAATAAAATATCGCCCAGGGCCCTGCACATTCTAGGGATAGCTCTGGTGGGTCATGTTGTGAGTTTATATAACTAATGAATGCTTCCTATGACTGAACACTATAGTTGAGAACATGTTGGAGAGGGTAGCCCTCTCTAAACAGATTGATCTTTATATTAGGTTGTAAAAAGAGTACTGTGCACATAACAAGGAATATCAATAGAGTCTAGGTCATGAAGAGTCCTCTGTCATGTTTGTAACTTGGACATTATTTCATATTGAAAGTTAGTTTAGAAAGACTGTTATTGAGTAGAGGATCACTGTGAAAGAGCCAAGACTAGACAAAATGATATTATTAATGAAGCCATTGCAACAGTTCTAGAAGATATCATGAGGGTAGTGATATAAGGAGTAGACATAATAGATGATCTCTACAATGCTATTTACAGTAATTTAAAGTGAAAGATATTCAAATTATTCATTAACATAGAACTGATTAAAATTATGGCATGTCGATTTGATGAAATATAATTCAATTACTATAAATGATGTGGATCTATATTTGATCTGGAAAGTTATTCACATTATTTTTTAACTGAAAAAAGATGATACAACAGTTTGCAAAGTATGAACTAATTTTGGGGGGACTAACTCTGCCTCACATCTGTTTTTGTATATTTACACAAGAAACATTTGTGAAGGTGTATATCCCCGAATACCAACAGTGCTTATTCTGAGTGGTTGAATTAAAGGTGTTCTTGAAAAATTACTCCACCCGTGTCCACCCCCACAACCTATAACATCAATATAAAACAAACTGCTACATATATCTCATTAGCTTAGGATATAAAAAGACTACAACATAATTACCATTCAAATGAATGTAGCATAGTGTCTCAATCCATTGAGACGTATGAAAAGTTCATTTTTCTACAGAAAGTTTCTTCTCTAATGTTTCCTGGAACACCAAGTTTACCTACTAAGTCCAAAGTGACCAGTTAAAGTGTTTGTTCAGGTTGTTGAAAAATCCCAGTTTCTTTGCTGCTACTTCTGGTTCTGCTGGGGCACATCATTACCTCTAAGATCAGGTAATTGAGGTTACTGTGCAAGACCACGTCCTTGGCAGGGGCTGTCATAATAGTTGAGGCCCTGTCTGCCACAACCCTGCCCCTGCAGTCATTCCTCACAATGCTAGATCAAGAGCTGTTCTAGCATCAACTTTTTGTGTCCAGGATCATCCCTTTTCTTCCAATTTGCTCCAAACACAAACATAGTGATCTTACTTAACTGCCTCAAATCACAGCCCAGTGTAGACTTCCTGTTTCAGTCTGAACAATCACAATAGTCCACACACTTTTGACAATGTTGGTCATCCAGACTTAAATAATCCTATGTGATTGTGCATGTGTCTGAGTGGGGGGAGGGAAGCATAGAGAACCTTGTGTATAATAATAATCCTTCCTCTGGGAATTCCATTTCTGTTTTCTCAAGGATACAGTTCAGTTATACAAACCTTCAGTTTACATGACTATGCTCAACAGTGAACATCTCAGGCAGTACTGTTTTCATTTGGATATGAGGTGGCCTCCCATTTTTCTCCGAAAGCAATGATTGGATAATTGCTTTACATTGATGTGATTGAAAGATATACCCTGGTAGTTTTGCAAATAGGGTTGTTCCAAAGGCCCTCAAAAATGTTCAGAAGCTCCCCAAATAGTGGTTTTCTTTTTAGAATAATAAAAACATTAACAAAGTACTTTGTTGATCATCGGGCTGGCTGATATTTACTGGAGTAGTAAAGAAGCAATTTCATGACTTCCCTCATTTAAGAGGAATCATTGATTTTCTTTCAAGTAAAAGGATATCAGTAGTACTCACGATTAAAGGAAAATGTGTTTAAGGTTTTCAAGTACTGTGAGTTTGGATTTTATTCATATTATTATATTTCTTCTTCTTCTTTTTTTTTTTTTTTGAGATGGAGTCTAGTTTTGTTGCCCAGGCTGGAGTGCAGTGGCATGATCTCAGCTCACTGCAACCTCCGCCTCCCTGGTTCAAGAGACTCTCCTGCCTCAGCCTCCTGAGTAGCTGGGATTACAGGCATGTGCCACCACGCCCAGCTAATTTTTGTATTTTTAGTAGAGATGGGGTTTTACCTTTTGATCAGGCTGGTCTCAAACTCCTGACCTTGTGATCCTCCCACCTCAGCGTACCAAAGTGCTGGAATTGCAGGTGTGAGCCACCGCATTCGGCCATATTATTATATTTCTTATTAAGAACCTATGTTGAAGTCCTGGAATTAGCTATCTTTAAATACTTAATTTATATTTTTTATGAAAAGGATACATACATAATGCTAAAAATCATATAAAATCCCCAAATACCTCTATTTTATTTTAGACCTTTATTTTATTTCCATTCCCACTGGTTCCCCTGACCATTGCTGGTCTCCTTTCCAGAGACATCCACCAATAATTTTTTAACCTATGTTTTCTGTATTTGTCCCCATATTTTCAAATAATATATGTACATATCTATAGTTTTAGTCTTCAGTTTTAGACATCTTTGACTTCCTGTAGCAGATGAGAGTTTTGTCTCTTTTTCAACTTTTTAAAATCCACTGATTATTTCATGTAGTTTGGTTAAATCTAGATTCAAGTAAGCCAAGTGACTACAGTTTCTGGAGATTATAATTCTCTTCTTTCTTCTCACACTCTCTCTCTTCTTCCATTCGCTTATATATTTTTGAACCCATTGATAATTTCCCTCACCTCCATTACCACTGTAAAATGCCTCCTAATTCAATTTCACACAAACTTATCAGATAAAATTTGTTTCATCTTATCGTGTAGATATTTTTTCTTACCTTCCTTGTCCTGTTCTGGACTGGTTACTTGCTTGGTCTAATTCACAACTATTATCTTTGCATTTAATTTCACTACCTTTCTGAAAATTCTCTTTGCTTTTCTTTCTTCACTTGCTTTTCTTTTTCTTGGTGACTCTCTTGTTTTACTGGAGCATATCCTTCTGTAGTTTCCTTAGAAAAGGTCCAAGGGAAGGAATTGTTTTGAAACTTTGTGCATCTGATGCCTTTTTTCTTCTGCCTTCATACTTAATTGACAGCTTGCCTGGGCACAAACTTTTTAGTAAAACTGATTTTCTCTTCAAAATTGCTCCATGGTTTTCTAGCTTCCAAAGCTGCTGCTGAGATATGGAATGTAATGCAGATTCCTGAAACTTTGTGAACATTTTTCCCTCCCTGTGGAAATTTAGGATTTTCCCTTATTCCTGGTATTCTGAAATTTCGGAATGTATACCTTACCGTGATCTTTTCCATTTATTGGTCTGGGCATTTGGTGAACCATTTTAATCAAACAACACTGAGAAATTTTCTTGTGTTTTTTTTCCCCTTCAACTTGGACTATATGGATATGATGAATCTCCTGCACTGATGTTCTAATTTTCTTAGTTTTGTTCTATTTTCCTTCTTCTTGTTTTTACTTTCTAGAGGAGTTCCTTGATTTTACTACCATTTCACTGAAATTTTTATTGGTTATTGTAGTTTTAGTTACTAAACGTCCTTTTCTTCTCTAACTAATCCTTTATGACATAGCATCTTATTCTTTTTAATGAATCCTATAGCTTTTATTTTCTCTCTGATGATAATGTAATTATTTTTAAAGGTTTTTCTCATTTTCTGCATTACTTGTTTTATCCAAATTCCCTGTTTGTTTTTCTCTCTGCTGTTCATGTTGGAGACATTGTTCATTTGCTTCTAATGATCTATGGCTGTGTATTCATGTTTAATAGTGATAGCTAAAAACTTATTGAAAACCACTGCGCATTGATATTGCTGACTGATGGGCCTTTGTATTAGTCCATTCTTGCACTGCTATAAAGAAATATCTGAGACTGGGTAATTTATAGAGAAGAGGTTTAATTGGCTCATGGTTTCACGGGCTGTACAGGAAGCATGGCAACATCTACTTCTGGGAAGACCTCAGGAAACTTACAATCATGGCAGAAGACAAAGTGGGAACAGGTGTCTTCTATGGCAGGAGAAGGACCAAGAGAGAGTTGGGAGGTGCTGTAGACTTGTAAACAACCAGATCTCATGAAAACTCACTATTTCTCTGACAGCACCAGGGAGGGATGTTGTTAAACCATGAGAAACTGCCCCCATGATCCAATCACCTCTCAATAGAGGCCCCACCTCCAGCAGTGGGGGTTACATTTCAACATGAGATTTAGGTGAGGACACATCAAAACCATATCAATCTGCCCTTGGCCCCTCCCAAATCTCATGTTCTTCTCACATTGCAAAATACAACCATGCCTTCCCAACAGTCTCCCAAAGTTTCAACTCATTCCAGAATTAACTCAAAAGTCCAAAATGTCCTCTGACACAAGGCAGGTCCCTTCCACATACGAGCCTGTAAAATGAAAAACAAGTTAGTTACTTCCAAGTACAATGGGGGTATAGGCATTGGGTAAATAATCCCATTCCAAAAGGGAGAAATCAGCCAAGGGAAAGGGGCTACAGGCCCTATGCAAGTCCAAAACCCGGAAGGTCAGTCATTAAACTTTAAAGCTCCAAAATAATCTCCTTTGACCCCATATCTCAAATCCAGAGCACACTGATGCAAGGGGTGAGCTCCCAAAGCCTTGGGAAGCTCCACCACTGTGGTTTTTCAGTGTTCAGCCCCTGAGGCTGCTCTGATGGGTGGTGTTGAGTGCCTGTAGCTTTTCTGGGTACATGGTGCAAGCTGTTGGTGGATCTACCATTCTGGGGACTAGAGGATGGTGACCCTCTTCTCATTGCTTCACTAGGTAGTTCTCCAATGGGGACATGGTATGGGGGATCCAACCCCATATTTCCCCTCTGCACTGCCCTAGTAAAGGTTCTCTCTGAGGGCTATGCCTCTGCAGCAGCCTTCTGCCTAAACATCTAGGTTTTTCTTTACATCCTCTGAAATCTAGGTGGAAGCTCCCAAGCCTCAACTCTTTTTAAATTTTTTTTAATTGCCATAGGTTATTGGAAAACAGGTGATTACATGAGCATGTTCTTTAGTGGTGATTTGTGAGATTTTGGTGCACTCATCACTGGAGCAGTGTACACTGCACCCAATTTGTAGTCTTTTATCCCTCACCCCTTCCCATCCTTTTCCCCTGAGTCCCCAAAGTCCATTGTGTCATTCTTATGCCTTTGCATCCTTATAACTTAGCTCACTTTTGAATGAGAACATATGTTTGGATTTCCATTCCTGAGTTACTTAGCTTAGAATAATAGTCTCCAATCTCATCCAGGTTGCTGCAAATGCCATTAATTCATTCTTTTTTTATGGCTGAGTAGTATTCCATTGTATCTATATACCAGTTTCTCTATCCACTCGTTGATTGATGGGCATTTGGGTTGGTTCCATGATTTTGCAATTGTGAATTGCATTGCTATAAACATGCATGTGTGAGTATCCATTTTGTATAATGACTTCTTTTCCTCTGTGTAGATACCTAGTAGTGAGATTGCTGGATTGAATGGTAGTTCTACTTTCAGTTCTTTAAGGAAACTTCAAACTGTTTTCCTTAGTGGTTGTACTAGTTTACATTCCCATCAGCAGTGTAGAGGTGTTCCCTGTTCACCACATCCATGCCAACATCTATTATTTTTTGATTTTTTGATTATGGCCATTCTTGCAGGAGTAAGGTGGTATCACATTGTGGTTTTGACTTGTATTTCCCTGATCATTAGTAATGTTCAGCATTTTTCATATGTTTCTTGGCCATTTGTATATCTTCTTTTGAGTATTGTCTATTCATGTCCTTAGCCCCGTTTTTGATGGAATTGTTTGTGTTTTTCTTGCTAATTTAAGTTCATTGTAGATCCTGGACATTAGTCCTTTGTCAGACGGATAGATTGTGAAGATTTTCTCCCACTCTGTGGGTTGTCTGTTTACTTTGCTGACTGTTCATTTTGCCATGCAAAGGCTCTTTAGTTTGATTCGGTACTAGCTGTTTTTTTTATTGCATTGCTTTTGGGTTCTTGGTCATAAAATCCTTGCCTAAGCCATGTCTAGAAAGGATTTTCCAATGTTATCTTCTAGAACTTTTATAGTTTCAGGTCTTACATTTAAGTCCTTGATTCATCTTGAGTTGATTTTTGCATAAGGTGAGAGATGAGGATCCAGTTTCATTCTCCTACATATGGCTAGCCAATTATCCCAGCACCATTTGTTGAATAGGGCGTCCATTCCCCACCTTGTGTTTTTTTGCTTTATCAAAGATGAGTTTCCTTTGTCAAAGATAAGTTGGCTATAAGTATTTGGGTTTATTTCTGGGTTCTGTATTCTGTTCCATTGGTCTATCTACCTATTTTTATACCAGTACCATGCTGTTTTGGTGACTATGGCCTTATAGCATAGTTTGAAATCAGGTAGTGTGATGCCTCCAGATTTGTTCTTTTTGCTTAGTCTTGGTTTGGCTATGTGGGCTCTTTTTTGGTTCCATATGAATTTTAGGATTTTTTTTCTAGTTCTGTGAAGAATGATGGTGGTATTTTGATGGGAATTGCATTGAATGTGTATGTAGATTGCTTTTGGCAGTATGGTCATTTTCACAATATTGCTTCTACCCATCCATGAGCATGGAATGTGTTTCCATTTGTTTGTATCATCTATGATTTCTTTCAACAGTGTTTTGTAGTTTTCCTTGTAGAAGTCTTTCACCTCCTTGGTTAGGTATATTCCTAAGGATTCTATATATATATATATTTGCAGCTATTATAAAAGGGGTTGAGTTCTTGATTTGATTCTCTGCTTGGTTGCTGTTGGTGCATAGGAGAGCTACTGACTTGTGTACATTAGTTTTGTATCTGGAAACTTTGCTGAATTCTTTTTATAAGTTCTGGGAGCTTTTTGGAGGAGTTTTTACAGTTTTCTAGGCATACAATCATATCATCAGCAAACAGCAACAGTTTGACTTCCTCTTTGCCAATTTGGATGCCTTTTCTTTCCTTCTCTTGTCTGATTGCTCGGCCAAGCCTCAACTCTTGCACTCTGTGCACATGCAGGCTTACCACCACATGGAAACTGCTAGGGCTTACAGTTTGCACTCTCTGAAGCAGTGGTTCAAGCTGTACCTGGGCCTCTTCGAGCCATGGCTGGAGCTAGAGTGGCCAGGACACAGGGAGCAATGTCCTGAGGCTGTGCAGGATGGCAAGGCCCTGGGCCTGGCCCAGGAAACCACTCTTCTCTCCTGGGTCTGTGATGGAAGGGGCTGCTGGAAATCTCTCTGAGATGCCTTCAAGGCCTTCTCCTCATTGTCTTGGATATTAGCACTTGGCTCGCTATGCAAATTTCTGCAACCTGCTTGAATTCCTACCCGGAAAATGGGCTTTTCTTTTCAATCACGTGGCCAGCCTGCAAATTTTCCAAACTTTTGTGCTCTGCTTCTCTTTTAAATGTAAGTTCCAGCTTCAGGTCATTTCTTTGCTCATACTTATAAGTATAGGTTTTTAGAAGCAGCCAGGCTGTATGTTGAATACTTTGCTGCTTAGAAATTGTTTCCACCAGGTACCCTAAATCATCTCTCTCAAGGTCAAAGTTCCACAGATCCCCAGGGCAGGGGCATAGTCCAACCAAACTCTTTGCTAAAACATAGCAAGAGTGACCTTTACTCCAGTTCCTAGTAAGTTTCTCATTTTCATCTGAGACCTCTTTGGTCTGTACTTCATTGTTCATATCACTATCAGCATTTTGGTCACAACTATTTAAGAAGTCTCTAGAAAGTTCCAAATTTTCCCTCATTCTCCTGTCTTCTTCTGAGCCCTCCACACACTTTCAACCTCTGGTTATTACCCAGTTGCAAAGCTGCTTCCACATTTTCAGGTATCTTTATAGCAATGCTCCACTCCTCAAAACCAGTTTTTTTTGTCTTAGTCCGTTCTTGCACTGCTATAAAGATCTACGTGAGACTGGGCAATTTATAAAGAAAAGAGATTTAATTGGCTCACAACTCTGCAGGAGGTACAGGAAGCATGGCAGCAGCTACTTCCTGGGAGACCTTGGGAAACTTACAATCACGGAGGCAAAGTGGGAGCAAACATCTTACATGACAGGAGCATGACCAGGAGAGAGAATGGGAAGGTGCTATAAACTTTTAAACAAGATCTCATGAGAACTCATTATCATTATGGGGGGCGGGGATGGTGTTAAACCATGAGAAACTGCTCCCATGATCCAATTATCTCCCACCAGGCCCACCTCCAGTATTGGGGATTATATTTCAACATGATATTTGGGTGAGGACACAGATCCAAACCATAGCAGCCTCAAAGGACAACCAAATGATTATTCTGCTTTTTGATCAGAAACCCTTATATGGTAATTTCTTACTGTCTTTTATTCTGGGGTGGTTCAATTTTACCAGAAAATAGCATCCAGTCTACTGCCTGAGGGGCAAAGACTGGACTGCTAGAGTTCTGAAACTGCTCAGGGAAAGAGAGTCTGAGGGTCTCTGTTCAACACATAAACTTTAAAATTAGCTCCTGGTTTTAGTTCAGCATCTCATTTGTGCCCGGCGTCCTCACTTCTGTAGTCTCTTATTTATTTTCCCCCAGAATATGCTGCCCATCACCTTCAGGGATTGGAGGCACTTTCACCTGTTAGTGTCGGGGAATGATCTGGAGTCTAATTGTTTCTTACACCACTTCTAACTAATTTCTCTTTTTTTCTTCTAGCCTGCTTCCTCACCTGTGCCTGCTGCCTCACCAGGTGTAATTCTTAAGAATTGTTTGTATTAAGCTGGCTTGCTTCTTGGCTAGATGGGTGTTCCTATTCCATCATTTTTCTATCCTAATATGTTGTGGTTCTCTGTTTTATGTCTTCTGGATTTATAAAAATGGAGATTGTACTTCTGTTTCTTATTCACATTGTTGTGTTAATTTTAGAGCATAAAATGGAAATGTTTACTATTCTTAATTGATCTGAAGTATTCACCTCTCAAGTCATTATTCCTTATAATAAAAGCATGACGAGAAACTCTGTTAATGTATTTGCAAGTGATTTGTCTTTATTGGGGATGTTAGCTGGTGCTTCTCTTCAATTATGAGATGTGTACTTTCAGTTGACAATGAGAGATATGAGATGCCAAAAACCAGTCTGGCTAAAGTAGTTATGGTTATATGAACATAGAAAATTTATTCCTGAGACATTTCTTAATATAGTGACATAACTTAAATGAAGAATTCTACCAGTAACTAAAAATTAAAATGAATTAATCATTTAATATCTATTAAGTGCTGGGCTCTAAGACTGCAGAAAATAATGACCGAATTGTACACTGTTAAAAGTAAAGCAAATTCTTACCCAGTCAAAGCTATATCTACCCTCTTCACAAAAGCAGGGGGAGTGTTCTTTTCTGCTGTTCTCATCCAGCTCTCAGGATAGTTTGCTCTGTGCCATTTTCTCCTCTGCAAGTCTGCTCATTACAACTACATCTCATTGGTCTTGATACAGGTTACATATTGAATTGATAGGAATTACAGTTAACGAACTCAGAAATCCAGGAAATACTGCATTTAATTTTTGTTTTCTGGAAATAAGCTTGATTTCAGCTTGAAGCTCCCATCCTCACAGCATACTCTTGCTCAAACTTACCTCCCTGCAGGGTAAATGCACCTGAAAGCAATAACTTAAGCATAACCTTAGAATGACCCTGTATGGCAGGTGCACCTGAATGTGTGTTCCAAACTAGGGAATCTGGGAGTGGCCAACCTGGAGATTATTCCTTGTCTATGAGGAATAGCTGAGCCACCAGCCGACCCGTGGAACGTGAGCCAGACAGGAGATTGAGGCCCTGAATTTTGGGTTAAATGAAGGTTGCCAGGTGGAGGTTGTTAGGGGCAGGGTGTTAAGTAAATTTCTATATAAACTGCAAGCTGTTCGCAAGCGGTGGCGGCTTTCCTGCCCAGCCCACCATCGCTGGCTGTGCAGTTATCATGTCCGGCCCACCGCCACTGGACTATGTAAGGTGGTTACTTTGCCCAGCCTGCCACTATGAGACTGTGTGGTTCTCCTGCCTGGCCTGCCACCACTGAACTCTCTCCCCTGTAGGTAAGTCCACAATAAAACCCCATGTTTTACTTGTTGGCTCTGGGCCTCTTCAGCCTCTTGAGCCTGGTGCCATACCCACTGGAGTCGAGAGCATGATACTGAACCCCTTGAAACCACTTGCAAATAGCACCCTCCCTCTAAGCACCTCCTGGCAACCCTCATTTAACCTAAAACTCAGGGTCTCATTCCTCTGTATGTCTCGTGTTCCTTGGGTCGACCATTGGCTCAGGTATTCCACATAGGCAAGGAATGAATCTCTGGGTTGGCCACTCCTGAATTCCCTATCTTTGAACACACATTCAGATGCATCTACTGTAGAGGGGCATTCTATGGACATGCTTAAGCTACTGCTATCAGGTGTGGCTGCCATACAGCCAGGGAGCACTCTATGTGTCATTTGCTCTCCAGATTTACAGACCTCTTTGTCTTCAACTTTATTTCTCAAATTCTTTCTTCCCCCTATAGGGTCTTGGGTGTTTTGGGGGGGGAGGAAATAAACCTGGCAAAGGAATTGTATGCAGGCAGCTTCTGAGGTCTGGCCTGTTGTAAGGAACATGGCTGTGCTGCAGCCAAGCAGGCACAGGGCAGCAGGCACAGGCCAAGGTAAACAACCTGGATGACTCGGCGGGTTTGTGGCACAGGCACACAGTCCCGTGTCTTACATAGGCATAGCCATGTAGACATAACAGAAGCTCACCACCTGGCTCTCGGCCTCGATTGTTTGTGCAATGTATAAAAGTAACACCCTGTGAGGAAGCTGCTGAATGAAGCCATGTCTCATCTATCTGCTGTCTCTCAAGTGTTCTTCCAGCTCCCTGCCCCATGTCCCTCAGTCTCCCACCCACTCCCCTCAGCCGGGGCTGAAACCTAACCCTGAGCATAACACCTGCCTCACACCATCTCTAAAGGATGGATACCTTGACTTCCACCTTTTTTTTTTTTTTCATGCTCAGCCAGGAGGAGGAGAAGACTTCTACCTTAAATAGGAAGGAGGAAAATATATGAAAAACATAATTAGTATCCCAAAAGTATTCTTACTCAATTGTGAGCAGTCAAATCTATTAGTGTATTTGGAAGACCATGCATTCAGAGAAGAAAAAAAACTTAGAGATCACCAAATCCATGCTTCTTATTCTTTTCTCTTTTTTTTTTTTTTTTTTTTTTTTTTTGAGACGGAGTCTTGCTGTGTGGCCCAGACTGGAGTGGAGTGGCGCAATCTCGGCTCACTGCAAGCTTTGCCTCCCAGGTTCACGCCATTCTCCTGCCTCAGCCTCCCGAGTAGCTGGGACCACAGGTGCCCGCCACTGTGCCCGGCTAATTTTTTGTCTTTTTAGTAGAGATGGGGTTTCACTGTGTTAACCAGGATGGTCTCTATCTCCTGGCCTCGTGATCCGCCTGCCTCGGTCTCCCAAAGTGCTGGGATTACAGGCGTGCTTCTCATTTTCTGGTGAAGAATCCTAGGGCTGAAAGGTCAATGCCCTGATGAAGGGCAAGTGGACTGTTTTTTTTTTTCCCTGTGCATTTGGTTACTGTTTCTGTCGACTCTAAACAAATGCTGAGTCAGTTTCATCGAGGTTTTTGGACTACAAGGACAACTCGAAATTGCTTGAATTTGACCTTCTATCTTGTTAGATAATGTTTGGAACCAAGGCCTTGTTCTATAGAGTGCCTAAAACTGGACTTTCAGTGACTCAATCAAAAACAATATTCGTGTTTTCTGATTCTGGGGAAATGAGAAAGGTAAAGGGGCCTAGATCTGGTTTTGACAGTATGCTTGCCTAATCTTGTGAGTCTGCAACTTATTTGCTATGGAAAACAGCACGCTTCATTATTACTTCATCGCATCAGGTGGATAAAAGACAGCACGGGGCTCTTGGCCCACCTGACCTCGAATGAGTTGAATTCTAGCTCCATCACTTTAGGAGTAGTGTTATGGCAAATCACTCTAAATATTTCAGGTCTTGAGTACCCTCATGTTTAACATGAGTTTAATGCTACCATTGTCCACTCATCTTCCAGCATTATTATGAAGATTAATGTGCAATGGTGTCACTAATTAATGCAGCCAACAAATATTTATTCCACAACCATTATGTTCCAGAGCATGTACACTTAATACAGTGGTGAGCAGAACTGCCTCTATTCTTGCCCTTATAAATCCAGTAATCACACAAACAAGTCTATAACTGTGTGGTAAGTGCTCTGATAGAAAAGTGTTATAAAAAAGCAGAAGGAAGTGATACTTAAATTGAGGTCTAAAGTGCAAGTAGGAGGTCACCAGGCATGGACTGATGAAAAGAACATTCTAGGCAAAGGGAATAGCAGGTACCAAGGCTCCAAGGAGGTCATCAAAGCAGGCTTGAGGCTGGAGCATAGGGAAAATGGCAGAAGATGAAGGTGGAGCTGGAGGCACAGGCCGGATCCTGCTAGCCTTGCACGTGAAAGTTCTTTGCAGGCTTGTTAAGAATTAGATGTTAAATAAGAGTCGGTGAGGCTCCAAGTGGGGCTTAAGAAATCATAGATGTTTGTCAGAGTTTGGGGGTAGCTATTATTAATACTTAGTCTTTGATGTACAGTATCAAATAGTGGTTGTGAATATGGGATTTGGAGCCAATGGCCTGTGTTTGAATTCAGGCTCTGGCAATGCTTAGCTGTGTGAGCTCAGGCAGCTACTTAACATCCCTCTGCTTCTGTTTCCTCATCTATAAAATAGGGAAATAATGGCATGTACTCAGAGGGTTGCTTTGAGTTAAGTCAATATATGTAAATTAAGGATACCCTGGGGCATATGAAGCACTCAGCACATGATTATTGTGTCTGGGCTATACTGTGGATGACATTAGTCTGATTTTCAGATAAATGGTGCAAGTATTTTTTGACAATACATCTTCCATAGCATTCTTGTAGTATAGACAGAAGACTGAGTCTGGGATCAGACTTCTTGGCTTTGCAAGAGATTAACCTCTAAATTTCAGAGTCCTCATCTGTAACTTGGGAGAACTTTTCCTCTCTGTCACTATTTTCATCATTTCTATCCTCCATGTCACTTTCAAATAAGCTATATTTAATATGTGGAAGTGGGTCTCTTTTAGAATAAGAGGATTCTGTCTTTGAAATCTGATAGCGTAGCAGCACTTCAACAGCTGAATGCATTTGCTCTCCCTGGTCTGAAAAGTATCTCTGGTTTGGAAGAACTGGAGCAAAAAAAGAGGCAAAGCACCATGCCTATTGTTATTACCTTGATAACTTTTATTTCTCACTGGAAAATCCTGTTCTATCTCCCTATTGCTGCCTTTGTTTCACAGAATAGTCTCACTTTTGTCAACAAACCATGTCCTTTCTATTTTGTATTGTATTTGGATTCTGCCTAATTAATTTCCCTTTCCTTTGTGAGAACACCTAACACTCATACAGAATTAAGATTGGGGATTTTTTTGTGATTGCCTTATTGCCTTCTTCTAAGTCCTGTGTTAATGGGTAGCATCTCCACACGGCCTGCATCCTTCGTGTGTTTTAGATTGCAGCACCTTGATGTTTGGGATATCAAATGGGACCCATCTGTGGGAGGATTATATCACAGAAGAGAATAATGAATTTCTGTGTTTTGAGAGAAGGGAGTCCAAGGGAAAAAAGGTAGAGAAATGTCTTACAAAATGCTCTCCCTTATATTGCCTCATCCAATCTACATTCTTCTGAGGAGTAGCAGATATGATCCCTATTTTAGAAATTAAAGCCTAACAGCCTT
The DNA here is from genome assembly GCF_008728515.1 of Papio anubis. Lineage (NCBI taxonomy): Eukaryota > Metazoa > Chordata > Mammalia > Primates > Cercopithecidae > Papio > Papio anubis. The sequence continues at coordinate 22,147,469 of NC_044988.1, read as the reverse complement.
ATTAGCAGAGCTTTGCTTACCCAAAGTCATGCAGCCAGCAATATGGGAGAACTGAGGCTTGAATCCTTGTCTTCTGACAACCAAACTCACGCAACTGTAGGTTATCAAGGAGTCAGACACTTGATTGCTAATTTTCTCCTTGGCTTTCATTTAGTGATGTTGCTTGTGTACTGCTCTTAGAAATAAGGAATGCAGTGGGGCATTTCAAGTCTAGAGGTACCTGCTACAGATGTTGTCATTCTCAGTGATTCACAGCTGGTGATGCAAGTCTGTCGAGATCAACAGGGGGTTTGTGCCTGACACATTGGGGGTTCTGTGAAAGAATAACTGAATCAAGCACAGCTCTTTCTACACGTGTGACAGCCAAACCATGTCAGACCACGTTCTGACTGTGACTCTGGACCAAATTGATTAGTGACAGTTACTCTACACGGAACCAGGGTTGCATTATATCTTTAATCTGATTAGAGAGGTAGGGAAGACTTGGGATGCCCTTATATCCTGCTTTAGAAACAATGCCCAGGATTGTTAATCCTTGAGGCAGGCGACTACCTCTTTTCAACAGCAGATGCCTGGGTCCTACCCCTAGGGGTTTGGATTTAATTGGTGCAGAGTCTGGCCTGAGACATCAGGATTTTAACAAAGCTCAGGTGATTCTAATATACAACACAGCTTCAGAACCTTAGACCAGTAGTTCTCAAACCTTGCATACATTAGAATCATCAGGGAGCTCTTAAAAAGTAGATATCTGAAGCCCCACCCCGACAAAATCACATCATAATCTCTGAAAAGAAAATTAACAGAGTGGAGGAGAAAGTATCTTCTGATGCAACCTATTCTTTTATTCTCTTGCAGTTGGTGGGTCTTCACTTCCAAAGTTACACCTGCTCCACCACTCTCGAACTGTCATGGCTGTGTTTTGGCTCCCTCTAAAAACGAGCAAGACTACTTGATTTCAGCTGCAAGTGATCTTCTTAGATTTCATGTCAGTGATGTTATCACTTGTGTGGGGCTGTTAGAAACGAATGAGGAGGAAGGACAGAGCATCTCAAGCACAGAAGACCCTCCCAGATGCTAATGTGTCTATTTCCATTGGATCACCATTTGCTGTGGTTTTAATGGCCACTCCAAAATTCAGGTATTGCCAATTGCGATGGTGTTAAGAGGTGGGGCCTTTCAGAGGTGGTAAGGTCGAGAGGATGCCTCCCTCATTAATGGAATTAAGGCCCTTAGAAAAGAGGTTTCATGCAGCAGCATTTGGCTAGTTTGCTGTCCTGTCCTTCTACCATGTCAGGATGCAGTAAGAAGGCCCATGTCGGGTGTTGGCACCTTGATTTTGGACTTCCCAGCCTCCAGAACTGTATTTTTTATAAATTGCCCAGTTTCAGGTATTCTGTTTATAGCAGCACAAACTAAGATGCTTGTCACAGTGATTCCATTAGAATACCCTGAGAAGCTTTTAAATAACAGATACCTGGGTCTTATCCCTCAACTATTTAATTAGCCAGATATGACACCTGGGCTTTGGCATTTTTTTAAAAAAAGTTCCCAGATGCAGTAAGGAGTTATTAAAGCATTAAATCCTACTGGGTGCTAGGCACCACAGCTGCACACTCAGGGCTTGAATGATCATGCCCTAGTCCATTCGCCAAGCATGCAAAAAGCTGCCTTTGCTGTGCTTGAGCCTCTAGTTGGCGAGCAGTTATTCAGTATTCCATCAGCATGCGGTGCTATCATTTTGCTCATTGCTCCTGGGCTCTTTTAAGTTTGGAAATACTGTGCTCTCTATATTTTCCCCTAACCCCCAACCCTGGGAACCTAAAGTCAGGGACAATAGCAAGCAAATTTTGTGTGAGGGAGCCCATCAGTGTTGGCAGGAGCTGTAATGGTAACTGCAGGAGTTCATCCACCCACACTGGCCTCCTGGGCCTTTGACCATCAAAACGTTTGAATATCAATAAAAACAATCATGTTGCATGTAAGTAAGGAGCCAAAACCCTCTTACTAGAGGGAATCTGGAATGAATAAAAGGTAGCAGGTCAGGAAACATCTTGGGAGATAGGAAGCTCTAGGTCTTGGTCTTCCCTCTTTGGTGGGAACCTGATCATTCTTCCAGCCTTCACAGCCAGCCTTCTCAAAATGGCTTTTCTGCCTTTCATAAAGGTGGCTAAAAATGCCCAGGTGTTCAGGTTGTTCTTGATCTTCTTGTACCTGGAAAGAAATGGAAATGTAACTTAGGGTGCTAAAGAATCTCATTGGGAGGGTATTGTGGAAACATACTGTGAGGTTCTAACTGAGGTTTGAGGGGAGTGGGTGGACGAGTGGCAGGCAGCTAAAAGAACACTCAAAGAATTTTAGGGAATTTTGACATGGCTTTATTCTCTCTCGGTGCAAGTGGGCTGTGGGTGCAAGCAAGGTGTATGTACAGCATCAGCAGGGTAGTTATACCTTTTGCAGACAATAGTGGCTCCAAGCCAAGCACAAGCACACATGAGTGGTTACTTACTACACCTCATGTGGTATGTTTGCATCATGTGTGGAGCTGTGTGCCTGTACTCCAAACCTGCTGAGTCAGACTATACCAGAAGGTCACCTTGGCCTATTTCTGACTAAAGCACAGCCATTTCCCTTATACTCTGCTCCCTAGGCTGAGGGCATCCTCTGGGGCAGGGACACCTACCCATAGGGCAGAACCCTGAATCTATAACCTGCAATACAAAGAATAACAGCTGACTACTAGGATCCCAGCTATGCTACTTACGACTGAGGGCCCAACATAGGCCAGAGCCCAGAGATGCCCACCATCTCTACAGGGGGTTGTCAGTAAGGCTCTCAACCACCTTAATCTCCTGTGAGACCCCTTGTGGGGCCGCTGTTATGTTCTGCCAACTGTCAGGGATAAAGGCACAACATTGTGTTCCTAAAAGGGCACAGAGGCCTCTTTGGGCAGCAGTTACTATGTCTAAAGCCATTCAGTTTTGCAACACTATCTTTCTGATCCGATCGTGACAGATACCTACCTTGCTCTACGTTGGTGGAAGACCAGAGGATTGCTAATTTCACATGTGGCCTCCAGTCATCTGGTGTCGCCCCAAGTTGGGCACCTTGGCCAGTTCCCTAATCAAACAGAAAAGGCTCTACACCCCCACCCCGCTACAGCACTTAGTCTTTGAGCTAGAATGCCTGGGCAGGACTGGGTCGCATGGCATTCTCCTCCTCCTGAATGACTTGCATCAAGTCTGTTATACAACTGCCATCTACTGACAGTTTTTGGCATTTCACTGGCATCCTTCCACGCAGTCCATATGGCTGCCTATGTTCACTCAATCAGCATGTGGTCACCTTGCCCTTGTGCCAACCACCTACTCATTAGCAGTCGCTGATGGAGGGAGGGGTGTCATAAGAGGCCAGCTTTTCCATCTCAGAGGCGGAATGGGATATACTATCTGTCCCCTTGTCCCACAGATGAAGTATCCAGGTGGGCAGAGGTTCCCCTGGATGCTGGTGGCACTATTTAATTCCCGGAGCTCTGTGTGGCATCTCGTAGGAAATGAGCATGCACTTCCCACAGCACAGTCACAAACACCCATCCAACTCGGCCGGCAAAGCTTCATTCCTTCTCGGTGCTCTGTGCTTCCAGTTTCAGCTCTTTCCCCACACTTGTGGGGGATCGATCTACCACTACCCAGGTTTCCACCACAGCCCATCCGAGCAGCACATCTGCCACCAGTTCCCACAACCCATGTTGTGGCCATGAGGCCAACCTGGAATCGTCAGGGACTTAAGGCTCACCGTGGGATTCTGCTTATAGTGCCAATTGTCAGGTTCTAACTGAGGTCTGAGGGGAGTGGGTGGGCAAGTGGCAGGCAGCTGAAAGAACAAAGAAGTGCAAGGAATTTCAATGTGGCTTTATTGTCTTTCCGGGTGCAAGTGGGCTGTGGGTGCAAGCAAGCCATATGTACAGCGTCAGCAGGGTAGTTATACCTTTTACAGACAATAGTGGCTCCAAGCCAAGCATGAGCACGCATGAGTGGTTACTTAATGCACCTCACATGGTGTGGTTACATAATGTGCCTCATGCGGCATGGTTACATGACATGCAGAGCTGTACGCCTGCACTCCAAACCCTCTGAGTCATGTTGCGTCGGAAGGCTGCTTTGGCCTGTTGCTGACTAAAGCACAGCCGTTTTCCTTAAACATATGAAGCCACATGGAGAGGGGACAAATCCCATGGAAGCTTTCTCTGGCTTTCTGCCTGTTTAGTATACAATACACAAGTGGATTGGGGGCTGGCATGGCTTTGCTCAGTTATCCTTTCAGTAGCTCCCATCTTCTCAGTGCAGACCACCTCTCTTTTGTGAATCCTGACTGTTCATCTGAATCAAGCCCTGTTCTCTCTCCTCTTTCCCAATGGTACAAGCTTTGTTGTACCATTTAGACACTGTTATACTAACGACACTTCTCTGTCCTACTACACTGTTAAGTCTTCTCAGGCAGTAACCTGCTCGATCATTTCTTTGGCTATGTAGCTAACACAGTACTTCTATATAATTGATGCTCACAGAAATTAAAACAAATGAGCGAAAAGGGCCTTCTTCTCTCTCCATCTTCTTGACTTGGATGTTTATAACATTTCTTCTGCAGTTCTCCAAGTTAAGGTTCAGGTGAGAAGATCTTTGTGGAAGGCAGTTGCAGCAGTGGAAGAGTGGAAGCTGATACCTTCGTCTGTGTTTCACAAGTTGAGGTGGTCAGCAGAGCTGCAGACCGGATAGGAGAACTGGGGCGTCAAGTTCTCACTTTCCCGATCTGAATGACTCTTGAAAGATCTAAAATGAGGGCCTCTCTGAGGTGGGGGAGCTGATTGAAGCAGGGCAAAGAAATAAAAATTCTTACCAGTTCACGAATAGAGACACAGAGGATCTCACCTGTGTCTGGCACTTAGCGGACATGCAGTAAATATTTGTTGGGTGAACTTGTCTGCCATAACCTTAAGAAGGCATCAGTTCACAGGGACTTCACGTAGTTTCTAATGTGCAGCTTGGCTCCATTTCTGTTGCTTTCCTAGCATGACAATTACTATTAAGTTGAGACGATTCATTAGTCATTTCCAGAACAGTTTTATTGGGATGACTATTACCATGTATTTAACTTCTCAGATCTCCATAGCATTTTATTGCCGATTATTGTTCCACCAATCCTTTCAATGGTGATGGAGCTGTATTCAGTCTTGGTAAGGGCCAATCTATTCAGCTAGCTGCATGTCCAATGGGCCCCCAGTTAAAATCCCCACAGAGGCCCTCCCAGATAATACAGACCTTTAATTGTGCGGTGTTAACAAAGATCACACAGATTTTCCTTTATTTTTTATTAGCCAAATATTATAGTGATCAATGATTACCATTGTATAGAAAACATACTAATGAAGATACAATTAAAATAGGTTTCAAGGTACCAGCATGCAGGAAATCAAGTTCTTTAGAAAAGATGATTGATAGGTATCTGGGATTTTTGTGTTTATGTGTATACCTACGGAAACCAATTTAAACAATGTTCTTTTTGTTTTGGTCTCCTTGAAAAAGTGCTATAAACTGTTCTGATCTAAGATGTAGAGAAGGAAGGCAAATAGCTATGAAATGTAGTTACAAAACAAGGGTTTGCGTTGTTGAAAGTGTTGTACGTGCCATTCCATGAAATCAGAATTTTTGATCTGTATGATGACTTAGTGTTATGTGTCAGATACCTTCTAGCAGCAACAGAAATGTTTTCTTGGGAGAAGGAATGAAAGCATATATGGAACCCTGATATATATATGATAAAATGTATATATTTTCTATATTATGTTTTATATACTTATATATAATATATAGTATAAAATATATAATATATATAATAGGATACATAAGAAAACTATTTCAGTTGAAAACTTGATCCTTCCACACCCCCACTTTATAGCTCCTTTGTCTCCATATACTGTCCAACAAGCATATTTCTGGAACTCTTGGGCTCTGTACAGTTTTTAAACTGTTGCCCCATTGAGTAGTTTTAGAGAAGCATTCTCTAGTGTGAAAGTGGACCCCTTTTCCTTTCTGAAAAGACAAATGAGGCAACTTCAATCACCCTCTTGGCCCCTGAACTTTGTTTATTCAATAGCAGTGGTAATGGCTGATTTATCAGCTCAATTTTAAAACATTTCATTTGTTTAATCTTTAGCTTTGATGCTGGGGGGATCCTCGGGGAAATGTGTTGCTTGTTCTTTTGAACACCCCAGTAGACGACAGGTGAAAAGTATAAATAATGGGTCTCAGAACTTTTAATTAGCCCAATAGGCAAGAGCGGCTCAACACATCCAAAATAGAAGACACACCATAGCCATCTCGAGATCTTATTTTCCGGAGTCTTTGTTTTTCTGAAATCTTTGCCGAACGGACGGAAATTCCGGATTTGACGAGTTGAAATTTTTTGATCGAGTTTTTCTGAATGAATGCGGACGCGTTTGACGCGCCTGAATGAATTTGTTTTGAAATTTGAACCGATCTGTTTGAACGACGCGAGTTCTGATCGAACGCTGAACGATGCGCCTGAACGCGATTTTGAACGCGCCTCTCCTGTCTCTGCCTCTCCTGTCTCTGCTCCTCCTGTCTCTGCCTCCTCCTGTCTCGTCTCTCCTGTCTCTGCCTCCTGTCTCTGCCTCTCCTGTCTCTGCCTCTCCTGTCTCGCCTCCTGTCTCAGTTTCTCCTGTCTCTGCCTCCTCTCCTCAGCCCAACATCTAACAAAGTATTCCACACATAGGAGTTATTCAATAAATAGTTGAAACCCTATGAGAATTACAGGCATTTTACTCTCAGAGATAGACTTAACAACAACCCCTACTTATCACAACTTAGGCAGTCAAAACATTTTAGGGAATTGTACAAGAGCACCAAAAGTCTCATGATTCAGGCTACAGTCTTGCCTTAGAACAAATGAGTTGGGATGACATTAAAGCCCAGAGAAGCTAAATTATTTGCCCAAGTTCCTTATCTATAAAATGAGGAGGTTCAGTTTGATGATCTCAGGTCCTTTCAACTAGAGCATTTCAGAAGCATCCATGATCTATGTTATTGTCAATTGTACTACCGGCTATAACGTATGTAGGTGCACTCAGCTGGAGTGACCAACCTGTGATTTGTGCTTTCCTACTCCGCATTGTGATCATTAGACTTCCTTTCCAACCACACCAGCCTAAATTCTGTGCTGTAAACTTTCAGTTCACGAAAAAATCTTGCCCAGTTAAAAACTGAGGCCGGGCACAGTGGCTCAGGCCTGTAATCGCAGCTCTTTGGGAGGCTGGATCACTTGAGGTCAGGCTGGATCACAGGAGTTTGAGACCAGCCTGGCCAACAGGGTGAAACCCTGTCTCTACTAAAAAATCAAAAAATTAGCCGGATGTGGTGGTGGATGCCTATAATCCCAGCTACTCAGGAGACTGAGGCACAAGAATCACTTGAACCTGGGAGGTGGGGAGGTTGCCACGAGCCAAGATTGTGCCACTGTACTCCAGCCTGGGTGATAGAGGGAGAATCCAACTCAAAAAATTGAGATTTTGTTCTCTGGTTTCTGACCCACAGCAGATTGGAACATTTATTGTTCTGCTTTTTAGGCTTGGTGATTAGCAATTGTGTTCCTGTTAAACAGCCTGTGGTTGAATTCTGCACATTGGAATGGCTTATTGACTCCTTTGTAAGTTAGGAATATATTTTTATGGCATCATTTGTATCTTCAAAAATATGTATTATGATAAAATGAATCACATTTGTCACTTTTTAACACCATAATTATTCTGTAAAGTAGTTAGTTAGAATGTAGTGTTTTCATTTATGGTATCCTATCTTAGCTATAAATCACTTTTATTTTTAAATCTTCCTGACTCAGGACCTCCTGTAGTATGTTTGCATTTCTCCCTAGTATTACGTATATTTCCTCTTGTTTCATTTCTTTCTGCTTAAGTGTCACTTCTCTGTACCATAACGTTGAAAAGGCACAGAAGTCTAATTGTAAACACTTGGTTGAGGGGTTGCTGTGAACGACATGAATCTAATTATGAAACTTCCCTTTGGGGATTGTATTCAAACTTTAGTGTCAATAAGTCACCACAGATGTTTGTTAAAATATTAATACATATTTTAGACTTAGTCCCCAGGGTTTTTGACTGAATAGATCTGGGATGTGTCCCAGTCTCCGAAATCTGTATTTCTATCAACCTCAGTTGATTCTGGTGCAAGAGAAGATCACACCTCACCATAAATGTCATTTAATGGCTCTTTGGGTGAGAATGTGATGCTGTGTGGCCAGGAACCGATACTGCCTATTCCTCATGGCTCAGTTTCCTCTCTTATCCTTGGATGTTGAATTGTACTGTTTCTCTTAAGCTCGAATTTTGTTTGGCTTTCATAGAAAAGGCATCTCTTCAGAAAACCACTCTTCTTTTTCTTAGGCGATTTCTATGTGTGCTAAAATTTGAGAACCACTTCTGGAAGGAAATATCACAATTAGATTTAAAACCTTTAAAAAGTTTTCTAACCAAATACCTGTACTAAAAATATGTAGGTTTTATTTATTTTCTCTTTCCAACTTTTAAGTTCGGGGGGTACATGTGTATGTTTGTTACATGGGTAAATTCTGTGTCACTGGGGTTTGTACAAATTATTTCATCACCCGGGTCATGAGCATAATGCTTGATAAGGTAGTGTTTCAATACTTATCTCCTTCCCATCTCCATCCTCAAGTAGGCCCTGGCCTCTTGTCTTTTGTGTCCATGTGCACTCAATGTTTAGCTCCCACTTATACATGAGAACATGTGGTATTTAGTTTTCCATTCCTGCATTAATTTGTGTAGGGTAGTGGCCTCTGGCTGCATCCATGTTGCTGCAAACGACATGATTTCTTTTTTTTGGCTGTGTAGTATTTCATGGTGTACATATACCACATTATCTAGTCCACCACTGATGAGCATCTAGGTTCATTCCATGTCTTTGCTGTTGTGAATAGTGCTGCAATGGACATGCAAGCGTATGTGTCTTTGTGGTAGAATGATTTATATTCCTTTGGGTATATACCCAGTAATGGAATTGCTGGGCCAAATGATAGCTCTCTTTTAAGTTCTTTGGGAAATTACCAGACTGCTTTCCACAATGGCTGAACTAATTTACATTCCCACCAACAATATATAAGCATTTTTTTCCTCAGCAATCTCATCAGCATCTTATTTTTTGACTTTTTTGATAATAGCCATTCTGACTGGTATGAGATGGTGACTCATTGTGGTTTTGATTTGCTTTTTTTTTTCTTTTGAGATGGAGCCTTGCTCTGTCGCTCAGGTGCCCAGGCTGGAGTGCAGTGGTGCGATTTCAGCTCACTGCAAGCTCCGCCTCCTGGGTTCACACCATTCTCCTACCTCAGCCTCTGGAGTAGCTGGGACCACAGGCACCTGCCACCACGACTGGCTAATTTTTGTATTTTTAGTAGATATGGAGTTTCACTGTGTTAGTCAGGATGGTCTCGGTCTCCTGACCTTGTGTGAGCCACCATGCCTGGCCTTGATTTGCATTTCTGTAATAATTAGTGATGTTGAGCATTTTTTCATGTTTGTTGACTACTTGTGTGTCCTTTGAGAAGTATCTGTTCATAACTTTTGCCCATTTAAAAAAGTATTACTTGTTTTTTGCATGTTGATTTAAGTTCTTTATAGATATGGGTATTAGACCTTCGTTAAATGCGTGGTTTGTGAATGTTTTCTCCCATTCTGGATTGTCTGTTTGATAGTTTCTTTTGCTGTACAGATGCTTTTTAGTTCAATTAGGTCCCACCTGTCTATTTTTGTTGCAATTTCTTTTGGAGTCTTCATAAAATCTTTGCCAGGGCCTATCAGAATGGTATTTTCTAGGTTTTCTTCTAGAGTTTTTATAGTTTTAGGTTTACAGCTAATTTTGAGTTGATTTTGTATATGGTGAAAAGAGGATGAGTTTCAATCTTCTGCATATGGCTAACGAGTTATCCGAGTACCATTCATTGAAAAGGGAGTTCTTTCCTCATTGCTTGTTGTTATTGACTTTGTTGAAGACCAGGTGGTTGTAGGTATGTGGCTTTATTTCGGGTTCTCTAATCTGTTCCATTGGTCTGTGTCTGTTTTTTGTACTAGTAACCATGCTGCCTTAGTTACTGTAGCCTTGTAATATGGTTTGAAGTTGAGTAGTGTGATGCCTTCAGCTGTGTTCTTTTTGCTTAGGGTTGCCTTGGTAGTTTTTTTTTTTATTAAATCAACTCATTATTGGTCTGTTCAGGGTTTGTTTCCTCCTGGTTCAATCTTGGGAGGGTTGATATGGTTTAAATTTGTGTCCCTGCCTAAATCTCATATCAAATTGCAATCCCCAGTGTGGGGGGCAGGAACCTGCTGGGAGGTGATTGGATCATGGGAAGGAACATACCCCTAGCTGTTTTCATAATAGTGAGCTCTCATGAGATCTGGTTGTTTAAAAGTGTGTAGTACCTCCTGCTCCACACATTTAGAATATGCCTGCTTCCTCTTTGTCTTCTGCTGCAATTGTAAGTTTCCTGAGCCCTCCCTAGCCATGTTTCCTGTACAGCCTGTGGAACTGTGAGTCAATTAAAACTTTTTTTTATAAATTACCCAGTCTCAGGGAGGTCTTATAGCAATGTAAGAATGGACTGATACAGAAAACTGGTACCGGGAATTGGGCATTGCTATAAAGACCTGAAAATGTGGAAGTTACTCTGGAACTGGGTAATGGGCAGAGGTTGGAATGGTTTGGAGGACTCAGAAGAAGACAAAGATTAGAGTAAATCTGGAACTTCCTAGAGACTTAAATTGTTTTTAATTTGTTATTAAATTGTTGTGATCAAAATGCTGATAGTAATATGGACAATGAAGTCCAGGCTGAGGTGGTCTCGGATGGAGATGAGGAACTTATTGGGAACTAGAGTAAAAGTCACTCTTGCTATGCCTTTGCAAAGAGACTGGCAGCATTGTGACCCTGCTCTAAGGATCTGTGGAACTTTGAACTTGAGAGAGATGATGTAGGGTATCTGCTGGAAAAAATTAAGCGGCCAAGTGTTCAAGATGTGGCCTGGCCACTTCTAACAGCATGTGGTCATGTGCATGAACAAAAAGATACTCTGAAATTTGAACTTATATTTAAAAGGGAAGCAGAGCATAAAAGTTTGGAAAATTTGCAACCTGACCATATGGTAGAAAAGAAACACATTTTTCTGGGGGGGAAATTCAAGTAGGCTACAGAAATTTGCGTAAGAAAAGAGGATCCAAATGTTAATAGCCAAGACAATGGGGAAAATGCCTCGAAGGCATTTCAGAGACCTTTGTGGCAGCCCCTCCTGTGACAGGCCCAGAGGCCTAGGAGGGAAGAATTGCTTCATGGGCTGGGCCCAGGACCCCACTGTCCTGCACAACCTTGGGACACTGCTCCCTGGATCTTAGCCACTTCAGCTCCAACCACGGCTCAAAGGGCCCCAGATACATCTCAGGCCACTGCTCCAGAGGGTGTAGTGTTAAGCCTACAGGTATGCAGAGGGCAAGAATTGAGGCTTTGGAGCCTCTGCCTAAATTTCAGAGGATGTATGGATATGTCTGGATGTCTAGGCAGAAGTGTGCTGCAAGGGCAGAGCCCTCATGGAGAACCCTTACTAGGGCAGTGCAGAGGGGAAATGTAGAGTTGGAGCCCCCACACAGAATACCCCCTGGGTCACTGTCTAGTGGAGCTGTGAGGAGAGGGCCACTGTCCTCCAGACCCCAGAATGGTAGATCCACCAACAAAACTTGCACCATGTGCTTGGAAAACCTGCAGGCACTCAATGCCAGCTTTTGAAAGCAGCCAAGGGGGCTGTACCCTGCAGAGCCACAGGGTTGGAACTTCCTAAGGCTTTGGGAGCCCACCCTTTGCATTGGTGTGGCCTGGATGTGAGATGAAATCAGAGGAGATTATTTGAGCTTTAAGATTTAATGACTGCCCTGCTAGATTTCAAACTTGCCTGAGGCCTTGTCATAACCTTTTTGTTTTGGTTGATTTCTTCCTTTTGGAATAAGTATATTTACTCAGTACCTGTATTCTCATTGTATCTTGGGAGTAATGAACTTGTTTTTGATTTTATAGGCTTATAGGTGGAAGGGACCTGCCTTGTCTCAGTTGATGCCTTGGACTGTGGACTTTTGAGTTAATGCTGAAATGAGTTAAGACTTGGATTGTTGAGAAGGGTTGATTGTATCTTGCAATCTGAGAAGTACATGAGATTTGAGAGGGGCCAGGGGTGTAATGACATGGTTTGGCTCTGTGTCCCTGCCCACATCTCATGTTGAATTGTAATCTCCAGTGTTGGAGGGAGGGGCCTGGTGGGAGGTGGGGGGTGAACTTTTCCCTTGCTGTTCTTGTGATAGTGAGTTCTCATGAGATCTGGTTGTTTAAAAGTGTGTGGCACCTCCTTACCTTTCTTCTCTTCCTCCTGCTTTAGACATGTAGAATGTGCATGCTTCCCCTTCACCTTCTGCCACAATTGTAAGTTTCCTGAGGCCTACCCAGCCATGCTTCCTGTACAGCCTGCAGAGCTGTGAGTTAATTATACCTGTTGTCTTTACAAATTACCCAGTCTTTGGTAGTTCTTTATAGAAATATGAAAATGGATAGAATACAGAAGTTGTATGTTTCCAGGAGTTTATCCATTTCTAGATTTCCTAATTTTTGTGCATAGAGGTGTTCATAACAGTCTCTGAGGAATTTTGGGTTTCTCTGGGATTGGTGGTAATGTCCCTTTTGTCATTTCTGATTGTGTTTATTTGGATCTTCTTTGTTTTAATTAGTCTAGCCAGAACTCTCAATCTTACTTATTCTTACAAGGAACAAATGTTTGCTTATGTTGATCTTTGGTATGATTTTTGACATCTCAATTTCATTTAGTTTAGCTATGACTTTATTTCTTCTGCTAGCTTTGGGATCAGTTTGCTATTGTTTTTATAGATCCTGTAGGTGTGATGTTAGGTTATTAATCTGAGATCTTTCTAACTTTTTTTTTTTTTTGAGACAGAGTTTCACTCTTGTTCTTGTTGCCCAGGATGGAGTGCAATGGCGTGATCTTGTCTCACTGCAACCTCCACCTCCTGGGTTCAAGTGATTCTCCTACCTCAGCCTCCTGAGTAGCTGGGATTGCAGATGTCCACCACCATGCCTGGCTAATTTTTGTATTTTTAGTGGAGAAGGGGTTTTGCCCTGTTGGCCAGGCTGGTCTCAAACTCCTGACCTCAGGTGATCCACCCACCTCGGTCTCCCAAAGTGCTGGGATTACAGGCATGAGCCACTGCACCTGGCCTAAACTTCCTTAGAACTGCTTTATTTGTGTCCCAGAGATTTGGATATGTTGTATCTGTTTTCATTAGATTAAAAAAATTTCTTGATTTCTTACTCGGGAGGCTGAGGCAGGAGAATGGTGTGAACCCGGGAGGCGGAGCTTGCAGTGAGCTGAGATCCATCCAGCCACTGCACTCCAGCCTGGGCGACAGAGCGAGACTCCGTCTCAAAAAAAAAAAAAAAAAAAATTTATTGATTTCTGCCTTATTTCATTGTTTACCCCAAAGTAATTCAGAAGTATATCATTTAATTTCCATGTAGTTGTATGGTTTTGAGAGGTCATCTTGGTATTGATTTCTATTACTGTGCTGTAGTCCAAGTATATGGTTGGTATGATTTCAGTTTTTCTTGACTTTATTGAGAATTGCTCTATGGCCAAACATGTGGTTGATTTTAGAGTAAATGCCATGTGCAGATGAGCAGAATGTATATTCTGTTGTTGGGTGGGGTGTTCTAGAGATATCTGTTAGGTCCATTTGGTCATGTGTTGAGTTTAAGTCCTGAATGTCTTTGTTTAGTTGTCTTGATTGGTGTAATAATGTCCATGGGGTGTTGAAGTCTCCTACTATTATTGTGTGGTTATTTACATCTCTTTGTAAGTTTCTAAGAACTTGTTTTATGAATCTGGATGCTCCAATATTGGGTGGATATATACAGGCAGGAGCATTAAAGTTTTCCTGTTTAATTGAACCCTTTATTACTATGTAATGCTCTTCTTTGTCCTTTTTGATTATTGTTGATTGTAAAGTCTCTTTTGTCTTAAATAAGAATAGCAATTCAAGCTCTTTTTGTTTGTTTGCTTGATCTTTCTCCATTCCTTTACCTTGGGTGTATGTGTGTCATTGCATGTGAGATGGGTCACTTAAAGGCAGCATATAGTTGGGTCTTGCTCCTTTATCCAACTTGGCACTTTGTCCCTTTTTAAGTAGGGTGTTTAGCCTGTTTATGTTCAAGGTTAATATTTTATATGTGGGGACTTGATCCTGTCATTGTGGTGTTAACTGGTTGTTATGTAGACTTGATTGTGTAGTTTCTTTATAGTGTCAATGGTCTATATACTTAAGTGTGTTTTTGTGGTGGCCATTATAGTCTTTTATTTCCATCTTTAACACTCAATTAAGAACCTCTTCTAAGGCAGGTGTAATGGAAATGAATTTCCTTTGATTTTGCTTGTCTGAAAAGGATTTTATTTATCCTTTACTTAAGCTTAGTTTGGCTGGATATAAAATTCCTGACTGGAATTTCTTTAAGGATGCTGAATGTAAGCTCCAATCTGTTCTGGCTTAAAGATTTCTGTTGAAAGGTCTGCTTTTGTTAGCTTGGAGTTTCCTTTGTAGGCGATCTGACCCTTCTCTCTAGCTGCCTTTAATATTTTTTCTTTGGCATCGACTTTATAGAATCTGACTATGTGTCTTGGGTGTGGTCATCTTTTTTGGCATCTTGCAGGGGTTCTATGAATTTTCTGAATTTGAATGTTGACCTTTCTAGTGAGGTTAGTGATGTTTTCATGGACAGTATCTTCAAATATATTTTCCAAGTTGCTTGCTTTCTGTCTTTCCCTTTCAGGGACACTAATGTTTGTAGTTTTGGTTTCTTTATATAATCCAATATTTCTCAGAGGTTTTGTTCGTTTTAAAAAATCTTAAAAATTTTTTTTCTGAGTTAATTTAAAAAACTGACCAAATTCTGAGATTGAGCTTGACTTTGCCTATTCTTTGTTAGTACTTCCAATTGCATTATGCAATTCTTGTGAGTTTTTCAGCTTTATCAGATAAGTTTGCTTCTTGCTTAAAGTGGCCATTTTTCAGGTCTTGAATCCTTTTACTGGATTCCTTAGATTCCTCGGGTTGGGTTTCAACTTTCTCCTGAATTGCAATCATCATTGCCATCTAGCTTCTGATTTCTACGTCTGTCATTTCCATTATTGCTGTGTGATTAAGAACCATTCCTGGGCAGGTAGTGCCATCTTTTAGAGGTAAGAAGACACTTTACCTCTTAGAGTTGACAGATTCCTTGCACTGGTTCTTTCTCATTTTTGTGGGCTGATGTTCCTTTATTCTTTGAAGTTGCTGTCCTTTTGGATGGGGCTTTTTGCTTTTATATTTTTCGATGTCCTTGAGGGTTTGACTGTGGTATAAGTTGGGTGTAGTTGACTGGCTTTGTTTCTGAAGGATTTCTTGGAGTCAAGGCTCAGCTCAGCAATCCTTGGTTGCATGCTCTAGCCATGGGGAGCTGAGACCAGGTGTACAACTTTGTTCTCTTGCCTCCTGAGTTTAAGCACCTGCTGTTTGGAGGGTTCAAGGTGTTCCTGGCTTGATGGCAACAACCCTCTGATGATGAGGATTGCTAGGGAAAGCACTTCATCTGGGCAGGGCAGTAGCAGTCGGCGGGGGGGGGCGGGGGGGGGGGTCTGTGTGTGTGCTGTCCATGGTAGGGTAGTGGCAGCAAAGTCCTTATGCATACTGGCAAAGCAGGGGGGGAGACTATGGACAAGTATGTGCTGGTGGGGTCTGTCATAAGCCACTGATGTTAGGCAGAGTCTTCTGGTGATGGAGCTGATGGTGGTGGCCACGGGGAATTTTACCCTATTTGGGCATCTGAGTCTGCTGAGCAAGTGGGTTCAGCCAGGCAATCCCTGAGAGGCTGGCAGAAAGGATAGTGCTGACATCAGATTGGCCCCGTGTCATGGGTGAGATAGTCCTGTTATGCCTGGGTCCGACAGTCAACAAAGGCAAGAGTCTCCTATAGGAGTATGGTAAGGCTTGGGATATGGGCATCCCTGGCTGTACTCCCCTGCAACCATTCCTGTGTCAAACCCCCTAGGTTTATACAGGGTGAAGTCCTGTCTCTGAACTCACCAAGAAGCTCTCCCTGCCAGCTCAAATGTCCTTGGGGGTCATGGGGTCTCCTGAAGCTAAAATTCTAGAGGTCAGTGGTAAGAGTAGGCTACTCCTCACTGATTTAACTTACCCATTCTCCAGGAGCTGCTCAGGGCCAGGAATGAGTCCTGGTGCTCAGCAACCCTGTATAGAGTTCTCAGCTTCCTTTCCCTTTAGTCCAGAATCTGCATTCTCCTTGCATTCACTCTCAATGCCTTCCTCCGGAAAATCTGCTCAGAGTGTGCTCATCTTCTTGATGGTTATGGTTTCTTGGTGGAAGAAGCTCTTTCTGGCTGTGTCTAATCAGCCATCATGACTCCTCTCTCCTAGATGTTAGTGTTTGGATCTGGAAAAGCAACATCCTAAGCACAACAACGATATAAGACTAAGTAGATGAGATACTGTCAGGAAAGCAAATGCATATAATATTCGATAAATAATATATTCTAAATTTAATAAATGCTTCTAAGTGCTTAATGCATTGGAATGGTTACTTCATTCCCTGAAGATGAATACTTAACCTCCCTTTGGGGCAGGTGGTCAGAATCGTGCTTAGAATGCCTTCTCTGAGGAAGGCATTTTTGAGAAGCGACTACACTGTAGCTTTCTATTTCTATAAAACAAAACTCTGAGGAGTGGTGAGGAGAAAGGGGTAAGTTAAATCTGTGAGAAGTAGCCTGCTCTTACCACTGACTTCCAGAATTTTAGCTGCAGGAGACCTCATGACCCTCAAGGACATTTCAGCTGGCAGGGAGAGCTGCTTTGAGAGTTCAGAGACAGGACTTCACCCTTCTCATTAGATTTCTTTACTCAAATGCCCCTCCTTACTTCTAATGTTGTTCAAGTGAGCATTCTAGAAATTATTTATTCTCTGTGATTCCAGCCCATTTGTGTCAGCATCTCCTGAAAGTGCAAGTTAAAAAAGAAGGAAGATTTCTGGGTTCCACCTCAGGCAGTAAAATGCAGAGGGTAAAGCTTGAGAAATGAGTCCATATTTTCATAAAGTTCTTGAGCTGATTCTTAAGCATGCTGAAAACTGAGGAAGGCATTTTTGAGAAGCTGCTATAATGCAGAATTCTGTACTTCTACGAAACAAAACTGAGGAGTGGTGAGGAAGAGGTGTCCAAGATCCTAGAAATTTCCAGAGTTTGAGGCTTAGAAGATAGCAGCTTCTAGCCCCGCTCAACCCCTAACTGGCTGCATGGACCTGGGCATGTACCTCAATATAGGGTAGGCCCAAGCAGCCAATGATTCTTGTAACTGGGAGCCAATTCTGTCCTGAAATGCCGCTCAAGTTTTAGAAACAGGACTGCTGTCTATCATAAACTGATCTTGGCAAATCTGACCAACAATATTCAGGCCCATTTGTTAAACTTAAATTCTTCTACATGTTCATTCCCTCCACAATTTTGTTTTCTTAATTATGGTTTTGAAAATGTTGTGGGTACATAGTAGGTGTGTATATTTATGGGGCACATGAGATGGTTTGATGCAGGCATGCAATGTGAAATAAGTACATCATGGAGAATTTGGTATCCATCCCCTCAAGCATTTATCCTTGAATTACAAGCACTTCAATTACATCCCTTAAGTTATTTAAAAATATACAATTATTATTGACTATACTCACCCTCTTATGCTAATAGGTCTATTCATTGTATTTTTTTTTTGTACCTATTAACCATCTCCACCTCCCCACCAGCCCCCCACTATCCTTGCTGGTATCTGGTAACCAGCCTTCTACTCTATCTCCATGAGTTCAGTTTTTATTTACTTTTTAAAAATAATATATTTCAAGTACTAGGGTACATGGGCAGAACATGCAGTTTTGTTACATAGGTATACAAGTGCCATGGTGGTTTGCTGCACACATCAACCCGTCACCTACATTAGGTATTTCTCCTAATGCTATCCCTCCCCTAGCACTCCACCCCCTAAAAGGCCCCGGTGTGTGATGTTCCCCTCCCTGTGTCCATGTGTTCTCATTGTTCAACTCCTACTTTATAAGTGAGAGAACATGTGTTTGGTTTTCTGTTCTTGTGTTAGTTTGCTGAGAATGGTGGGTGGTTTCCAGCTTCATCTGTGTCCCTGCAAAGGACATGAAACTCATACTTTTTAAGTTGCATAGTATTCTATGGTGTATATGTGCCACCTTTCTTTTTATCCAGTCAATCATTGATGAACATTTGAGTTGGTTCCAAGTCTTTGCTCTTGTGAATAGTGCTGCAAAAATAAGTGTGCATGTGTCTTTATATACCCAAAGGATTATGAATCATTCTACTATACCCAGTAATGGGATTGCTGGGTCAAATGGTATTTCTGGTTCTAGATTCTTGATGAATTGCCACACTGTCTTCCACAATGGTTGAACTAATCTACACTCCCACCAACAATGTGAAAGTGTTCCTATTTCTCCACATCCTCTCCAGCATCTGTTTTTAATGATTGCCATTGTAACTGGCATGAGATGGTATCTCATTGTTGTTTTGATTTGCATTTCTCTAATGACCAGTGATGAGCTTTTTTCCCTATGTTTGTTGGCTGCATAAATATCTTCTTTTGAGAAGTGTTTGTTCATATCTTTTGCCCACTTTTTGATTTTTTTCTTTCTTGTAAATTTAAGTTCTTGTAGATTCTGGATATTAGCCCTTTGTCAGATAGATACATTGCAAAAATTTTCTCCCATTCTGTAGGTTGCCTGTTCACTTTGATAGTTTCTTTTGCTGTGCAGAAGCTCTTTAATTTAATTAGATCCCATTAGTCAAATTTGGCTTTTATTGCCATTGCTTTTGGTGTTTTAGTCATAAAATCTCCATCCATCCCTTGTCCTGAATGGTATTGCCTAGGTTTTCTTCTAGGATTTTTATGGTTTTAGGTCTTACATTTAAGTCTTTAATCCATCTTGAGTTAATTTTTGTATAAGGTGTAAGGAAGGGGTCCAGTTTCAGTTTCCTGCATATGGCTAGCCAGTTTTCCCAATACCATTTATTAAATAGGGAATCCTTTCCCCATTGCTTGTTTTTGTCAGGTTTGTCAAAGATCAGATGGTTGTAGATATGTGGTGTTATTTCTGAGGCCTCTGTTCTGTTCTGCTGATATATCTGTTTTGGTACCAGTACCATGCTGTTTTGGTTACTGTAGCCTTGTAGTAGAGTTTGAACTCGGGTAGCATGAGGCTTCCAGCTTTGTTCTTTTTACTTAGGATTGTCTTGGTTATGTGGGTTCTTTTTTTGTTCCACATGAAATTTAAAGTGGATTTTTCCAATTCTGTGAGAAAGTCTGGTAGCTTGATGGGGTTAGCACTGAATCTATAAATTACTTTGGGCAGTATTGCCATTTTCATGATATTGATTTTTCCTATCCATGAGCATGGAATGTTATTCCATTTGTTTGTGTCCCCTCTTATTTCCTTGAGCAGTGGTTTGTAGTTCTCCTTGAAGAGGTCCTTCATATCCCTCTTAAGTTTTATTCCTAGGTATTTTATTCTCTTTCTAGCAATTGTGAATGGGAGTTCACTCATTATTTGGCTTTTTGTTATTGGTGTATACGAATGCTCATGATTTTCACATATTGATTTTGTATCCTGAGACTTTGTGGAAGTTGCTTATCAGCTTAAGGACATTTTGGGCTGAGGTGGTGGGGTTTTCTAGATATACAGTCATGTCATCTGCAAATAGAGACAATTTGACTTCCTGTTTTCCTACTTGAATACTATTTATTTCTTTCTCTTAACCTGACTGCCCTGACCAGAACTTCCAATACTATGTTGAAGAAAAGTGAGAGAGGGCATCCTTGTCTTGTGCCGGTTTTCAAAGGGAATGCTTCCAGCTTTTACCTATTCAGTATGATATTGGCTGTGGGTTTGCCATAATAGCTCTTATTATTTTGAGATACATTCCATCAATACCTAGTTTACTGAGTGTTTTTAGCCTGGAGGGGTGTTGAATTTTGTTGAAGGTCTCTTCTGCAACTATTGAGATAATCATGTGGCTTTTGTCATTGGTTCTGTTTATAGGATGGATTACGTTTATTGATTTGCGTATGTTGAGCCAGCCTTGCATCCCAGGAATAAAGCCAAATTGATAGCGGTGGATAAGCTTTTTGATGTGCTGCTGGATGTGGTTTGCCATTATTTTATTGAGGATTTTCGCATTGATGTTCATCAGGGATATTGACCTGAAATTTTTTTTTTCCATTGTGTCTCTGCCAGGTTTTGGTATCAGGATGATGCTGGCCTCATGAAATGAGTTAGGGAGGATTCCCTCTTTTTCTATTGTTTGGAATAGTTTCAGAAGTAATGGTGCCAGCTCCTCTTTGTACCTGTTGTAGAATTCAGCTGTGCATCCATCAGGTCTTGGGCTTTATTTTGGTTGGTAGGCTATTACTTCCTCAATTTCAGAACTTGCTATTTGGCTATTCAGGGATTCGACTTCTTCCTGGTTTAGACTTGGGAGGGTGTATGTGTCCAGGAATTTATCCATTTCTTCTAGATTTTCTAGTTTATTTGTGTAGAGATGTTTATAGATTATCTGATGGTAGTTTGTATTTTTGTGGGATCAGTCACGATATCCCCTTTATCATTTTTTTATTGCATCTATTTGATTCTCTTAGTCACGCTAGTGATCTATTTTGTTAATCTTTTCAAAAAAAGCAGCTCCTGGCTTCATTATTATTTTTAAAGCTTTTCGTGTCTCTGTCTCCTTCAGTTCTGCTCTGATATTAGTTATTTCTTATCTCTGTTAGCTTTTGAATTTGTTTGCTCTTCTCTAGTTTTTAATTTTGATGTTAGGGTGTCAATTTTAGATCTTTGCTTTCTCTTGTGGGCATTTAGTGCTATAGATTTCCCTCTACACACTGCTTTAAATGTGTCCCAGAGATTCTGGTATGTTGTATCTTTGTTCTCATTGGTTTCAAAGAACATCTTTACTTGTGCCTTAATTTCGTTATTTACCCAGCAGTCATGCAGGAGCAGGTTGTTCAGTTTCTACGTTGTTGTATGGTTTTTAGTGAGCTGCTTATTCCTGAGTTCTAATTTGATTGGACTATGGTCTGAAAGACCTTTTTATTTCTATTTTGCATTTGCTGAGGAGTGTTTTAATTCCAATTATGTGGTCAGTTTTAGAATAAGTGAGATGTGGTGCTGAGAAGAATGTATATTCTGTTGATTTGAAATGGAGAGTTCTATAGATGTCTATTAGCTCTGCTTGGCCCAGAGCTGAGTTCAAGTCCTGAATATCTTTGTTAATTCTGTCTCGTTGATGTGTGTAATATTGACAGTGGGGTATTAAAGTTTCCCACTATTATTTTGTGGGAGTCTAACTCTTTGTAGGTCTCTAAGAACTTTGAGTCTGGGTGCTCCTGTTTTGGGTACATATATATTTAAGATAGTTAGCTCTTCTTGTTGCATTGATCCCTTTACCATTATGTAATGCCCTTCTTTGTCCCTTTTAATCTTTGTTGGTTTAAAATTTGTTTTATCGGAGATGAAGATTTTAACTGCTGCCTTTTTTTGCTTTCCATTTGCTTGTTAAATATTTCTCCATCCCTTTATTTTGACCTATTGTGTCTTTGCATGTGAGATGTGTCTCCTGGATACAGCCCACTGATGGGTCTTGACTCTGTATCCTGTTTGCCAGTCTGTGCCTTCTAATTGGCTCATTAAGCCCATTTACATTTAAAGTTAATTTTGTTATGTGTGAATTTAATCCTGTCATCATGCTAGCTTGTTATTTTGCACATTAGTTGATGCAGTTTCTTCTTAGTGTCATTGGTCTTTATAGTTTGGTGTGTTTTTGCAGTAAGGGGCTTTTCCTTTCCATATTTTGTGCTTCCTTTAGGAGCTCTTGTAAGGCAGGCCTGGTGGTGACATAATCTCTCAGTATTTTCCTCTCTGTAATGATTTTGTTTCTCCTTCACTTATGAAGCTTAGTTTGACTGAATATGAAATTCTGTGTTGAAAATTCTTTTCTTTAAGAATGTTGAATATTGGCCTCCACTCTCTTCTGACTTGTAGGGTTTCTGCAGAGAGATCCGCTGTTAGTCTGATGGGCTTCCCTTTGTGGGTAACCCAACCTTTCTCTCTGGCTGCCCTTAACATTTTTTCCTTCATTTCACCCTTGGTGAACCTAACGATTATGTGTCTTAGTTGCTGTTCTCAAGGAGTATCTTAGTAGTGTTTTCTGTATTTCCTGAATTTGGATGTTGGCCTCTCTTGCTAGGTTGGGGAAATTCTCCTGGATTACATCCTGAGGAGTGTTTTCCAACTTGGTTTCATTCTCACCATCACTTTCAGGTACACCAATAAAACGTAGATTTGGTCTTTTCACATAGTCCCATATTTCTTGGAGGACTCGTTTGTTCCCTTTCATTCTTGTTTCTCTAATCTTCTTGCTTTATTTCATTAAGTTGATCTTCAATCTGTGATATCTTTTCTTCTGCTTGATCGATTTGGCTATTGATACTTGTGTATGCTTCACGAAGTTCTTGTGCTGGGTTTTTCAGTTCCATCAGGTCATTTATGTTCTTCTCTAAACTGGTTATTCTAGTTAGCATTTCCTGTAACCTTTTATCCAGGTTCTTTGCTTGCATTGGGTTTACAGTAGGCTCCTTTAGCTTGGAGGAGTTTATTACCCACCTTCTGAAGCCTACTTCTGTCAATTCATCAAACTCATTCTCTGTCCAGTTTTGTGCCTTTGCTGGAGTGGAGTTGTGATCATTTGGAGAAGAGGCATTCTGGTTTTTGGAATTTTCAGCATTTTGTGCCGGTTTTCCCTCATCTTGGTGGATTTATCTACCTTTGATCTTTGATGCTTATGGCCTTTGGATGGGGTTTTTGTGTGGGTGTCCTTTTTGTTGATGTTATTGATTTCTATTTGTTTTCTAACAGTCAGGTCCCTCTTCTGTGGGTCTCCTGGAGTTTGCTGGAGGTCCACTCCAGACCCTGTTTGCCTGGGTATCACCAGTGGAGGATGCAGAACAGCAAAGATTGCTGACTGCTCTTTCTTCTGAAAGCTTGGTCCCAGAGGGGCACCTACCTGATGCCAGAGCTCTTTTGTATGAGGTGTCTCTCAACCTTTGCTGGGAGGTGTCTCCCACTCAGGAGGCACGGGGGTCAGGGACCCACTTGGGGAGGCAGTGTGTCACTTAGCTGAGCTCAAGAGCTGTGCTGGAAGATCTGCTCTCTTCAGAGTCAGCAGGCAGCAATGTTTGTTTGCTGAAGCTGCACCCACAGACTCCTCTTCCTCCAGGTGCTCTGGGAGATGGCAGTTTGATCTATAAGCCCCTGACTGGGGCTGCTGCCTTTCAGAGATGCCCTGCTGAGTGAGGAGGAATCTAGAGAGGCAGTCTGGCCACAGCCACTTTGTTGCACTGTGGTGAGTTCTGCCCAGTCCAAACTTTCCAACAGCTTCCTAAACACCATGAGGGGAAAACCACCTATTTAAACCTCAGTAATGGTGGACGCCCCTCCCCCACACCAAGCTCGATTGTTCCAGGTAGACTTCAGACTGCTGTGCTGGCAGCGAGAGTTTCAAGCCAGTGGTTCTTCACTTGCTGGTCTCATGGGAGTGGGACCCACTGAGCAAGACCACTTGGCCCCCTGGCTTCAGCACCCTTTCCAGGGAAGGTGAACGGTTCTGTCTCACTGGGGTTCCAGGTGGCACTGGGGTATGAATAAACTCCTGCAGCTAGCTCAGTGTCTGCCCAAACAGCCACCTAGTTTTGTGCTTGAAACCCAGGGCCCAGGTAGTGTCGGCACATGAGGGAATCTCCTGGTCTGCAGATTGCAAGAACTGTGAGAAAAGCATAGTATCTGGGCTGGATAGCACAGTCCCTCATGGCTTCCCTTGGCTAAGGGAGATAGTTTGCCGGCCTGTTACACTTCCTGGGTAAGGTAACGCCCCATCCTGCTTCTGCTAGCCTTCCGTGTGCTACACCCATGGTCTAACCAGTCCCAATGAGATGAACTCAGTACCTCAGTTGGAAATGCAGAAATCACCAGCCTTCTGTGTTGGTCTCGCTGGGATCTGCGGACCGGAGCTGTTTCTATTCAGCCATCTTCCCAGATCCAGTCAGATTTGCTCTTTTTGAGGTTATTTTCTAATGTCTGTAGGTTGCTTTATTATTTTCTATTTTGTCTCCTCTGACTGTATTTTCAAACAGCCTGTCTTCAAGTTCATTAATTCTTCTGTTTGACCAATCCTACTATTAAGACTGTTGCATTCTTCAGTATGTCCATTGCATTTTTCAGCTCCATAATTTGTTTGTTTTAAAATTATTTCAATCTTTGTTAAACTTATCAGATAGAATTCTGAACTCCTTCCTTGTGTTATTTTGAATTTGAGTTTCCTTAATAAAGCTATTTTAAATTCCCTGTCTAGGTCACATATCTGTTTCTCCTGGATTGGTCCCTGGTGCCTTATTTAGTTCATTTGGTGAGGTCATGTTTTCTTGGATAGTGTTGATGCTAGCAGATGTTCTTTGGTGTCTGGGCATTGAAAGGTTAGGTGTTTAGTGTAGCCTTCACTTTCTGAGCTTATTTGTAGCTGTCCTTCCTGGGAAGGCTTTCTAGATATTTGAAAGGACTTGGGTGTTGTGATCTAAGATGTGTCTGCTTCGGTGGGCATCCCAAGCCAAGTAATGCTGTGGTTCTTGCAGACTTATAGAGGCACTGCCTTGATGGTCTTAGACAAGATCTGGACGAGTTCTCTGGACTACCAGTCAGTGACCCTTGTTCTTTTCCCTTACTTTCTCCTAAAAATATAGTCTTTGTTCTAAGTCATCTAAAGCTGGGGGTGGAGTGACACAAGTACCCCTGTGGCCACCACTATGACTGCACTGGGTCAGACCTGAAGCCAGCACAGCACTGTGTCTCAGCAAGGCCTGCTGTAACCAGCCCCTGACCCAAGGCCTGCTATAACCAGTTGCCGGCTACTGCCTATGTTCGCTGAAGGGGTCTAGGGTTCTATAATTAGCAGGTGGTAAAGCCAGCCAGGCCTATGTCCTTCCCTTTAGGGAGAGGGTCCCCCAAGCCTCAGGTGGGCCCAGAAGTTCTGTTTCGGAGTTGGGGACTAGAGTCAAAGCCTTAGTCTACCTGGTATTCTATTGCACTGTGGCTAAGCTGTTACTTAAGCCACCAGATGGAGTCCTTCCCACTCTTCCCTCCTTTTCAAAGGCAGAGGAGCCTCACCCTGTAGCCACTGCCAACCCAGGCCATGATGAGTACTGCCAGATTAACACTCATCTTCCCTTAAGGCCCATAGTCTCTAAAGTCAGCTTGTCATGAATGTTACCTGGCCTGGGACTCACCCTTCAGGGCAGTGGGTTCCCCTCTGACCCAGGGAAGGTCCAGAAATGCCATCCAAGAGTCATAAACTGGAATCAGGGATTCTAGGAGCCCTCTTGGTGCGCTAGTCCCCTGTGGTAGTTGTGGTACCTATGGTGCGATACAAAGTCCCTTTTACTTTTCCTTCTGCTTTTCTCAAGCAGAAGGAGTTTTATCCCATAGCCGCAGCAGCTGGCTATGTACTGAGTCTCACCTGAAACCAACAAGTCTGAGTCTCACCCAAGGCCTTCTATGTAGTACCTGTGTATTACTAGTGGTTAAAGTCCAAGGGCTCTTTGATTACCAGGTGATGAATGCTGGCAGGACTGGGTCCTTTCCTTCAAGGCAGTAGGTTCTCGTCTGGCCCAGGGTGTGTCCAGAAATGTCATCTATGAGCTAAACCCTCGAATAGGGGCCTCATGACTCTGGCACCCTATTTTGCTGTGGCTGAGCTGGTATTTTAGATGTAAGACAACATCCTCCCTACTCATTCCTCTCCTCTCCTCAAGTGGAAGGAAGGGGTCTCTTGGAGTCGCGAGTTGTAGCCTAGGGTTAGGGGAGGTATGATGCGAGCACTCCCTTGGCTGCCACAGCCAGTGTCCACTATCTCTGGGCTTAGTTCAGCCCTAGGACTTGCCTAAGAGTTGTAGTCCTTATGGCCTAGACAGCCTCTCAAATTTACTTGGAGACAGAGTGCTGTAGCCCTCGGTGGCAAGGTTTGGAGGCACTCAAGCTCAGACCTCTGGGATTGGTGATTCCCCTCTGGCTAAGGCTGGCTTAAATGTTCCCTCTGTGGGTGGGTGTCAGCTGAGTTTGGTCTGGTTTTCCTTTCTGCTCTAAAAGGACAACAGTGAGTTCAGTGCCTCACAATTGCTGTATTCTCCCTCCCCCAGCACCTAGAGAATCTCTCCATACCATGCCACCAAGGCAGGGAGTGGGGAAGGGGGTCACAACAGTGATTCAGGACTGTTTTTAGTCTCTTCAGTGTCTCTTTCAGTGATACGAAGTTAAAAGCAGGTACTATGAGTGCTTACTTGATTTTTGGTTCTTATGAAGGTGTTTTTTCTGTGTTAGGTAGTTGTTAACTTGGTGTCCTTATGGAGGGCATGATTGGTGGATCTTTCTATTCTGCCATTTTGCTCTGCCCTCTCTCAACAATTTTCTTACCAGGTGGCATTTTATATTGAAAATAGCCTTAAACCAAATTCTACCAAACCTTCCCATTTTTAATGAGTAAGGATACATTAAAATAGTTATACTACCTATTCTTGTAAGCCCAGAAAGGCCCTTATTCTCTGACTTTTGGCGTTTCTCTAAGCATCTTGAATGAGGGGCTCCCCATGAGCCAGTGAAACACCATTCTGGTGAGTAGATGTGAACTTCCTATTTGGGTAAGATGATAGTCCTCTGCAGAGTGAAAGGGACATAGGACCAAATACGGCCCTGGATTGTCCCAAGATATTAAGACACTGGGCTTGCTGATTTTATTCTCCTGTTTTAAGAAAGGTTAGTGTGGCCCCAAGTGTCTTCCTAACCCCTGATATATCCTGAATTTTACTTATTTCCATCTATTTCACCAGAGAAAAACGATTCCTAATATTCTTTATGCTAAGAAACCCTCTGATGTTGATTTCGGTAAGCATCTTTGAAGTTCTTACTAAAGTACTCTGGAGGCTGGCATTCCTGGCAGGTGAATTTCAGCTGCTAACCAGATGCCTTTTGATTTTATACAGTCTACACTGAGCAATTTTGAAATGACTACATAGCAAGTGTTAGTACATGACCATTTCATTTCTATCTAGTAGTCATTGGCCTCAAAGTTTGGAAGTACCTTATCAATTGGTATAAAGTCTTGAATTAAAGTTGGAATAGTACTAGATTGTCCAACTGAGGATGTGTTTTAGATATATTTAAAATCTGAAAGAGCAATATTGGGGAAATCGTAATTGCCTTACCCATCTCTAGTATTCTCCCTTCTACCACAAGGGGGCAGCATTAGCCCCAGTTGAGGGCCCAGTGTTGACAACTATAATCTTACGGTCTCTCCTAGTCATTGGTATTGCTAAAAAGGATTCAAAAAGCCATCACGTTAAACTGAGCACCTAAATGGGTAGGTGCAGGTTGGGCTTGAAGCTATTTAGCAGCAGGGGCAGGAAAGAGCTGATCTGTTCTCTGAGTAGAAAGACCTGGGAATTGGGAGTGTGTAGGGTATGAGGAGTGATTTGGGGCAGGTGGGGAAGAGACATCAGTCACACAAGACAGCTAGGTCACCTGAGGTGACAAAACAAGTGGGGAATCTCTGGTCTCAGGATAACAAAGGATTTGAAAACAAGGGATGACTAATAGGGATTTTCTGTTTGTGTGATGCAGAATGGAATGCTTTCTTGCTGAGGGTCTCATGTGTTTTGATGCTTTGGAAGTGAAGTCAAAATTCAGCAGAGTCATGAAATTAGTGCCAGAGGTGACTTTGGGAATGTGACTCTCCTAGGAAATTATACAAATATTAGTAAAGGCAGTGGCCCTTCTATAGCATGGGGCCTGGTGATTTGAGAAAATCTTGTTTACATTTTAAATTGCATAGTGACCCCACTCTCAGGCTAAAATCAGTGATTTATTTCAACAAATATTTCTGGAGGAACTGTTAGCTCTAGGTGCTGTAGGGAGACAACACATCTCTAATTTAAATGTTTGTGTCAATGACTGTTACATTTTGAAGCAACTGCACTGTTTAATTCAGAATATCCCGAGGGATGGACCTATTGCCATAGTTGTCAGCTTTGTCTACATGTTGGAATCACTCGGAGTTATTTAAACTTTTTTAAGTTATTTAACTCGGAGTTATTTAAAGCTTTTTAAATAACACACAAACACACATATTCCTAACCCAACATTGTTGGTGTTCTGCATATTTTTTTTTCCAATTCCATATGGGAATCAAAGAAACCTAAGTTTCTTCTTTTTTAAAAATTATTTTTTTAGATGGAGTTTTGCTCTTGTTGCTCACGCTGGAGTGCAATGGTGTGGTCTCTGCTCACAGCATCCTCTGCCTCCCAGGTTCAAATCATTCTTCTGCCTCAGCCTCGCAAGTAGCTGGCATTATAGTTGCCCACCACTATGCCCAGCTAATTTTTGTACTTTTAATAGAGACAGGGTTTCACCACGTTGGCCAGACTGGTCTCAAACTCCTGACCTCCGATGATTCGCCTGCCTCAGCTTCCCAAAGTGCTAGGATTGCAGGTGTGAGTCAATGCACCCAGCCTACATTTTCTTAATGCCTCCTGTTCTTCAGTGATGCACAATTTCTAAAATGTCCCATTCTCTTTTTTAGCTTCCACAGTGGCATAACAAGGCAATGGGAATTCACTCTACAAATCCCAATACCACAAGAAGTTATCTATAAGGTCTCCAGGGATGAGATAATCTACATACTTCCTCATGTCTGTTACAACAGTATTCTAGCCCAACATAATCATGTCCGTCTCTTTGGAATGCATTGTGTGGACTTTAACTTTCATGGTTCTGCCCTACTAATGAAGTCAGTCTTTAAAAAAAATGTTCAGAGAAACTAATAAAGGATTATAAATAACAAAAGGACATGGCCTGAGTCAAGCCAAGTCCAACCATTCTTCCTTATCAATTCTGGAACAAAGATATTAATGATATTCCTATCTAATTTTATATAACAAGCAGACAATCATTCTATCTTTTTTTTTTTTTTGAGATAGTCTCGTTCTGTCACCCAGGCCTGGAGTGCAGTGGTATGATCTTGGCTCACTGCTACTTCTACTTCCTGAGTTCAAGCGATTCTTCTGCCTCAGCCTCCCAAGTTGCTGGGAGTAGTGCCGCCCTGCCTGGCTAATTTTTTTTTTTTTTTTTTTTTTTTTATTTTTTTAGTAGAGATGAGGTTTCACTGTTAGCCAGGATGTTCTCGATCTCCTGACTTCATGATCCACCCGCCTCGGCCTCCCAAAGTGCTGGGATTACAGGTGTGAGCCACCGCTCCTGGCCTCTTTCATCATTTCTTTGACCATGCCTAGGGACCATCAGTAACCCAAATGAAAAATGATCTTTGTTCTTTTCTGCTTTTGCTTATTGCTGGTTTTTGGCTCTTCTAATCAAATGAGTCATTCCTGGAATGTTCAGTTTGTTTTATGGTTGTGGCACCCCAGGAAAGCAGGGCAGCTCACCTGCCCCACTCCACAGCTGACTGTAGCTGAGAAAGCTCCCAACATCTGTGTCTATAATAAAACGCCTACAAAAGCAAAATAAATCATGTTTCCACCTCCGTTTTTTCCTGCACATTAAAGGCTGATCACTGAAAGTCATGATCTTGGCTCTGAATTGGGTTGCAGCATTTGATCTGATGGCACCAAGCGAGATCGATATCTGCCACCGTAAAAAGTCAATGGAACATAAATTAAGAAGAGAAAATTTTCTAACTCTGGCCCCAAGCAGTGACTAGTTGGGTGCAAGCCATACCTTTGGGCAATGAAAAAAAGAAAGCAGCTTTACTTAACAGCAGGGTAGACTATACTAGGATTATATTTTGTGCTATTCCTACTTCTCTTTATTGATTTGCAAATAATGAATTGAAGCATGATGATTCTCTCTCCAAAGTTACTCAAGAATTTACTAAAATGTTATCAGAAAGTTTCTAACTGTGGCTGTAAAAGTATGTGAAAACCAGTCCAGGCACTGGTGACTGCTGACTATAAGCATTTTTGATAATATAAGATGATACTGGTCAGTCCAAGACAAGGTCTTATCTAACATTTGTAAGAATGTTTTAAAGTTATAATTCAGTTGGCTGTTGAGACACATGTCTCCTTTCTGTTCTTGATTTTAGCCATCATGCCTTTTTCTGACATGAGGCTCAGCCTTTTTAAATTTCCAAAAATGAACATATACTTTTCTTATAATGAAATCAATGCAGATTTTTTTTTTGAGGAAAATAATTCAAGAAACCCACAAGAGTAAAAGAAGAAAATAAACCTTACTTATTCCACCATCACCCAGCAATTGTTACTGATTATATGTTAGCATGTCTATTTCCAGTCCTTTACTTTTTTTCTTGTGCTGTCACATGCATGCATTTCAAAAGTGGGAAGGTAGTACAGACGGCCTTATGATGGTTCAACTTAAGATTTTCAACGTTAGCTTGGTGTGAAGGTGATATGCATTTAGTAGAAATCGTACCTTGAGTTTTGATGTTTTCCTGGGCAAGTGATATGCCCTGCAATACAGCCTAATGATGCCAGGTAGTGGCAGTGAACTGCAGCTCCCAGTGAGCCACAGATACACACCATCATGAGGGTAACCAGCTGATACTCTGTAGTAGTGTACTGTGTTGCCAGGTGATTGTGCTCAACTGTAGGCCAATGTAAGTGTTCTTTCTGAGGGCATTTAAGGAAGGCTAGGCTAAGCAACGATGTTCAGAAGATTAGGTGTATTAAATGTATTTTGAATTTACAATGGATTTAACAGAATGTAACCCCATTGTAAGTTGAGGGAGCGTCTATACAGGTAGTAGGTGATCTTTCTGGAAACATAGATAGTACCCTCTTCTGTAGCATTCATTGAGAATTACCTACAGAGATTTAATGCCGATTGAGGTCAAAGTGTCACGTGAATTACTAATAAAGTCTAGATTGCAGGGTGGTTTTACAGCTGTAGGCAGGAGGACTTCCTAATGCTGAGGCTTATTATTGGATAGATTTCCTTATCTAGCTACACACATTTCAAAAGTATATTGCTGGATTACAGGAGTCTCTTCATGTGAGGCCGTCTCCTTCTAAATTAATAGCATTGGAAGTCAGAAAAGAACCTGGACTTGGATAGCTCACTCCCTGGGAAACTGAAAGGGGAAAGTGCTGGGCTATGCATATCTGTTTCATTGTCAAACCCAATCACTTCTTTCTGTGAAAGGATTGCGGGTAGAGGGGGGAGTGTACTGCTAATGGGGTTTTCTTTACCTAGAAGGGGGGAAAATAAGCTCTGTCATTATCATCTACTTTATTCACTTAATGTAATATGTTCATCTTCACATATTCTTCTACTGTGTGTGCCTTGGATTGAATGTAATAAAAAGTTTAAAAACCAGTATACACTTAGCAGCAGCAGAGAGGGCAGTTCTATTAAAGAAGTAGAAGAGTCTACAGGCATCTAGGAGCACCCCAACTATTTTAGCTCTCAAAGGACAGGAACTAAGGCAACTCCAGAGATTGTTCATGCTGTGAGATCTGATAATGATATATGAGGATATAGCTCACTCACATCACCCAGAACACCATTGTCTCCCGAGTTTTAATGGTTAAATCACTATTTTTAGTTTCCCTATTAGTTATCTAATTTGAATGTTATAATCACACTACTCTTTGCCTTTGTTAACTTTCAACTATGTCCTCAAACTCCAAACTCCCGTCTCATCTTAGTTGTTAATACCTCTTTGCCTGTCTTCAACCTCCCTCCAATTCTGGTGGTGTGAAAATGTCTGTGTTCTCCCCATATTCGTAGGCTGAAACTTAATCTCCAGTACAATGCTGTTAGGAGGTGGGAACTTTGGGAAATGATTAAGTCATGAAAATGGAGCCCATGTGAGTGAGATAAATGCCCTTATAGGGCAATAAGAGTCCAGATTTGTCTCTTTCCACCATGAGAGGACACAGGGAGAAGATGCCTTCTATGAACCAGGAAGTGGACCCTCACCAGACACTGAATCTGTTGGCACCTTGAACTTCTCACCCTCCAGAACTGTGAGAATTAAGTGTTTGTTTATAAGCTCCTCAGTTTATGGTATTTTGCTACGGTGTCCCTAACGAACTAAGACATCTGATCAGCTGTGACATGGTTTAATGTCATTAAGGGAGATGATTTTAATGTATTTTTCATAACCACAATTAAGGTCTTCTAACAAGCTGATTCTAAAAACAATACTAACACACAGTAATGCTTGCATTAATATGATATGTAAAACTTATTGTCAAAAGTGCTCTGAAAATTCTTTTGTACATTTCAATATTATAAATCCTGTTCCACTCAAGGCAGAGTCTCCTTTCCTACATTCCATCAATGACTCAAAATCATTCCTCATTTTAGTGTCTTCATATATAATTCATGACATACTTATATGGATTTCTTTTTAAAAACAGCTTTATTGAGATATTACTTATATACCATGAAATTAATCCTTTGTAAGTATAAAATTTAATGCCCTTTAAGCCAGTTTATAGAGTAGCACGACCATCACCATATGCAGAGTTAGAATATTTCCATTGCCCCAAAAAGTTCCCTTGTGTTTCTTTGCAGACAATTCCTGCTCTCACCGTTAGCTCCAGGCAAGCACTACTCTGCTTTTTGTCTCTGCACATTTACTCTTCGTACATGTCATAAAAATAGAATCACAGAATAGGTGGTCTTTTGTGTCTGGCTTGTTTCACTTAGCATGTTTTTGAAGTCCATCTATGTTATAGCATGTATCAGTACTAATTATTGGGCCAGGCGTGGTGGCTCACTCCTGTAATCCCAGCATTTTTGGAGGCCCAGGTGGGCGGATAATTTGAGGTCAAGAGTTCAGGACCAGCCTGACCAACACAGTGAAACCCCACCTGTACTGAAAATACAAAAAAAATTAGCCAGGCACGGTGGTGTGCGCCTGTAGTCCCAGCTACTCAGGAGGCTGAGGAAGGAGAATCGCTTGAACCGGTAGGCGGAGGTTGCAGTGAGCTGAGATTGTGCCACTGCACTCCAGCCTGGGTGACAGTGAGACTCGATCTCAAACAACAACAAAAACGGAATGGTGTCCCAATGTATAGATATACTACATTTTGTTCATTCACCGGTTGATGGGCATTTAAATTGTTTCTAGTTTTTGGCTATTAGGAGTTAATACTGTTTTAACATTTGCATGTGAGTCCTTGTGTAGACATACTTTTTCATTTCTTTGGTAGATATTTAGGAGTAGAATCATTAGGTTATATAGTAAGTATGGGTATATATGTGTGTCTGTGTGTGTGTGTATATATATAAATATATAAATAATGTTTAACTGTTAAACATTAAAACCTGCCAAACAGTTTCCCAAAGTGGGTGTAACATTTTACATTCCCTCTAGCGATGTATGAAAGTTACATATTCTCCCCAACACTTAGTGTTACCATTTTTCTGGTTAAAATCATTCTAGTGATTGTACAGTGGTATTTCATTGTGGCTTGAAATTGCATATCCTGAATCACTAATGATACTAAGAATGGGGAGTTATTGTTTAATGGGTACAGTGTTTCTATTTTTCAGGGTGAACAGAGTTCTGGAGATTATGGTGATTGGATTCACAACATTGTGAATGTGTTTAATACCACTGCAGTTATATACTTAAAAATGGTCAATATGATAAACTACTTACATCTTTTATCACAACAAAAATATATTAAAACCCTCAATTGTTCACTATTAACTATCTTTAAAAAGTATGTATGTGTGTTTGTGTGTGTGTATGTATGTGTATATATATATATATATATATATATATATAAATGTATTTCAATAGCTTTTGGGGGTATTGTTTTTGGTTACGTAGATGAATTTTATAGGGGTGAAATGTGAGATTTTAGTGCACCTGTTACCTGAGTGGTGTACATTGTACCCAATGTTTAGTGGTTCTTTTTAACTCTCTCACCCTCCTTCCACCTTCTGAGTTTCCAGTGTCCATTATACCACTCTGTATGCCTTTGCATACCCACAACTTAGCTCCCACTTACAGAGAACATGTGGTATGTGGTGTTTCATTCCTGAGTTACTTAGAATAATGGCCTCTGGCTCAATCCAAGTTGCTGCAAAAGACATTGTTTCATTTTTCTTTTTTTATGGCTGATTAGTATTCCATGGTGTATTTATCCACTCATCAGCGAGTGGACATTTAGGTTGGTTCCATATCTTTGAAATTGTGCATTGTGCTGTGATAAACATATGCATGCAAGTGTCTTTTTAATACAATGATGACTTTTCCTCTGGGCAGATACCCAGTAGTGGGATTACTAGATTGAATGGTAGATTTACTTTTAATTTTTTGAGAAATCTTCATACTGTTTTCCATAGAGGTTGTACTAATCTACATTCCCATCAACACTGTGTAAGGGTCCCCTTTTCACATCTATGCCAATGTTTATGGTTTTTTGGCTTCTTATTTTTAGTTTTTTATTTTATTATACTTTAAGTTCTAGGGCACATGTGCACAATATGCAGGATTGTTACATATGTATACATGTGCCATGTTGGTGTGCTGCACCCATTAACTCGTCATTTACATTAGGTATATCTCCTAATGCTATCCCTCCCCCCGCCCCACAATAGGCCCCAATGTATGATGTTCCCCTTCCTGTGTCCATGTGTTCTCATTGTTCAATTCCCACCTATGAGTGAGAACATGCAGTGTTTGGTTTTCTGTTCTTGTGATAGTTTACTGAGAATGATGGTTTCTAGCCGCATCCATGACCCTACAAAGTACACGAACTCATCCTTTTTTATGGCTGCATAGTATTCCATGGTGTATATGTGCCACATTTTGTTAATCCAGTCTGTCACTGGACATTTGGGTTGATTCCAAGTCTTTTCTATTGTGAATAGTGCCACAATAAACATATGTGTGCGTATGTCTCTATAGCAGCATGATTTATAATCCTTTGGGTATATCCCCAGTAATGGGATGGCTGAGTCAAGTGGTATTTCTAGTTTTAGATCCTTGAGGGGAATTGCCGCACTGTTTTCCACAATGGTTGAACTAGTTTACAGTCCCACCAATATTGTAAAAGTGTTCCTATTTCTCCACATCCTCTCCAGCACCTGTTTCCTGACTTTTTAATGATTGCCATTCTAACTGGTGTGAGATGGTATCTCATAGGCCTCCTTGAGCTGGGGTGGGCTCCACCCAATTTGAGCTTCCCAGCGGCTTTGTTTACCTACTTAAGCCTCAGCAATGGGGGCACCCCTCCCCCAGCCTCGCTGCCACCTTGCAGTTAGATCTCAGACTGCTGTGCTAGCAATGAGGGAGGCTCTGTGGGTGTGGGACCCTCTGGGCCAGGCATGGGATATAATCTCCTGGTGTGCTGTTTGCTTAAGACCCTTGGTAAAGAGTAGTATTAGGGTGGGAGTTACCTGATTTTCCAGGTGTTGTGTGTCTGTTTCCCTTGGCTAGGAAAAGGAATTCCCTTCCCCCTTGCACTTCCCAGGTGAGGTGATGCCTCGCCCTGCTTCAGCTCTTGCTGGTTGGGCTTCACCCACTGACCAGCACCAACTGTCCAACACGCCCCAGTGAGATGAAGCCGGTACCTCAGTTGAAAATGCAGAAATCACCCATCTTCTGTGTCGCTCACGCTGGGAGTTGGAGGCTGGAGCTGTTCCTATTCCGCCATCTTGGGCGCCCCCTCTGATCTCTTTGCTTTTTAATAATGGTCATTCTGGCTGGGGTAAAGTTGTATTTCATTGTGGTTTTAATTTGCCTTTCTCTAATTAGTGATGTTGAGCATTTTTTTTCTTGTATTTTCTGACCATTGGCGTAACTTTTTAAAAAGTGTCTATTCATGTCATTACAAATGACTTTTTGATGAGATTATTGTATTTTTCTTTCTGATTTGAGTTCCTTGCAGATTCTAGATATTGGTCCTTTTATCAGATGCATAGTTTGAAAATATTTTATCCCATTCTGTAGGTTATCTGTTTACTATTTCTTTTATTGTGCAGAAGCTTGTTAGTTTAGTTGGGTCCCATTTATTTTTATTTTTGTTGCGTGTTCTTTTGGGGCCCTCATAAGTTCTTTGCCTAGGCCAATGTCCAGAAGAGTTTTTCTTCGGTTCTCTTCTAGAATATTTTTGGTTTTAGGTATTAGATTTAAGTCTTTAATGCATCTTGAATTGGTTTTTGTATATGGTGAGAGATAGGAATTCAATTTCATTTTTCTACATGTGCCTATTTAGTTTTCCCAGCACCATTTATTGAGTAGGGTATCCTTTTACCAATTTGTTTTTGTATGCTTTGTTGAATGTCAATTGGTGGTAGGTATTTGCCTTTAGGTCCTGGGTTCTCAATTCTGTTTCATTGGCCTATGTATTTACTTTTATTATAGTACCATGCTGTTTGGTTACTATAGCCTTGTAGTATAATTTAAAGTCGAATAACTTGGTGCCTCCATATTTGTTCTTTTTGCTAAGGGTTGCTTTGGCTATTAGGGCTCTTTTTTGATTCCATATGAATTTTATAATTGTTTTTCCTAGTTTTGTGAAAATTTTAGCATTAACAATCTGATTTGAATGGCCCGAGGTTTCAGGTATATAAACATACTCTAGGTCAGGCAGGATATTCTAACAACTCACAGTGATTTCAGGAGTTTGTCAAAGGCCAGTTGTAAAGACCCTTGAAATATGCAGAGTTTGAGCAACCCAAGTCTCTTGAATTCTTTACTGCCCAGATATTAATTGTACCAGCACAAATTGCTAAAAGTAGGTGAGCTTTTCACCACTGAATTGCATTGATAGCTTTGTAGAGAGCCCATTGACCACAAAAATAAAGGTTTATTTCTAAAGTTTCTATTCTGTTCAATTGATCTATATTTATTCTTTTGCCAATACCACATTTTCTTGATTTCTCTAGCTTTGTAGTAAGTTTTGAAATTGAGTACTGTAATTCCTCCAGTACTATTCTCCTTTTTGAAAACTGGCTTTGGCTTTTGAGTTTCTACACAATTTTTAGGATAAGCCTGTCAATTTCGGCAAAGTCGTCTGGTAGGATTTTGATAGTGATTTCCTTAACTATAGACTAATTTGGAAAGAATTGCCATCTTAATAATATTGAGTCTTTCAATCCTTGAACATGGACTATCTTTCCATTTATATATTGATCTTTAATTTTTAGTAATGTTTTCTGGTTTTCAATATATACATATTATACTTTAAAGTATTTTTATACATTTTTGATGCTATTGTGAAAGAAATTGCTTTCTAATTTAATTTTTGGATTCTTCCCCTCCTAGGGAGAAGTCTTTTGCTGTACTACCATATCCCCTTCTCTCCTATCTTTTACTAACTTAATACTTATTCTATTTTTTATATAGAGTTTACATTTTGGAGCAGTTATGTTCACAGGAAAATTGAGTGGAAGGTGCAGAGATTTCCCATATAACCCCTGCCACCATGCATCCTTCACCAGAGTGATATATTTGCTACAACTGATGAACCTACACTGATACATTGTCATCACCCAGTCATTAGTTTCATTAAGCTTCACTCTTGGTGGTGTACATTCTATGGGTTTTGACCAATGTATAATTACACGTATTCACCATTACTGTATCAGAGTGTTTCACTGACCTGAAAGTCCTCTGTGTGCCTCCTGTTCATCTCTCCCTCTGCGCTAATTCATGACAATTATAATCTTTTTACTGTTTCCATAGTTTTGCCTTTTCCAGAATGTCAAATCGATGGAATCATACAGCATGTAGCCTTTCCAGATTGACTTTCATTTAGTAAGATGCATTTACATTTCTTCCATGTCTTTTCATGACTTTTTTTTTTTTTTTTTTGAGACAGGGTCTTGCTCTGTCACTGAGGCTGAAGTGTGGTAGTATGATGCCAGCTCACTGTAGCCTGAATCTCCTGGGCTCAACTGATCTTCCAGACTCAGCCTCCCTAGTTGCTGAGACCACAAGTGCTCGCCACCATACCTGGCTAATGTTTTTGATTTTTAGTAGGGACTAGATCTCACTATGTTGCCCATATTGGTGTCGAACTCTTGCACTCAGGCGATCCTCCCACCTTGGGCTCCCAAAGTGTTGGGATTACAGGCGTCAGCTACCACGTCTGGCCTTTATAGTTCATTTCTTTATAGCGCTGAATAATACTCAATTGCCTCGATGTACTACAGTTTATTCATGTGTATACTTGCGGAGGGATATCTTGGTTGCTTCCAAGTTTTGGCAATTATAAATAAAGCTGCTATAAACATCCGTTTGCAGGTTTTTGTGTGGAAATAAATTTTCAACTCTTTTGGGCTACCAAGGAGCACAAGATTTGGATGTTTTGTTTAGTTTTATAAGAAACTGCCAAACTGTCTTTCAAAGTAGACATATTATTTTGCATTCTCACCAGCAATGAATAAGAGTGACTGTTCCACATCCTCACAGGCATTTAGTGTTGCCAATGTTTTGTATTTTGACCATTCTGGTAAGTGCGTGGTGGTATCTCTGTTTTCATTTGTATTTTCCTGATGATATGGAACATCTTTTCATATGCTTATTTGTCATATGCATATCTTCTTTTACTGAGTGAAGTTTCTCATCTTCCTAGTTCTTCTGTTCTTGGAGTATCACAAGAGTAAACAGTTAGTTCACTGTACTTGAAATAATTCTTTTCTCTGTGTGGTTATTGATTTCAGTTAGGTTCATCTTTTACTGCCTGTTTTTCAGATGTATGGTTTGCTTTCTTTTTGAGTTTAATTTTTTGAATAAGAATTAACCTTTACATGGTATGCCAGTTATTAAAGTACTGTTTCAGCCTTCTGCACTCTGTCTGCTTTGGGATGCTGGGGCTGTGGCTCTGCAAACCACGTATCTGTTTTTCCAGCTGGTTCCTTGCTATGATCGTCCAAATGGGGTACCAGAGGAAGACTGCAGTGTTGGAGGATGAAGAAGAAACTTGCTACTTCCTGTTTTTTTCCCCCCATGGGGCCTTTTTGTCTGTTTCTTGTTCCTGTGTATCACCTTAGCAATCAACTTTTTTTTATGCCAGCAGTATACATTCCTTTCCATAGAAACAGTTGAATTCAGTTTACAGTTTTTCAAATACTTGCAGAACCAGCCTCATCATCCCTCCCTCTTCCATTACCCCTTCCTTTAAGCTCTTGAGACCCCACCAGCATCTGAACAGTGACTTCTCAAAGGTCTGAGTTTCAGTTCAGTAGGGCTCCCCTAAATTTTAATCTCTAAAGTCTAATAATCCCATCATCTTCTCATTATTCTCCCTTCCCTAAAGATGATAGTTGATTCCTGAAATTTCTGCCATTCTGATGCCCTCATGCTCTTTTTTACCTTTTCGGTTATCTAGTTAACAACTGTAAAACTAGTTAACAATTCTTTATATTCAATTCTTTCTGTTCAAATAACTGATGTGCTTTTGTAGGTTAAGGTATAACTAAACCTTAAACGTGGTTCATGCTTAAAAATTATAAGAAGGCTTATTCAGAGGAATCTTTCTTCAATCTCGAGCCTTTCTATCCCACTCCCATCTATTCTTTAGAAGTAATCGTTGCATTAGTCATTGTATTCTTTCTGTATTTGTTTTGGCTAAACAAGTTAAACACACATTTTCTCTCTCATGGTCTCTCTCTCTCACACACACACACACACTTTTATTACAAAAGATAGAATAATATACTGTTTTGTGCCCTTTTTGTTCACTAAATATGTCTTGAAAATAACGATATACACTTAATTCTTAGAGAATGAATATCATACCAATTCTTAGAGATTGCTCTCTTGGTAGATGCACCATGGTTTATTCCATTAATCTCTGATTTGTGGGCATTTGGACATGTTGTGTCAAAGGGTAAATGCATACATAATTTTATTAAGTATTCCTCTATAGAGCGGTATCATTTCCCATTATTTGTAATCTATGAAAGGGTTGTTTTTCTGTAGTTTTGCCAACTGAGTGTGCTGTCAATTTTTTTGATTTCTGCCAATTTGATAGGTGAGAAGTGGCAGCTTCATGTTAATTTGCATTTCTTTTACAGTAGCAAAATTGAAGCTCTTTTCATGTGTCAGGGTCATGTTACTTTCTTTTTCTATGAGCTGTCTATCTTGATTTCCTATTGTATTTTGGTCTTTTTCTTCTTGATTGTTGAGTAGATTCGATACCAAGGAGATTAGCTCTTATTTGTGATATATGTTGCAAATAATTTTTTTCAATTTGCAAATTCTCTTGATTTTTGCTTATAATGCAAATATTTTTAAATTTTCTTATAGTCAAATATTTAATCATTTCTTTGACTGTTTTCATCTTCTGAACTGAAGTCAGAAAGTGCTCTAGTACAACCATCGTTTTGATATTGAATTCTTTCATGTTCTGTATGGGTTTTTTTCATAGTACTGTAGTATCATTTTATGAAATTAGTAACTTATATCTCTCAGAGGATGTCAATTGGGAACTTCAAAAGTTCTTTTTCTGGAAATATCTGTTAAACTGGAATCAATTTTTGTTTTTTTCTTTGTCAACCTTTTTCATGATGCATATTTTTTCTTGAAAATCTAGTTAGCTCTACAGCAATATAAAACTGAGAGGTTGTCAATATAAGGACTTCTCTTTGGGTTGTGTGTACAGAGACTTGGCTGTTCACAGTAAAAGGGGATCAAAGTGTCTGAATGAAGAGACCATTCTCTAGGTTGTTAATAAACTCATCTCTAATAGCTATTCTGAGTAGGAGAAGAAATTATCGCCTATAGGTTATATGCTATAGTATGTGTGTTAAGATTTTTTTTTTTTTTTTTTTTTTTTGAGACAGTCTTACTCTGTCACCCAGGCTGGAGTGCAGTGGCATGATCTTGGCCCACTGCAACCTCTGCCTCCCGGGTTCAGGCAATTCTCCTGCCTCAGCCTCCCAAGTAG
The DNA here is from genome assembly GCF_008728515.1 of Papio anubis. Lineage (NCBI taxonomy): Eukaryota > Metazoa > Chordata > Mammalia > Primates > Cercopithecidae > Papio > Papio anubis. The sequence continues at coordinate 22,106,215 of NC_044988.1, read as the reverse complement.
CTGAGACTACAGGCACCCGCCACCACACCCGGCTAATTTTTGTATCTGTAGTAGAGACGAGGTTTCACCATATTGGCCAGGCTGGTCTCGAACTCCTGCCTCAGCCTCCCAAAGTGCTGGGATTACAGGCATGAGCCACTGTGCCTGGCCATGTGTTAAGATTATAGTTTGTGAGTGGAGAGGCTTCTATAAGAGTATATAGATCTAAATTACCTCCCTTGTTTTAAGCCTCACTTTTTTTTTTTTTTAAAAAAATTTTTTTTAAAAAAACATTTAAGTTCAGGGATACATGTGCAGATTTGTTATATCGGTAAACTTGTCATAGGAGTTTGTTGTTGTACAGATTTTTTTATTACCCAGGTATTAAGCCTAGTACCCATTTTTTTCTGATTCCTCTCCTTTCACCCTGTACCCTGCCCCAGTGTGTTCCCCTCTGTGTCCATATGTTCTCATCATTTAGCTCCCACTTTTAAGTGAGAACATGTGGTATTTGGTGTTCTGCTTCTGTGTTAGTTTGCTGGGGATAATGGCCTCCAGCTCCATCCATGTTCCTGCAAAGTACCTGATACCATTCTTATGGCTGCATAGTGTTCCATGGTGTATATGTTCCACATTTTCTTTATCCAGCCTATCATTGATGGGGATTTAGGTTAATTTCATGTCTTTGCTATTGTGAATAGTGCTGCAATGAGCATATATGTACATTTATCTTTAATAGCACAATGTATATTTTTGGGGTATATCCCCAATAATGGAATTGCTGGGTTGAATGGCGTTTCTGTTGTTAGGTCTTTGAGGAATTGTCATACAGTTTTCCATAATGGTTGAACTAATTTATACTCCCGTTAACAGTGTATAAGCGTTCCGTTTTCTCTGCAACCTTGCCAGCATCTGCTATTTTTTGACTTTTTAGTAATAGCTATTCTGACTGGTGTGAGGTGGTATCTCATTGTGGCTTTGATTTGCATTTCTCTAATGATCAGTGATATTGAGCTTTTTTCACATGCTGTTGGTCACATATATGTCTTCTTTTGAAAAGGTTCTGTTCATTTCCTTTGCCCACTTGTTAATGGGGTGGTTTTTTCTTGTAAATTTAAGTTTCTTGTAGATGTTGGATGTGTAGTTTGCAAAAATTTCCTCCCATTCTGTAGGTTGTTTGCTCACTCTGTTGATAGTTTCCTTTGTTGTGCAGAAGCTCTTTAGTTTAATTAGATCCCACTTGTCAATTTTTGCTTTTGTTGCAATTGCTTTTGGTGTTTTTGCCATGAAATCTTCGCCTGTGCCTGTGGCTGTGCCCTTAATGGTGTTACCTTGGTGGTCTTCCAGGTTTTTTGTTTTGGGTTTTACATTTAGGTCTTTAATACATCTTGAGTTAATTTTTGTATACAGTGTAAGGAGGGGGTCCAATTTCAATGTTCTGTATATGGTTAGCCAGTTATTTCAGCACCATTTATTGAATAGGAAATCCCTTCCCCATTGCTTGTTTTTTGTGAGGTTTGTCAAAGATCAGATAGTTGTATATGTGTGGCCCTATTTCTGGGTTCTCTAATCTGAGCCATTGGTCTATGTGTCTATTTTTGTACTAGTACCATGCTGTTTTGGTTACTATAGCTCTGTAATATGGTTTGAAGTTGGGTAGCGTGATGTCTCCAGCTTTGTTCTTTTGCTTAAGATTGCCTTGGCTATTTGGGCTCTTTTTTGGTTCCATGTGAATTTAAAAGTTTTTTTTTTTTCCTAGTTCTGTGAAGAATCTCAATGGTAGTTTAATAGGAATAACATTGAATCTACAAATTGCTTTGGGCAGTATGGCCGTTCTTACAGTATTGATTCTTCCTATCCATGATCATGGAATTTTTTTTTCATTTGTTGTCATTTCTGATTTCTTTGAGCAGTGGTTAGTATTATCCTTATAGAGATCTTTTATATCCCTTGTTAGCTAAATTCCTAGGTATTTATTCTTTTTGTGGCAGTTGTGAATGGGATTGCATTCCTGATTTGGCTCTTGGGTTGACTGTTGTTGATGCATAGGTGTTAGTGATTTTTGCTCATTGATTTTTTTATATCCTGATACTTTGTTGAAGTTGTTTATTAGCTTAAGCTTTTGGGCTGAGACTATGGGGTTTTCTAGATACAGAATCCTGTTATCTGCAAACAAGAATAGTTTGACTTCCTCTTTTCCTATTTGGATGCCCTTTGTTTCTTTCTCTTGCCTAATTTCCTTGGCCAGGACTTCCAAACTATGCTGAATAGGAATGGTGAGAGAAGGCATCCTTGTCTTGTGCTGGCTTTCAAAGGGAATGCTTCCAGCTTTTGCCCATTCAGTGTGATGATGACTGTGGGTTTGTCATAGATAGCTCTTATTATTTTGAGGTATGTTCCTTCAATACCCAGTTTGAGAGTTTTTAACATGAAGGGGTGTTGAATTTTATCAAAAGCCTTTTCTATGTCCATTGAGATAATCATGTGAGTTTTATCTTTAGTTCTGTTTATGTGATAAATAACATGTATTGATTTGTGTATGTTGAACCAAACTTTTATCCCAGGGATAAAGCCTACTTGACTGTGGTGGATTAGATTTTTGATGTACTGCCGGATTTGGTTTTCCAGTATTTTGAGAATTTTGGCATTGATACTCATCAACAGTATTGGCCTGAAGTTTTCTTTTCCCTTATTTTTTTAAATCTCTGCCAGGTTTTGATATCAGGGTGATGCTAGCCTTATGGAATGAGTTGAGGATGAGTCCCTCCTCTGTACTTTTTTGGGAATAGTTTTAGCATGAATAGTACCAGCTCCTCTTTGTACATCGGGTAGAATTCAGCTGTGAATGTATCTGGTCCTGGGCCTTTTTTGGTTGGTAGGCTATTTATTACTGACTCACTTTCAGAGCTTGTTACTGATCTGTTCAGAGATTCAATTTTTCCTGGTTCAGTCTTGGCAGGGTACATATATCTAGGAATTTACCTATTTCTTCTAGATTTTCCAGTTTATGTGCATAGAGGTATTTATAATCTCTGCTGGTGGTTTGTATTTTGGTGGGGTCATGGTAATATCCACCTTGTTATTTCTGAATGGGTTTATTTGAATCTTTTTCTGTGTGTCTAGCTAGTGGTCTGTTTATTTTAAAAAAGCTCCTAGATTTGTTTTGTTGATCTTTTGAATGGTTTTTCATGTCTTAATATCCTTCACTTCATCTCTGATTTTGGTTATTTCTTGTCTTCTGCTACCTTTCAAATTTGTTTGCTCATGGTTCTCTAGTTCTTTTAGTTCTGATGTTAGGTTGTTAACTTGAGATCTTTCTAACTTTTTGATGTGGGCATTTAGTGCTATATATTTCCCTCTTAACACTGCTTTAGTTGTATCCCAGAGATTCTGGTACATTGCGTCTTTATCATTGGTTTCAAAGAGCTTACTTGTTTCTGCCTTAATTTCATTATTTACCTAGTAGTCATTCGAGAGCAGGTTATTCAGTTTCTATGTAATTGCATGGTTTTGAGTGAATTTTTCATCTTTTTAATTTGATCGCACTTTGGTTCAAGAGAAGCATAGTATAGTTCTTTTGCATTTGTTGAGTGTTTTACTTCCAATTATGTGTTTGATTTTAGAGTATGTGCCATGTGGCAATGAGAAGAATGTATATTCTGTTTTGGGTGGCAAGTTCTATATATATCTATCAGGTTCATTTGATCGAGTGCTGAGTTTGGATCTTAAATATCTTTGTTAATTTTCTGTCTTGATGACCTGACTAATGTTGTCAGTGGGGTGTTAGAATCTCCCACTATTATTGTGTGGGAGTCTAAAAGTATTTGAAGGTCTCTAAGAACTTGATTTATGAATCTGGGTGCTCTTATGTTGGGTGCATATATATTTAGGTTAAATCTTTGTTGGTTGAATCCTTTGCCATTAAGTAATGCCCTTCTTTGTCTTTTTAAAAAATCTTTGTTGATTTTAAAGTCTCTTTTTGTCAGAAATTAGGATTGCAACCCTTGTTTTTTTTGTTTTCCATGTGCTTGGCAGACTTTTCTCCATCCCTTTATTTTGAGCCTATGTGTGCCATTGCATGTGAGGTAGGTCTCTTAAAGACAGCATACGAATGAGTCTTGGTTCTTTATCCAGCTTGCCACTCTGTGTCTTTTAATTGGGGTATTTAGCACATTTACATTTAAGGTTTTTGATATGTGTGGATTGATGTGTGGATTTGATCCTGTCATGTTAGCTGGTTATTTTGCAGACTTGTTTATGTGGTTGCTTCAGTGTTACTGGTCTGTGTACTTCAGTGTGTTTTTGTAGTGGCAGGTAACAGTCTTTCCTTTCCATATTTAGTTCTCCCTTGTAAGGCAAGTCTGGTGGTAATAAATTTCCTCAGCATTTTCTTGTCTGAAAAGAATCTTATTTCTCCTTCACTTATGAAGCTTAGTTTGGCTGGATATGAAATTTTGGGTTGGAATTTTTTTTTTTAAGAATGTTGAATATTGGCCTCACTCTTCTGGCTTGTTAGGGTTTCTGCTGAGAGGTCTGCAGTTAGTCTGTTGCCTTCACTTTGTAGGTGACATGACGTTTTCATGTTTAGTTCTTCAGGAGTTCCTGTAAGGCAAGTCTGGTGGCAACAAATTTCCTCAGCATTTTCTTGTCTGAAAAATCTTATTTCTCCTTTACTTATAAAGCTTAGTTTGGCTGGATATGAAATTTTGGGTTGGAATTTCTTTCCTTTAAGAATGTTGAATATTGGCCTCCAATCTCTTCTGGCTTGTAGGGTTTCTGCTGAGAGGTCTGCAGTTAGTCTAATGGGCTTTGCTTTGCAGGTGACCTGACTTTTCTCTGTAGCTGCCTTTAGCATTTTTTTTTTTCTTTTTGGCCTTGGAGAATCTGATGGTTATGTGTCTTGGGGATGACCTTTTTGTGAAATACCCTACAAAGGGTTTCTGCATTTCCTATTTGTGAATGTTGGCCTCTATAGATTGAAAAAGTTTTCCTGGATGATATCCTGAAGTTTGTTTTCCAAGTTGGTTCCATTCTCCCTATCCCTTTAAGGGACAGCAATGAGTCTGAATTGTCTCTTTACATAATCCCATATTTCTCAGAGGATTTGTTTGTTCATTTTCATTATTTTTTTCTCTATTTTCATCTGTCTTATTTCAGAAAGCTGGTCTTCAAGCTCTGGGATTCTTTCCTGCACTTGGTCTATTCTATTAACACTTGTGATTGCATTATGAAATTCTTGTATTGTTTTTCATCTCTATCAGGTTGGTCATGTTCTTTTCTATATTGGCTATTTTGTATTTCAGCTCTTGCATTGTTCTATCATGATTTTTAGCTTCCTTGCATTAGGTTTCCACATAATCCTGTAGCTCAATTATCTGTGTTCCTATCGATATTCTGAATTTGATTTCTGTCATTTCAGCCATCTCAGCCTGGTTCATAATCTTTGCTGGAGTGGTGATGTGGTCATTTGGAGGAAAGAAGGCATTCTGGCTTTTTGAGTTCTCAGGGTTCTTAAGTTGTTTCTTATCTTTGTGGGCTTATCTACCTTTTTAGTCTTTGAGGTCTCTGACCTTTGGATTTTTTTTAATCCTATTTGATGACTTCGAGGGTTTGTGGCATAAAGTGGGTTCAGCTGAATAGCTTCATTTCTACAAGATTTTGGGGGGCCAACACTCACCTCCCAACTCCTGGATTGTGTGCTTTAACTCTGGGGGACTTGCATTGGGTCCTGACATTGTTCTCTCCTTCCTATAGGTTTGGAATCCACTATGCTGGGGATGCCAATGTGCAGCAGCTGTGGCAGATGGGTCCAGGGTGCCTGTCTCCCTGTGAGCTTTCACCACAGTGGCAGAGGCAACACAGCTAAGGTTGGGGGGAGGGGCGTGGAAGGGGCCCCTGCTAGAGACTGTGTGAGATCATGCTGGAGGTAGTGCTGGCTCAGCCGTAGGCTTGCCAGTGGGTGCAGGTCTGGATGTTTTCTCTGCTCCACAAGCAAGAATGATTGTTCAGGGTAGGGGAGGATTTGCTGTTCTTTGAGCAAGGTTAGCACAAGGGTTACTTACTAGCTCAGTGCCTGCCAAAGCTCCATCTGCAATGGTGGTTGGTGGGAGGATGGTGGGCAGACTACACTCCCACACACTGGTGGGGCAAGGAAAGCAAAATCTGCCCATGCAGACAAGTGCCAGCAAAGTAACGTGGGAAGTTGCCTTGGACCTGGGGGAAGCTGCAATATGGGTAAGGAGTGGATGAGCTGGTGTATAACCATAGGGGCTGCCTTGCAGTAATTTTCTACCAGTCAGGCATGGTCCTCCAGTGCAGAAGCCATGGAGTGGATCCACAGGGCACCCAAGTCTGCCCTGGAAGCAGGCATGGCGAGGCTGGGGCCCTGGGAGAGGCCATCAGACCAAGGGGTGCTCAGGTTGGACCAGGTCTGTCTGATGGGCAAGACTGCCCTCCAGAGATCAGGTTCAACAATTCCCCTAGGGCTAAAGTCTCCTATGGGAGCAAATCAGGCCTAAAGGGATGGCTGTCCCTGGCTGTGTTCTGCTACAGACATTCCCACATTTAACCCTCTGGGCTCCACATCACCTGGCTTGCTGCCCCTATCACTTCTCTAAGCAGCTCTCCATGCCAACTTGAGCATCCATGGTGGTCGAGGGGTCTCTACCTGCTAGGATCCAGAAGCCTATGGGGAGAGCAGGTTGCTCCTAGCCAGTTCAACTTACCTGTTCTCCTGGAGCTGTTGTGGTCCAAAAATGAGTCCTGGTTCATGGTAGCCTGTGCAGGGTTCCCAGCTTTCTCCAGCTTCAGTCTAGCTTGTGTCCTCCCTCCATCCATTCTCAGCACTTTCCCTTGGAATATATGTTAAAAGCATGCCAGTGGTCTAAGTCCCTTGATGGGGAACTGTTTCATCTGGCTCTCTCATCAGCCAACTTCTCTCACTTTTTACTTTTATACTTGATTGTGCTTTTAGTCTGAGTCCAGAGCCTTTACAGAGTTTTTTTTCTTTCTTACATTTTGTATGTGTATTATAGTCTAGCTTCAACATGATTCGATCAGATATTTATTGAAATTCCCTATCCATGTAGGCCCTCATTCTCTTATGGGCTTATAGCCTTCCCATTCTTTGGCTATCTTAATGTGTCTTTGAATAAGAAGGACCCAGCAAACTTGAAACAAAGTCTTTATACTTAATTTATCTAAGTCAGGTCCCAAGTCTTACATCACTGGCTAGCCTATATGTAAGGGCTTTCTTTGAAGTTACGTTGAGTCCTAGTCAAGTCAGTCAATCCCCTACTGGTAGAAATTTATGTCTAATTTTTATTATTTTGAAAATCTATAACATTTTTTACATACATTTTTGGGTACTTTCCTAACCACTTCCTTAGGATAAATTCTTATAGAATTGCTGAGTCAAATGGCATGCTCTCTCAGTTTTGATATGTGTTGTCCTTCAAAAATGTTATGCCAATCGTATTCGCAGATAAAGTGGGTAGAAAAGCTCTATTTCTCAAGCCTCACTGAGTGTTACTGATCTATTTAGTCTTTGCTAGTTCCAAAAGTAAAGGAAAGGAATTATTTAACTCAAGAATTCTTATGTTGACTTTGGAAGTGATGGTGGTATTTGTTTCTATTTTTGGAGCATGTAATTTGTGTCATAATATATCCCCGATTTTCACAATAGTTCTGTGTAATACAAATGACACTTTTACAGAACAGGAATTGAAGACTCAGAAATGGTAAGTAATTTTTCCAAGGTGACACAGCTAGTGAATGGCTTATCTGGTATTTGAACTGATATCTGTGTTATTCCTACAGATGGTTGGAGGCAGAATTTGTGCAACATCATATTAAAGATTTAATATTATTCTTTGGGCCAGGTAATAATAGTAGGATTAGAAATGTTTGGAAATCTCCTATATGGTAATGATGTAAAGCTAGCGGATTCTGCCTTTCAAAAATGTCTTGGGGAGCAGAGTGGAGCAATTGTGACCTTTGCACTCATGTCACTTTGCATTCTAAGTATATTATATACTACTTTGCACCATTAATACATATCACTCACTACTGACAGAAAAATATTGATTTTCTTAGTTTAGGGAATTAGATATTTGCATGGTTTTAAAATGATCTATTTCTGAGTAACAAATTACCTTGAAATTCAGTGGCATAAAATCATAAACTTAAATTTTCTCATAATTTGTTAGAAATTGGTATGGTCTAAAATCTTTGTGTCTTCCTCTGCCCCCCAAATTCATATGCTGAAATAACCCCCAAGATGATGATATTTGTAAGTAGGTTGAGAGGGAATTCAGATATGAGATCAAAGCCTTCATTACATGGAATTAGTGCCCCTATAAAAGAGACCTCAGGCAGCTAGCTAGCCCCTTCCACAATGTGTAGACATAGCGAAAAGATGTGTCTAAGAACAGGGAGGCAGGCCCCCACCAGACACCGAATCTGTTTGGCTTTGATCCTGGACTTTCCAGCCTCCAGAACTGTGAAAGATAAATTAGTTGTTTATAAGCCACCTAGTATGTGGTATCCTGTTATAGGAGCCCAAATGGACTAAGGGAGGAATTCAGGAGTGGCTTAGCCAATTCTGGCTTGGAAAGAGATTACTGCATTCTTGGCTAACTTCTTGACTGTAATCTGAAGGCTTGACTGGGGCTGGAGAATCTGCTTCCAAGGTGATTCACTCATTGCTGGCAAGTTAGTGCTGGTTTGAAGGCCTCAGTTCCTCAACATGTGAAGCTCTTTATAGGGCTGCTTGAACTTCCTCATGACATGGCAGCTGACTTCCTCCAGAACAAGTGACCCAAAAGGAAGCAAGGCCAAAGCTGCAGTGTTGTTTATGAACCAGCCTAGGAAGTCATGCTGTCAGTTCCACAATTTGCTATTGGCTTCACAGGTTAGCCTTAGTCACTGTAGGAGGGAACTCTACAATGGTATGAATACCGGAGACAAAAACCACTGTGGGGACCCTCTTAGAGGCTGCTTACCACAAATGGATAGGCAATATCCAGGCAGACAGTGGATGCAGGGAGCAACAGACAATACTGAAGATCCTCCTGAGCATGGTGGGTTTTGAGTATAGACAGATGGATTCATACTCATGTAAAACTAAATTATTATCTCTATTTTGTAGCATTAAGAAAACAAAGTGTGGTTAGAATTCTTTTGGAAATAAATGTAAATGTTTGTCCAAAGTGGTTGTCTTTCAACATTTATTCAACGAATGTTCATAGTGTAACTTTTTGCACTAGACAAGGAACTAGACTAATTTATTATAAATTAATAATTTTTGCATTAAATTTTGCATTCCCATAAAATTTGCATTTTTATTTAATATTGCATTATTATTGATATATTTTACACCTGAAGAAACAATGTAAGTGACAGGCCCAAGGCTGCTTAACTCAAGTGACAGAGTTGAGTTTCATCTCTGGGTCTTCTGTTATGTTGTCTCCAACAAAGACTTCAGTCTTTACAAACTGAAGTTCTAGGATAGTTCTACCATTTGGGTTGATAAAAGAGCTGAGTCTTACACCTGATAACATAGAGAACAGATACTTTGGAGCTGATCTCCCCCCTGCGAACCATCCTATTGAGAAAACCAATGGGGCCCTCTGAGGATACAAGAAGAAACTGTTAAACCAGAGCAACAAAACTTGTTTTTGAGTAAGAAGAAATTTCATTGCTTTCAGCATCCCTTGACCCACTGTAGTAATAAGATTGATTTTTATTCCAACATCCAGAAGAACATACTTCCCTACTTCTATATACTTTCTCTTTCCCTATATAAATATACTTATCTATATACTTATTCAGCAAATCAGCGACAAGTTTTTTAAAGGTAAAAATAATTCTCAATAACCTGGCAGTGTTTCATCTGGCTTGAGAAAGATGAAGTCTGTATTTTTCAGGCAACAATAGTTACGAAACTTCTGTGTAGCTGTGCAGACCACCAAAATGTCGGTTTAATTTAATTTAATGTTGATTTAATAGTGATGAGTATTAAACTACCAAATAGCATATCAGTGCCTCAGGATGTCAGGTTCGCCTGGCTCTAAGTAATTCACTTGGGATCAACTTTGAGACTTCTTTCAGAGCAGATCCTGGGTTTTAAAACATTCAGAATTGTGGCTATACCCTTCACCTAGGAATTAACAAAGATGGTTGTGACCTGCTCAATAGATTTTTAAAGAGAAATAATGTTGGAGAACTGTAGGAAACTGCTTTTGCTGGGTAGAAATATCTACTGGAGCTTTATCCAGTAATATCGCCCTCTAGTATCCCTTTTCTCTGTGTCAGTATTACTACTGTCATCTTTGGTTGAGACTGTTTTTCCTTCCCACTGGCCGTAGAGAAATGGGAGATAGTATCATGACTTACTTCTGATTATAACACTGAGGGAGTCTGGGTCTCTATAAAGTTTCACTTACCTAGTGAGAGAGGATTGGTATTTTCTTTTGAAACAAGAAAACAAGTCTTTCTTAATATGTTATAGTCCCCTTATTTTGGAACCTGTCTTTTTTGACTTTTCTGAGTTTGTTTCTATGTCAGTTACTCTTTATTGTAACACCCCGTTTCTTTCCTTTAAATTGCTCATCCCAGTCTGTAATGACCTTATTTGTTGGTGTATGTGTTTGTTATCTGCTTTTTTCCACTAGGATATAGGCTATATTTATATGAATACCATGTCTGCTTTTGCTCACCATTCTTCCTCAGCACCCAGCCCAGTGCCTGAGCCATACACACAGGTCACGTAGCCATTTGTTGAATGAATGGAAGGCTGTTTATTAAATACTCAAAGTGAGACTAGCAGATAACATTGATGCTCTGCCCATATCTCCTCCCTGTTGCTGCTTCAGGGCACACTAGCTCTCTTCAACAGCACTAAATTACCTGAGGCCTTTCTTTTCTTTCTTGGGGGCCACTGAATTCTGCTTTCTACCCACAAAAAAGTTGAGAAATACCTGGAAATTATAGACACCCGGGAATAGCACTTAACCTGAACTAATTGGAGTAGAGATACAGATACCCCAGCTCCCCTGTCCTTGGGTGGCATAACTGAGACATTCTTACATTGGTTTGCAGAGTTGGCGCAGCAGAATTAAGCGTCAATCACTGTGTGCCAGCTGCCTCGACACTGCACCATTTATTAGGTCCTTTCCTTTCTCACCTCCCTTCTTAACTCCCCTGTGTGTCCCCATGACTTCCCAAATAAATCATTTGAACTTGAAATTTCATATCAGAGACTTTTCTGGAGAACCCAAGCCAAGATGGAGAGGAAACGAAGGTTCACAAAAGCTTTACAGGCATTCTGTTTCTAAATGAAGGAGGATGCATTTGTTTTGAAATGAAAGTCAGAAAAAAGGTCAGTTTCTTTTCTAAAACATAGGCCTTATTATCTTTTGATAAGTCTATTAGATCTTCTGATTAGTTTACGTATTAAAAGCATGGCAACTTGAACAGATTATTCTTTCAACTTTGGTTTTTAATATATATTTCTGGATCACCATCTGGGCAACTTGAAGCAGGCATTTTGTGAGTCACCATGAAGAAATACGGTCAACATTTTAAGCAGTCATGTATAGCACACTTACTTTACGAAAAGCCATGTTAGAGGATCCACATTTTTTTTGAATTAACTTTTATTTTTTGTGAGTACATAGGTGTATATTGTTTATGGGGTACATGAGCTATTTTGATACATGCATGAAATGTATAGTAATTACATCATGGAATATGAAGTATCCTTCCCCTCAAGCATTTATCCTTTGTGTTACAATCTAATTATACTCTTTTCATTATTTTTAAATGTACAGTTACTATTGACTATAGTCACTTTGATGTGCTATCAACTACTAGGTCTTATTCGTTGTCTCTATTTTGTTGTACCCATTAATCATCCCCACCTCTCCTACCACTCTCCTGCTACCCTTCCTAGCCTCTGGTAACTATCCTTCTACTCTCTCTGTCCATGAGTTCAGTTGTTTTGATTATTAGATCCCGCAACATTTGTCTTTCTGTGCCTGTGTCTTTCTCTTAGCATAATGACTTCCAGTTCCATCCATGTTGTTGCAAATGATTGGATCTTATTTTTTTATGACTGAATAGTACTTCATTGTGTGTAAATATTATGTTTTCTTCATCCACTCATCTGTTGATAAACATTTAGGTTGTTTCCAAATTTTGGCTATTGTGAACAGTACTGCAACAAACATGGGAGAGAAGATATTGCTTCTGTATTAGTCCACTTTCATGCTGCTGATAAAGACATACCTTAGACTGGGCAATTTACAAAAGAAAGATGTTTAATTGGACTTACAGTTTCACGTGGCTGGGGAGGCCTCACAATCACGGCAGAAGGCAAGGAGGAGCAAGTCGTGTCATACATGGATGGCAGCAAAGAGCTTGTGCAGGGAAATTCCACTACATAAGGCCATCAGATCTCATGAGACTTATTCACTATCATGAGAACAGCATGGAAAAAACCTTGACTCCAAGATTCAATTACCTCCCACTGGGTCCCTCCCATAACATGTGGGAATTCAAGATGAGATTTGGGTGGGCACACAGCCAAACCATATCATTCAATCTCTGGCCCCTCCCAAATCTAATGTCCTTGTATTTCAAAACCAGTCATGCCTTCCCAACAGTCCCCCAAAGTCTTAACTCATTTCAGCACTAACTCAAAAGTTCACAAAGTCTCGTCTGAGACAAGGCAAGTCCCTTCTGCCTATGAGGCTGTAAAATCAAAAGCAAGTTAGGTACTTCCTAGATACAATGGAGACACAGGCATTTGGTAAATGCAGCCATTCCAAATGGGAGACATTGGCCAAAACAAAGGGGCTACAGGTCCCATGCAAGTCTGAAATCCAGCAGGGCAGTCAAATCTTAAAGCTCCAAAATGATCTCCTTTGACTTCACATGTCATATCCAGGTCACACTGATGCAAAAGGTGGGTTCCCATGGTCTTGGAGGGCTCTTCCCCTGTGGCTTTGCAGGGTATAGCCCCTCTCCCAGCTGCTTTCATGGACTGGTGTTGAGTGTCTACAGCTTTTCCAGGTGCATGGTGCAAGCTGTCAGTGGATCTACCTTTCTGGGGTCTGGAGGACAGTGGCCCTCTTCTCACAGCTCCACTAGGGTCAGTGCCCCAGTCAGGACTCTGTGGGGGCTCCTACTCCACATTTTCCCTCTGTAGTGCCCAAGAAGAGATTCTCCATGAGAGCCCTGCCCCTGTAGCAAACTTCTGCCTAGACATCCAGGCATTTCCGTATGTCCTCTGAAATTTAGGTGGAGGTTCCCAAACCTCAATTCTTGACTTCTCTGCATCCATGGGCTCAATACCACATGGAAGCTGCCAAGGTTTAAGGCTTGCACCCTCTGAAGCCATGGCCCAAGCTCCATGTTGGCCCCTTTCAGCCAATGCTGGAGCAGCTGGGATGCAGGGCACCAAGTCCCTAGGCTGCACATAGCACGGGCACCCTGGACTCGGCCCATGAAACCACTTTTTCCTCCTAGGCCTCCTGGCCTATGATGGGAGGGGCTGCTGTGAAGACCTCTGACATGCCCTGGAGATATTTTCCTATTGTCTTGGGGGTTAGCATTTGGCTTCTCATCACTTATGTAAATTTCTGCAGCTGTATTGGATTTCTCTTCAGAAAATGGGATTTTCTTTTCTATCTCCTTGTCAGGCTGCAAATTCTCCAAACTTTTATGCTCTGTTTCCCTTTTAAAACTGAATGCCTTTAATAGCACTCAAGTAGCCTCTTGAATGCTTTGCTGCTTAGAAATGTTTTTGCCAGATACCCTAAATCATCTCTCTCAAGTTCAAAGTTTCATAAATCTCTAGGGCAGGGGCAAAATGCCACCAGTCTCTTTGCTAAAACGTAACAAGAGTCACCTTCACTCTAGTTCCCAACAAATTCCTCATCTCCATCTGAGACCACCTCAGCCTGAATTTTATTGTCCATATCATTATCAGCATTTTGGTCAAGGCCATTCAAGTCTCTAGGGAGTTCCAAGCTTTCTCATATTTTTGTTTTCTGAGCCCTCCAAACTGTTCCAATCTCTGCCTGTTATTCAGTTCTGAAGTCACTCCCACGTTTTCAGTTATCTTTTCAGCAGTGCCCCACTCCCAGTACCAGTATATTGTATTAGTCTGTTTTCATGCTGCTTATAAAGACATACCCGAGACTGGGTAATTTACAAAAGAAAGAGGTTTAATTGGACTTACAGTTCCACATGGCTGGGGAATCATGGTGGAACGCACAATCATGGTGGAAGGCAAGGAGGATGACCAAGTCACATCTTACATGAATGGCAGCAAGCAAAGAGAACTTGTGCAGGGAAATTTCATCATATAAAACCATCAGATCTCATGACTTATTCACTATCATGTGAACAGCATGGGAAAGACCTGCACCCATGATTCAGTTACCTCCCACCAGGTCCCTCCCATGACATGTGGGAATTCAAGATGAGATTTGAGTGGGGACACATGCTGATTTCCTTTTGGGGGGTATATACCCAGCAGTAGGATTGCTAGATCATATGGTAGCTCAATCTTTAGTTTTCTGAGGACCCTCCAAACTGCCCTCTATAGTGGCTGTACTAATTTATATTTCCACCAACAGTGTACAAGGGGTCCCTCCACATCCTTGTCAGCATTTATTGCCTATCTTTTGAGTAGAAGCCACTTTAACCAAGGTGAGATGATATTGAATTGTAGTTTTGATTTGCATTTTTCTCATGATCAATGATGTTGAGCACCTTTTCATATGCCTGTCATTTTTCTGTCTTCTTGAAAAATGTCTACTTGGATCTTTTGCCCATTTTTTGATCAGATTATATTTTTTTCTATAGATTTGTTTGAGCTCCTAATGCATTCTGGTTATTGATCCCTTGTCACATGGGTAGTTTGCAGATATTTACTCCCATTTTGTGGGTTGTCTTTTCATTTTGTTGATTGTATCCTTTGCTGTGCAGAAGCTTTTTTAACTTGATGTGATCTCATTTGTCCATTTTTGCTTTGGTTGGCTATACTTGTGGGATATTATTGCTCAAGAAATCTATGCCCAGACTAATGTTCTGGAGATTTTTCCCGATGTTTCCTTGTAGCAGTTTCATAGTTTGAGGTCTTAGATTTAAGTTTTTAAGTTTGTCTTTTATTTTTTGTATATGGTAAGAGATGGGGTCTAGTCTCATTCTTCTAAATATAGACATCCAGTTTTCCCAGCACATTTATTGAAGAGACTATCTTTTTCCCAGTGTATTTTTTTGGCATCTTTGTGAAAAATGAGTTCACCATAGGTGTGTGGATTTGTTTCTGGGTTCTCTATTCTGTTCTATAGGTCTGTGTGCCAGGACTGTGATGTTTTGGGTACTATCGTTCTGTAGTATAGTTTGAAGTTAGGGTAATATTCTTACAGTGTTGTTTTTCCTTAGGGATACCTGTGGCTATTCTGAGTCTTTTATAGTTCTATATAAATTTTAGGATTGGTTTTTATATTCTGCAAAGAATGTCATTGATATTTTGATAATGATTGTGTTTGAATCTGTAGATTGTTTTGGGTAGTATAGACATTTTAATAATATTGATTCTTCCAATTCATGAACATGGAATATCTTTTTTTTTTTTTTTTGGTGTCCTCTTCAATTTCTTTCATCTGTGTTTTATAGTTTTCATTGTAGACATCTTTTCACTTATTTGGTTAATTCCTAGGTACCTAATTTTATTTGTGGCGTTTTGTAAATGGAATTAGTTTTTTGATTTCTTTTTCAGATTGTTCTCTATTGGCATATAAAAATGCTACAGATTTTTGTATGTTAATTTTTGTATCCTGCAACTTGACTGAATTTGTTAATCAGTTGCAATAGTTTATTTGGTGGAGTCTTTGGATTTTTCAAAATACAAGATTATAACATCTGCAAACAAGGGTAATTTAACTTCTCCCTTCACTTTTTGGAGGCCCTTTATGTTTGTCTTTTGTGTGATTGCTCTGGCTAGTACTTCCAGTACTATGTTGAATAATAGCGGAGAAAGCTGGCATCCTTGTCATGTTCCAGAGCTTAGAGGAAAGGCTTTTCACTGTTTCCCCATTCATTGTGATAGTAGCTGAGTGTCTGTCATATATGGCTTTGCTCTCCTCTCAGCTCTGACAGGGCAACACAGTTCAATATAAGTTCCCCATTTGCAGTGCTCTGTCTATAAGTGCACAGACTCTCTGAACTGTGGGGCCACTGCTGGGGGATGGGAGAAGGGTGGTGTCAGTGATTCAAGACTGTCTCTCCTACCCTCTTTTAATTTCTCTTTCAGCAATATGAAGTTAAAACCAGGTATCGTGATTGCTCACCTGATTTTTGGTTCTTGTAATTGTACTTTTTTGTACAGAGATAATTGTTACAATTTGCTGTTCCTGCAGGAGGGATAAAAGGTGTAGGCTTCTATTCCACATCTTTTTCTGCCTC
The DNA here is from genome assembly GCF_008728515.1 of Papio anubis. Taxonomy (NCBI): domain Eukaryota; kingdom Metazoa; phylum Chordata; class Mammalia; order Primates; family Cercopithecidae; genus Papio; species Papio anubis. Next base: position 22,089,757 of record NC_044988.1, on the reverse strand, counting down.
CCTCTCAGGATCCAAATTTGAACAGGACAGTTAGGCCCTATCCCTCAAATGCTCACAACCCAGTATTGGATAGAAGCACATATACACTAAAATGGGGTTAGCACTCTGAAAGCTAAACAGAATGTGCTATAGGATTTCAGAGTAGAGTTGAAAAGAACTCTGAGGAACCGTTCAGGGTTTCCTGGATAGGGGGCCTGAAGAATGAGGAATTCTTCAGAGGCAACTTTCTGGTTACAATAGTAAGGTTGGAAAGCACAAAGTAGGATGATAAGGACTCATGGTCTCAGCACAGAACTCTAGGACCATATCAACAAATGAGGCTAGAATTGAACAATCCAGGGACAAAGTAGTAAGAGCCAATTTAGCCATACATTGACAGAATAATGAGAGTATTACGGGTTAGAACTGGGGGTTGCATTAATTTGTTAGGGATGGTATAATAAAGTATCACAGACTGGGTGACTTAAACAAGAGAAATGTATTTTCTCATAGTTGTAGAGGTTGGAAGTCCAAGGTCAGGGTGGTGGTAGGGTTAGTTTCTTCTGCAGCTTCTCTCCTTGGCTTATAGTTGGCCATCATTTTCCAGTGTCTTCACATGGTCTCCCCTCTGTGTGTGTCTGGTCCTAATATTCATCCCTTATAAGGACACCAATCACTGAATTAGATCCCATCCTAATGACCTCATTTTAAATTAATTACTTCTTTAAAGAACCTATCTCCAAATACAGTCATATGCTGCATAATGACTTTTTGGTCAATGACCAACTACATATACCATGGTGGTGATTTTAAGATAATAATGGAGGTGAAAATTCTTATTATCTAGAATTATCTAGAAATGTCATAGACATCATAGTCCTCATAATGCAGCACAATACGTTATTTGCGTGTTTGTGGTGGTGCTTGTTTAAACAATCCTGTGCCATCAGTCGTATAAAAGTCTAGCACATACAGTTAGCTAGAGTATATAAGGCTTGATAATGAACATAAACAACTGTTACTAGTTTATGAATTTACTACATTTTCATTGTTGTTTTACAGTGTATGCCTTCTATTTATAAAAAACAAGTTAACTGTAAAGCAGCCTCAGGCAGGTCCTTCAGAGGGTATTCCAGAAGAAGGAATTGTTATCACAGGGGTTGACAACTCCATGAGTGCTATTACCCCTTAAAGACCATCCAGTGGGGCAAGATGTGGAGGTAAAAGACAACGATATTGATTATCCAGGTTCAGTGTAGGCCTAGGCTAATGCATGTGTTTTTGTCTTGATTTTTAACAAAAAATCTTACAGAATAAGGACATAAGGAAAGAATACTTTTGTATAGCTATAAAATGTGTTTGTTTTAAGCTAAATATTACAAAAGAGTCAAAGTTAAAATTTAAAAATTTATAAAGTAAAAAATTTACAGAAAACTATGGCTAATTTATTAAATAATTTTTAAAAATGATGTAGCGTAAGTGTACAGTGTTTATAAAGTCTATAGCTTGTATACAGTAATGTCCTGGGCCCTCCCATTCACTCACTGACACACCCAGAGCAGCTTCCAGTCATGCAAGCTCCATTCATAAGTGACCTATACAGGTGTACTATTTAAAAAAAGTTATACAGCATTTTTGCTGTACATTTTCTATGCTTAGATACACAAGTACTCACTATTGTGTTACAATTGCCTGCAGTATTCAGTAAAGTAAATGCTGTTCAGATTTAGAGTCTAGAAACAATAGGCTATATTCCATATAGCCTGGGTATGTAGTAGGGTATACCATCTAGGTTTCTATATAAGTACACTCTGTGATGTTTGCACAATGATGAAATTGCTTAATGACACATTTCTCAAAACATGTCACTGGTAAGTGACAGTACAGTCATGTTCTGAGATATTGGGGTTAGAACTTCAACATATAAATTTGGGGACAGGGACACACAATTTAGCCCATAGGGTTAAAACATAGCCCATAGGGAGATAGAGTGGTAAGGTATGTATGAATATACATGAATTTACATGCATTTGAGGTGAACTCAAGTCCACCTGATCTCAGTGATGCGAAGAAGGAATAGATCATTGAACAAAAGAACGAGAAAAGGACCAAAGTAGGCTGGGCAGGAAGAAAATAGAAAAGAGCTTAGAAGAAGCAGCTATAGAAAGAAAGGGAGGTTACTGAGATTAGGAGAAAGAGTTAGAACCAAGGGTTCAGAAAAATAGAAAACACTGTACCTTAATATGATGAATGGATAGCAATGATCAGCAGAAGAGAGGTAATCATGGCAAGTGAAGTTTAACATGGCTAAATAGTAGAAAAACAGTGGTCAAATGGGCTTGAAGAAGAGAGACCAACTATTAAGTATTTTCCCCAAGAAAAACACCAAACATGCTCTAAAAAAGTTACATGCTACATTTAGTCAGAGGCAAGCTACTATTTTTTTTTTAAACGTGGGAGAAACAGGCTCATGGTGACATGTTATGGCATATATTATGTCTTTACCTGTGTTCCACGTTTACGTAATGGAAACTGCTTTCGTATGAACACTACAGGATTCATTATCAAATAATGGTGGAATGAGATTTTTTACTGTCAGTCTGACAGTGTTTAGTACCAGGCTTCACACTGAGACCAAAGAGATAAGATAGTCCCTCTCTACAGAAGAAATTTACAATGTATGTCTTTACATATTTGTTATTTTAACATCAAGGAAAGTCTTTTATTTCTCCATGCTTCATCTGTGTGGACACTCGTTCCTGTCTGTCATTCTCAGCAAACTATCGCAAGAACAGAAAACCAAATACTGCATGTTCTCACTCATAGGTGGGAATCGAACAATGAGATCCCTTGGACACAGGAAAAGGAACATCACACACTGGGTCCTACTGTGGAGAGGAGGGAGGGAGGAGGGATAGCATTAGGAGATATACCTAATGTAAATGAGTTAATGGGTGCAGCACACCAACGTGGCACATGTATACATATGTAACAAATCTGCACGTTGTGCACATGTACCTTAGAACTTAAAGTATAATAATAATAAAAAAAGTCATTACTTCTTACAACTGATTCCCTCTCCTCTGTCCTTCTTTTATTTTGAAAAATTTAGAAGAATACAGCAAACACTCATATAACCTATATTCACCAATAGATAACATTTTATCATATTTGTTCCATTTCTCTTTATATGATTATATATGTATTTGTGTTTACCATTTTTTTCTGAATCATTTCAAAAAAGTTGCAGATATGATGGGACATGCTTAAATATACTGACATGTATCAAGACCAGTCTCCTGTATAACCACGTAACTACATACTTTTTTATCTGTCAAGACATTTACATTGATATAGGAATGTTATTTATAGTAAAATCTTCCAAATTGCCCCAACTGCATCCACATTGCTGCAAAGGACATGATTTCATTTTTTTTTTTTTTAATGGCTGTGAAGTATTTTACAGTGTATAGGGTACCACATTTTCTTTTTTTCTTTTTTTTTTTTTGAGATGGAGTCTTGCTCTGTCGCCCAAGCTGGAGTGCAGTGGCGCGATCTCGGCTCACAGCTACCACATTTTCTTCATCCAATCTACTACCATTGATCTGCACCTGGGTTGATTCTTTTTTTTTTTTTTTTTTCTATTGTGAATAGCATAGTGATGAACATATGAGTGCATGTGTTGTCTTGGTAGAATGATAATAGAATTGCTGTGTGGAATGATAGCTCTATTTCAGGTTTTTTTTTGTTTTGTTTTGTTTTTTTGAGATCGAGTTTCACTCTGGTTGCCCAGGCTAGAGTGCAACATCACGATCTCAGCTCACCACAAACTCCGCCTCTTGGGTGCAGGTGATTCTCCTGCCTCAGCCTCCTGAGTAGCTGAGATTACAGGCATGTGCCACCACGCCCGGCTAATTTTGTATTTTTAGTAGAAATGGGATTTCTCCTTGTTGGTCAGGCTGGTCTCGAACTCCTGACCTCAGGTGATCCACCCACCTTGGCCTCCCAAAGTGCTGGGATTACAGGCATGACTCACCATGCCCGGACTGTTTTAAGTTCTTTGGGAAATCTCCAGACTGCTTTCCACAGTAACTGAACTAATATACATTCCTATCAACAGTGTGTAAGTGTTCCCTTTTCTCTGAAGCCTCACTAGCTAGCATCTGTGTTTTGACTTTTTGATAATAGCTATTCTGACTGCTGTGATGATCGTATTGCATTGTGGTTTTGATTTGCATTTCCTGGGTGATTAGTGATGCTGAGCACGTTTTTGTTGGCCACTTGTATGTCATCTTTTGATAAGTGGTTGTTCATGTACTTTGCCCATTTTTAAAAGAGGTTATTTTTATTTAAGTTTCCTATATATTCTAGATATTAGGTCTTTGACAGATGCATAGTTTGTGAATATTTTCTCCCATTCTGTAGGCTCTGTTTACTCTGTTAGTTTCTTTTGTTGAGCAGATGCTCTTTAGTTTAACTAGATCCCACTTACCTTTTTCTGCTTTGTTGCAATTGCTTTTGGGGACTTAGCCAAAAATTCTTTTCCAAGGCTGATGTCAGAGTATTTCCTAGGTTGTCTTCTAGGATTTTTGTAGTTTGAGGTCTTAGTTTTAAATCTTTGATCCATTTTGAGGTTTTTTGTTTTGTTTTGTTTTTTGTTTGTTTGTTTGTTTAATATGGTGAAAGTTAGAGGTCCAGCTTCAATCTCTTACATATGGCTAGTCAGTTATCTCAGCACCATTTATTAAATAGGAAGCACTTTCCCCATGGCTTGTTTCTGCCAGCATTGTTTAAGATCAGATGGTTTTAGGTGTTCAGCTTTATTTGAGTTTCCTGTTCTGTCCTATTAATCTGTCTGTTTTTGTACCAGTATCATGCTGTTTTGGTTACTGTAGCTTTACAGTACAGTTTGAAGTTAAGTAGTGTGATACCTCTGGTTTTTTTTCCTTAGGATTCCTTGACTGTTTGAGCTCTTTTTTGGTTCCATATGAATTTTAGAATAGTTCTTTTCCCCCATTTGTTTGAAGGATGAGGTTGGCAGTTTCATATGAATAGCACTAAATCTGTAGATTGCTTGGGAAGTATGGCCATTTTTATGACATTGAGTCTTCCAATCCATGATCATGGTATGTTTTTCTATTTGTGTCATCTCTGATTTCTTTCAGCAGTGTTTCATAGTTTCTGTAGGAATCTTTCACCATGCTAGTTAGCTGTATCATTGGATATTTCACTTTCTTTGTGGCTACTCTAAGTGGGATTGTGTTCTTGATTTCACTCTCAACTTGGATGTTGTTGATGTATGGGAATGCTGTTGATTTTTGTATCCTGAAACTTTACTACAGTTACTTATCAATTGTAGGAGCCTTTGGCAGAGTCTTTGGGATTTTCTAAGTTGTAGGATCATATTGTAAGTGAAAACAGATAATTTGACTTCCCCTCTTCCTATGTAGATGCCTTATCTTTCCTTCTCTTGCTTGATTCTTCTGGCTAGGACTTCCAATACTATGTTGAATAGGAGTGGTGAGAGTGAGCATCTTTGTTTTGTTCCAGTTCTCAAGGGAAATAGTTCGAGCTTTTACCCATTCAGTATAATGTCAGCTGTGGATTTTCATAGATGGCATTTATTACCTTGAGGTATGTTCCTTCAATGCTTAGTCTGCTGCAAGTTTTTATCATGAAGGGATGTTGGATTTTATCAAAAGCTTTTTCTTTGTGTATTAGATGATCATATGGTTTTTGCTTTCAATTCTGTTTGTGGTGAATCACATTTATTGTTCTGCACATGTTGAACCAGCCTTGCATTCCTGGAATAAAGCCTACTAGATCATGATGAATTAACTCTTTGATGTGCTTCTAGATTGTTTGCTAATATTTTGTAGAGAATTTTTGCATTTGTTTTCATCAGGAATATTAGCCTGAAATTTTCTTTTTTGGTTGTGTCTCTGCCAGATTTTGGCATCAGACTGATGCTGGCTTTATAAAATGGCTTACGGAGGAACCCCTCCTTGATTTTTTTTTTTTTTTTTTTTTTTTTGGGGGGGGGGGGGGGGGGGGCTAGTTTCAGTAGGATTGGTATCGTTTCTTAATTTGTTTTTTTGAGATGGAGTCTCACTCTGTCACCCAGGTTGATGTGCAATGGTGTGATCTCAGCTCCCTATAGCCTTCACCTCCTAGGTTCAATCAATTCTCCTGACTCAGTCTCCTGAGTAGCTGGGAATACAGGTACCCGGCACCACATCTGGATGGGGTTTCACCATGTTGGCTAGGTTGGTCTTGAACATCTGACCTCAAGCAATCCACCCCCCTTGGCCTCCCAAAGTGCTAGGATTACAGTCACGAGCCACTGCTTGGCTGGTATCAGTTATTTGAATGCCTGGTAGAATTCAGCTGTGAATTCATCTGGTCCAGGGGTTTTTTTGGTTGGTAGGTTCTTTATTACTGATTCAATTTTAAAAGTTGATGTCTATTCAGGGTTTCAATCTCTTCCTGATTGAATCATGGGAAATTGTGTGCATGCAGAAATTCATCCATTTCCTCTAGATTTCCTTTTTATTTTCTTCAACTTTTAAGTTCTGGGGTACAGGTGCAGGATGAGCAAGCATGTTACATAGGTAAATGTGTGCCATGTTGGTTTGCTGCACAGATCAACTCATCACCTAGGTATTAAGCCTAGCATCCATTAGCTATTCTTCCTGATGCTCTCCCTCCCCACTGCCCTTGACAGGTCCTAGTGATTTTTTCCCCCCATGTGTCCATGTGTTCTCATTGTTCAGCTCCTACTTAAAAGTGAGAACATGTAGTGCTTGGTGTTCTATTCCTCCTTGTTTGCTGTGGATAATAGCTTCCAGCTCCATCTATGTACCTGCAAAGGACATGATCTCATTCGTATTCATGGCTACATAGTATTCCATGGTATATATGTGCCATATTTTCTTTATCCAGCCTATCATTGATGGGCATTTGGGTGATTTAATGTCTTTGCTATTGTGGATAGTGCTGCAGTGAACATATGCGTGCATGTATCTTGGTAATACCACAATTTACATTCATTTGGTATATACCCATTATGGGATTGCTAGGTCAAATGCTATTTTTGCTTCTAGATCTTTGAGGCATTTCCACACTGTCTTCTACAATGGTTGAACTAATTTACAGTCCCATGAACATTGTAAGAGTGTTCCTTTTCCTCCACAATCTTGCCAGCATCTGTTTCTTGACTTTTAAAAATTGCCATTCTGACCAGTGTGAGATGGTATCTCATTATGGTTTTGATTTTCATTAATCGGTGATACAGAGCTTTTTTTCATATGCTTGTTGGCTGCAAAAATGTCTTCTTTTAAGAAGTGTTGGTTCATGTCCTTTGCTTACTTTTTAATGGTTTTTTTTCCTTGTAAATTTAAGTGTCTTGTTGACTCTGGATATTAGACCTTTGTAAGATGGATAGATTGCAAAAATTTTCTCCCATTCTGTAGATTGTCTGATCACTCTGATTAGCATTTCTTTTGATGTGCAGAAGCTCTTTAGTTCAATTAGATCCCGTTTGTCAATTTTTGCTTTTGTTGTAATTGCTTTTGGCATTTTAATCATGAAACATCTCATTTGCCCATGCCTGTGCTCTGAATGGTATTGCCTAGATTTTCTTCTACGGTTTTTATAGTTTTGGGTTTTACATTTAAATCTTAATCCATCTTGAGTTAATTTTTGTATATGGTATAAGGAGAAGGGTTCCAGCTTCAATGTTCTGTATATGGCTAGCCACTTCTCCCAGCACCATTTATTAAATAGGGAATCCTTTCTCCATTGCATGTTTTTTTGTCAGGTTTGTTGAAGATCAGATGGTTGTACGTGTGCAGTCTCATTTCTGAGTTCTCTATTCTGTTACATTGGTCTTTGGGTCTGCTTTTGTACCAATACCATGCTATTCTGGTTACTGTAGCCTGGTAGTATAGTTTGAAGTTAGGTAGAATGATGCCTCCAGCTTTGTTCTTTTTGCTTAGGATTATCTTGACTATTCAGGCTCTTTTTTGGTTCCATATGAATTTTAAGATAGTTCTTTCCAATTCTGTGAAGAGTGTCAATGGAAGTTTAATGGGAATAGCATTGAATCTATAAATTTGGGCAGTATGGCCATTTTCATGATATTGATTCTTCTTCTCCATGAGCATAGAATTTTTTTCCATTTGTTTGTGTCATCTGATTTTTTTTGAGTAGTGGGTTGTAGGTCTCCTTGAAGAGGCTCTTCACTTCCCTTTTTAGCTGTATTCTGGGTATTTTGTTTCCTTTGTAACAATTGTAAATGGGAGTTCATTCATGATTTGGCGCTAGGCTTAACTGTCGTTATTGTATAGAAATGCTAGCGATTTTTCCACATTGATTTTTGTATCCTGAGACTTTGCTGAAGTTGCTTATCAGCTTAAGAAGTTTTTGGGCTGAGACGATGGGATTTTCTAGAGATAGAATTATGTCATCTGCAAACAAAGATAATTTGACTTCCTCTCTTCTTATTTGAATATGCTTTATTTCTTTCTCTTGCCTGATTGCCCTGGCCAGAACTTCAATGCTATGTTAAATGGAGTGGTAAGAAGGCATACTTGTCTTTTGATGGTTTTCAGGGGAAATGCTTCCAGCTTTTGCCCATTCAGTATACTGGCTGTGGGTTTGACATATGTGGCTTTTATTATTTCAAGGTATGTTCCTTCAATACTTAGTTTATTGAGAGTTTTTAACATGAGAGATGTTCAATTTTATCAAAGGCCTTTTCTGCATCTATTGAGAAAATCCATGTGGTTTGTCTTTTGTTCTGTTTGTGATGAATTACATTTATTGATTTGCATATGTTGAACCAACATTGCATCCCGGGGATGAAACCACCTTGATTTTTGGTGGATAAGCTGTTTTATGTGCTACTAAATTCAGTTTGCAGTATTTTATTAAGGATTTTTGCATTACTGTTCATTAGGGATATTGATCTGGAGTTTTTGCTTTCTGTTGTATCTCTGCCAGGTTTTGGTATCAGGATGATGCTGGCTGCATAGAATAAATTAGGGAGGAGTCCCTCCTTTTCCATTGTTTGGAATAGTTTCAGTAGAAATAGTACCAGCTCTTTGTACCTCTAGTAGAATTCAACTGTAAATCTGTGTGGTCTTGGGCTTTTCTTGGTTGGTAGGCTATTTATTACTGCCTCAATTTCAGAACCTGTTACTGATCCATTCAGGGATTTAATTTCTTCCTAGTTCAGTCTTGGTGGGGTGTATGTGTCCAGACTATATCCATTTCTTCTAGATTTTCTAGTTTATTTGCATAGTTATTTATAGTGTTCTCTGATGGTTGTTTATATTTCTGTGGGGTCAGTGGTAATATCCCCCTTATCATTTCTGATTGTGTCTATTTTATTCTTCTCACCTTTCTTCATTAGCCTACCTAGTGGTCTGTTTTAGTAATTTTTTCAAAGAAGCAGCTCCCAGATTCATTGATTTTAATTTTATCGATTTTTAAAGGTTTTGTCTTCTGCTAGCTTTAGGGTTGGTTTGCTCTTGGTTCTCTAGTTCTTTTAGTTGTGATGTTAGATTGTTGATTGAGAGATTTCTAGCTTTTTGATGTAGGCATTCAGTGCTATAAATTTCCCTCTTTTTTTTTTTTTTTTTTTTTTTTTTGAGACGGAGTCTCGCTCTGTCGCCCAAGCTGGAGTGCAGTGGCGAGATCGCGGCTCACTGCAAGCTCCGCCTCCCGGGTTTACGCCATTCTCCTGCCTCAGCCTCCCGAGTAGCTGGGACTACAGACGCTCGCCACCTCGCCCGGCTACTTTTTTTTTTTTTTTTTTAGACGGAGTCTCGCTCTGTCGCCCAGGCTGGAGTGCAGTGGCCGGATCTCAGCTCACTGCAAGCTCTGCCTCCCGGGTTCACGCCATTCTCCGGCCTCAGCCTCCCGAGTAGCTGGGACTACAGGCGCCCGCCACCTCGCCCGGCTAGTTTTTTGTATTTCTTAATAGAGACGGGGTTTCACCGTGTTAGCCAGGATGGTCTCGATCTCCTGACCTCGTGATCCGCCCGTCTCGGCCTCCCAAAGTGCTGGGATTACAGGCTTGAGCCACCGCGCCCGGCCTAAATTTCCCTCTTAACACTGCTTTAGCTATGTCCCAGGGATTCTGGTATGTTGTCTTTTTGTTCTCATTAGCTTCAAAGAACTTGGTTCTGCCTTAAGTTTATTATTTACCTAGGGGTCATTCAGGAGCAGGTTAAATTTTCATGGAGTTGTGTGGTTTTGAGTGAGCTTATTATTCTTGAGCTCTAATTTGACTGTGCTGTGGTCTGAGAGACTGTTTCAGGTTCTTTCTGCATTTGCTGAGGAATGTTTTACTTCCGATTATGTGCCTTGTAAGGATGAGAAGAATGTATATTCTGTCTTTGGATGAAGAGTTCTATAGATAGCCATAAGGTCCACTTGCTCCAGAGATAAGTTCTGATCCTGAATATCTGTTAATTTTTTGTCTTGATGATCTAATATTGTTAGTGGGGTGTTAAAGTCTCCCACTATTCTGTGGAAGTCTGTCTCTTTGTGGGTCTCTAAAAATGTGCTTTATGAATTTGGGTGCCTCCTGTGTTGGGGTATATATATTTAGGATAGTTAGCTCTTGTTGAATTGAACTGTTTTACCATTATGTAATGCCCTTTTTATCTTTTTTTGATCTTTGTTGGTTTAAAGTGTTTTGTCAAACTAGGATTGCAACCCTTGCTTCATTTTGTTTTCTATTTGCTTGTTAAATATTCCTGTCCTTTTATTTTGAGCCTATGTTTGTCTTCGCACATGAGATGGGTCTGTTGAAGACAGCATACTGATAGATCTTGGTTCTTTATCCAGCTTGCCCTTCTGTGTCTTTTAATTGGACATTTAGCTCATTAAATTAAAGTTAATATTGTTATGTGTGAATTTGATCCTATCATCATGATGATAGTTGGTTATTTTGCAGACTTGTTTATGTGGTTGCTTCAAAGTGTCACTGGTCTGTCAGTGTGTTTTTTTTAGTGTCTGGTAATGGTTTTTCCTTTCCATGCTTAGTGATTCCTTCAGGAGCTCTTGCAAGGGAGGCCAGATGGTGATAAATTCCCTTACACTTGCTTGTCTTCAAACAATCTTATTTTTCCTTTGCTTATGAAGCTTAGTTTGGCCTGATATGAAATTCTGAGTTAAAAATTTTCTTTAAGAATGTGAATTTTGGCCTCCAATTTCTTTTGGCTTGTAAGGTTTCTACTGAGAGGTCCACTGTTGGTCTGATGGGTTTCCCTTTGTAGGTGACCTGGCATTTCTCTCTGACTGCCCTGAACATTTTTTTCTTTAGACCTTGGAGAATCTGACTATGTGTCTTGGGGTTGATCTTCTCATTGAGTATCTTACTGGGGCTCTCTGGATTTCCTGAATCTGAATGTTGGCCTGTCTTGGTAGGTTGGGGAAGTTCTCTTGCATGATATTCTGAAGTATGTTTTTCAACTTGATTCCATTTTCCCTATCTCTTTCAGTTACCCCAATCAGTTGTAGGTTCAGTCTATTTACATAATCCTATATTTCTCTGAAGTTTTGTTCATTCCTTTTAGTTCTTTTTTCTCTACTCTTGTCTGCCTGTCTTATTTCAGAAAGATAGTCTTCAAGCCCTGAGATGGTTTCCTCCACTTGGTCTATTCTTCTACTGATACTCGTGATTGCATTGTGAAGTTCTTGTGGTGTTTTTCAGCTCCATCAGATCAGTTATGTTCCTCTCTGAACTGGCTCTTTTCATTACCAGCTCCTGTATTGTTTTATCATGTTTTTTTTTTTTTTTTTTTGAGACGGAGTCTCACTCTGTCACCCAGGTTGGAGTGCAGTGGCTGGATCTCAGCTCACTGCAAGCTCCTCCTCCTGGGTTTACACCATTCTCCTGCCTCAGCCTCCCAAGCAGCTGGGACTACAGGTGCCCGCCACCTCTCCCAGCTAGTTTTTTGTATTTTTTAGTAGAGACGGAGTTTCACCATGTTAGCCAGGATGGTCTCCATCTCCTGACCTTGTGATCTGCTTATCTCAGCCTCTCAAAATGCTGGGATTACAGGCTTGAGCCACTGTGCCTGGTCTGTTTTATCATGATTCTTAGCTTTGCATTGGGTTAGAACATGTTCCTTTAGCTCAGTGAAGTTTGTTATTACCCACCTTCTGAAGTCTACTTCTGTCAGTTCAGCCATCTGAGCCTCAGCCCAGTTCTGTGTCCTTGCTGGAGAGGTGTTGTAGACATTTGGAGAAGAGGCACTCTGACTTTTTGAGTTTTCAGCATTTTTGCATTCATTCTTCCTCATCTTTGTGGGCTTATCTACCATTGACCTTTGAGGTTGCTGACCTTTGAATGTGGTTTTTGTGGGGTCTCTTTTGTTGATGCTGTTGTTGGTTTTACTTTTAATAGTTAGGCCACTCTTCTGTAGAGCTGCTGTGGTTTGCTGGGGGTCTGCTCCACACCCTATACACCTTGGTCCCTCCTGTACCTGGAGGTATTATCAGTGAAGGCTGAGAAAAAGCAGAGATGGCAGCATGCTCCTTCCTCTGGAAGCTCTGTCCTAGGGAGGCACTGACCTGATGCCAGCCCAAATGCTCCTGTAGAAGGTGTCTGGAGACCCCTGTTGGGAGGTCTCACCCAGTCAGGAGGAATGGGATCAGGATCAGGTTCCCTCTTAAAGAAGCAGTGTGGTTGTGCCTTGGCAAAGCAGGTACACTGTGCTGGAGGAAACCCCCGCCCCACCCCCCCATCCACATTGCCTGGCCTCTCCAGAACCAGCAGGCTGAAAAGGCTAACTTGGCTGAACCACATAAAGGATGGCTTTCCCTCCCTCCAGGGGCTCCATCCCAGGGAAAGATCAGAGTTCTCTCCATATAACCCTGGCTGGAATTGCTGAAATTCCTGCAGGAAGGCCCTGCCCAGTGAGGAGGAATGGATCGGTGTCCCACCTAAAGAAGCAGTCTGGCTAGAAACTGTCATAGCAGGTATGCTGTATTGAGAGGAACTCCTCCTGGTCTTGGACCACCCAGACTCCCTGGAGCCAGCAGACTAGAATGGCCAACTCAAACCACAAAGATGGCAGCCACCACTCCCCCCGGGAACTTGGTCTATCTCAGGCAGTCTCCAGCCTGCTGCCACTGGCCGGCTGGAATTCCAAGCCAGTGGGTCTTAACCTGTGAGGTGCTGTAGGAGTTGGGCCTACAGAATGATGCTACTTAGCTCACTGGATTCAAGGAATGTGGCTGAGCTCAGATTTATCTGAGCATTCCCCTTCCTAGGGGAAGCTTGGACGGATCTCCCACCTTGCAGGAATTCCCAGGGCTTGGGTATGCAAAACTCCTGGGTATCTGTGTGTGCCTCAGTGTCCACTTTGCTGAGACTCTGCACAACTCTGTGCTTCAGACCCAAGGCCCTGGTGGCATGGGCTCACAAGGGGATCTCCTGATTCATGGGTTGCAAAGATCTACGGAAAAAGTGTGGTTTCTGGGTCACACAATTGCTCACAGCCTCCCTTGACTGGGGCTGGGGCTCCCTTGGCTCTGTGCTGCTGCTGGGTTGGCCATTTGCCCCACCCTGCTTTTCTTTGCTCTCTCGGTCGAGCCATCCACCTAGTCATTCCCAGTGTGAAAACCTGGATACCTCAGCTGAAGGTGAAGAATTCACTTGCCATTTTCATTCCTCTACATGAAAGCCACGGACTGCAGCTGCTTCTAATTGGTCATCTTGGCCCACCCCTTTCTTCTAGATTTGTGTGCAAAGAATTGTTGATAGTAGCCTGAGGATCTTTTGTATTTCTGTGTGAATAATTGCAGGATCACCTTGGTCATTTTGTGGATCTTCCTTCTTTTTTGTTGTTAATCTATCTAGAGATCTGTCAATTTTTACTGATTCTTTTGAATAACCAACTCTTGTTTCATTGATCTGTATACGGATTTTTTCATCTCAATTTTGTTCAGATCTTCTGTAATTGTAATTATTATGCTAGCTTTGGGATTGGTTTGCTTTTTTCTTTCTACTTTAGGTGTAAATTCAGGTTTTAACTTGAGGTCTAACTTTTTGATGAAGGCACTTAGTGCTATAAACTTTCCTTTTTTTCTTAAACTTTTATGTTCTGGGGTACACATACAGGACATGCAGGTGTGTTAAATAGGCAAACGTGTGCCATAGTGGTTTGCTGCAGAGATCAACGCATCACCTAGGGTAGGTATTAAGCCCAGCATCCATTAGCTATTCTTCCTGATGCTCTACTTCCCTCCACCCCCACTGGAAGGCCCTAGTGTTAGTAAGTTCCCCACACCATGTGTTCATGTGTTGTCATCATTCAGCTCCCACTTATAAGAACATGTGGTTAAACTTTCCTCTTAACACTGCTTTAGCTGTATCTCAGATTTTGGTAAGTGGTATCCCTATTTTCAATAATTTCAAAGAATATTTAGACTTCTGATTTATTTTTGTTATTCACCCAAGAGTTATTCAGGAATAAATTTTAATTAATTTCCATGTATTTGTGTAGTTTTAAGAGATCTTCCTGGTATTGATTTCTTTTTATTGCACTGTTCAAGAGTGTGCTTGCTATTTTTTTTTTTTTTTGAGACTTGCTTTATGATGTAGCATGTGATCTTGGAATATGTTCCATGTGCAGCTGAGAAAAATGTATATTCTGTGGTTGCCCCTCCCTCCAGAGGCTCCATTCCAGGGAGAGATCAGAGTTCTGTCCATATAACTGGCTGAAATTGCTGAAATTCCTGCATGGAGGTCCTGTCCAGTAAGGAGGGATGGATCAGGGTCCCATTTAAAGAAGCAGTCTGGCTACAATCTATCATAGCAGCTATGCTGTGTTGTGAGGAACTCCTCCTGGTAGATGTGTTCTGGTAGATGTCTTTTTAGGTCCAGTTGATTAAGTGTTGAGTCCAGAGTTTGTTAGTTTTCTGCCTCAATGATCTGTCTAATGCGGCCAGTGGGGTGGTGTTAAAGTTTCCCACTATTATTGTGTGGCCGTCTAAGTCTTTTTGTAGGTAAAGAAGAACTTGTTTTATGAATCTGGATGCTCTAATGTTGGGTACATATATATTTATAATAGTTTAGTCTTCTTGTTGAATTGTATCATTTATCATTATGTAATGCCCTTCTTTGTCCTTAATTTTTAAAAGTTTAAAGTCTCACTTGTCTGATATGAGTAGTGATCCTGATCTTTTTTGTTTTCTGTTTTCATAGTGGGTCTTTCTCTAATCCTTTACTTTGATAATGTGGGTGTCATTTTGTGGGAGATGGGTCTTGTGAAGACCCCAGACAGTTGGGTCTTGTCTTTTCATCCAGCTTCCCACTCTGTCTTTTAATTTGTGTTTAACCCATTTATATTCAGGGTTAGTACTGATATGTGAAATTTTGATCACATCTTCCTTTTGTTAGCTGGTTATTATGTAGACATGGGTGTGTAGTTGCTTTATATTGTCTTTGGGCTATGTGCTTAAGTATTTGTGATATCACATAGTGTTCTTTTGATTCCATGTTTAGTACTCCCTTAAGGACCTCTTGTAGGGCTGGTCTAGTTGAAATGAATTTGCTTAGCATTTGCTTGTCTGAGAAGGATTTTATTTTTCCTTCACTTATGAAGTTTAGTTTGGTGGAATATGAAATTCTTGGTTGGAATTTATTTTCTTTAAGGATGGTGAAAATAGGGCCCCAGTGGCTTCTGTCTCATAAAGTTTCTGCTGATAGGTCCACTGCTAGCCTGGTGGGGGTCCCTCTGTTTGTGACCTGACCTTTTTCTCTAGCTGCCTTTAAGATGTTTTCTTTTGTGTTCATCTTGGTGAACCTGATAACTAAGTGTCTTGGGGATGGCCATCTTGTATTGTATCTAGGCAGGATTCTCCGTATTTCCTGAATTTGCATGTTAACATCTCTAGCAAGATTAGGGAAATTTTTGTGGACTAGATCCTCAAATACATTTTCCAAGTTGCTTGTTCTGTCTCCTCTGTAAGGGATGCCAATGAGACAGATTTGGTCTCTATATAATCCCATATTTCTCAGAGGTTTTGTTCATTAAAAAAAATTCTTTTTCTTTTTGTCTGACTGAGTTGATTCAAAGAGCTGATCTTTGAGCTCTGTTATGCTTTCCTCAGCTTGGTCTATTACGTTGTTAGTACTTCTGATTGTATTATGAAATTCTTATATACTGTTTTTCAACTCAAGGAGTTCAGTTTGGGGCTTTAAAAATGTCTGTTTTGTCTCTTAGCTCTTGAATTGTTTTACTGGATTGCTTGGCTTCCTTGGATTGGGTTTTCACTTTCTCCTGGATCTTGATGAGTTTCTTTGACATCCAGATCTGAATTCCATGTCTGTCATTTAAGTCATTTCAGATTGCTTGGGAATGATTGCTGTAGAGCTAGTGGACTCATTTGGAGGTAAAGAGACACTCTGCCTTTTGAATTGCCGGAATTCTTGCACTGGTTCTTTCTCATCTGAGAGTGTTGGTGTGCCTTTTAACCAGGGTGTAAATTGAGTATAGTCAGTTGGCTTTATTTCTGGAAGTTTTTAGAGGGCTAAGACTCTGTACAGGGTCTTTTGTTAAATTCTTGCCCTTGGTTTCATAGAAAGAATTAGCGAAGTGTTTTGTTTTTGTGTTATAGTTTGGGCTGTGATCTAGTAAGATGGTGCTTGAGAGCAATGGGTGGTTGAAAGGCTCTTACTCAGCCATACTGCTCCTTTTGGGTATCCTCACGTTTGCAGCTGTACCCTGCAGTGCAAGTGGGAGACAGGTTTTGACCTCCTTACCAGGTCTGCTCCTGGGTCTTGAGAGAGCCACTTCTGATCACTGACACTGTGTTCACAATTTTATTTTTTTTGAGATGGAGTTTTGCTCTTGTTGCCCAAGCTGTAGTGCAATGGCATGATCTCAGCTCACTGCAACCTGTTTGCCTCTGGGTTCAAGCAATTCTCCTGCCTCAGCCTCCCAAGTAGCTGGGATTAAAGACATGGGCCACCATGCCCAGCTAATTTTGTGTATTTAGTAGAGATGGGGTTTCTCCATGTTGATCAGGCTGGTCTCGACCTCATGACTTCACGACCTCAGGTGATGCACCCGCCTTGGCCTCCCAAAGTGCTGGGATTGCAGGCATGAGCCACCGTGCCTGGCCACAATTTTAAAAAATTGTCGTTAAATGTTTCTTGCCATGGGGCTCCCTTGGGCAGAGATCCAGCAGGGAAGTAGGCCCTACCCTTACTGGGCCAGCCCTGTGGAAGGAGACACACTTGGGTCTCACAGCAGCCAACAAATCTGTGTAACTCATCCCTCTGTTTTCTGAGTGTAGACTCCTCCCCTGCTTGAGTTAGGCACAGATCCTCTTTATATCAATTTTTAAAAAATGTAATAGTGGGTAATGCATAAAATTTACCATTTTATCTATATCTAAGTATACAGTTTAGGAGTGTTAAGTACATTCATGTTGTTGTGTGACCAATCTCCAGAACTTTTGCAAAACTGGGACTCCATACTTATTAGACAGTAACGCCTTATTCTCTCCTCCACCCATTCCCTGGAAAGCACTGTTACCTTCTGTTTCAATGAAGTTGACTACTCTAGATACCTCATATGAGGATCATGTAATATTTATCTTTTTGTGACTGGATTATTTCACTTAGCATAATGACCTCAAGATTCATCCATGTTATAGCATGTGTCAGATTTTCTTTCTCCTGTAAGAATGAATAATTTTCCATTGTATGTATGTGCATGTGTGTGTATTTATGTATATAGGTGTATATATAAATACATAAATATAAATATATGTATATGTATGTATATGTACATATAGACACATATGTATGTACATATATGCATACATATATACACATATATATTTATATATATACACATATATACACACACACATACATAGAGAGCACATTTTGTTTACCAATTCATCATTGGGCGCTTGGGTTACTTCCACATCATGGCCATTGTGAATAATGTTGCTATGAATAGGTTGTGTAAATATTTCTTGGAGATCCTGTTTTCAACTTTTGGGGGGTATATATCCAACAGTGAAATTGGTGACCCATATGAAATTCTATTTTTATTTTTAAAAGTAACTTCCATACCATACTGTTTTTGTTAGATGTTGCATAATTTTACATTCCCACCAACAGTTCACAAGGGCTCCAGTTTCTTCACACTGTTAACACTTGTTATTTTCTTTTTTTTTTATAGTAGCTATCCTAATTGGCATGAGGTGATATCTCATTGCAGTTTTGATTTGTACTTTCCTTAACATTACTATGTTAAGTATCATTTTGTATGCTTGTTGACCACTTGTGTATCGTATCTGCAGAAATGTCTATTCATGTTCTTTAGTTATTTTTGAACTAGAATTTTTTGAGTTGTGGGTGTTTTTTATATATTCTAGTTATTAACCTTTTGCCAGATATGGTTTGCAAATATTTTCTCCCCTTTAGTAGGTGACTCTTGAATTCTGTTGATTGTGTCCTTTAACGCACAGACATTTTACATTTTGATGTAGTCTAATTAATTTATTTCTGTTGCCTGCAATTTTAGTGTAATGGCTAGGAAATCACTGCCAAATCCAGTATCAGAAAGCTTTTCCCTATGTTTTCTTCAAAAAGTTTTATAGTTTTAGGTCTTGAATCCATTTTGACTTAATTTTTATACGTGGTTTAAAGTAAGGGTCCTATTTAATTTTTATGTAGATATTTCCCCATTCTGTGGTCTTGACACCCTCGTTGAAGATCATTTGAATCATATGTGAGGGTTTATTTCTAGACTCTTTTCTATCTCATTGGTCTATATGTATTGATCTATTCCATCTACCTGTCTTTTGCCATTACTACACTGTTTTGATTATGGTGGCTTTGTAGTAAGTTTTGAAATTAGAAAGTGTGAGACCTCCAACTTTTTCAATGTTGTGTTGGTTGTTAAGGCTCTGAGACTTCATGTGAGAAAAATCCATGCTGAAACTATTTCTACAAAAAATGCTGTTGGGATTTTTATAGGGATTGCAATAAACATTAAATCTGTTCATCATTTTGTGAAGTGTTGACCTCTTAATAATGTTAAGTATTCTAATTCATAAGCATGTCATGTCTTTATCTTTAATTTTTTTAACAATGCTTTGTGATTTTTAATGTACAAGTCTTTCATCTCTTTGGTTAAGTTTATTCCTACATATTCTATTTTATGTTATTGTAAATGGAATTGTTTTCTTGATTTCCTTTTTGGATTGTTCATTATTAATATAAAAACACAGTTGTGTGTATTTTGTATTCTGCAACTTTGGTAAATTCATTTATTCTAATGGATTTTTTTTTTGGTAGAATTGTTAGGACATTCTACATATAAGATCATGTTGTCTGTGAACAGAGATAAGTTTACTTCTTCCATTGAGATTTAGATGCCTCTTATTTTTTTCCTGAATAGTTGCTCTAGCTAGAACTTTCAGTACAGTATTGAAGTGGCAAAACACGATCTTTTTTTCTTGTTCTCATTCTTAGAAAGCTTTCAGTCTTTCACTATCAAGTATGATATTATCTGTGGGCTTTTCTTATAAGAACTTTATTATGTTGAGATGGATCTTTTTTTGGTTTCTTGTATATTTAATGATTTTATTATGAAGCTCTGTTCATTCTTCTTTGTTCTTTGGATTGTATTATGTCTATTGACCTAATGTCAGGTTCACTGATTCTTTCTTCTGCCAGTCAAAGCTACTGTTGAGTCCCTTTCGTAAATTGTTCATTTCAGTTATTGTATTTAATGCCAGAATTTCCATTTGATTTGCCTTAAAAAATGTCTATTCTCTATTTAAAGAGACATTCTATCATAGCTTCCTTTCCTCATTCCAGTAAAATTCATTCTTGGAAGATATTTATAAAGACAATGTTGACATCTTTCTTAAATTTAATATGAGTTCTCTCATAGACTGTCTTTTTGCCCCCTTTTTTCCCCTATGTATGGGCCACTCTTTCCTGTTTCTTTGCGTATCTTTTTTGTGGTGGTGTTAAAAAGTGGATATTCTAGGTAATACATTGCATAATTCCATCAACCAATTCTGTGCCCCCTGTGGACCTTGTTTTTGTTGTTGCTTGTTTATTTAGGTACTTGGCTAGACTATTTGAGTTGTTTATCCTCCCAAGTGTGAAACCTTTAGTTTTGCTCTGCAGAGGAAGCAGCCTTGGGTGTGTGCACAGTTATCCTGGCCCTGGGACTGTTTTTCTCATCCATTAGAACTTCATTTGTTATTACAGCCAGAGTTTTGGTCTCACTCCTTGCCAGGTGACCCCTCTCTTCTTCTAGACAACTCCCTGGGGGCACAAATTGTTCCACACTATGATCCAATTAAGCTTGAGCAGGGTAGCTTGTCTTTGAGGTTTATTCTGACTCCAGGAGGGATCTTACATTTCTCTCACTCTCTCTGGTGAACTAGCTGGTCTATGGTTTGTTGTTCTTAATTAAGAGAACCTATTGTTTTTGAGAGCATTCTGAAGCTTGAATTTCTCTACCCTCTGTTTCAAAAAAAAAAGTCAGCTAATTTGGGGAGAGTTTTAGAGCTCTGTTCTTTTGAACTGCCTCTTCCCTTAGGTAAATTCTTTAAGTCACTCTTCTGGAAGCTGGATGGGGAAGTCTTTCTCTGCTTTGGAACCTGAATTGAGCTTACATGAGGGTGATTGGGGCCCTTGTTTTCTTTGACTGCTGTACATGGGGTCTCTCTGTCCTGTGAGTGGGTTCTGGCTACAGGAAGGGCTCTCTCCCCACCTTTCAGATACCCTCCTCAGGAATTTAGTCTCCCCTACTCGGAGTTGGAGGGAGTGAGGAATGCTAGTGACTTATGCTGTGGATAAGAAACTGTATCCCTTGACTGGAGGCTGAGGGGAGAGGGAGGGAGCCCTGCAGTCGTAGCCACATCCACCCAGAGTGGAGCTTCTGTCAAGCCAAGTTGAGATTAGGGGGAAAGGGAAGGAATGGATTGGGCCTCAAAAGCTACCGTGTGTGTATGTGTGTATCTGTGTGTGTGTGTATGTGTGTGTTTAAACCAAGTTTTAGTAGGTCTTTTTTGAAAAATTTTTTTTTTGTTTTATTGTATGCCCTTGGGACAATTTTCAGACTATTGTCTTTCAAATAGCTTTCATTGGTCATTTTTATTTCACTGGACAGTTAGTTTATAAGGCTTCTCATGTGACTATCCTAGAAGATCCTTATCAATTTTTGATCACTTCTTTTCTGGCACAATGATATTCTAGGCTCTCCTGTCTTTCACTGCCCCAATCTGGACTGTAGCCAACTTCTCAAGGTCTTCAGTTCCACTCAGTGGTGAATGGCATTTACAAATTAGATATGTATGCCAGCTGTGTTACTTGCTTTTCTGTGTCATTGCTTTTAGTTCCTTTCAAGTTGACAAAGCTAGCAGGAAAATATATATGTGTATATATTCATTCTGATTCCTTTAATTTCAGTCCAGTGCTATAGGGTCCTTCCTCTTGTTCCTGTGTTTTTATATTCCACAGTGAGAAATCTGTGGGTAATATCAATATATTTATTTGCTCTGTATTATAATAAATATATTAAAAATCATCACCGATAGTTACCAATCATAAACCTTAAATAAAATGTAAGATTCCTTTGCAGTTGATACTGTTTTTATACTATCCCATGGAGGACGATATCAGCATACTGAGTTCAAGATATATTTGAATTAATTTTTTTAAAATGTAGGTATTATTAATTTGATACACAAGGTCAATTTCAGAATTCTATCCTTTTTGAGTTATTTTAGGTTTTGAAGATGTAAAATCTTAATATGATTCAAAGTAAAAATTATACAGTCCCTGTTCCCACCCATCTTATATAGGTAATAGTTTTATTAGTTTCTGGTTGCTCCTATATTTGTTTCTTTTTGCAAATTTAAAATTATATTAAATATAGGCCAGGCATGGTAGCTCATGCCTGTAATCCTAGCACTTTGGGAGCCTGAGGTGGGAGGATTGCTTGAGCTCTCAGGAGTTTGAAACCAGCCTGGGCAATATAGTGAGACTTCGTCTCTATGAAAAAAAATTTCTTTAATATATATATTCATAGTCTTATTTCTCTTGCACAAAAGTTTGCATAATATAAACGCTGTCTTAACTTCCTTTTATCTCTTAATATATGATGTGGAAATAGTAACATATTTTACAGAGCTTTACTTTTTTAAAGTGCTGAATTGTTTAAGTTGTTTCATACATAAATATACCATAATTTAATCAACCAATTTTCTTTTTTTTTAAAAAAAATATTTGTAACAGAGATAGTGTCTCACTGTGTTGCTCAGGCTGATTTTTGAACTCCTGGTCTCAAATTGTCCTATCTCATCCTCCCAAAGTGCTGGGATTACAGGCCTGAGCCACTGTGCTTGGGCATTCAAAGCATTTTCTAACGAATGGACATTTGGCTTATTTTTCATACTTGGTACAAATAACACTATTTTTACAACCTTATATCTAATTTTTTCTTTTTTTGAGATATATTCAGGTTAAATTCCTGAATGTGGGATTTCTGAAGCAAAGCTTCAGTATATATCTAGTTTTGTTAGATATTGCCAAATTCCATATCATAGGGGAATTTATTAGTTCCCTAGGGCTATAAGAACAAATCATTACAAACTGGGTGGCTTAAACAACAGAAATTTATTCCCTCACTGGAAGCTAGAAGTCTGAAATTAAGGTGTTGGCAGGACTATGACTAACGACTCTAAGGGAAGATCCTTTCTGAACTCTTTCTAGCTCCTGGTGGTTGCTGCTGATCTTGGAGTTCCTTGGCTTGGAATTGCATAACTCCAACCCCTGTCTCAGTCTTCACATGGTGTTCGTCCCTCTGTGTGTGTGTGTGTGTGTGTGTGTGTGTGTGTGTGTGTGTGTCTGTGTACAAACTGTTTCTGTATTCAGTAAGAATACCATATATTGGATTAGGGCCCACCCTAATCCAGCATGACCTCATCCTAACTTGATTACATCTGTAAAGACCCTATTTCTAATTCAGGTCACATTCATAGATACTAGGGGTTAGGATTGAACATATCTTTTTGTAGGACACAATTCAACCCACTATAATGTGCTACCCTTTTCACTGCCACTTGCTACAAAAGAGTGTCTGCTTCCTCATTGTCATCACCAAAGGCGGTGTTGCCAAATTGTTGAAATATTTGCTAACTATATAGGTCCTACATGATACCTCAGCATTTCTATTTCTCTTATTATGAAGGATGTTGACTATCTTTCATATTTTCATGCACCATTTTGTCTCTTCTTTTTACACTGTAATTGAAAGTGTTATGAACATTTCAAACATTCAGAAAAGTAGTTTTATATGTTAAATATAGAACTTAAAAAAAGACAGCAACATACTAGCAATACCATCATTATACCTAATAAAATGACAAATTATTCCTTACTTTTATCGAATTCCCAGTCTGTGCTCAAGTTGTCTCAAAATTTTATTTTAGTATATCTCTTGAATGTATTAACTGAAGGGATAGGACAAGATTGTGCCTACTGTCCTCTTTCACTTTAAAATTTGGAGATTTACTCTGTAATTCTGCATAATAAATGAAGAGAAACCTTGCGATTGTAAGCCTTGAACTACTGCTGGATAATGATCTCATTACTTACTGGTGAATGCTACAGAGCACTGTTTCCATGTTCTCTTCTTCAGTCTGTAACAGTCTTATCTATTGTGTTACCATTAGATTGTTATCTATTACTTCCCTGGAAATAGTGACTTGGTTCTGTAATGGGACTTTGTTCTGAAAGCATTTTTCACATGTGACAGTAGACTATAATGTCACCTAAATCTTGCTGTGGGCTTAATAGGGAGTGAAAAATGTCATTGGTGATGGTATGATTATAGGGTCATCATTTTTTCTCATTTGCTGTATCCTATTCTTCCAGAATCCTGACTTTACCTTTTCACTGTTCCCCACACATGTGCATTACTGCCACAAGCTATGTGTTATCCCTCCTAGAGTCAGACTTCCGGGGTTCAAATCTCACTTCCTCCATTCACCAACTATGGTATTGGGCACTATTTCCTTAGCTTGTGAAACAGAAAATAAATTCAGCAGCTTCAGAGGGTTGTTGTAAAGTTTAAATTTAATCCACGTTAAACACTTAGAAACAATGTCCAGCATGAGAAGTGCCAAGCGAATGATGGCTGTTACAGACCTATTTCCCATTGTAAGTGCCTCTGTATTAATCCAATTCTGCTTACCATTGTTGGAATGACCCAAGAGCTCTACTTGGAGAACTATACTATCCATATGGTTACCACTAGCCATACGTGGCTCTTTAAAAAACTAAACATTTTCTTTCATTTTAATTAAATTTAGTCAATGTAGCCACTTAGCAAGTATTCAGCAGCCACAAGTGCTTAGTGGCTACCATATTGGGCAGCATAGATATAAGCATTTATCTCCATCATCACAAAAAGTTCTATTGCACGTGCTGCTCTAGATTTTTCCTACCAGTGGTGGTGGCACCAAGACCAGAAGGGAACTCTTTTTTAAGTTTTATTTTTACTTTACAGGATACATGTGCAGAATGTATAGGTTTGTTACATAGGTATACATATACCATGGTGGTTTGCTGCACCTATCAATCTATCTTCTAGGTTTTAAGCCCTGCATACATTAGGTATTTGTCCTAATACTCTCCCTCCCCTTGCCCCCCAACCCCCTGACAGGCTCCGGTGCATTATGTTTACCTCCCTGTGTCCATGCGTTCTCACCGTTCAATCCCATTCGTGAGTGAGAACATGTGGTGTTTGGTTTTCTGTTCCTGTGTTAGTTTGCTGAGAATGATGGTTTCTAACTTCATGTCACTGCAAATGACATGAACTCATTCTTTTTTATGGCTGCATAGTATTCCAAGGTGTATATGTGCCATGTTTTCTTTATCCAGTCTATCATTGATGGGCATTTGGTTTGGTTCCGAGTCTTTGCTATAGTAAATAGTGCTGCAATTAACATATGTGTGCATGTGTCTTTATAGTAGAATGATTTATAATCCTTTGGGTATATATGCAGCAATGCGATTGCTGGGTCAAAAGGTGTTTGTGGTTCTGGATCCTTGAGGAATTGCCACAACTCTCTTCCACAATGGTTGAACTAATTTACACTCCAACAGTGTAGAAGCATTCCTATTTCTCCACATCCTTGTCAGTATCTGTTGTCTCCTGACTTTTTAATAATCGCCATTCTAACTGGCATGAGATGGCATCTTACTGTTGTTTTGATTTGCATTTTTCTAATGACCAGTGATGACCTTTTCTGATAGGTTTGTTGGCCTCATAAATCTCGTCTTTTGAGAAGTGTCTGTTCATATCCTTTGCCCACTTTTTGATGGGGTTGTTTTCTTGTAAATTTAAGTTCTTTATAGATTCTGGATATTAGACCCTTGTCAGATGGATAGATTGCAAAAATTTTCTCCCATTCTGTATGTTGCCTGTTCATTTTGATAATTTCTTTTGCTGTGCAGAAGCTCTTTAGTTTAATTAGATCCTATTTGTTAATTTTGGCTTTTGTTGCCATTGCTTTTGGTGTTTTAGTCATGAAGCCTTTGCCCATACCTATGTCCTGAATGGTATTCTAGAGTTTTTAGGTTTTAGGTTTTACATTTAAGTCTTTAATAAATCTTGAGTTATTTATTTTTTTTTATAAGGTGTAAGGAAGGGGTCCAATTTCAGTTTTCTGCATATGGCTAGCCAGTTTTCCCAGCACCATTTATTAAATAGATAATCCTTTCCCCATTTCTTGTTTTTGTCAGGTTTGTCAAAGATCAAATGGTTTTAGATGTGTGGTGTTATTTCTGAGGCCTCTGTTCTGTTCTGTTGGTCTATATATGGGTTTTGGTACCAGTACCATGCTGTTTTGATTACTGTAGCCTTGTTGTATAGTTTGAAGTCAGGTAGTGCAATGCCTCCATCTTTGTTCTTTTTGCTTAGGATTGTCCTGGCTATACTAGCTCTTTTTTGGTTCCATATGAAATTTAAACTAGTTTTTTCTAATTCTGTGAAGAAAGTCAGTGGTAGCTTGATGGAGATAGCATTAAATCCATAAATCACTTTGGGCAGTATGGCCACTTTCACAATATTGATTGTTCTTATCCATGGGCATGGAATATTTTTTCCATTTGTCTGCATCCTTTCTTATTTCCTTGAGCAGTGGTTTGTAAATCTCCTTGAAGAGATCCTTCCTGTCCCTTGTAAGCTCTATTCTTAGGTATTTTATTCTCTTTGTAGCAATTGTGAATGGGAGTTGACTCATGATTTTGCTCTCTGCTTGTCTATTGTTGTATAGGAATGCTTGTGATTTTTTGCACATTGATTTTGTATCCTGAGACTTTGCTGAAGTTCTTTACTAGCTTAAGGAGTTTTGGGGCTGAGACAATGCAGTTTTCTAAATATAAAATTGTCATCTGCAAACAGAGACAATTTGACTTCCTCTCTTCCTATTGAATACCCTTTATCTCTTTCTTGCCTGTTTGCCCTGGCCAGAACTTCCAGGACTATGTTGAATAAGAGCAGTGAGAGAGGGCAACCTTGTCTTGTGCTGATTTTCAAAGGGAATGCTTCCAGCTTTTGCCCATTCAGTATGATATTGGCTATAGGTTTGTCATAAATAGCTCTTATTTTGAGATGTTCCATAAATGGCTAGTTCATTGAGAGTTTTTGGCATGAAGGGGCGTTGAATTTTATTGAAGGCCTTTTCTGGATCTATTGAGATAATCATGTAGTTTTTGTCATTGGTTCTGTTTATTGATTTACATTTGTTGAACCAGCGTTGCATCCTAGGGGTGAAGCCGACTTGATCATGGTCGATAAGCTTTTTGATGTGCTGCTGGATTTGGTTTGCCAGTATTTTATTGAGGATTTTCACATCAATGTTCATTAGGGATATTGCCTGAATTTGTTTTTTTCAGAGCTTGTTATTGGTTTTCAGGAATTCAACTTCTTCCTGGTTTAGTCTTGGGAGGATGTAAATGTTCAGAAATTTATTTCTTCTAGATTTTGTAGGTTTTTTTCTTTTTTTGTACAAATGTTTATAGTATTCTCTGGTAGTTTGTATTTCTGTGGGATCCGTGATGGTATCCCCTTTATCATTTTTTGTCTATTTGATTCTTCTCTCTTCTCTTCTGTATTAGTCTGGCTAATGGTCTATTTTGCTGATCTTTAAAAAACAAAACAGTTCCTGGATTCACTTTTTTTTTTTTTTAAAGGGTTTTTCATCTCTATCTCCTTCAGTTCTGCTCTGACTTTAGTTATTTCTTATCTCCTGCTAGCTTTTGAATTTGTTTACTCTTGCTTCTTTAGTTCTTTTAATTATGGTGTTAGGGTGTCGATTTTAGATCTCCTGCTTTCTCATGTGGGCATTTAGTGCTATAAATTTCCCTCTTAACTCTGCTTTAGCTGTGTCCCAGAGATTCTGGTATGTTTTGTCTTTTGTTCTCATTGGTTTCTAAGAACTTTATTTCTGCCTTAATTTCATTATTTGGCCAGTGGACATTCAGGTGCAGGTTGTTGAGTTTCCATGTAGAAATGAAGTTTGAGTTTCTTAATCCTGAGTTCTAATTTGATTGCACTGTGGTCTGAGAGACTGTTTATAATTTCTGTCTTTTACATTTTGCTGAGGACTGTTTTACTTTCAATTATGTGGCCAATTTTAGAATAAGTGTGATGTGGTGCTGAGAAGAATGTATATTCTGTTGATTTGGGATGGAGAGTTCTGTATATGTGTATTAGGTCCACTTGGTCCAGAACCGAGCTCAAGTCCTGAATATCCTTGTTAATTTTCTGGCTCATTGATCTGTCTAATATTGACAGTGGGGAGTTAGTCTCCCACTATTGTTGTGTGGGAGTCTAAGTCTCTTTGTAGGTCTCTAGGAACTTGTTTTATGAATTTCAGTATTCCTATATTGGGTGTATATATATTTAGGATAGTTAGATCTTATTGTTGCATCGATTCCTTTATCATGTAATACCCTTCTTTTTGTTGATCTTTGTTAGTTTAAATTCTGTTTTATCAGAGACTAGGATCACAACCTCCACTTTTTTCTCCTTTCATTTGCTTGGTAAATATTCCTCCATCCCTTTATTTTGAGTTTATGTGTGTCTTTGCATGTAAGATGGGTCTTCTAAATATAGCACACTGATGGGTCTTGACTCTATCCAATTTGTCAGTCTGTCTTTTAATTAGGGCATTTAGCCCATTTACATTTAAGGTTAATATTACGTGTGAATTGGATCGTGTCATCATGATGCTAGCGCTTATTTTGCACATTAGTTGATGCAGTTTCTTTATAGTGTCGTTGGTCTTTATATTTTGGTGTTTTCGCAGTGGCTGGTACCAGTTGTTCCTTTCTGTATTTAGTGCTTCCTTCAGGAGCTCTTGTAAAGCAGGCTTAGTGGTGACAAAATTCCTCAGCATTTTCTTGTCTGTAAAGGATTTTATTTCTCCTTTGCTTATGAAGCTTAGTTTGGCTGGATATGAAATTCTGGGTTAAATTCTTTCAGAATTTTGAATATTGGCCCCCATTCTCTTCTAGCTTGTAGGGTTTCTTCAGAGAGATCCACTGTTAGTCTGATGGGCTTACCTTTGTAGGTAACCTGATGTTTCTCTCGGGCTGCCTTTAACATTTTTTCCTTTGTTTCAACCTTGGAGAATCGGACAATTATGTCTTGGGGTTGCTCTTCTTGAGGAGTATCTTAGTGGTGGTCTCTTTATTTCCTGGATTTGAATGTTGGCCTGTCTTGCTAGATTGGGGAAGTTCTCCTGGATAATATCCTGAAGTATGTTTTCCAACTTGGTTCCATTCTCCTAGTCACTTTCAGGCACCCCAATCAATCACAGGTTTTGTTTTTCACACAATCCCATATTTCTTGGAGGTGTTGTTCATTCCTTTTCATTCTTTTTTCTCTAATCTTGTCTGCCTGTTTTATTTCAGTAAGTTAATCTTCAATCTCTGATATCCTTTCTTTTGCTTGATCAATTTGGCTATCGATACTTGTGTATGCTTCAGGAAGTTCTTGTGCTGTGTTTTTCAGTTCCATCAGGTCATTAATGTTCTTCTCTAAACTGGTTATTCTAGTTAGCAATTCCTGCAGTCTCTCCCAGTCAAGAGGCAATGGGGTTCAGGGACCCACTTGAGGCAGTCTGTTTCTTAGCAGAGTTCGAGCACTGTACTGGGAGAATCCTCCTTGTCAGGATCAGCTGCTCTCTTCAGGGCTGGCAGGCAGGAACATGTAAGTCCACTGAAGCTGCGCCCACAGCTGCTGCTTCCACTAGGTGCTCTGTCCCAGGGAGATGGGAGTTTTATCTATAAGTCCCTGACTGGGACTGCTGCCTTTCTCTCAGAGATGCCCTGCCTAGTGAGGAGGAGTCTGGAGAAGGCAGTCTGGCCACAGCTGTTTTGCCATGCTGTGGTGATTTCTGCCCAGTCTGAACTTCCAGGCTTCCTTAGCACTGTCAGGGGAAACCTGCCTACTCAAGCCTTAGTAATGGCAGACACCCCTCTCCCCACCAAGCTTGAGGTCATCCCAGGTCTACTTCAGACTCCTGTGCTGGCAGCGAGAATTTCACACCAGTGGTTCTTAGCTTGCTGGGCTCTCTGGGAATGGGACCCACTGAGCAAGATCACTTGGCTCCCTGGCTTCAGCCCCCTTTCCAGGGGAGTGAACAGTTCTGTCTCATTGGGGTTCCAGGTACCCCACTGGGTTACAAAAATAAAATAAAAAACACCTGCAGCTAGCTCAGTGTCTGCCCAAAGAGCCACCCAGTTTTGTGCTTGAAACCCAGGGCCCTGGTGGTATAGGAACATGAAGGAATCTCCTGGTCTGCTGATTGTTTAAAAAAAAAAAAAAAAAAAAAAAAAAAAACCATGGGAAAAGTGTAGTATCTGGGCTGGATTGCATAGTCCCTCACAATTTCCCTTGGTTGGAGGAAGGAGGACCCTGGTTCGTTGCAGTTCCTGGGTGTGAGGCAACACCCTGCCCTGCTTTTGCTCACCCTCCTTGGGCTGTACCCACTGCCTAACCAGTCCCAATGAGATGAACTGGGTACCTCAGTTGGAAATGCAGAATTCACCCACCTTCTGCATTGGTCTTACTGGGAGCTGCAGACTAGAGCTGTTCTATTCAGCCATATTGCCAGATCCCAGAATGGAACTCTTATTACCCCTTCTCTTCTTTAAATGGAGACTTTTCCTGTACCTTCTGGGAGATAGTAGTTTTAGAAGACAACTTACTTAGTCCTCTTTATGGAATAATAACTTAATTGGATGAAGAGCCAGAAAAATCTACTGGACCAAGTTTCTGTGGGAGAGGAAAATATTTTAAAATATATTAAGATTCTTCCCTCATGTGTGGCATTTCCTCTGGTTTCTTGCTTTTTTTTTTTAAAGACATATCTGTCTGCAAATGATGTTTCTTACCTCTTCTACTCCCCATCATGTGGGCAGACACCCGTCTCCCCACCA
The DNA here is from genome assembly GCF_008728515.1 of Papio anubis. NCBI lineage: Eukaryota > Metazoa > Chordata > Mammalia > Primates > Cercopithecidae > Papio > Papio anubis. Next base: position 22,059,255 of record NC_044988.1, on the reverse strand, counting down.
AGCTTGAGGTCATCCCAGGTCTACTTCAGACTACTGTGCTGGCAGTGAGAATTTCATGCCAGTGGTTCTTAGCTTGCTGGGCTCTCTGGGAATGGGGCCCACTGAGCAAGATCCCCACACTAGTCTCCCCACACTAGTGTAGTGGGGAGTACTAGTAGTACTAGTGTAGTCTCCCCATACTAAGGCACAGATTTTTGGCTGTGTATCGCCTTCCCTTACCCTCAAATGTACTCCTCTGGTGTCCCTACTTATGACTGGGTAGGTAAGAGAAGGGCTGATATAAATATTTTTGGACAGAGATCTGAGCTGCATTAGCCATTGCAGTTTACCAGGGACTTGGTACTACACATAAATATGATATCTTTAAAAAATTACCACATATTGGCCTGGTGTGGTGGCTCACGACTGTAATCCCAGCACTTTGGGAGGCTGGAAGAAGCAATCACAAGGTCAGGAGATCGAGAGATCCTGGCTAACACACTGAAACCCTGTCTCTACTAAAAATACAAAAAAAAAAAAAAAAATTGAGCCAGGTGCATTGTGGCGGGTGCCTGTAGTCCCAGCTACTCTGGAGGCTGAGGCAGGAGAGTGGTGTGAACCCGGAGTGGGTGGAGCTTGTGAGCCGAGATCACACCACTGCACCCAGCCTGAGGGAACACAGCAAGACCTCGCCTCAAAAACAAAAAACCAAAAACTACATATGTGCTTCTCTAATTAGGATCATCTGGAGGAGTTGGGGATCAGGACCTTATAAAACTCCTCTCACTTCTAAATAGCTCCCAAGTGCCTACCACATCGTTTTAATTTCTTCTGCCTGTTTTTCAGAGCTCTCTGCAGTCTAGAAAAGGGAAAAATTACATATTAAGGAAATCCCATCAGACTAATAGCAGACTTCTCAGCAAACACGTTAGAAGCCAGAAAAGACTGGGGCCTATTTTTAGCGTTCTTAAAGAAAAATAAATGTCAAACAAGAATTTCATATCCTGCCAAACTAAGCTACATAAATGAGGGAGAAATAGTCTTTCCCAGACAAGCACATGCTAAGAGAATTCATCACCACCAGACTGGTCCTACTAGGAACACTCAAGAGTAGTAAGCATGGAAATGGAAAAATACTTGCTATCATAAAATCACATGTAACTACAAAGGCCACAGACACTATAAAGCAAACAATTGAGACTACAAAGCAACTACCTGATAACACTATATGACAGGAGTTAAAACCTCACATATCAATATTAACCTTGAAAGCAAATGGTCTAAATGCTTACCTTAAAATACAGAGTGGTAAATTGGATTAAAAAACAAGACCCAACCTTCTGCTGCCTTCAGGAAGCCCATCTCGCTTGTTTTGACTCTCATAAACTCAAAGGAATGGAGAAAGATCTATCATGCAAATGGAAAACAAAAAAAAGAATAGGTGTTGCATTCTGGTATGATAAAATGGACTTTAAACCAATACAAAAAGACAAAAAGGGAATTATGTAATTGTAAAGGATTTAATTCAATAAGGTATTTAAATATCCTAAGTGTATATGCACCCAGCATCAGAGCACCCAGATTTATAAAACATATACTACTAGACCTAAGAAAAGATAGTCATACAATAATACTGGTGGTAGACTTCAACATCCCACTGGCATTAAATAATTGAGGCAGAAAACTAACAAACTCTGGACTTAGACACTTGACCAAATGTATTTCATAGATGTCTATAGATTACTCCACCCAACAATTAGATGATAGATATTATTTTCATCTATGCATGGATTTTCTCTAAGATTGACCACATGCTTGGTCATAAAGCAAGTCAATAAATTTTTTAAAACTGGAAATTATATCAAGCATCTCCAACCATAGTGGAATGAAATTAGAAATTAATACCAAAAGGAACTCTCAGTCACACAAATACATGAAAATTAAACAACTTGCTCCTAAGTGACTTTTGGGTAAAAAACAAAATTAAGGCATAAAGCAAAACATCATTTGAATTATATGAAAACAGACACAACATACCAAAACCTTTGGGATATGGTGAAAGCAGTGTTAATAGGAGAGTTTATGGTGATAAATATATAGTTCAAGAAGATAGAACTCAACTTAATGTTGCACCTAAAGGAACTAGAAAAACAAATTAAACCCAAAACTAGCAGAAGAAAAGATCAGAGCTGAACTAAATGAAATTGAGACCAAAAAACCATAAAAGGATGAACAAAATGAAAAATTGGTTCCTTGAAAGGAAAAACAAGATTGCTAGACCAGTAGCTAGCTTAACCAAGTAAAAGAGAGGACATCTAAGCATGATCAGAAATGATAAAGGTGATGTTGCAACCAATATTACAGACATACAAAAGATCCACAGACTACCATGAACATCTCTAGGTGCCAAACTAGAAAACTTAGAGGAAGTGGATAAATTCCTAAACACATACAATCTGCCAAGATTGAACCAGGAAGAAATTGAAATCCTGAATAGACCAATAATAAGTTCCAAAGTTGAATCAGTAATTAAAAAAAAAAAATCTACCAACCAAAATAAGCCCTGGACCCCTGGACCAGATGGATTCACAGCCAAATTCTACCAGACATACAAAGAAGAACTGGTACCAATGTTTCTGAAACTATTCCAATAAATCAAGGAGGAAGGATTCTTCCCTAACTTAGGAAACTGCCATCATTTTAATATCAAACTGACAGTGACACAACTAAAAAAAACTTAGACCAATATCCCTGATGAAGATAGATGCAAAAATTCTCAAGAAGATACTAACAAACTAAATCCAGTAGCACATCAAAAAGATTTTACCATGATCAAGTGGGCTTTATTCTTGGGATGCAAAGATGGTTCAACATACATAAATCAATAAATGTAACTCACCACATGAATAGAATTAAAAACTATATAATCTCAATAGATGCAAAAAAAAGCTTTTGACAAAAATCCAACATCACTTCATGATAAAAATCCTGAAAGAATTTACTGAAGGCATCAAAGGAATGTACCTCAAAATGATAAGCCATCTATGACAAACCGTTATTACACTGAGTGGGCAAAAGTTGGAGACATTGCCCTCAGAACTGGAACAAAACAAAGATGCCCATTCTTACCACTTCTATTCAACATAGTACTGGAAGTCCTAGCAAGAGCAATCAGGTAAGAGAAAGAAATAAAAGGCATCCAAAAAGGAAGAGAGATAGCCAAATCATCTGTTTTCTGATGATATGATTGTACACCTAGGAAACCCTCACCATTCCTCCAAAAGACTCCTAGACCTGATACATGACTTCACTAAAGTTTCAGAATACAAAATCAATGCACAAAAATTGGTACCATTTCTATACAACATTAATATTCCATCTAAGAACCAAATCAAGAGTGCAATTCAATTTATAATAGCCACACACAAAAGATAATACTTAGGCATACATTTAACCAAGATGATGAGAAATCTCTACAAAGAGAATTACAAAACTCTGTTGAAATTCTAGATGACACAAAGAAATGCAAAAATATTCCATGCTCATGGATTGAAAGAATCAGTATTGTTAAAATAACCATACTGTAGAAAACAATCTATGAATTCAATGTAATATATATCAAATTACCAACATAACTTTTCACAGAATTAGAAAAAAACAATTCAAAATTTGGAGCCAAACAAGAGCCTGAACAGACAAATTAATTCTAAGCAAAAAGAACAAGCCAAGGCATAACATTACCCAACTTCAAACTATACTACAAGGCCATAGTAACAAAAACAGCCTGGTACTGGTACAAAAATAAACATAGATATAGAGAACCCAGAAATAAGCCTGCACATCCACAGCCATCTAATCTTTGACAAAGTTGACAAAAACAAGAAATGAGGATAGAATCCCTATTCAATAAAAGGATGCTGGGAGAACTTGCCACATGCAGAAGATTGAAGCTAGTTCCTTACCTTTCACCATACACAAAAAATTAACTTACTCTAGGGATTAAAGACTTAAATGTAAGACTCAAACTATGAAAATACTGGAAGGCAACTTAGGAAACACTCTTTCGGACATTGGCCTAGATAAAATATTCGTGACTAAGGCCTCAAAGGCAAATGCATTAAAAACAATAAATAATCAAAAGTGTAAATGGGAAACCGACAGAATTGGAGAAAATATTTGCAAACTATGCATCAAACAAATATCCAGAACCTATAAAGAACTTAAGAAAAAAGCAAGTAACATTAAAAAGTGGGCAAATGACATGAACAAAGACTTCTCAAAAGAAAACATAGAAGTGGCCAAGAAACATGAAAAAATGGTCAACATCACTAATTATCAGAGAAATGCAAATTAAACCCCCAGTGAGGTAGCCATTCTGACTGCTATGAGATGACATTTAAAAACAAAAGTGTTGGTGAGGATGCAGAGAAAAGGGAATGCTTATACACTGTTGGTACAAATGTAAATTAATACAACCTCCATGGAAGAGAGTTTGAAGATTTTTGCGAAGAACTTAAAATAGAACTGGCATTTCTCCCAGCAATCCTACTAGTGGGTATCTACCCAAAGGAAAAGAAATCATTCTATTATAAATATACTTGCACTTATGTTTATTGTAGCATACTATTCACAATGAGTAAGTAATGAAATAAACTTAAATTTCATTCAAGGATGATTTGATAAAATATGGTACATATATGCCATAGAATACTTTGCAGCCATAAAAAACAGTAAAGTCATGCCCTTTGCAGCAACATGGATTCATCTGGAGGCCAATATCTTAAGTGAATTAATGCAAAATCAGAAAATCAAATACCACATGTTCTGATTTATAAGTGGGAGCTAACAATGGGTACACATGAAAGTAAAGATGGAAACAATTGACAAAGGGGGAGAAAGGAGGGAAAGGCTAAAAGAAGCTACCTGTTCACTATTTGGGTGATGGATTCAATAGATGCCCAAACTCCTGCATTATGCAATATAGCCATATAACAAACCTACACGTGTACTCCCCTTAACCTAAAATTAAAAACTCCTTATAATCTTATTCTACTAATTATTCAATCTTACTATTGGCTGAATATCTATTATATTTTATTTCCTCAGCTTGACCTTATGAAGATGGTAAGATATGAAATCTTCTCAAAAGTCCTATCTATTGGTTTGATAGACATATAAACAAACATATGTAATGTGCTAAATACCAGAGTTGAAAGATGTTCTGAGTACTATATGAACATGAAAGACAGCAGTAAGTTCTTCCTGGAGAGAGACAAACGGACAGCATCAAAGACATAAACATGCGCGTGCACACATGCGCGCACACACACACACATTGAATGGCTGATAAGAGTTTGTGAAGTAGAAATATTGAGAAGAGGGCATTCTAGGTAAGGAGAACAGCATAAAAATCATGAACTTTATGTTCCATACTCGATTACAGGTCTCTGTCTACAAGCCATGACTACATGCACATGTTTAAGCTGCTGTGTAAACTTGTGAAACTTGTGGAAGAAATCAACTTAATACTCCTAGGTAAGATCTGTCAGAGGCTAGTCAAGATCTTTTGTGGTTCCAAATTTAAAGCAATTCGGAACAGAAAGCTGGAGATGTTGTACTACCAGACTTCAAAATATACTACAAAGCAACAGTAATCAGAACAATATGATACTGTCATTAAAAACAGACACATAGACCAATGAGACAGAGCAGGGAAGCCGTAAGTTTATCCACATATCTACAGCCAGCTAATTTTTGATGAAGCTACCAAGAACACTCACTGGGGAGAGGATAGTTTCTTCAATAAATGGGAAACCTGGATATCCATATGCAGAGAATAAAACTAAACCCCAACCTCTTACCTTATATAAAAATCAACTCAAAATGGTTCAGAAACCTAAATGTAAGACTAAAAATAACATTAGCAAGAGAAAACATAGGGGAAATGCTTCAGAACATTTGGGAAAAGATTTTATAAGATCTCAAAAGCATTAACAAAAGCACAAATAAACAAATGGGATTATATCAAACTAAAATAACTTACTACAGCAAAGGAAATAATCCTTAGTGTGAGAAGACAACTTACAGAATGGAAGAAAATATTTGCAAACTACTTATTCAACAGGGGACTAATACCAAAAATTGACAAGGAACTCAACAGCAAAAAAAAAAAAAAACTGATTAAAAATGGGCAAATGATCTGAATAGACATTTCTCAAAAGACAATTGATAAACAAATGTATGAAAAAATGCTTAACATCATTAACCGTTAGAAAAATGCCAGTCAAAACCACAAGGTGGAAGTATCCCCTCACCCCAGTTAGGATGGTTATTATAAAAAAGACAAAAAAAATACATATTTGTGAAAATGTGAAGAACCCATATGCTGTTGGTGAGAATGTGAACTAGTACAGCCACTGTGGAGAACAGTATAAAGATTTCTTAAACTACAAAAAGAACCATCATATGATCCAAAAATCCCACTACTGGGCATTTATCCAAAGGAAAATAAGTCAGTAGACATCTACATTCCTATGTTTGTTGCAGCATTATTCACAATAGCCAAGGTATTTACTCAACCTAGGTGTATACACACGCGTGTGCGCGTGCACGTGCACATACACACCCCCCCCACCCCATGGAATACTATTGAGCCATAAAAAAAGAATGAAATTCTGTCATTTGTGGCAACATGGATGAAATAGGACATTATATTAAAATATGTCAGGAACAGAAAGTTAAACACCATCACGTGGAAGCTAAAAAAAAAAAAAGTTGATCTTGTAGAAGTAAGAAATAGAGCAGAGGATAGCAGAGGCTGGGAAGGGTAGGCAGAAGAGTGAAGTAGAGAGATTTGTTAAAGGATACAAAGCAACAGCTAAATAAGAGGAGTTAAATTCTAATGTTCTTTACCACTCTAGGATGACTATAGTTAACTATATGTTATATAGTTTCAAATAGCTAGAAGGATATTGACTATTTCTAATGCAAAGAAATGATAAATATTTGAGATGATGGCTATGCTAATTACCCAGAAGATCTGAGCACAATGCATTATATTTATAAAATTATCACTATGTATTCCATGAATATGTACAATTTGTCAATTAAAAACAATAAAATTTAAAACCTGAAGGTTATTTTTTTTGCAGCTATAAGAGAGCCAGGAAAAATGCTTTCTCTTTAATAAGAACATACACAACATGTGCAATAGAGGATTGATTACCACAAGGCTCTTAAATTCATTTGCAGAGGGATGGTTTAATTACGACGATAGTTGGCGAATTCATTTGCAGTAAAAAAAAAAAAAAAAAATTGTTTCCTCTAACAAACATATACAGTTTCTTATAACAAATTCTTTTATAGATTATGCAAACAAGTAAATTTTCCCATATCTAAGTTCTGTATAATTAATAAAAGCAATTTTCCATACAAAGAAGCTTTGTAGTCATCATAGACTTCAAGTTTAAAAATGATATTCCGTGGAAAGGAAATCAAAAATAAATGAACAGAGAAAAACATTTATGGTTAACAGTTGAATATCTTGGAGTACTTTGATATACATTAAAAAGGAATCATAATTCATCATATCAAGAATTAGAGTACATAGAGACATAGATCATCCTGGTTTTCTACAAGTACTTTTTTTTTGTATTTGTGATCAGAATATAAACTTATAATCCTTTTTTTTATCTTATTATAAAGAGCAATAGCCAGCTCAGTAATGAATTACTAGTCTCTTTTCAAGGATTTTCATCAAATATAATTGTAACTTCTATTTTTATAGCTTTGGTCAGTAAAAAAAGAACAAAGTCTTAAGTTCCTGTTTTCAACAATCTATATTCTCAAATCCTTCTAGATAAAACTTTGTGATTGATTGGATATGCGGGTGGTAGGATCTGGTGAGGAAAATGGCAGAGTTAAGATGATATTTAGTCTTCTCACCTGAGATGATCCATGGATGGGGCTTGGGATAGGGATATATAATATTGATTGATGGAGAAGAAAAGAAAACATTGAATTCAGCTTTGGATATGTCAAATTGGAGGTACTTGTGGCATAAACAACAACAAAATAAGGTTTTTTTTTTTTTTTTAACAAATAAAATTTTGTGGGATATCTCAAAATAGAAATAAGAATGAAACAAGTATTGGAGTTCCTGATTGCTACCTATTTCAACATAACCTAATCATGTTCTGACTTTTTGGAGTGGTCTTTGAGTTCTTATAGTTCTATATAACATACTCCAGAAACCCGGATTTAGTCTACTACTCACCTTTCATAAGTGAGGAAATTAAGATGAAAAGTAGCTTGTGAAAGGAGACATCTCAAATAATTAATGACTGGGTCATGAGCAGAACTCAGGTCTCCTGGCTCACCTGTCCATTACTCTGTTTAGAGTATCTTGTCTACAGTTGGACACATAGTAGGTTGAAGGATGTAATACTTCCAAGTACTTATGTGCTGATTGAATATCATGCCTGATGCCTACCACTTTTCTTTTTTAGCTTGATATTTTAAACCTGGAATATTAAAAGTTTTGGAGATTTAATTCTGGTTACTTTACAAGTCAAGTCGTTTTATAAATATATTACAGTAAAAGCATTCTATATGTACTTTGAACTAGCAATAATATTTCCAAGCCTCAGGACACTATGTATTTACTATAGAGAGATTTGTTGCATTGAGCTGCCATTATGACAAAAAATCCTTAGGGTTCATTATAATGGGATATAAATTATGTCTGGTATGATTGATGACAATAATAAAGTTATAACACTAATAAATACTGTTTATAAACATTTTCCACATACATTATCATATTTTTATTCCTTAACAATCCTCGGGGAAAAGTTGTATTTCTCAATTTTACAAACATGTAAACTAAGGCTTAGATGACTTTATTTCAAAGATTAGGATTCTAGTAGAATTCATTAGGTCTGCCAAGCAATAAGATTATGTAGATTCAAAGCACCATATTCTAGAGATCAGCACCTGAATAGAAGGGTGTATAGGTGTTATAAATCTAAAAGTAGACATTTATTCATTTGTTAATTCATTAAATAAGCATTTATTGAGCACCTTCTGGATACCAGGTCAAAAATCTGAGAGAAAAAAACCATTGCCATTTTCAAGAATTTGACAGCGCTAATACAGCTAGATTTAACCAGCAGGAATGATTCAGCTGGAGACTAGCCATACTGTTTGTAATCAGACAAGAGCAGACAAAATAAACAGATAAAAACAAGAATTTATACAGCCCTTGATATAATGTTGGCCACAAGGACAGAAGACTGGTTCCTCTGGAAAGTTCTCACGATTATAATGTATGAGTTCCTAGCATATGCCGGTATATGATAATATTATGCAATGTTGAGAATAAGCTATGTTAACAAACTAGACACATTTAGAGTCTCACTATTTAAAAAAGATGAAAGACCTGATTTTTCCCGTTGGTGCCATATTACATGTTGCTTTACCAAGAAGTAGGAACTTTGTAGAGGATACTTGGTAACAACTTTCCCTTTTACATACAAGCAGGAAATTTCCTGTCCCTGTTGTCTGTCCCCAGCCCAGTCATTGAATAAAGTCTTATATTTTGGGAAGAAAGTAGTAGAGGTGTAGAATTACATGTATGGTCTATTTTTATGTTTCAAATGATGTAAAATATTTAACTTTTTTATACTAGGTGCTAAATGTACATAAGATTAAAATGTTAATGAAGAGAAGTACAATGATTATGTATAAACCAATACATTGTAAAATTGAAACTAGCATTCTTTTTTTAAAAAAAATTTCCATAAGTTCTTGGGGTACAAGTGGTATTTGGTTACATGAGTAAGTTCTTCAGTGGTGATTTGTGAGATTTTGGTGCACCCATCACCCAAGCAGTATATGCTGCACCATATTCGTAGTCTTTTATCCCTCACTCCCCTCCCACGGTTCCTCCCCAAGTCCCAAAACCATTGTATTCTTATGCCTTTGTGTCCTCATAGCTTAGCTCCCACATCAATGAGAACATGTGATGTTTGGTTTTCCATTCCTGAGTTACTTCACTTAGAATAATAGCCTCCTATCTCATCCAGGTCCTTGCAAATGCTGTTAATTCATTCCTTTTTATGGCTGAGTAGTATTCCATCATATATTTATATATCATCAATTTATATATCATATGTATCATATATCATATATACACACACACATATATATGCACATACCAGTTTCTTTATCTACTCATTGATTGATGGGCATTTGGGTTGGTTCCATGATTTGGCAATTGTGAATTGTGCTGCTATAAACATGGAGGTGCAAATATCTTTTGGAATAATGACTTCTTTTCCTCTGGGTAGATACCAGTAGTGGGATTGCTGGATCAAACGGTAGTTATACTTTTACTACTTTTAGGAATCTCTACACTGTTTTCCACAGTGGCTGTACTAGTTTACATTCCCGCCAGCAGTGTAGGAGTGTTCAGTGATCACCACATCAATGCCAACATCTACTGTTTTTTGATTTTTTTTTTATTATGGTCATTCTTCCAGGAGTAAGTTGGTATCACATTGTGGTTTTGATTTGCATTTCCCTGATCATTAGTGATGCTGACTATTTTTTCATGTTTGTTGGCCATTTGTATAACTTCTTTTGGGAATTTTGTATTCATGTCCTTAGCCCACTGTTTGATGGGATTGTTTTCTAACTGATTCGTTTGAGTTCATTGTAGATTCTGGATATTAGTCCTTTGTCGGGTGTATAGATTGTGAAGACTTTCTTCCACTCTGTGGGTTGCCCCTTTACTCTGCTGACTGTTCTTTTGCTGTGAAAAGGCTCTGCAGTTTCATTAGGTTCCAGCTATTTATCTTTGTTTTTATTGCGTTTGCTTTTGGGTTATTCATGAAATGCTTGCCTAAGCCAATGTTTAAAAGGTTTTTCCAGTGTTATCTTCTAGAATTTTTATATTTTCAGGTCTTAGGTTTAAGTCCTTAATCCATCTTGAGTTGATTTTTGTATGAGGTGAGAGACAAGGATCCAGTTTCCTTCTCCTACATGTGGCTAGTCAATTATCCCAGCACCATTTGTCGTTGAGAACGGTGTCCTTTCCCCACTTTTGTTTTTGTTTGCTTTGTTGAAGATCAGTGGGCTGTAAGTATTTAGGTTCGTTTTTGGGTTCTCTATTCTGTTCCATTGGTCTATGTGCCTATTTTTATACCAGTACCACACTGTTTTGGTGACTATGGCCTTATAGTATAGTTTGTAATCAGGAAGTGTGATGCCTCCAGATTTGTTCTTTTTGCCTAGTCTTGCTTTTGCTATGTGGGCTCTTTTTTGGTTCCATGTGAATTTTAGAATTGTTTTTTCTAATTCTGTGAAGAATTATGTGGTATTTTGATAAGGATTGCATTGAATTTGTAGATTGCTTTTGGCAGTATGGTCATTTTCACATTATTGATTCTACCCATCCATGAGCATGGGATGTTTCCATTTGTTTGTGTTATCTATGATTTCTTTCAGTAGTGTTTTATAATTTTCCTTGTAGATGTCTTTTTACTCCTTGGTTAGGTATGTTCCTAAGTATTTTATTTTCTTTGCAGCTATTGTAAAAGAAGTTGAGTTCTTGATTTGATTCTCTGCTAGGTTGCTGTTGGTGTATGCAAGAGCTACTGATTCGTGTACATTAATCATGCATCTGGAAAACGTTGCTGAATTCTTCTATCAGCTCTAGAAGCTTTCTGGAGGAATCTTTAGGGTTTTCAAGGTAAACAATCATATTGTCAGCAGTTACAGCTTGACTTTCTCTTTACTGATTTGGATGCCCTTTTTCTTTCTCTTGTCTGATTGCTCTCAATAGGACTTCCAGTACTATGATGAAGAGGAGTAGTGAGAGTGGGCATCCTTGTCTTGTTCCAGTTCTCAGAGGGAATGTTTTCAACTTTTCCCCATTCAGTATTATGTTGGCTGTGGGTTTGTCATAGATGGCTTTTGTTACATTAAGGAATGTCCCTTATATGCTGATTTTGCTGAGAGTTTTAATCATAAAGGGATGCTGGATTTTGTCGAATGCTTTTTCTGCATCTTTTGAGATGATCATGTGATTTTCGTTTTTAATTCTGTTTATGTGGTGTATCACATTTATTGACTTGCATATGTTAAACCATACCTATATCCCTGGTATGAAACCCACTCGATCATGGTGAATTATCTTTTTGATATGTTGTTGGATTTGGTTAGCTAGTATTTTGTTAAGGATTTTAGCATTAATATTCATCAAGGATATTGGTCTGTTTTCTTTCCTGGTTTTGGTATTTGGGTGATGCTGGGTTCATAAAATGAATTAGGGAGGGTTCCTTCTTTATCTTGTGCAATAGTGTCAAAAGTATTGGTACCAATTCTTCTTTGCATGTCTGGTAGAATTCTGGTGTTAATCTCTCTGATCCCCGACTTTTTTTGTTGGTAATTTTTAAATTACCATTTCAATCTTGCTGCTGGTTATTGGCCTGTTCAGGGTATCTAATTCTTCCTAATTTAAGCTAGGAGGGTTGTATTTTTCCAGGAATTTATCCTTCTCTTCTAGGTTTTCTGGTTTATGTGTGTAAAGGTGTTCATAGTAGTCTTGAATGATCTTTTGTATTTCAGTGGTGTCAGTTGTAGTATGTCCTGTTTCATTTCTTAATGAGGTTATTTGGCTTTTCTCTCTTTTCTTAATCTTGCTAATGGTTTATGAATTTTATTTATCTTTTCAAAGAACCAGCTTTCTGTGTTTCATTTATCTTTTGTATTTGTTTCAATTTTATTTAGTTCTGCTCTGATTTTGGCTAATTTCTTTCTTCTGCTGGGTTTGGGTTTGGTTTCTTATTTCTCTAGTTCTGTGAGGTGTGACCTTAAAATATCAGTTTGTACACTTTGTCTTTTTGATGTAGGCATTTAAGGCTATGAACTTTCCTCTTAGTACTGCCTTTGCTGTATCCCAGAGGTTTTGGTAGGTTGTGTCATTATTTTTGTTCAGTTTGAAGAGTTTTTATTTCCATCTTGATTTCGTTTTTGACCCAATGCTCATTCAGGAGCAGGTTATTTAATTTCCATGTATTTACATGGTTTTGAAGTTTCCTTTTGGAGGTGATTTCCAGTTTTATTTCACTGTGATCTGAGAGAGTGCTTGATATACTTTCAATTTTCTTAAATTTATTGAGGCTCATTTGATAACCCCCATAGTATGGTCTATCTTGGAGAATATTCCACATGCTGTTGAATAGAATGCGTTTTCTGCAGTTGTTGGATGAAATGTTCTGTATATATCTGTCAAGTCCATTGTTTCAGGATATAGTTTAAATTCATTGTTTCTTTGTTCACTTTCTGTCTTGACCTTTCTAGCGCTGTCAATGGAGTATTGAAGTCCCCCACTATTATTGCATTGCTGTCTGTCTCATTTCTTAGGTCTATTAATTGTTTTATAAATTTGGGAGCTCCAGTGTTAAGTGCATATATGTTTAGGAATGTGATATTTTCCTGTTGGACAAGGCCTTTTACCATTATATACTGTCCCCTTTGTCTCTTTTAACTGCTGTGGCTTTAAAGTTTTGTCTGATATAAGAATAGCTACCCCTACTTCATTTGGTGTCCATTTGTATGAAATTTCTTTTTCTACCCCCTTTACTTTATGTGGGTCCTTATGTGTTAGGTGAGTCTCCTGAAGGCAGCAGATAGTTGGTTGTTGAGTTCTTATCCATTATGGAGTTCTGTGTCTTTTAAGTGGATCTTTTAGGCCATTTACATTCAATGTTAGCATTGAAATGTGGGGTACCATTGCTTTCATCATGCTCTTTGTTGTCTGTGTACTTTGGGTTTTTTTTTGTTTGTTTGCTTTTTAACTTGTATTTTTGTTTTATAGGTCCTGTGTGAATTTTGCTTTAAGGAGATTCTGCTTTGATGTGTTTCCAGAACTTATTTCAAGATTTAGAGCTTCTTTTAGTGATTCTTGTAGTGATATTTTGGTAATGATGAATTCTCTCAGCATTTGTTTGTCTGAAAAAGACTCTGTCTTTCTTTCAAATATGATGCTTGGTTTCACTGATTACAAAATTCTTGGCTGGATAATAGTTTTGTTTGAGGAGGCTGAAGATAGGGGTCCAATCCTTTCTGGCTTGTAGGGTTTCTGCTGAGAAATCTCTTAATCTGATAGGCTTTCTTTACAGGTTACCTGGTGTTTCTATCTCACAGCTCTTAAGATTTTTTTTTTTTCTTTGTCTTAACTTTGGATAACATGACGACAATGTGCCTAGGCAATGATCTTTTTGCAGTGAATTTCCCAGGTGTTCTTTGTGCTGCTTGTATTTGGCTGCCTAGGTCTCTAGCAAGACTGGGGAAGTTTTCCTTGATTATTCCCCCAAATATGTTTTCCAAGTCTTTAGAATTCTCTTCTTCGGGAACACCAATTATTCTTAGGTTTGGTCATTTAACATAATCCCAGTCTTCTTGGAGGTTTTGTTCATGTTTTCTTATTTTTTTTTCTCCGTCTTTGTTGGATTGGGTTAATTTGAAGACCTTATCTTCAAGCTCTGAATTTCTTTCTTCTACTTATTCCATTCTATTGCTGAGACTTTCCAGAGTGTTTTGCATTTCTAAAAGTGTGTCCAAGGTTTCCTGAATTTTTGATTGTATTTTCTTTAAGCTATGTATTTTCTTGACTATTTCTCCCTTTATGTCTTGTATCATGTTTTGGATTTCCTTGCATTGGGCTTCACCTTTCTCTGGTGCCTCTTTGATTAGCTTAATAACTAACCTCCTGAATAATTTTTCAGGTAAATCAGGGATTTCTTCTTGGTTTAGATCCATGGCTGGTGAACTAGTGTTATTTGTTGCAGGGGTGTTAAAGAGCCTTGTCATATTACCAGAGTTGGTTTTCTGGTCCTTATTTGGGTAGGCTCTGTCAAAGGGAAGGTCTGGGGCTGAAGGCTGTTGTTCAGATTCTTTTATCTCATGGGGTGTTCCCTTGATGTAGTAGTCTCCCCCTTTTCCTATGGATGTGGCTTCCTGTGAGCTGAACTGCAGTGATTGCTGTCTCTCTTCTGGGCCTAGCCACCCAGCAAGTCTACCCAGCTCCAGGCTGGTACTGGGGATTGTCTGCACAGAGTCCTGTGATGTGAACTGTCTATGGGACTCTCAGCCATGGATACCAGCACCTGTTTCAGTGGAGGTGGTGGGGGGTTGGGGGGCAATGAACTCCATGAGGGTCCTTAGCTTTGGTGGTTTAATGCTGTATTTTTGTGTTGGTTGGCCTCCTGCTTGGAGGTGGCACTTTCCAGAGAGCGTCAACTGTGGTAGTATGGAGAGGGACCTGCGGTGGGCAGGGCCCAGGAACTCCCAAGATTATATGCCCTTTGTCTTTGCTACCAGGGTGGGTAGGGAAGGACTATCAGGTGGGGGCAGGACTAAGTGTGTCTGAGCTCAGACTCTCCTTGGGTGGATCTTGCTGCAGCTGCTGTGGGGGTTGGGGATGAGATTTCCAGGTCACTAGAGTTGTGTACCTAGGAGGATTATGGTTGTCTCTGCTGAGCCATGAAGGTTGTCAGGGAAGTGAGGAAAAGCCGGCAGTCACTGGCCTTACCCAGCTCCCATGCAAACCGAAGGGCCTGTCTCACTCCCTCCATGCCCCCAGGTGGAGGGCAAGACAGGCTCCAAAACTTGTTCCAGGCTACCTGCCTCCCAGCTGCAAAAGAAAAGGACTTGGTTCTCCTGAGCCTGTGGAGTCGGCACACCAGATTTGCACCCTCCACCAAGTTCTGGCCAGGAGGGTTCTCACCCTGTTCAAATTGTTACAAAGTTCAGCTAGAGATTTCATTCTCCCTGTGGAGTTTTACCGCCTGTTCCTCTGGCCACCCTCCTGATGGATACCTGTGGTGCCAGGCAGGAATGGGCTGCTCGGGGACCCAGCGAGCTCCCAGGGCCTTTCTGCTGCTTCCTGTACCCCTGGATTTAACTCAACTCTGTAAATTAACTCAGCTCCAGGTAAAGTCGGAAACTTCTCCCTCAAACAGGCCTTCAGCTTCTGCAGTGGGGGTGTGTGTTCGGGAGAGGAAAGGCCTCCCTTTCCCGCTTCCTCAGTTGGGACACTCACAGTATTTGGGGTGTCTCCTGGGCCCTGCAGGAGCAGTCTGCTTCCTTCAGAGAGTCCGTGGGTCCTCTCAGCATTGCTGGTTTGTTCTTGCAGTTGATCTGGAGCAAAAATTTACAACGCGAGCCTCTGCATGCTGCTCTGTCTGGAGCTGCAATCTAATCCGGTCTCCCGTCCACCATGATGATCCTGATCCCTCAAAACTAGCATTCTTGATGAACACTCTTCAAAAACCTTGAGCGTTAAAGAAAAATCCTAGATTTGTAAAAAATAGATATATATATATACCATGTATTCTAAAAGCACACACATATTTTATAATTTAAAAGTGCATACTTTTTTCTACAAACAATTTTTTTTTGCTTTTCTAAACTGACACAATTGTACGTATCTATGGAGTACAGTGTGATATTATACATATTTATAATGTCTAATAAATCAGGATATTATACTTATCACTTCAAACATATATTGGGAACATTCAAAATTCACTATAGGGTGACTATAATGAACAACAATATAGTCACCCTATAGTGCTATGGAACATTCAAACTTATTCTCTTTAGCTGTACTTTTGTGTTCATTAACCAATCTTTGGCTATCTCTCCTTCCCCCTACTCTTCCCTCAAGCCCAATCTCTCAGCTGGCTCCATCCCTCTGGGGGACAGGGGACAGGGATAGGAAAAGAGAAAAATGACAGAAAATCCTGACCCTCGACATCACTGTTATTTCTTGGTTACATGTAAAAGGGAAGCTTGTTACTAAGCATCTTCTACTATGTTCCTACTTATTGCTACAGCAACATGTGAAATTGGGACCAAGGGATAGAATTATTACACCATCTTATATCAGACATGAGCATCCATGAATTTTGGTCTCTGTAGGAGGATACCTGGGACCCAGTCCACCAAAATACTGAGGGATACCTGTATACAAATGTTGGTTACATTACTTTCTGGATTTTCCTATACATTTAAAATAACGCATAATAAAAGTATCAATAGTAAAAGAGGTCAGTAGCCCTAAAAAGCAGATTCTTTCATATAATGTTTATAATATTTTCCAGTGGTTAAGATAATATTTGAATATATTTTTAATGATGAAAAGGTAAAAGTTTGTTTAAAAAAAAATTTCCAGCTTTTCCCTCCATATCCTCTAGCATGAAATGATGAACTTAGTTAATAGTCTAAAGTCATAATTTCTTCCAACAGAAACATTTGATTGTAGTGTGCCTATTTTTTTTTTTTTTTTTTTCCTTGCTTAGTTAGGAGAATTAGATACTGGAGCAAAATGACTGCAAAATGTCAACTTAATATTCACAGGTTTTAGTCCAGAAAGGAGAAGGCTATAAGGCAACACATCTTTATTGTGCTATAAACTCCTCCTTTGGGGGCAGGGGAGAGCTTGATGACCCTGTGAATGTGTAAGACTAATTAAGCCTTCCTAAAAAGACTCCAGGGAAGAGTTTGCTCAGAGCCCTCAAGTCATGGAAAGAGTCCCGAAAGTGAGGGGGAAAGCAGAGAAAATAACTAAAGGTGGAAACGTGTGGCTAATTGAAACTAGACATCTGTTTGTGGAAGTGCCTTTTGTAGATAATCTGAACCAAAATATTTTTCAGGGGGTTCCTAGTGTCAACACAACTTGCACTAACCA
Source organism: Papio anubis (assembly GCF_008728515.1). NCBI lineage: Eukaryota > Metazoa > Chordata > Mammalia > Primates > Cercopithecidae > Papio > Papio anubis. The sequence goes on along the minus strand of NC_044988.1, from coordinate 22,041,518 downwards.
TAAGCCTATCAGCTAACAGTATGATAGGTGATATTTGGTGGGAAGATGGTTGCCATCCTGCGCTTCTCAAACTTTAGAGTGCATCAGAATCACCTAGAGGGGAGGGGTGTTACATAGTAGATTCCACTGCCAGTGTTCCCGATGCAGTAGATGTGGGGTGGGGACCAGGAATTTGCGTTTCTAATAAGTTCCCAAGAAACCACTCATGGGGATGCTGTAGCAGATATGCATTCCTCCTCTTGCTGATTCAGGTGCTGCAGTTAACAAGCACATTCCTTGTAAGCTCTCCAGAAAATTGCCCTTGGCTGACAAGATTGCCTTGGAAGAAATGCCTGGGAGGTTACCAACCTCTCCAGTACCTCTTGCTGTCAGAGATTGGCTGAAAGTGTTACTGGAAAGTGATCCTGATCCAGATCCCAAGAGAACGTTCTTGGACCTCAGGCAAGAAAGAATTTGGAGCAAGTCCATAAAGTGAAGAAGGTTTATTAGAGAGGTAAAGAAACAAAAGCATGGCTACTCCGTAGGCAGGGCAGAGCAGCACAGAGGGCTGATGGTTGGCTATTTTTATGGTTATTTCCCGATTATATGCTAAACAAGGAGTGGATTGTTCATGAGAAATAGGGTGATTATTCATGAGAGAAGAGTGGCGATTTTCTGGAACTGAGGGTTCCTTCTCCTTTTTAGCCCACATAGAGAAACTTCCTGATATTGCCATGGCATTTGTAAACTCATGGCGCTGATGGGAGTGTCTTTTAGCATGCTAATGCATTATAATTAACTTGTAATGAGCAGTGAGAAGCACCAGAGGTCACTTTCATTGCCATCTTGGTTTTGACTGGCTTCTTCCCCGCATCCTTTTTTATCAGCAGCATCTTTGTTACCTGTATCTTGTGCTGACCTCCTATCTCATCCCTTGACTAAGAGTTCCTAACCTCCTGGGAATGCAGCCCAGTAGGTCTCAGCCTTATCTTACCCAGCCCCTATTCAAGGTAGAGTCGCTCTGGTTTGAATGCCTATGGCAATAAGAGCATACCAAAGCCTGGCCCAGGACCTACAGAAAGGATGGCTCAGTGGTATTACAGACCAGAGGAGTCCCCACTCCCTGACTCTAGCCCCTTTCCTCCCACCTCTGAGTGAGGTCAAGCCTGTTTTTTCCTCTCTATTCTGTTTTCCTCACTCTTCTGTGAGTATTTAGTGAAGAATATATCAATAAACCTCTGGTGCCTAATCTGTGTCTGGTTTTGCTTCTAGGGAACCTTGACTTAAGACAATAGTTCAATGCAAATTTTGATTTTTAGGGATTGTGTTAAAATTGGCAAACATCTGCTTTGGAGACTTGAAGGTTCATATAAAAGCTGTCCCCTAAGAACTGGACTCCGGTTCATTGTCGCTCTCTTAAGGAAATTAAAATATACCCCAAAATATATTTATTTGATATATATTTTAAAATGGCTGCCACTTGGCCAGCAGGCAGAAGTGACCTTGCAAAGCTGTCTTAAGTGGGGGAAAATTTGCATCTGTAGAGAATCTGCATTAATGCAGCATGCTCCCTCCTTCTATTCCTTTCCCCAGATCCAAGAGAGGTTGAGAGTCTGACAACTTTAAAAGAAACATTTACCATCTGTTCTCTCTAAGGGAGGCTTTATCTACATAACAAGGCCATCTTTGCTAGCCAAGCCTCTTCTCCCCTCTCCCGTAACCTGCTCTACCAGAATCTTATCCCCTATTCTTTTTGTAATCTCAAGATGGTATATAAGTTTCTGTATCTCACGAGTAAACATTAAATAAATTTGTATGCCTTTTCTATTAATCAATCTGCCTCATGTCAGTCATTTTTAGTGAATCTTTAGGGGACCAAGAGCCTATGGCCCTTACATCTCTGTCATTACACATTTAATACTTGAAGCCCAGGCATGGTGGCTCACAGCTGTAATCCCAGCACTTTGGGAGGCCAAGGCAGGTGGATTATCTGAGGTCAGGAGTTCAAGATCAGCCTGGCCAACATGGTGAAAACCTGTCTCTACTAAAAAATACAAAAATTAGCTGGGCTTGGTGGCATGTACCTGTAGTCCCAGCTACTCAGGAGGTTGAGGCAGGAGAACTGCTTGAACCCAGGAGGCGGAGGTTGCAGTGGGCTGAGATTGCACCACTGTACTCTAGCCTGGGCAACAGAAACTCCCTCTCAGAAAGCAAAACAAAACCAATGAAACAAAAAAACTCAAAAAAAAAAACCCGAAACATTTAATACTTGAAAAAGAAAATCTGTGAATTTGACATGCAGGACTGTTTTGTTTAAAACACATTTTGAGGAACCAAAGCTGCTTTTTCCAACTTCTAACCCTTTTAGTTCTACATGATTGAAAACAGTAATAAAATATGAAGTAGATCAGGCCAAATTTTGGCCATGGAAAAAAGTTAATGAGGTCAACTTTACAAATCTTGAAAGCAGGGAAGAGATGTGTGCTTATAATGGAAATGACAAGGTGGACCGAATTTATGAACAGAGGAAGGGAGGCTCAGTTTGAAATGCATTTCTAGTCAGCTCATATTATGTGAGGAGACCCAAACTCACATTAGCTCTGGGGTGCCATTTTGTTACGGCGTTGATATGCCTTCCCCTAAGGACCACAGGTCTCTAGACATAGGTAGGGTGATGCTAAAAGGACTTTCTTGGTTTCAAGTTGAAAAGGGAATTTAGGGCCTTTGCCTTCCCACTCAAACCTAATACTGTTTCTCCACAGTTTGAAACTGTCAACAGCTCAACTTTGTGTCTGTAAATGGTGTTGTAGAGGACTACGTGCTTGCAAACGAGACGTTCCTGATAAGTCCTGCTCTTGCAAACGAAGCAGGGTGTTGGGGGCTTGTTTATGTGTACACATCTTGAAAATCCAGAAAGGGAAAGGTCAGAAAAACAACAATGTGTCTTGTGACTTGGCAACATTCCACAAAGGACTGTATAAAATAAAGCAGAGCGTGCCATTCGAGGCGGCCACCATGTTTGTCTTGTCTTGTGTTGTCTTGTGTGTTCATTCCTTTGTTTAGGAAACACGTGGACCCCAATAGGTGTGGTGAATGAGTGTTGATGTGATGATTGATCAAAGGTTTCTATTTTGGTTTTGCCCTGTAGCTGATCAAGGGCAAGTTGCATCAACCTTGGCAACGTTAGTTTCTCCTTCTGTTAAATGTGGGTGAGTGAGCTAATGTTTATAAAATCTGAAACACTGTTTCTGGGCACATGTGAAAGGCCCATTTTCCTTGCCATCTGAGATAGTTGATATCCCATTTCCTCCTTGCTTGTAAAGTAAGTGCACTATCAGGGACCCTTCCCCTTAGGATTGTTTTGATTGTGGATTCTAGTGCTCTGTATGAAACCACCTTTGCAAAAATTACAACGGTGAGAAAACTATGAGAGCGAAAGAGGTGTGATCTAGCCAACCTTCCTCCTGCCTTTAACCTCCAAACTGCCTTTGGTCATTCCTGAGGTTGGCCCAAGCTAACTTTGGGAGAAATTTAGTTTACAGTTTAAATGATAAGGTGTAGTTAAATGATTACCAGCCACTATTCGGGAGGTCACAAGATTTTTTTTTTTTTTTTTAATTAAAAACCTTTTTTAATTACACTTTAAGTTCCGGGTTACATGTGCAGAAGGTGCAGTTTTGTTACATAGGTATACATGTGCCATGGTGGTTTGCTGCACCCATCAACCTGTCACCTACATTAGGTATCTCTCCTAATGCTATCACTCCCCTAGTCCACCACCCCCCACAAGCCCCAGTGTATGACGTTCCCCTCCCTGTGCCCCCGTGTTCTTGTTGTTCAGCTCCCACTTATAAGTGAGAACATGCAGTGTTCGGTTTTCTGATCTTGACAGTTTGCTGAGAATGATGGTTTCCAGCTTCATCCATGTCCCCACGAAGGACATGAACTCATCCTTTTTTATGGCTGCATAGTATTCCATGGTGTATATATGCCACATTTTCTTAATCCAGTCTGTTGTTGATGGACATATTTTCAGCTTCCTCAATTCACTATTGTAGAACCCAAGATTGGCCTCTTGAGATGTCATTTTTCAGACTTTTGTATTTCTGACCTACCCAGACCAGTGACTTCTTTGTGGTCCCCACCCAGAAGTGTACTTAGTGCACGAAGACCATTTTCCCCATCCCTATGATTACATCTCCAACCAATCAGCAGCACCCACTTCCTTGCTCTGTGCCCACCAAACTAAAACCCTAGTCTGAATTTTCAGAGATTTGATTTGAGGAATAACTTCATCTCCCACATGGCATGGCCAGCTTCATGTCAATTAAACTTTTTTGTGATACCATGGTCTCAGTGAATTGGTTTTGTCTGTGCAGTGAGCAGGAAGAACCCATCAGGTGATTACATGTATTTCTTTATCTCTTTGATTTTTACCAGGTGGCTTGCACTTTTTGTGCAACACTGAGGAAGAATCTGGTCCCACAGGCTATCAGTGGCTCTGCTATTTTCTGATGAGAGGGGAGAGGGATAAGTGCAAAATATGATAAACTCTGAGTGAACAAAATGATATAGCTGATTTTTTAAAAAAACCAACCAAAGAAAAAACTAACACCCTTTCTCAAGAACTTGTAAATTGAAACAGCAATAGTTTGCATTTGCAGAGGGAATGTAAATCAGTTACTACATTCCACATTCAGCCATTTACTTTCATTCCTAATCTGTACATTTTACCACCAAAATTATTTTAAAGAACTCATATTCTTTTGATCTTCTGGGACAACAATACTTTTGTCATGTTTTCCTGGCAAACGATGATACAGCCATACCCGACACTTTGATTACTTTAGCAAATCAAAGGCTAACAGAAGTTAGGGAGTGGTTCCATCATATACTGTAGCTCACGATAGAAAACCATGGAATCAACTCTCTCAAATACCATTTTTGAGGTAAAATCGGTGGGAATACACTTGTGAACTTCACTCATTGCCAGACACGTGTATCCCTTAGGTACTTAGTCTGAAATACAAAATAAACCAAAAATCCAATCCTCATCTCAGATTTCCAGAAGGAACATGGAGGGATCCCAATAGCAGAACAAGTAGCAAAACCTTCTGAATCTCTATTAATCTGTGTATTCAATTATAAGAAGCTCTAACCTCCAGGGTATAAAATAAATCAGAACAAATTAATTAGCACATTCTACTGCAATTAGATTTAAGTTTAGTGTTCTGGGTAAGGAAATTCAATACAACAGTGTGTGTTCAATTAGGCATGTAGAAGAATACTGAAAGAGTTAGATGATTTGCTTGGTCTTAATTTAGTGAAAGAGATAGATATACTTAATTATATCCATAAGAATGTGGGGAATTTCACTTTACTTTTCCATTGAGTCAACTACCAGTTCATTAGTCCATGACCAGATGGACCACTAAGAGTCCCTCCTCTGTCCCTCTCTTTGCTACCTTTATGGTTCTGTCCATATTTGTACCCATCTTTTCTCCCCTTGGTTTTTTTGGTCCCCGGGGAATCAGAACAAAATTGGTTAAAATTCCAACTATTTTCTTCCCCAGGAACTACAGGTGTAGTTCCTGAGCTCTGTCCCAAGGTGCTCTGGGGCACAGCAGCAAATTCACAGAGGCACCATTTCAATGGAAGTTTTAAATTTTTGAGGAAAGCAGGACAACTTCTGCTGGACATCATGTGAATGACTGTTTTAATATCAGTGCTATGTTGCTTACAGTGAAGTAATATCTTAGCAAAGCTGGGCGTTTGAGAGTTCTATGATAAAAAAAAAAAGTCAGCATCCTCAAAAATCAATGTGCAATAGAAATGAGGGTGGCGATGCCCAATCTAATTCCAAGGGTGAGAACTTGCACAGTACCCGATAGGTAGACATATCCCATTAGCTAAGCAATCATGGTAAGTTCACTCTTAAGAGTAAATGTAGGGCCGGGCGCGGTGGCTCAAGTCTGTAATCCCAGCACTTTGGGAGGCTGAGACAGGCAGATCACAAGATCAGGAGATCGGATCACAAGGTCAGGAGATCGAGACCGTCCTGGCTAACCCGGTGAAACCCCTCTACTAAAAAATACAAAAAAAAAAAAAAGTAAATGTCAACTATTTTTTCTTTCAATTTATGCATAGCAGTTTTCCAAACAATTCTAAGTTCTTAGGCCTAAAGTATTTATTAAGTGTTTGGACTTAAAGAGAATTGCTAGGTGTTTCTTTCGGCCTTGGGTGAAATTAAAGTTTCCTTGAGTTGAGAACTCTGACCTGGAGGGAAGGTAATAATTCCTTAGGCTTCACGTGAAAGATGGAAAAACTTTACATGGTTTCCCATTTATAAGAAAAATGTCTTCTGACTGTAATATCAACCAGTAATTTGGGCATAACTTGTATGTTTTCGTAATCAGATGCTCTTCTGCTTTCCTCAAAGACCCCCTTTGAGGGAAAGAGTACGAATGTCAGGGGGTGGTAGAGGAAGTGGGGAAAGAAAAGGGGGTCAAAGGAGAGGAAAACCCCTATCCTGTCACACATACAGTTGACTCTTATGTGAATGAAGTTCAAAGAAATAGTAAGTCAGGGGAGCAAACGTATGAAAATAAATGGTCAGGCCGGGCGCGGTGGCTCAAGCCTGTAATCCCAGCACTTTGGGAGGCCGAGACGGGCGGATCATGAGGTCAGGAGATCGCGACCATCCTGGCTAACACGGTGAAACCCCGTCTCTACTAAAAAGTACAAAAAAACTAGCCGGGCGAGGTGACGGGCGCCTGTAGTCCCAGCTACTCGGGAGGCTGAGGCAGGAGAATGGCGTGAACCCGGGAGGCGGAGCTTGCAGTGACCTGAGATCCAGCCACTGCACTCCAGCCTGGGCGACACAGCGAGACTCCATCTCGAAAAATAAATAAACAAACAAATGTCAAATCTGTTCTTTCCCCTCTCCCTTTTGTAGGTGAACTGGCTGGAGTTTAGAGCACATGTGGCCAGCTATAGTACTTGGGGGTTGAAAGTGCTCTCAGGAATGTTCTAATATTAATTATTAAAATTGTCTCATTTTAGAGAGGAGGGAGCAGACATACACAAGGAAAGCGATCTGTGGAAGGTCGCAACAACAGGGTTTGGTCTGAGCCTAGAGCCCCCACCTTCCTATCTGCTTCTCAAGCATATTTTTATGTGCCATTGGGGGCGTGGCCGCTGGTGAGGGCAGTAGGCTTTTGCTCTGCCTGCCTGGTATGGCATCATAGGTAGCTGAACTCTCATATCAAACACCCAGGGGAAAAATATCCACAATGCCCAAATCTTACTACCAGATTAGGTGTATATTCATCCCTGAGAAAGGTTTCTCTCCTTGGTTTCCTCCTCTTCTATCCAGTTTGCTGCATCTAGTTCAGTGCTCTCGCTTACCATCCTGCACACCTCTCAAGAGGTACTAATTATTGATATGGCCAGATGTTATTCTAGAAGGTCATAATCTGAGAGTAAGCGCATTGTTACCAACTGCAGGTTATATATTAGCCTCTGTTGTTGTTTTCCAGGGCTTTAAGAGGAAGAAGCCTATCAAAATTTTAGAAAACCAGAAAGTATTCAAAAATCAGAGGTGATGGTTTTTTCCTTGAATTGTATGTGTATATATAAATATTATTTGATTAGTTCACTGTCAATCAGATACTCTGTTACTTGTAGCCAAAATGCTACTCTTTCCATTACATACTTGAAAGTATCTGTTAGAATAACTTGTAGCAGTACGTACCACAATCTCTCTGATCTTGGTTATCTCATCTTTAAAAAGGGAGATGAAAACTCATATATGTATATATATGTTCATGGAGCTTTTTCTCCCATAAAAGGAGACAATGACTATATGAGATTCACTATTTGAAATTGTCCTCTTTGCACACCAAATTCTTCTAATTATATACTATGAGCATTCTGCTTCATCTGCTTCAGCCACATGAAACAGAAAGGCTAGTAGGAATTGTGCCAACATCAGTTCTACAAACCTGCTGGAAATGTGAATTCTCAGGGACATCTGGAAAGTACTTTACTGGAATGTAAAGAAGCGTATCTATTCCAGAGATTTGATACGTCCATAACTTCTAAAATAGATACTACAAGCTGGTGAGAAATTTTTTTAGAATAAAAGAAAGGAGTCACAAAACATAGAAGATAGAGACAATTTTAATAGATGAGGAAGACCAAATGCAGGAGGATCTTGTCGAAAGATGTGCAGTTATTTCATAAAATAAGACATCTTAGAGCTATTGTTTGCTAGCTATGGGAATATACAGCATCTTGTACTGGAAGGACAGGGCGTAGAACTACACAGTTCTGGGTGTTTGTGCCCAGGTTCTACTGGTTCATAAACACACATGCAAGAGGAACCCCAGAGTCTTATAAGGTTAGGGCAAGTCATGGGTGACATGGCGCACTGCTATAAACTTTTGCTATTTTTAACTATGAACACAAATTCATAGAATTAACGTTTATTACTAGTGTGGATGGGTGGCAAATCTCATCTGTGCATCATTGAAGACGGAGCCCATCTATCATGTCAACAGCTTCATTTGTTTCTTTAAAGAGACTTTGAGAAGAAGAGGATCTTGTTTGTTTACCTTAGTTGGTCTTCACTGAGTATATGTAGCTTACTCATGACTCTAATTGGATCACCTCATGGTGGCTATATTTCCAAATGATTCTGTACTCACTTTTGACTTCCATAGTTGCCTTTCTGGATGAAATTAGACTATGGGACAAGTGGTGAATGTTTCTCCAGGAACTTTTAGGTTTTGACAATTTTAGTCCATTTATTCTGTCAACTTCAGTCTAAGTGATCTAGACCTGTAGCCATCCTGTGCCCATGTTAAGAATCGCAGAGAAGTGGACCCAAGCATCCATCTGAACAAATCCTTAAATTACTTAATTCCAGACTTCTTGTTATTTAAAAAATATAAAATATTATTTGATTAGTTCACTGTCAATCAGATATTCTGTTACTTGTAGCCAAAATGCTACTCTTTCAATTCCATACTTGAAAGTATCTGTTAGAATAACTTGTAGCAGTAAGTACCACAGTCTCTCTGATCTTGGTTATCTCATCTTTGAGAAGGGAGAAGAAAACACCTACTCTGGAAAGTTGTTGAGATAATATATGTGAAACAAACCTAATATGCTGCCTACAACATAGTAGATGCTCAATAATAATTCCCTTTTCCTGGCTTGGTTCTGCTAGAGGTAATACTTGTTCAAATTGTTTAACCATCTATGCATCAATTTGTAACTGTCTTGAATGAGGATGACATTAATATCTTCCATCTTTTTAAAAATTTTCCACATAGAATCTGTTATGCTAATTGACTATGTTTTAAAAACGGTTTTGTTACTTTTCCCTAAGCTTGTAGACTTAGGACGTAGATTAGTAACTAAGTGCTCCGTTAATTCTTCCAGGCCCTTAGAACACAATAAAATATTTATTGTAGAGTAATATAGAACTAAATACAAGGGCTGTGAAAACATTTTTATAGAATGATATGGGACCACAGGATCATATTATTCTAGAACATTTAGGGCTAGAAGGGCACTTAGAACCACTTAACCTACCTTTCCGTATATAGATGAGAAAACAAATATGGGGTGGGAGAAAGTAACTTTATACAAAGTCAAATAGTTAATAGGACCAGATTATTCTGCAAAGGAAGATTTTTTTCTGGGTGAAAAACAAGAACATTCAGGCAATAAAATCTTATAAAACTCTAAAAGAGGCTATGGGCTATTTGCTCCCAGAATTTGTATTTTAAAATAATTTATTCTATTTGAATAATGATTAAAGAAAACACAAGATGGTGTTTTGCCATTTTAATTCAATTAATGAATTTAGATACAATTCAATGGGGCAAATACATAAAAAGATCACAGGCATATTTTTGTAAAAAATTTAGCCTTCTGCTTTTCTGTTTAAAAATGTTTTCATTCTGGGAAGATTTTCTTTACAGAAACACAGCAAACTTTGCACCAGGAGCAAAATTTTTAATGCTATGTGATGAAATCGACATTGTTAATAAAACAGAATTGCATAAAACAGGATTTAGTTTAAGGCAAATATTTTCTTGATGGGAAAGCCAAGTCAGAGACTCAGAGTAGATTGGAATGTGGATCTTTCCGCTAACTCTGTGTCTGAACTCTGTAGTGCTACCATACACCATGCCATATTTAGAATATAAACTCTGAAGTTGCTGGTGATGTTCCACATCAGCAACTCTATATGTTGCTTTTACCTTTGCCTGGGATTGTGCAAGTGAATATGAAATAAGGATTTCAAGAAAGTTCAGGTGCACATGTCAAGCATGGGCAGGCACATAACAGCCACATTGTTCTTGGAAAGTCCCTGGATTTGTAGTAAACTATGAGCGTGTGTAACAATGCTCATGCTTTGAATGCGGGTTCTCCAGTCAAGTCAGCCAGTCTAAGCACTTTCACGACCTGCAGTGTGGTCTGGATTACAAGGGCTTTCCCTATATAACATACACACCTCTGTCTCCAAAAATGAAATTTTTTTGTAAATATTGTCCTTTCCAATAAGCTCATCACTATCTCCAGAGGACCATGCAATAGCCGCCAAGCCTCACACGTGGAATGCCCCCAGCAGCTTGTTCAAGTTTCATGAGCTCATCTGTTGTCTTTTGCTGACAACTCCTCACACCTCTTCCCCTGCATCCTCTACATATACACAGGTCTTACAGTATTTAAAGAATTTTTAGAGAAGGGAGGTGACCTCAAGCTGAAGTCAAGCCAAATTCCACAGTTGGCCCACACACGTCACTTCATGTGTCCAGTGATCGGCTCAGGGAGGTCATGGCCATGTGTTTGCAAAGTATAGTTAGACCCCTTATCAAAGAAGTGGACTCTCATCATAGGCCATCAATTCTTCTTCGTGCACATTAAATGCTGTTCGCGGAAAAGTGAAGTCCACGGATTTTCAGACTCAGAGGTTTTATGTTTGTTTTAGAGAGAAAAGCTCAAAATGATCTTCTCTCTCAAGACATCAAAATAATAGAAAATGAAAGAAAACCACTCTGTCACTGCAATGTTTTCTGTTGGTGGGAACTTTTTTGGAATGACTAGTGTATTGAGTAACTTTTGAATGTGGTGCTTTTATTTCTGGGAACAAAGAAGCAAGAATGGTCAATGTCACCATAACCTCTTAAGCTGTTTATCCCGTCTTGCTAGGGATGAACAAAGCAAGATACTTTACCGAATTAAAAGTGGCCAAGATGGACTTTCCGTCTCTGTCTTATCCGAGTGAAGAATATTAGTTTCAGAATCACATTTACACGCATCACCTCATTTTATTCTCACACCTCCAGGTATTACTGTTTTCCCATCATACAGATGGTGAAACCAAGGCTTGGAGAGGAGTGTGCTTTCTTGCTCATGGTTTCATATTAAAGAGCAAAAGCTAGGATTTTGTTTTGGATAAAGAACCAGGTTTTATTCTAGAAAATAATTTACCCCGTAGGGCTGTTTCTCAGAGCAATTTCAAAGGATTTCCAATAATAATTTGAGCAATCATTTAATTTGATAATAATGATGTTCCCTGAGGTGATTCTCCTACAGGAGCCATCATTCACTTCAACACTGAAGTCCAGAATATTTACGGATGAAAGCTCCGTCCCTTTCCTGGGACTAATGTTTAGATTCCCTTGTTCTGTGTCCAATGCTCTTCCCTTCTACCTCAGTGCCTCAGTGATTTCTGTCTTTGTTCTTGTGGAAAGAATGCTGTTAGATGACCCTTTCTGGTAGAAGCATCCTACAATGAGGTGACAAAGAAGCTCCAAACAGGCCGGGCGCGGTGGCTCAAGCCTGTAATCCCAGCACTTTGGGAGGCCAAGACGGGTGGATCACGAGGTCAGGAGATCGAGACCATCCTGGCTAACCCGGTGAAACCCCGTCTCTACTAAAAAATACAAAAAAATAGCCGGGCGAGATGGCGCGCGCCTGTAGTCCCAGCTACTCGGGAGGCTGAGGCAGGAGAATGGCGTGAACCCGGGAGGCGGAGCTTGCAGTGAGCTGAGATCTGGCCACTGCACTCCAGCCTGGGAGACAGCGAGACTCCGTCTCAAAAAAAAAAAAAAAAAAAAAAGAAGCTCCAAACATATCTTCCCAAAAGAAAGGGAAGAAAAAAATTGACCCCAAAGCTGCATGAGCCAAGCAAAATTCCTAAACTTTCTCTGCTTAAGTAAGTGACTCTAGTATGGATTGGACAGATTATCTATCTACTGAAAAGGAAAGGGGATGACAGAAGATTATATGACTATAAAGTTCTATAATTATTACAGGGCACGGTCTAGTAATTATTGGCCAAGTTGGAGGGTAAAGGACTTTCAGCCTGTCAGTCAGTGAATGAGGGCAGGTGGTTTACATGGTGAGAAGAACATGGGCTTTGGATTCAGGTTTTGTCTTTGAAGTTCTAGGCCACAGTAAGCTACAGGATGTCAATTAAGTGGATCTCTTCTAAGTTCACGTCCTCTTCTGTAAAACTGGAAAAAGGGCATCTATCTTACAGATTATTGGGACTATTAAATAAAACTTTGAATGTAAAGAACTTAGCCAAGTACCCAACATATAGCAACAGTAATACTCTTACTAGCAATAATAAGAACTTGAAAGGCTGTGTGGTATACTGGAAAGATAGGGGAAGTCAAAGACTTGAACTTGTGTGATAATTCAGCTGTTAGCCAAGGGATTTATTGTCATGGACTCTTGTAATAAACTATGGGAATAGAATGGGACTTCTCTGAGATTCCTTTCAGTTCAAAGCCTTCAATTATTTTACCGCTTGAGTTTGCTTGTGATACTGTGCATCGGATAAATGGAAATCCCAGGTACCCACCTTCTCACCAAGTCAGTTCTGGTGCCATCTAATGTGTCTTATTTAGACTCCCTAAAGTCTAATGTGCATTTGATTTAGACTCCATGAAGCCACTGAATTTACCCTGTGTCTTCTTACAAGAATTTAAAAATTCCTTCTACCTCTATTTTGTTTATGGATTTAGCAGCAATGTGGGGGACATGTGGTTTTCAGGGAAGGAGGATTGACAGTTGATCACAGTGACAGTGCCCAGGACACAGGCATTTACATAGGTTACTCCTTGTTCCCTTGTCAATTTGTATGACTAGTGGGGAAATTAGAAGCAATAGTAATCTCTCAGTGCTAAATCTAGCAATCCTTATACGGTGCTTATCTTTCTTAGTAAATTAAAAACATTAAATCCTACCACAACCACAGTGGTGGCATCCCCATTATGTGTGTCTTAGTTGGAGTTCACCAGAAACAAAACTGGAGATGAGAGTTCGGATGCCTATAATTTGATGAAGTACATTTAAGAAAAATCAACCAGTGAATGGGGAGACAGGAACAAGCCAAGCAGCGGTGCCATCTCAGGTGAGGTCTCAGCTTCAGTGCGATTCCTGAGGGGATCTCTGCCAGAGTCTGTCCCCACGCAGAACAAGGGATTGAGCTTTCACAAGTCCACACCAGACAGTCAGTCATTGGCTACGTGTCACTCTGGGGAGGTGAGGGTCATAAACCTCCTAGGCCCTTCCAGCTCTTTGAACATGGGAAAAGCAGCTCCAATAATACTGGGTCAGTCCTCTGAAGAGAGTCAAAGGTGCAGGCTGTTTGTAATTAAGAACTGAGGACATCTGGGAAGGGCACCAACAGTGTCCAGTGATCTTTTATATCTCCTTCAAACACATTCCTTTGTCCATTTTCTACATTCCCCTGATTATAACATAATAAAGTTGGAGATTTCAGAATCTTGATCTGTAAATTTGAGCTCTTACTAAAACTTGTAACTCCCTTTATATCAAAATTGGACCCAATATCAACATTTTTCCCCTGGCTAAGGATCGCCTTAGTAAAGGGCAGTGGGGAACTTGCCCTGTGGCTGACTGAATCATCTGCTTGACCACTGCTGCTGCAATGGCCAGCACCCCCTGCTCTCCACTGGGCTATGAGCCATTCCTCACTGTGGGGAAGGCTGTGGTAGCAGCCCAGTCTATGGATGCAGACTGGGCCATGCTGTGGGCAGACCTGTTGTCTTGTTATGACATCTCCAATTTGCCTCTATATACCACACAAAGTTTGAAGAGTTTATAGAAGGGTTGTGAAAAATAATAGGGTTTTGTAAGACATGACTTTAAAATTGCATATTTAATAGTTTTTTTCTATAGTTAAGAAGTTAACCCTTCATAAGAGCTGTCTTCACAAAACCAGTTCCTTAACTTGCTCTTTGGTGCCCAGGTTCTTGTCTGTCTTCAGGGAAATTCGGTAAACTTCGAAGGTACAAATCTCCAGTATCTTTGGAAAACCCTACCTTCTATCCACTGGGGCTTTGTCTCATCTTCACCAGGTTCCATTCGCTTATGTCACTGGACTCTTTGTGGGATGCAGTGCTTCCCAGTGGCACATTTCCCAAGTCTGCGTTTTCATGTCTGGAATAACATTCACCATAACAGTGAAAATCAATATTGTGGAAAAAGGCATGAGCAGGGTGGTCTACCACTGACACACATGCACACACACACATGCGCGTACACACAGACTTTCCCAACCCAAGTTCTAAGAAAAACTTAGATACTATATGGTCTATATAAAGAAGAGGAAATTCATTTTGTCAAATGCTCCATACTCTTGTTAGGCCACTTCTTTCCACAGTGGCAATAGTAATTTGTGTTTCCATAGAGAGAGCTGTGATTCTTTTTGTTTATCCTTAACCCCTACACCCTACCTTTGAAATTGCAGCCTAGTGGTAGAGGCCAACTATCTGTTTCACAAAGTTATTTCCTCTTGGCCTCATAGTTATGTCCATATTTCTAAGCCTCTCTTACAGTTAAGTTATAGCAATGTGGCTGAATTCTGGCCAAAGAAATGTGGGCAAAAGTGATCTCTATACCATTTTTAGGCTTGGTCCCTAGAACTCTGATAAAATTTTTCATTCTCTCCTTTGTTCCCTGCCAATTGGGCAATAATATTAGGATGGCCTTGGAAGCCAAGATGAAAGAATTTTCATAATCCTGGGTCCCTGAATGACTACATGGAGTGCCCCCTTCTCCTGCCAGTGGCAACTAAACTCAAATAAGTGAAAAAGTAAATTCTATAATGCTAGGCCACTGAAATTTGTTAGGCTTTCTATTTGTAGCAGCTAGTATTGCCCTAACACATGCCTTTCTTTGAAATAAGTAATGGCCCCATTTTTGGCCATATCCTTCTTAATGGTTTGTTTTATGCATCACAGAAACACCTGGCTACTTATAAAGCCTAAGTAAGTTCTTAGTCAAATCACTATGGCTTCTGGATGTGCGTATAGGGGTGAGGATGCAGCAAGGAGGATAGGCCATACAGCTACATGTTTTCATGACAAATATCTCTGAACACTGGACACAGTGAAATCTGAACTCATTATCTACAAACATGCTTTTCTGGTTTATTTTTAATTTCAATAATTAGCATTACCCTTACAGTTACTCAGACCAGTTTCCTTCTTTCCCTGCATTTTCTAATATAATTAGCCAAAGAGTCCTTTTGATTCTATATGTTCAACATTCCTCACATCTATCTCTCACTTTCTTCCCATTTTTACTCTCACTATTGTATCTCATTATATCTTATCTGTATTATTACCCTGGCCTCATAACTCCTCAGTTTCTTCCAAAGTATTCTACATCTTACTGCCAGATTAATCTTTTCAAAGCTTTATTCTGATTATATCATTCCTCTATTAAAAACCCTTCAACAATTCTCCATTAGCAGACAGAGGTGTTCATATTATTTTGTGAGAAATTCAGGGTATTCAATGACCTGACTCCAAGACAAATTTCCAGCCTTATCACCCCCTACTCTTCTTTATATAACTTGTATTCCATCCAGCCACACTGGGTTGGTCACTGTTCCTTAAGTATGCATTAGTTCCTAACTGTTTACCTTTTGCTCTCTTTAAATGATTTTCCTCACTATGCAATTTCCTCTATGCCCATTGCTGCCTGTCAAAATGCTGCCTGCCTTCAAGGCTCAGATTAAATACTCCATGAAATCTTTTCTGATCTCCTCAGCAAGAAGGAATGCCAATAACACTCTGCATATCCCTTCCTTTTGGCACTTGTGACATATTACTTTGACGTGTAGAGGCAACAAATTCTAGTGTATTTGGTGTCAGCTAACTTAGGATTGAGTCTGGGCTGAGCCTTTTATTACTTCTGGGTGATTTTAGCGCAAATAATTTTGCCTCTCAGCCTCAATTTTCTCTCACATTAAATAAGAATGAGTACTTTTACACAAATTGCACAGTTTTTTGAATATCAGATGGAAACGTATATACATAAATATGTAAGCATATAAACATATATACATATATAAAACACATATGTATACACATAAACATATATAAAACATATACATATATAAACACATGTATACATATATGTTTACAATGTTTGTCTAGTATTCTCAACTACATATTAAGTTCTCGGTATCTACAAAGTATATTTTGCTCACTTTTTTTTGTGTGTGTGTCATTCACAATATTTTATTTAGGGGATTTGTATATAGCAGGTAATAAGTACTTGAATTACTAAATATTTTAATATAGTAAATTGTTTTGGAAAAAAAGTCAAGAATTATCTTAAGTTTATATCCCCCATAAGCATTTCTCTTTAATGCAGTATTTCCCTTTGTCCATTTATTTAATATTTCTTTTTACACTTCCATTATTAAATTCTAATGGTACAAATTCACACTACTTACACTTATGTAGTATTTCTCTGCATTTCTAGTCTAGTCCAGTCAAAACTTTTATAAATTGTATCTTGAGTCTTCTGATAAACAATTATTTGCTTACTTGTTTCAGAATGGAAAGGTTCTGGAAATCTCCACATATAATTTTGTAGTACTACCAATTTGGGAATTTAGAGCTCATCATATTTTTTTAACCTCAAAGCCACACACACACACACAGAAGAAAAAGGTGTTTTGCAAATCAGATTTCTTATGAAGTGATTCTTCTTCCTTTTGCTTTAAAGGCTCATCTAAGTGTGAGAAACCAGAGGGTAAAGATCTAAGATTTGTGTGTGGTATACGTATGTGGTTTATGCTTTTTCATACAGCCTGACTTGCCTTTTGGTCAACTAAGATGATTGTCTAAGAGGATTGTTACTCTTCATTTCTCTCTTCTGTTCCTTTTAATGCCATTGGTCCAGTTCCCTGCCTCAGAACTATCTAGCAGTTAGGAAAGAAAACCACAGGGGAAGGGAATGATGAAAGATTTGGAAATATTGAATAGACAACAGTTTAAAGCATGTGGACCACAATGAGAAGGTGTCACTCAGTATGAAGTGTTCATCTAGAAAAAAATCACTATTTCCTGTTTCTCTCATTATATCAATACAGAATAAAGTTAAGAGATTCAAGATCTTATGCCTGGCCCGTAGAAAGAACTGAAGGTGTATCCCTTCGGTGGGGAGAAAACTTGTTTAGGTTATTTCAGAGGCATCGTAGGATTGAGGAGTGACATAATCCCTTTCTTGGAAGAGTCTGGCTGGATTTTGTGCCATTTTCGGAAAGTGTGGGTGATGCACCAAGAATGACAGACTGCTTGGAAAAAGAACTATGTGGAAACCTCCTAACCCCCTTGAGTTTTATCTGAGGAATATCAAGAGGGCAAAAAACCTCTAGGCATTAATGTGCAAGTTCCTGTTAATCCTGGTATTACAAAGTTGTGTGCCCGGAAAACTGAAGAGCAAATTTATCTGATCCCATGGGGACTGTGTACATTTAGATAGAATCTTAGATAGTTGCAAAGATTCCTATGTAGCCTCTTCCATCTTGTCTCAAGTTGCAGGAGGGTATTTCATGGGAAGAAAAGGAATGATGCAAATGAAAGGGTTGTCAGAAGCTGTGTTGAATCGAGGCTGTAGGGAGGTGTTCAGATAGAAATGGAGCATAATTTATTTATGAAACTCTCTTTAATATTGTCATTGCTGTTGTCTCTGAGCACTCTAAGCTCGTCTAATTTGTGACTGGAGGATGGGATCTGGTTTATGATTCCGTATTCTCTCAGGTGTTTTGATGCTGGTGGAAAAGGCCATGGCAGATTGAGTAATTAATATAAAGGTACAATCTCAATCTCTGATATTCATATTCTCTCTCTTTCATTTCTGACTTTCTGGGAGAGAACATTCTGCTCCTCTTTAATAATCTTTCCCAATTCTGCTGGGCTGTCTTTCTTAGTCTCACAACTTTCTCTTCTTTCACTGCTATTGCTGGCAGCCAAGTTCATCTAAATAAAAGTAAACATGTTTTTGGCAATTTTACAAGTAGTAGATAAGATCAGCCTCTTCTTTTCAAAAGGCCAAACAAAGGTAGGTTGATTAGCTTAATTCAAGATAGAAGTTGAATTCTGGAAAACAGACAAAAAACCAAAAAACAAACAAACCAGACCTTTCAAAGAAACCCACGGTGTCCCGCTGCCCCCAACCGACTGAGGCTGCATGACTAAAGCCCTTGTCTCCTGCAGGGCTGGGTTATGTTACGTAATTGTACTTTCTCACTTTCTCACAGCTTCTTGCCGGTGACTTTTGAATGAACACACTAGAAATATTGGTCATCAAAGGAGCTGATAGAGAATGTTGATGATACCATCCCTGCTGGAAAAGTATCTCAGTGTGACACCTTCTGGACTTGTAGGCAGAAATGTATTTTGAATTCTAAGCAGTTCAAAATAATGACCTGGTGAAGGGGCTGGAATGAGGGCAAGAATGCTAATTTTAACTACTTTCAGCTTTTGAATAAAACCTCTTTGTGCTCAGTTTACTTCTTGAATCCTTTAAGAAGTCCTGGACCCCAGTGTCTGGTATGGGGAGGCAGGGCTAAAAGCAAACTCCTCTTAGCCCTGTGACACCTACATGGTTAACTAGAAGCACACATGGGTCCAGTTATTCGAATTAAAAACAGACCTCAATGAAAAGATATCTGCATCGTGTCCCAATACCTCCATGTCCAACAAGTTATCAGCGGGCTGTGTGGAATGAAAAGGTCTTCCAGCAGCCCGGGCTCATCACTGCCTGGTGATTTAATTCAAGAACTCAGATCATAAATTGGACTTGACGTCAAACAGCAGCCAAGGCTGAGAATCCGCCTGGGTGTGCTGGGCTTGCTGTGGGTTGACTAACCAGCAGGCATGCTGTCACGTCTGGGTCATCTGCTGTCAGTGGATGGCTCCCTGTGGGAGGTCCACGTTGCGAGCATGGCTATAGTCTAGACAGGAGGTGACAAACATGTTGACCTTTGGGATGAGATTGATCTGTGTTTTTTGACAGGAGACCTTTCCAGAACGGAGTCTCAGGAGGAAGAGTCTAGAAGTTTCATCATCTGTGAGTGTAATCAAACCTATGTATCTGCTCCACCCAGACTGGAATGCCAGTTTCTTGAGGTTGATATTTTAGAGTTAAGGGAGGGATGTTTATTTACTTTATCAGTTTTCCTGAAATATTTGGACTCCAGGGTGGGGAGGGAGGAAGGAAAAGGGGGGGGGAAATAACTTACTTTTAATGGTGTGTCAACTCTGAAACCAACTCTAGGAAAGTTGCTTTTCCACACACTGCTTCATTTAAACCTCATACAATTTTAGGAGGTTTGCGTCATCACCCTCATGTTAAAGAGGCAAATTAGAGGCTTAGAACTGATCAGACTTTCCCCAAGGCCACACAGCAAATAGTTGCTAAAGGCCAGATCTGAGCCTTGGTTGATTTCAATATTATGCCACAATGCCTTCCCAGGGTGTGTTATTTCTGATACAGTGACAATGATTTTAGCCCCTCCTGCCACTTGGGGGGTTATACAAATGTTAAAATAATTTTAAAAATAGAACCTTAGCTTCCCCTCAAATCATGTAACTTTAAGTAAAATGAAACTAGTCTCCTCACTTTGTAGCTATAGGTAGTAGTCATCTGGTTGCCTCGAAAGAAAATGGAGATTGTTTTGTGAAGGAGGTGAAGGTAGGAACTGATGTAGACCAATGTGTCCTAAAGTATATTCCATGGGACATTACCCCATGGGATGGCTAAGGGTTGGGAAACTTGGCATAAAATACCCATTTTGTGGAGAGTCATGTGATTGGATTTGCATTTTGTTGAAATCCAAAAATCCAAGTTTCTCAAGCTTATGAATCATGCAATCTTTCCTCCCCGGAAAACTGATCAACATCACATGGGTCTAAAGTTCTGTGGACTACATTTTGTAAACATTTGTTTGAAGATTTTTTTTTTCCTTTTTTGAGACAGAGTCTCACTCTGTTGTCTGGGCTAGAGTACAGTGGTGCCCTCTTGGCTCATTGCAACCTATGCCTCCTGGGTTCGAGCAATTCTCCTGCCTCAGCCTCCCAAGTAGCTGAGATTACAGGCATGCATCACCACACTGGCTAATGTTTGTATTTCAGTAGAGATGGGGTTTCACCATATTGGCCAGGCTGGTCTTGAACTCCTGACCTCAAGTGATCCACCCACCTTGGCCTCCCAAAGTGCTGGGATTGGAGGCATGAGCCACTGTGCTCTACCTTGTTTCAGTTTTAATGGTAGTAATGTTTCCCTGGAACTAGACTCAGAGCTTTATTAACTTCATCCAGTCAACAAGAACAGGATCAGTTATCCAGATTTTTAGCTACTTGCTGTGGCCCAGGCTCTGACCTATTCACAAATGTAAGGATGATGTCAAACAGCTTGAGAATGACTTGAATCCTGTTTTAAAAATGAAGACATTTTAAATCTGAAAGAAATATACAAAGCTGGATATATAGTTTTCTAAATTGTATGGCATGTGTTTCCTCATACTCATAAACCAAAACTTTTCATAGACCATCTTTCAGTAATGTATGATTATCAAGCACAAATGTTCTAAATCCAAAGGCCGTGGAACTCCTGCAGATAAGAAAAACAACAAAACAGCAAAAACCTAAACTAAAATGTTCTTGAGCCATCAGGCAAAGGCAAAATGGGACTTTACTCTTTTTGTCTGTCTTTTCCTTATTCCCCTTGGCTTTCCATTCTTCCTCCACCTTCTTTCTCCCTTCTACACCTTGTATTCACATCTGACCTCATCTATATCTTCATCTGAACACTTTGTCACTATGAGAATAGATGTGATAATCATGCGTACATAGACAATTCCATATCCAAAAGTCGTCAACTATCTTCAAGCTGATTTCATGTACCTATAACTGACTGATCATGTTGAAAAGAGATTTCCACTGAGATTAACCAGGGTTTGGGGATTACTAAAAACCATCCAGGTTGGAAATAAATGTCAGCCACTATCTCATTGTATGGGCTAGCAAATAAGATTAGGCCATTCTTCCAGTTACTTGTTTTGGACTTCTTCCTGTTTCTAACAGTGCACAAGAGATGCTTTTTATTTGATTTTTAAAAATAATTATATTTGGCTGGGTGTGGTGGCTCACGCCTGTAATACCAGCACTTTGGGAGTCCAAGGCAGGTGGATCATGAGGACAGGAGGTCAAGACCAGCCTGATCAACATGGTAAAACCCAATTTCTACTTAAAATACAAAAATTAGCTGGGTGTGGTGGCACACGCCTATAATCCCAGCTACTCAGGAGGCTGAGGCAGGAGAATTGCTTGAACCCGGGAGGCAGAGGTTGCAATTATATATAGATAATATATATTATCTATATATAATATGTAATATATAATACATTATATATTAATATAATATACAATATATTGTATAATATATATTTTATTAATATATAATTATATATTATACATAATATATATTATATATACAAAGGTTTCAAAGCCCAGGGGAAATATATAAACATATATGCTACTTTGGTTGCCTTAGGTTATTTATTGATTTATTTTACAATAATAAAACATTTCACATGAACTGTCTGTTTAAAGGGGAACAATATGTGGTCCAAGGATTTTCTTTATATTTGTTAGGAGGCTAAAATTTTATTTGCCCTGATAAACAGAAAATCCAATATCCCAGATCTTCAACTCAGTACTTAAAAGAGTAAGTCCATCCAAAGGGACTATGAGACAGCTGGATTCCTCCAAGTGGGGAAGCTTTATGTATATGTAACCCAGGCATAACTTGGCAGTTCAATAAGCTTGCTGAAGATTCCAATTTGTGTTCCACAGCCACAACCAGTAACACACTCTCTAAAACAAAAAGGAAACAAATTACCTACCTTATTGACTCCTTTACCACATAGAAAATAACTTGTCTACCAAGGAAAGGAAAAAAGTCTTGAAGTAAGATTTAGAAGCCTGAAGAGTGTAGACCCTTCAACTACAAGGGTTTTTGTTTCAGACCACTTTTAAGTTGGTTGCTTGGTTTGCATTATCAAAGCGGAACCTTACAGTCAAGAAACAAAAGCTAGGTTCTGCTCCGCACCCCCGCCATGTTTTCCTTTACAGCAGGTTTTCTTTCTTGTGTCATAAGGAGTTTGTTTACACGGGGATCCAAACTGCTATTAAAGGAGATAATCAGCACAGTGACAAATAAAAGTTAAAAAAGGTTTGTCTTCCATGGTAAAGCTCAAATAATTCCAGACTTCAAACAATCAAGGTAATATACATATTTCTTTTTTTATTGCATTAAAAAGTAGAAAAAAAGATGTCCCCCAGAATGGTTTAGTGGATTTTCTAAAAAGTTCTTTCTTCAGAGTGAAGCAAATTCGCTCAAATTGTTTTTCAAACTGGGGTAGGTGGACGAAATGCTGGATCTTAAACAAAATGAAGAAAATACCATTAAGATAGTTCTCAAGTACAGACTGTCTGGGTCCAAATCTGAGCTTTGCCATCTACTAGTTATATAACTTAGACCAAGTCACTTAACTTCTTCCAGCTTTCTCCTTTGTGAAATGGACTGAGTAATAAAAATACCCATCTTATATAGTTTAGTGGGGCTTAGAGAATGTGTATGTAGCCCATCAGAGAATGGGCTCTTAGTGGATGCTTTCTCTTACTATTTTTATTATGAAATGTCTCTGATACCTACCAATACCTAGCCCATGGTCTCTCTGGTATGTACCATGTAGTTTTGTGTTCCTAGATGGACAAACAAGGAGTGGGAATTTCTGACATGTTAACTGACTTACTGAGTCAGTTACTCACCCATATTTAATGCATGGCTGCTATGAGCCTGGTACTGTGCTGGGACTCAAAACCACAATGGGATACCATCTTGCACCAGTCAGAATGGTTTTTATTAAAAAGTCAAAAAATAACATGTTGGCAAACTTGGAGAGAAAAGGAAATATTTGTATGCTGTTGGTGGGGATACAAATTAGTTCAGCCCCTGTGGAAAGCAGTTTGGAGATTTCTCAAAGAACTAAAAATAGAACTACCATTCAACCCAGCAATCCCCTTACTGAATATATACCCAAAGGAAAATACATTGTTCTACTGAAAAGGAAATAAGATCCATGTCCTCATGAAGCCTACTTGGAGGATAGTAAATAAACACATAACAAAACAAGTAATTTTGCTGATCCTAAAAACTTTGAGGAAAATAGAACAGAAAAGTGATTGGAGCAGTCTATTACAGATTAGCTGGTCAGAAAAGGCCTCTTTTGAAGAAATGTTATTTAAGCCAATGCCTAAATTAGGGGACAATGCCATTATAAATACCTAGGGAAGAGGGAACATGAAAAACAAAGCATTTGAGGGGAGGAGGTGTTTGGAGAAACAGAGATATAAAGCAAGTGTGGTTGAGACAGCGTGAGCAAGGAGGAGATTGATTGGTTAGCAAAGTCAGAAAGTCAGATCACAGTCTAAAAAGCCAGGGTAACATTTTGAAAGATTTTATTCTATTGTGGGACTCATAAAACTATTGTAGGCTTTCACATATACAAATGATGCTGTGGACCTTTCCTGGAAAAGCTGAATGCTTCTGGTTGTTTTCTGAGCAGTGGAAGTCGTTTTACATTGTTCTTCCATTCTCTCTACACATTTTGGATGCAGTCAGCCAAATAGGCTAATAAATAAAATGCCTAATTTGCTCAATAAATAAAATGAAACGTCGAGAACATGCCACCTATGATCTTAGCCGTATCAGAACTAGGCCTGATGTTTTCAACCTATGCCCACTTTTGATAAATACTCAAAACATGTCCTACTGAAAATCCTAATATGCCCTTGGGTGAGGAGACTTGAAGTTGGCTTGAGTCTTTTTCTCTTACCCTTAAGAAAAAAAAAATAAAAGCATCTCCATAATTCCATCAGCCCAAGAGGATTTGGTTTAGTTGTTTTTCTCCATAGTCTGTCATATAGAAAAACGTTTATAAAATTTGCAAATATTACATTGTATTGCAATTTTTTCATACCATATCCAATTTCTGCCAATCTGAGCATCATGATCTAACCCTGGGAACTAACTCACTGAAGATCATTTCAATACTGCACTGGGTTTGAAGGATACTATCAGTGTAGTATTTAAACCTGCAGTACTAAATCTGGGATAGAGACACTATTATCTAGTGTCCTTCCTGCATTACTATGCTACCAGAATCAGTCCTATGGAAATAGAACTTTGCAGAAAGATCAAAGGGGGTTATAGTCTGTAGGTAGGTATCAGGAGACCCCCATTGTAGACTCAGGTCTTTCTCTGCTCTGTTAAATAACATGAGCATGTCATTTGGTCTCTTGGCCCTACCCCCTACATAGCTGTTCACCTGCAGAATATGAAAACTGTATCAGCTCATCAATAAGGTTTTGTTCAGGAGCAAGCATCTATTGACAAAACTGGCTTATAACCCAAAAGATGCAGTGTCCGTTCTTGGCAAAACTATGAGGAAGGAAAAAAAATTGGCACTGTTTCCTGACTTCTGTATTTCTGAATCACCACTTTGAAGGCAAAAAGCTCAAAATTTGGTACTTCTGATACTATTCAGTGAATGGAAAAATACTCTAGAAGGTAGTGAGCTTCCCATGTGCTTAAATGCATATGGTGCAGGTGATAACCTACTACATCTCTGTAAAGAAGCTTGTCTGGAAGCTTTTGTGCTTTGAAAGAATTTCCGTATTTATGTGTGTGTCAAAGTTAAAAATGCTCCCTACTTCTAAGTTACGTTTTACAAAATTAAATTTCTTTTTCTTCCTTTCCACTTCACATTTCCACCACCTTCCCTCATTTATCTGTTCTTACCTTAGCAAACAGCTAATAACCATTGTGACCAAGGATCAATTCACTGAGTACCCAGTCAGATTAGTAAATGAACAGGATGTACTGTTTGAGGTGAAAGCTGAGGCTAGGGATGTAGGAAGACCGTGTTGAGACCCAGATCAACTAGTCCGTATCTCAGTCCATAGAATAAAAATGGATTTGGCAGAAACATATTCTGTGTGCCACAAGTAAACCATTTTCTCTACTGCCAGTCCATACAGTCTGCAGGAAGTGTCTGCTTCCTCAAATGCACAGGCATGTAAAATGCAAGGCTACAAGGATGATAAACAATCAGGAAAATAGGACACCACCAAAGAGTACACAATGAATGTCCAGTAGCTGACCTCAAAGAAATGGAGACCTACAAATTGCATGACAAAGAATTAAAAAGTAATTGTTTTAAAGAAGCCTAACGAACTATAAGAGAAAATAAAGAATCTAACAAAAATCAGGAAAACAAGAACAAAAGAAGTTTAAAGAAGAGAAAACATTTAAAAAACCCCATAAATTCTGGAGTTAGAAAATGCAGTGGCTGAATTAACATAAATGCAGTGGCTGTATAGAGAACTTTAACAGCAGATCATCAAGCCGAAGAAAGAATTAGTGAACTCAAATACAGCTCATTTGAAATTATTCATTTGAAGGATAAAAAAGAAAAAGGAATGAAGAAAGCCTATAGGATTTATGAAACACCATCAAGTGAATGCATATATATGTATTATAAAAGAAGAAAGAAAGGGGGGAAATGTCTTGTTTAAAGAAGTCACTCAAAATTTATCGAATCTGGAGAGAGAAACAAATATCCAGACTCAAAAAAACCCACAGGACCCCATGTAGGTTAAACATAAAGAGCCCTACATCAAGACACAGCATAATTCCATTGTCAAAAATCAAGACAAAAAAAAAAAATGAAAGTAGCAAGAGAAAAGCTAATAGTCACATACATAGGAACACACATAAGACTCTTGGCAGATTTCTCAACAGGGACCTTGTAGACCAGGAGAGAGTGGGATTATATACTCAAAGTACTGGAAACAAAAATACTATATCTGTGTTAAAGGTATTATTTTAAAATGGTAGTGTTTTAAAATGTTAGTCTTTTTTGCCAGACACAAATACACTATATATTTTGTAAGATACAGTATTTTGCCAAATGAAAGTACTATATCTTTGTAAAGATACTCTTTTAAAATGTGGGGGAGATAGTCTTTCCCAAACAACAGCTGGGGAAGTTTGTCAGCACTGGACCTGCCTTACAAAAAAATGCTTCAGGAAATTCTTCAAATGGAATTGAAACACTAAATAGCACTGTAAAAGCATTTGAA
Source organism: Papio anubis (assembly GCF_008728515.1). Classification (NCBI taxonomy): domain Eukaryota; kingdom Metazoa; phylum Chordata; class Mammalia; order Primates; family Cercopithecidae; genus Papio; species Papio anubis. The sequence goes on along the minus strand of NC_044988.1, from coordinate 22,014,975 downwards.
AGTATACTGTATATACTGTATTTGGCAAACATATAGCCAAATACAGAATAACGTAACACTGTAATCATGGTGCACAAATAACCCATAACTCTAATATGAAAGTTAAAAAATGAAAGTATTAAGAATAGCTAAAACCACAAAAATTTGGTAATAGATTTATAATAAAGAAGTAAAATCTGACTTCAAGAACAAGAATGGGGGAGGGGAAAGTTAAATTCAGTTTTTACATGCAATTGAACATAAGTTAACAAGTTAAAATAATTATAAATACAAGAAGATTTATACAAGCCTCATGTTAACTATAAGTTGAAAACCTAGAGCCAAGTACACAAAAGATAGGGAGAAAAGAGTCAAAGCAAACCACTACAAAAAATAATCAAAGGACAAAACAAACGGGGAAGAGAGGAATATGAACTGCAACATGGGGGGTGCGCCCAAGATAACTGAATAGGAACAGCTCCAGCCTCCAGCTCCCAGTGTGAGTGACACAGAAGATGGGTGATTTCTGCATTTTCAATTGAGGTACCAGGTTCATCTCACGAGGGTGTGTCGGACAGTTGGCACAGGTCCATGAGTGCAGCCCGATCAGCGAGAGCTGAAGCAGGGTGAGGCATCATCTCACCTGGGTAGCACAAAGGGGAAGAGAATTCCTTTTCCTAGCCAAAGGAAATTGAGACACACAACACCTGGAAAATCGGGTAACTCGCACTCTAATACTGCCCTTTACCAAGGGTCTTAGCAAACAGCACACCAGGAGATTATATCCCACACCTGGCCCAGAGGGTCCAACGCCCACAGAGCCTCCCTCATTGCTAGCACAGCAGTCTGAGATCTAACTGCAAGGCAGCAGCGAGGCTGGGGGAGGGGCATCTGCCATTACTGAGGCTTAAGTAGGTAAAGCCTCCAGGAAGCTCGAATTGGGTGGAGCTCACCACAGCTCAAGGAGGCCAGCCTGCCTCTGTAGACTCCTCCTCTGGGGACAGGGCATAGCTAAAGAAAAAGCAGCAGAAACCTCGGCAGAGGTTAAATGTTCCTGTCTGACAGTTTTGAAGAGAGCAGTGGATCTCCCAGCACAGAGGTTGAGATCTGAGATTGGACCGACTGCCTGCTCAAGTGGGTTCCTGACCCTTGAGTAGCCTAACTGGGAGACATTCCCCACTAGGGACAAATTGACACTTCACACCTCACACGGCCGGGTACCCCTCTGAGACAAAGCTTCCAGAGGAACGATCAGACAGCAACATTTGCTGTTCAGCAATGATCACTCTTCTGTAGCCTCTGCTGCTGATACCCAGGCAAACTCCAACAGACCTACAGCTGAGGGTCCTTACTGTTAGAAGGAAAACTAACAAACAGGACACCCACACCAAAACCCCATCAGTACATCACCATCATCAAAGACCAAAGGCAGATAAAACCACAAAGATGGGGAAAAAGCAGTGCAGAAAAGCTGGAAATTCAAAAAATCAGAGCGCATCTCCCCCTCCAAAGGAACGCAGCTCATCGCCAGTAACGGAACAAAGCTGGACGGAGAATGACTTTGACGAGTTGAGAGAAGAAGGCTTCAGTCAATCACACTTCTCAGAGCTAAAGAAGGAACTACATAACCAGTGCAAAGAAACTAAAAACCTTAAAAAAAGAATGAATGAATGGATAACTAGAATAATCAATGCAGAGAAGACCTTAAAAGAACCGATAGAGATGAAAACCATAACACGAGTACTATGTGACAAATGCAAAAACTTCAGTAACCGACTCAATCAACTGGAAGAAAGTGTCAGCGACTGAAGATCAAATGAATGAAATGAAGCGAGAAGAGAAGTGTAGAGAACAAAGAGTAAAAAGAAATGAACAAAGCCTCCAAGAAATATGGGATTATGTGAAAAGACCAAATCTATGTCTGATTTGTGTACCTGAAACTGATGGGGAAAATGGAACCAAGTTGGAAAACACTCTGCAGGATATTATCCAGGAGAAGTTCCCCAACCTAGTAAGGCAGGCCAACATTCAAATTCAGGAAACAGAGAACACCACAAAGATACTCCTCGAGAAGAGCAACTCCAAGACATGTAATTGTCAGATTCACCAAAGTTGAAATGAAGGAAAACATGTTAAGGGCAGCCAGAGAGAAAGGTCAGGTTACCCACAAAGGGAAGCCCATCAGACTAACAGCAGATCTTTGGGCAGAAACTCTCCAAGCCAGAAGAGAGTGGGGGCCAATATTCAACATTCTTAAAAGAATTTTCAACCCAGAATTTCATATCCAGCCAAACTAAGTTTCATAAGTGAAGGAGAAATAAAATCCTTAGAGACAAGCAAATGCTGAGAGATTTTGTCACCACCAGACCTGCCCTACAAGAGATCCTGAAGGAAGCACTAAACATGGAAAGGAACAACCAGTACCAGCCATTGCAAAAACATGCCAAAATGTACAGACCGTCAATGCTAGGAAGAAACCTCATCAACTAACAAGCAAAATAACCAGCTAATATCATAATGACATGATCAAATTCACACATAATATTAACCTTAAATGTAAATGGACTAAATGGTCGAATTAAAAGACACAGACTGGCAATTTGGATAAAGAGTCAAGATCCATCTCACATGCAGACACACACATGGGCTCAAAATAAAGGGATAGAGGAAGATCTACCAAGCAAATGGAAAACAAAAAAGGCAGGGGTTGCAATCCTAGTCTCTGATAAAACAGACTTTAAACAAAGATCAAGAGACAAAGAAGGCCATTACATAATGGTAAAGGGATCAACTCATCAGGAAGAGCTAACTATCCTAAATATATATGCACCCAATACAGGAGCACCCAAATTCATAAAGCAAGTCCTTAGAGACTTACAAAGAGACTTAGACTCCCATACAATAATAATGGGAGACTTTAACACCCCTCTCTCAACATGAGACAGATCAACAAGGCAAAGTTAACAAGAATATCCAGGAATTGAACTCAACTCTGCACCAAGCAGACCTAATGGACATCTACAGAACTCTCCACCTCAAATCAACAGAATATACATTATTCTCAACACCACATAGTACTTATTCCAAAATTGACCACATAGTTGGAAGTAAAGCACTCCTCAGCAAATGTAAAAGAACAGAAATTAGAACAAACTGTCTCTCAGACCACAGTGCAATCAAACTAGAACTCAGGATTAAGAAACTCAATGAAAACCACTCAACTACATGGAAACTGAACAACCTTCTCCTGAATGACTACTGGGTACATAATGAAATGAAGGCAGAAATAAAGATGTTCTTTGAAACCAATGAGAACCAAGATACAACATACCAGAATCTCTGGGACACATTTAAAGCAGTGTGTAGAGGGAAATTTACAGCAGTAAATGCCCACAAGAGAAAGCAGGAAAGATCTAAAATTGACACCCTAACGTCACAATTAAAAGAACTAGAGAAGCAAGAGCAAACACATTCAAAAGCTAGCAGAAGGCAAGAAATAACTAAGATCAGAGTAGAACTGAAGGAGATAGAGACACAAAAAAACCCTTCAAAAAAATCAATGAATCCAGGAGCTGGTTTTTTGAAAAGATCAACAAAATTGATAGACTGCTAGCAAGACTAATAAAGAAGAAAAGAGAGAAGAATCAAATAGATGCAATAAAAAACGATAAAGGGGATATCACCACCAACCCCACAGAAATACAAACTACCATCAGAGAATGCTATAAATATCTCTACGCAAATAAACTAGAAAACCTAGAAGAAATGGATAATTTCCTGGACACTTACACTCTCCCAAGACTAAACCAGGAAGAAGTTGAATCCCTGAATAGACCAATAGCAGGCTCTGAAATTGAGGCAATAATTAATAGCCTACCAACCAAAAAATGTCCAGGACCAGATGCATTCACAGCCGAATTCTACCAGAGGTACAAGGAGGAGTTGGTACCATTCCTTCTGAAACTATTCCAATCAACAGAAAAAGAGGGAATCCTCCCTAACTCATTTTATGAGGCCAGCATCATCTTGATACCAAAGCCTGAGGGAGAAACAACAACAAAAGAGAATTTTACACCAATATCCCTGATGAACATCAATTCAAAAATCTTCAATAAAATACTGCCAAACTGAATCCAACAGCACATCAAAAAGTTTATCCACCATGATCAAGTGGGCTTTATCTCTGGGATGCAAGACTGGTTCAACATACGCAAATCAACATAATCCAGCATATAAACAGAACCAAAGACAAAAACCACATGTTTATCTCAACAGATGCAGAAAAGGCCTTTGACAAAATTCAACAGCCCTTCATGCTAAAAACTCTCAATAAATTCGGTATTGATGGAACGTATCTCAAAATAATAACTATTTATGACAGACCCACAGCCAATATCATACTGAATGGGGAAAAACTAGAAGCATTCCCTCTGAAAACTGGCACAAGACAGGGATGCCCTCTCTCACCACTCCTATGCAACATAGTGTTGGAAGTTCTGGCTAGGGCAATCAGGCAAGAGAAAGAAATCAAGGGTATTCAGTTAGGAAAAGAAGTCAAATTGTCCCTGTTTGCAGATGACATGATTGTGTATTTATAAAACCCCATTGTCTCAGCCCAAAATCTCCTTAAGCTGATAAGCAACTTCAGCAAAGTCTCAGGATACAAAATCAATGTGCAAAAATCACAAGCATTCTTATACACCAGTAACAGAAGAGAGCCAATCGTGAATGAACTCCCATTCACAATAGCTTCAAAGAGAATAAAATACCTAGGAATCCAACTTACAAGGGATGTAAAGGACCTTTTCAAGGAGAACTACAAACCACTGCTCAGTGAAATAAAAGAGGACACAAACAAATGGAAGAACTTACCATGCTCATGGATAGGGAAGAATCAATATTGTGAAAATGGCCACACTGCCCAAGGTAATTTATAGATTCAATGCCATCCCCATTAAGCTACCAATGGCTTTCTTCACAGAATTGGTAAAAACTGCTTTAAAGTTCATATGGAACCAAAAAAGACCCTGCATTGCCAAGACAATCCTAAGTCAAAAGAACAAAGCTGGAGGCATCACGCTACCTGACTTCAAACTATCCTACAAGGCTACAGTAACCAAAACAGCATGGTACTGGTACCAAAACAGAGATACAGACCAATGGAACAGGACAGACCCCTCCAAAATAATACCACACATCTACAGCCATCTGATCTTTGACAAAGCTCAGAAAAACAAGAAATGGGGAAAGGATACCCTATTTAATAAATGGTGCTGGGAAAATTGGCTAGCCATAAGCAGAAAGCAGAAACTGCATCCTTTCCTTACTCCTTATACGAAAATTAATTCAAGATGGATTAGAGACTTAAATGTTAGACCTAATACCATAAAAACCCTAGAAGAAAACCTAGGTAATACCATTCAGGACATAGGCATGGGCAAGGACTTCATGTCTAAAACACCAAAAGCAATGACAACAAAAGCCAAAATTGACAAATGGGATCTAATTAAACTACAGACCTTCTGCACAGCAAAAGAAACTACCATCAGAGTGAACAGGCAACCTACAGAATGGGAGAGAATTTTTGCAATCTACTCCTCTGACAAAGGACTAATATCCAGAACCTATAAAGAACTCAATCAAATTTACAAGAAAAAAAACCTCATCAAAAAGTGGGCAAAGGATATGAACAGACACTTCTCAAAAGAAGACATTCATACAGCCAACAGACACATGAAAAAATGCTCATCATTACTGGCCATCAGAAAAATGCAAATCAAAACCACAATGAGATACCATCTCATACCAGTTAGAATGGCAATCATTAAAAAGTCAGGACACAACAAGTGCTGGAGAGGATGTGGAGAAATAGGAACACTCTTACACTGTTGGTGGGGTTGTAAACTAGTTCAACCGTTGTGGAAAACAGTGTGGTGATTCCTCAAGGATCTAGAACTAGAAATACCCTTTGACCCAGCCATCTCATTACTGAGTATATACCCAAAGGATTATAAATCGTGCTGCTATAAAGACACATGCACACATATGTTTATTGCGGCACTATTCACAATAGCAAAGACTTGGAATTAACCCAAATGTCCATCAGTGACAGACTGGATTAAGAAAATGTGGCACATATACACCATCGAATATTATGCAACCATAAAAAAGGATGAATTTGTGTCCTTTGTAGGGTCATGGATGCAGCTGGAAACCATCCTTCTCAGCAAACTATCGCAAGAACAGAAATCCAAGTACCGCATGTTCTCACTCATAGGTGGGAATTGAACAATGAGATCACTTTGGACACAGGAAGGGGAACATCACATACTGGAGTCTATTATGGGGAGGGGACAGTAGGGAGGGATAGCATTAGGAGATATACCTAATGTAAATGACGAGTTAATGGGTGTAGCACACCAACATGGCACATGTATACATATGTAACAAACCTGCATGTTGTGCACATGTACCCTAGAACTTAAAGTATAATAATTAAAAAAAACTGCAACACAGTGAAAAAACTGTGAACAAAATAACAATAGTAAGTCCTTACCTATCAATAATCACTTTAATGTAAATGGACTAAGTCCTCAATCAAGAGACATATAGTGGCTGAATGGATTAAGAAAAGGAAAGCAAGAAGATGCATTCGTATTCTGTCACAGAGACTCACTTTAACTATAAGGACACAAATAGCCTGAAAATGAAGGGGTGGGAAAAGATATTCCATGCAAATGGTAACCAAACCTGCAAATAATAACCAAGGAGAGCAGGGGTAGCTATAATTATATCATACAAAATAGACTTTAAGTCAAAAACTGTGATAAGAGACAAAGGAGGTCATTATATAACAATAAAAGGTTTAATTCAACATATAGAACAATCACAAATTTATATGTACCCAACATCAGAACACCTGATAGAAAATAAGTATTGACAGATCTGAAGAAAGAAATTGGCAATGAAACAATAAGAGTAGGGGACTTAAATACCCCACTTTCAATAATGGATAGAGCATCCAGGCAGAAAGTCAGTAAGGAAACAGTTGACTTGAGCAACACTGTAGACCGAATGCACCTAACAGGTATATATATACAGAACTTTCCACCCAATTGTAGCAGAATACACATTTTTTTTCAAGTGCACAGGAAACATTCTCTGGTATAGATCACATGTTAGGTATCCACTGGATGTCTTGAAACATATTCCTCATGAAGAAGGGGGACTACTGTGCCATATAATTCAGCAATCCTACTTTTAAGTATATATCCAAAGTAATTGAAAGCAGCATCATGAGATCTATGCTCCCATGTTCTGCACTTTTATGTATATTGCGGCATTAGTCACAATAGCCAAGATATGGAAACAATCTGTCAACAGATGAATGAATGAAGAAAATGTGGCATACACATAATGAATGGCTAGAATACAATGGAATGTTATTCAGCCTTATGAGAGAAGAATCCTGCCATTTACAGTAACATGGATGGAGCTAGAGGAAATGCTAAGCAAAATAAGGCAGAAAAAGAAATACTGATCCCACTTTTTGTGGAATCTAAAATAGTCAAGTTCATAGATGCAGAGAGTAGGATGGTGGTTGCCAGAGGCTGGGGAGAGGGGATGATGTCAGGTTAAGGGTACAAAAATGGTAACTATGTAGAAGTGATAGGTATGTTAATTAGCTCAAATGTGATCGTTTCACAATATATATCAAAATATCAAGTTGTGTATATATATATACTTCTTATACACCAAAAATAGTTACGAAGTAAAGTATTTGAAAACACACACACATACAGAAAGTAAAAAAGCGAAAACAAAGAATAGGGCTGATGGTCTTACCAGTTTTTCTTTGTGGGAGGACCACAAATTACTGAAAGGAAGACTAATTTGATAGCAAATTGTCCCTTTGACATGTGCTGAAGACAGTAACCACCTGTCAACCTGTGGTGTGCAGAAAGGGTGACCGTTTGTGCAGCAAGAGATCCAGGAGGGCTGTTAGGCTTCTACAGACCTGTATGCTGCTGCCGCCTCTGGTTGCTTCAACTTCTTTGCATGATGGTGAAATGACATCTCTGTAAATTTATTAAAGAGGTGTAATACTCAGGAATAGAGCAAGATTATCACTTTTCTTTTAAACATTTTCTGTTTTATTATCATAAATGTAACTTTTCAGAAAATCTCAAACTTTAATTTATTGAAGGGTAGAGTGGCATCATAGAAAGAACCTTAGCCCCTTCAACTGGCTCTTCCATTGTGGTGGATCTGTAACTTAGCGTAATCCATCTCCCTCCAAGGTTGAAGATTCTGTCTCCCCACAACGTTCATGTTGGTCTTGCTTTGGCTAATGCTGTATGAGTGGAGTGACACATGCCATTTCTGGGCAGAAGTTTTAAAAGGCAATTTGTGATTTGCCCATTCTTTTTTCCCTCAGGTATAACTCTAGGCAGTGGTCCAGCTTGGGGGTCTTACCCACCTGAGTCATACAGTAGAGGTGATGATGATGAGAAAACATACTTTATAATAAGCCCCTGAGATTTTGGAGAGTGTTATCATGGCATAACTGAGAGCATCTTGATGGTTACAGAAACACTATCTTTGCCACAGGTGAGAGACAGGGCAAGTCTTTTAAAACTAACAATCATAATAATTGTAATAATAGCATTAATCAGCCTTTTCTATGTGGCAGGCATTGTGTTCAGTTCTTTATATACATGACCTCCTTTTTTCCTCATCACCGTTTAGTTGAATATTAATATCTATTTTATAAATGAGAAAACTGAGGCAGAGAGTTTAAGCAACTTGCTGAGTGTTAACATTGGCTACAGGATGACGGAGCTAGAATTTGCTCTTGGTCATGACTGAGTCCAGAATCCAGGCTCGTGGGCAGTTTGCTGTGTTGTCTTTCCTTATCATCGCTCTGATTCTCAAACTTCTCATCTATAAAATGAGGCTAGAAATACCACCTCCACATCACTTTTTCTCTTCTTGATGCTGTTTTGAGGGAAGACCTACATGGAGAAAAGGCTTTCTGTTTTTTCCTCTGCTTCCCAGAATAATGGAGGCAGAATCTAAAAGCGGATCCCAGATGGTGGGTGGCCGTGGGACATTTAAACCAATAGCGGGTTATCCTTGTTTGACCTTTGTTGGGCATCCATCAAAGCAAGGAATCAGTAGGATCTGATGGAACACCTGGCAGGGTGCGATCAGCCCCAGTGACTCCAGAATGGCAGCTGTAAGATGAAAGGCCAGGACAGAAGCTGTCCTCACAGGTCATTTATGACAAGTCATTGAGGAAGGTGGCATGGTCTCAGAAGGTGGCATGGTCTCAGTGTGACTGGAGATAGCTGCGCCCAGAGAGACCCAAGAAACTTGTCTCCCATTATGGTCTGAATGAAAGCAGGAAGCATATGTGGAAGGCACTCCAGAAAATCCAGCAAGCAGCCTGGTCCGGTTGGTTCATGAAACAGTAAAAGTGGACTGGAGAATGTCATAATAAACCACAAACAGCCACAGAAATAATTTGGCAGATTTTACTTAGATTGTTTAGATATCAGTTATTCTTTCCAAAACACTGAGAAATACACCACGCTTGGAATTTTCACATCCCTAGGGAGAGAATTGAGAGGCCACTATTTTTTCCCTTAGCAACTGTTTGTTTCTTCTATTCTAACAGCATCTCTTCTCACAGAATTAGCCATTCCTCTAGTTTCCTAGTGTAAAATTACTGTGGATATATGCGGTTGGATCTACCCATAGTGTAACTGAATCAGTCCTTTGTAGAAGGGTTGTATAACCATTTTATGATTAATCCCACTTACCTTGGACTTTTTAGAAGATGACATTATTAGATTGGGTCTAAAGTTAGCAAAATTATCCACCTATCTAAACACTATCAAATGTGAGTGCATTTGTGTGTAGTGGTCGAGGGGAGGGAGAGGGAAGTGGAGATGAGAAGATATATTATAATTTTCATTGATCTTTTTATGGTGACTTGTATTCTTCCAAGTTAATATTCATTCCAGTTCCTTTGCAGAAGTATCAGAGTCACAAGCCAATGAAAATAAATAGGGAAGAGGGGGCTCAGGATGAAGGAAGCAGTGTGGCAAGAATCTTCAACTTTCTCCAGATAGTAATATAGGTGGTGATGGTTGTTGTTGCTCCTTCTTTGTCTCCTCTTCTTCACCTTCTTATTTTTAAAAAGTTACATGTACATAATTTAGATGGTAAAATTCTGACCTCAAGGGTTTAATAGATAGATACACAGTATCCATGCTCTGAAGTAGAAAGTAGACTGACTTCTGAGAGAGCTGGAAATAAGCTAAGTTCACTTTAGGGTCTTATAGCACCACGGGAGTTTCAGGGCTTCTAATGTCCTGTGTGCAAACCACAGGCCAAAGACTGCATAAGAGAAGGTCACAAAATGGGATTGATGGATGACAGAGCCAAAGTCTTTGCTCAGATAACATTGTGTAAAAGAGGCTGCTTATTGGGATTTACCTCTTCCAGACTCTGATTGCAACCACAACTATCAGTTAAGCCTGTCCTGTTCAGGTTCCATCAAGTACTACCCATAGGGGTTATTTAAATTCCAGATTTCATAAATGGACAAGAAAAAATATTTGTTGAGAAAGTTCCTATATATAATGTGCTAAACAATTAACTTAAGCACTGGTCCATATACAGCTATAACTCCAAAGTAAGTTAGTCCTTATTAAGAGTAACCAAGGAGGATGTCTCTACACTACTCTCTCTGCATCCTCCTCCATGGAAGTCCTGGTTTCCAATGGTGTCTTGATTTGTTTTTTGGTTTTACGCTAATTCAAATTGGCCCATGTGATACTAGTCACTTCCTTGGTTCAGAAGAGCTATAGTCATTCACTACAGATAATTCTGCCTCTACTTTGATATTTTGATGAAATTTGAAAAGTAAACATTTTATCACATCACATTAACCTTTTATATTTCATCCATAACTCATCACTTTCTCAAATTCTAAATTTATTACCCCCTAAATTTCAGCTCCATAAAAGCAGGGACTTGTTATCTTTTATCGCCACTACCCAGCACCTGGCACATTGTGGGCACTCAGTAAATATGTGTTGACTAGAGAAGTGTATTTGTGTGAATTTAGCTATTTTTGTTCCTGTTTGATGCTGCACACATCTGTGCAAATTAGGATTTCTGAGTGTGTGGCATTCTTCTAATTTTGTACTTTCAAATATCTTCTGAAAATGTGTTCTTCTCTGTGCCTCTCTGTGGGAGAGTTTTTATATTTCTCTGGTTTTTGGTAGGAGGAGGATAACTTCTGAGTTGAACATTCATAAAGAGGCTTCCTGCTGTTTAGATGTTGTATAATACCTCTCCTAGTAATTCCTATGCCACGTCATTAAATGTCTAGCCTTGGCTACACAGTTGGATTCTTTCAGTGACTCTTTGAAGTTGTGTGGTTTAGTCCCTTAATTCCTTCTAGACAGAGTAGATTACAGAGCCAGACTGCCTACTCTGCCACTAACCAATATCTAGGTAAACTGAGCAAGTTATCAAACTTCGTTGTGCCTTGTTTTTCTCATATGTAAACTGGGGATAGTAATAGTAACAATAATTGAAATTGGTTGGGCCAGGCCCTGTTATAAGCATTTTGCATGTAATAGACTTTATTGTTTGTCTTAGTCTGTTTTGTGTTGCTGTAATAGAATACCATAGACTAGTAATTTATAATGAACAGAAATTTATTGGCGTACAGTTCTGGAGACTGGGAAGTCCAATATCAAAGTGCTGTGATCTTATGAGGGGCTTCTTATGCATCATAGTATAGTGGAAAATGTCAGTTGGAGGAAGGGCCGAGAGAGAGAGAGAGCACGTGCATGAGAGAGATCGCCTGCGCAAGAGGAGGTGAACTCACTCCCTCAGTCGTGGCATTAGTTTATTCTAAGGGTGGAGCCCTCGTGGCCTAATTGCCTCTTAAAGCTTTATCTCATCTCTTAACACTGTTACAATGGCAATTAAATTTCAGCATGAATTTTGGAGTGGACAAATATTCAAGTATAGCAATGTACTAAAATAATCCCACGAAGTAGGTGCTATTGTCCTCACTTTATAGATAAGGAAATTGAAGTACAGAAAGGTTAGCTTCAGCCAAGTTCTCATAGATAGTGATAGAATTCTGATCTATGGAGCTAGACTCCAAGCTAGTGATTTCAGACACTACTAGCCTAGTCGAGTGATTATAAAAAGTACAAGAGATAATAAATATAAAGTGCATGGCAGAGCACCTGGACCAGTCAGCATCTATAGATGTCAATTGTTGCTTTTGCTAATAACTAATTTCCCTTTGTTACAAATTCAAGGAAGTTCTGAAGACCACAAACATGTTTTGAACACTGCAAAGGAACACAGTGAAAGAGGACAAAATGGAATAAGGATATTTTAATTGGAAGGTGAATCCTGAGTAGGAAGTAGAAAAAGATCTAAACAAATCCACTTGTTACATATAAAGAAACAAGGAGTTTAAGACCTTTGATTAAGACTAACTTTGAGAAGACTCTACAGAGCAGGGGTATCCAATCTTCTGGCTTCCCTGGGCCACACACAAAATATACTAGCACTAGTGATAGCTGATGAGCTTAAAAATGCAAAAAACAAAAAACAAAAAAAATCCTCATGTTTTAAGAAAGTTTATGAATTTATGTTGGGCCACATTCAAAGTTGTCCTGGGCTGCACATGGCCTTCAGGCAGTGGTTTGGACAAGCTTGCTATAGAGACACTGCCAGTTCTGCATGTAATGCCAATGAAGGAAGGAGGAGAGTATATGAAAATAGGGGAGTGATACCAGTCACTGATTCAAATATACCAGCTATGGGAAGAGGAGATCTCCATAACAGAAGTACCATGTGGATGGGAGTAGTGTCAGGCAGGGGAATTGGTTCCAATCTCTGAACAGAAAATCTTCATGCTTTGTTATCCTCTGTGTGTTTATTGTATCCTGCAGGGAAGTAAGGTCTTTGAAATTCCAGCAGGAAGGTAATGGAGGTGACTTCCTTAGGGGAGAGTTAAACTACTGGCATTTGGCCCTTTTTAAAGAGTAATACATTTAAAGAGTAATAGGGCCCTTCCCATTTATTAGGAAAAAAGTATCTTTAGGTCATACTGTAGCACATTGCTGAGAAGATTGAGAGATCTGGGAGATCTCTCTCTCCCTCTCATACACACACACACACACACACACACAAAAAAAAAAAAAAAAAAAATTTCAAGACTTGATTTAAGAACACAGAAATGAGTATATCACACCTGATGTAAACACTGGAGAGCTAGAACATTTTTAGGAAAGGTGAGAAAGTTAACAACATCTAAACGCCCAAAAGAAAAACTAAGAAATACAAAGTAAAAGAGAAGTGGTGTTTAGGTTTGGGAGGTGCGATGGGAAGCCATCTAAATGCTTTTCTTTGCAAGTTCATGCCATCACACCACTCCTTAGGAGACTAGCATCTTCCCTGGGCAAACATTTCATCCAAGCATCAGCTTGTCTAGTTCTTAGGGGAATGTGCGCTATGATAAAAAACAGGTGGCCAGGGTGGCCATGACAAAGCTAGGGGTGAGGTACAACCCCCTATCTTTTATTTAGACCCAGCAGGCAGATGAGATAAGGGCTTCTCCAACTTTGATGTGCATGTGAATCACATGAGGATCTTGTTAAAATGTAGATTCCGATTTATTCCGGATGTGTGTTGGGGATGGAGGGTGATCTCCGGAGGGACCTGAAATTCTACCTTTCTAATAAGCAGCCAGGTGATGCAGGAGATGCTGGTCCATGGACCATACTTTGAGTAGCAGGGGTAGACCATATGATAGCAATGGTGACAATCGAGAAAATATGTGCAAATCTGGAGAGATCTAAGGAGACTTAGGAATGTCTGTACATGAGAGAGAGAGAGAGAGACATAGTTGGTGAACTCCTTTCAGGGCAGCTTTGGGATTTTAATGAGACAAAACAAATAGGAAGGAGGACAGGAAGAGTGGGAACATTGTAGCAATCAGAAAGTGAGATCAGTGGCCCAAGCTTTAGGGTCTCTATGCTCCCTCCTTACTGGAAACCCTTCCAGTGTTCTCTGTTCTTTCTCATTTCATGGATGTGTACAGCTCCTTCCATTTTCTTAAAATTTTCTTTCCTTACCTTCACCATTCAGGAAAGACTTCTCTTATCAGGTAATATCTTCAACAATGTTCCTATAGCATATTTCCTTTTTCTTTTATTAATCTTTTTTTTTTTTTTGAGACGGAGTCTTGCTCTGTTGCCCAGGCTGGAGTGCAGTGGCGTGATCTCGGCTCACTGCAGTCTCCGCCTCCTGGGTTCACACCATTCTCCTGCCGCAGCCTCCCAAGTAGCTGGGATTACAGGCACCCACCACCACGCCCAGCTAATTTTTTTGTATTTTTAGTAGAGACTGGGTTTCACCATGTTAGCCAGGATGGTCTCAATCTCCTGACCTCGTGATCCACCTGCCTTGGCCTCCCTTAGTAATCTTTTTACATTTATAAATGTTATTTTTCAAGTGCAAGAGTTGGGTCTGTTTTATTCTTTCCAGTTTCTTTAGCACCTAACTCAACACAGAGCCTGGCTAGTCTAGTAGGTGATCAGTGAACATTTTAAATGAACAGATGAAATAGTGTGAATGATCGCATGCCGTAGATTTTCTGGACCTTGGGCCTTTCAAACCATATGTATTGCCAGTTGTTTTGAAAAATCCAGCCCCAGAGCCATCAGAAAAATGTATTAACAGGATGAGTTGAGGGGAAAAGGAGAAGGAAGCAATAAGTTGATACAATTAGTCAAATGTAAGCAATTTAAAATAGGATAGATGCATTCATCCAAAATACATAAGACAAAACCAACAGATAATATGAATAATACCATTTTCTTAAGCACCTGGTATGTGGTCATAATATATGTGATCTTACTGAACCCTCACAAAAATACTGTATTATGTGGTTTAAAAATGTGCATTTAAAATTCAAGAATGGGTATTAGGTGGTAGAAACCATGGCCTGTAGTGGGTAATAATTTGCCCAGGTCACTTAGCAAGGAAATTGTGAAGACGAACCAGACTCAGAAGCTGAGTATAGATGCCTTGGAAAGTTGGCCTTGTGATCTGCCATCAATGTAGCACCCAATGTCCAAAGCTGGCCTTCCCTAGCAGCCTGGGAGCCCCATGGGGCAGGGTTCCTGCTCCATTCTTGGCTGTGTCCCCAACACTCTGCCTATTTTTTCACATATGTCCTCAAAAGTAATTGTTGAATAAATGATTGGTGAGGACAACTGGAAATTACTTGTCCTTTCTATTCATTGCATAATATAGCGTGTAGAATACTAACAAGTTTTGCCAAAAGACTCGTGTCTCCTTGCTGGGCCTTGAGATAAGTTTCTGAAAGCTCCTGTTTGAGGTTAGAACAATATTTCTCAGCCTTTTTTACATTATTCCTTCTACCACTATCCAAAGAGTCTTTTGAGATTTGTTTTTCTTAAAAGCCTCTCCCATGAAATTTTAATGCCACAGTTATACTGTAAATCTCTTATGTATTATATATATTTCTGTGTCTTATAAGTTTTTTTTGCCTCCTCCCAAGAACCAATTTCACCCCGTTGGGAGTGATGTTGCCCCATTAAGAATGCATGGGTTAGAAGGATGCACATCATAAGTAAAACTATGAAAGCAGTTAAAATGTTCTGTGTTCACTTAATAGAGATCCAGTGATGCAGCAGAGATTGCCAATTTTCTCCCCATATACATTCTCTTCTTCTTAAGTAACGAGTTGCAGATACTTATCTAAGTACATCACCACCAAACAAAAGGGCTATATTTCCTAGCCTCCCTGGATACCTTTCTTTCAGCTGGCTGATCATAATGACACTGAGCTGAATAATTACATCTCTTAGCCTCCCTGATAGACTCCCTTTGGCCACCTGACCAAGTTATAGCCAATGAGTTATAAGCAGTGAGAGAGGAATAAATGTCTATATTAAGCTACTGTATTTTGAAAGTCTGTTACAGCTGAACCTAATACCAACTGATACAAATCCTATTTTCATTATATCTTAAATTATTTCTAATTGTATGCAATTAATATAAATTAACCTAAATTTTATAATACGATGATTAATTGTATTAATTGTAGGTAGTTATCTTACTTTTATCAGACCTTGCACTCCATATATTCTTTAGGATTTCTTCCTATGCTCTACTTTTCTATCTACCACCATAATTGTAATGAGTTACATTAAATGCTTGTATAGAGGTGGAGACCAAAAAGTAATGACACTTTCTATGTATAATATTTCCTACAAAACATGGTGACTATAACAAAAGTCCACTAATTTTGAAGTTGGCATAAGTTGTGATACACTGGCAAAAAATAAAAACAATGTACTAGACCTTAGTGAAACAATTTAGTGATTCTCTGATGCCCTCCCTATCTCTCAAGAATGTACCCAAATTTGATGTTAAATAATAGCGTCAACACAAGGAATTCACTAAGTCAGGAAGTTAAGTTTAAAATTAAGTCTGTGTAATTGAAGTTTGAGTAAGGGGGCTTCTCAACTAGCGGACAGATGATTGAATACTGGAATAATCAGGGAGTTGGAAGACAGAAAACAAAAAAAAGATAAAATTCAGTAAAATCAGAAATGATGAAAATTATTCTTTAGATTCATTTAGAGAAGAACAAAGAAAAGACAAAGCAAGGAAATATTTGGGGGTTCACTCTGGGTTGCTATTGATTAGCAGGAAAAATAAAGGCCTAAAGGTTAAAGTAACTGTCAGAAGAAAAGTCCAAGAACATAAGCCTTTAAGGAGAGTATGGATTCTAGCCATAGTCGGGCTGTTGCTGATTGGGATTAGGCATTTTCCCACTGCCACAGGAAAGCCTCTGGAAGACTTGTCATCTGCAAGCTTGGTACAAAAGTCATCAATTATTTAGCTTAAGAATGAAGGGTAAGAGGTGACATCTGGAATTGACTTTCTTAAGAGTGTGTGTGTGTGTGTGTGTGTGTGTGCTGGGAATTTGATTGCAAAGCTTTTTAAAGTGGTAACCAGTGGAATGATTCACAATTTAATACAAAATTGGGCAATAAAATTGTAGACCCCTTAGAGATTTGAAAATATATTACAAAACACAGAAAAACAAAGACAGAGTTTGGTTGTTTTGTGAAGCTGGATCAAGAGAAAACATTTGACAGGATGGAGGGTTTTGCTTAATTTAAAATTATGTAAACACACACAGATTCTCCTCCCAAGTCATGAATCATTCAAAAAAAAATTTAATACATGTTATATGGAATATCTGCATGGCAGACATTGTTTGTGTCTAACCAATAGCCATTTTTTTCTACTTTCTTGTTACCAAACCCACATTTTGGTCAGACAGGAAAAGTGCCCTACCCCAAAGATTGAATCAGCCTTGGTCTAAGTCATGGAGTTTCCTTTCTTTTGTAACAGATTTTCACTTTCCCGGCCACCCTGCAGTTGGGGTGGTCATGTGACTCAGTTCTGACCAATGACCTATCATTAGAAGTCTGCTAGGGAGTACTTGGGAAAGATTTTCCTGCTTTGATAAAAATGCAATCATCTGCAAGAGAAAAAATTTGTTTCCCTTGTTCATTTTGCCCTATTTGGGATGCTGACTGGATCTGTATGGCTCAATTTGTGACCTTGACATGACACATAAGAAGATAAAAAGCTTATAGATGGAGGTAGATGAAGCATAATTATGGAAAAAGCCTCAATGTTTTGTTTTGGTTGTTTTTTGGACTGAATTTTTGAAGATATTATTCAGTTACTAAATTGGCCTCATGGTGATCATGGACAAGATGTTATAGGCTTGATGATGCATGAGGAATAGAACACAGAAATAACTAGTGAGTTAAGAATCTCCTTATATGATAGTAGAACTGGCCATTTTGTGCTGACATTGCCCTCTCTGTCAGCTAAGTTGTATCTAAGGCAGTGAGCATGCAGTTCTGAAATTCCCTGACTTAGTGAATTCCTTGTGTTGACACTATTATTTGACATCAAATCTGGGTACATTCTTGAGAAATAGGGCATCAGAGAATCACTAAATTGTGTCACTAAGGTCTAGTACATTGTTTTTATTTTTTGCCAGTTTGGTAGTAAGTGAAGGGGGGGTAGTAAAATAAAAGTACTTTAACTAATTCTGAATTGTTCTCATCAATGTCTGAACCTGTATTAGTCTTTGGAAACTTGCCTAATTCAAATATCCTCATGGTTTAAGCCTCTGACAGCTGGGTTGTCTGTTACTTGTAGCCAAAAGCATTCCTATTTAATGCCAACACAAATCCAACAAATATTGGGTGAATTGTAAAGAAGAAAAGGGCCACTGGTCAGTGTCTGGGCAGTATCACCTTATATACTGATAATGACATTCAAATGAAACATTACACAAATGAGTTCTGAATGATGGACAGAGGAGAAGATAATGTATAGACACTGAACCCAATGTCAGCCAAGTTGCAGGCAATAGGACTGGTAGAAGTTTAGTACAGCAGCACAAGATAGTTGGAAGACCTGGGTTTAAAAGTTATCTCTGGTACCTATTAGCTGAGTAGGTATATCACCTCACTGAGCTCAAGGCTACTTATTTGTTAAAATAAAGAATAACAACTTAATGGGATCATTGTAAGATAATTTGAGATGGCTTATAATAAGTTTATGTTGCCCAATATATACTAGATTCTGAATGATAAAATGTAGATAAGTTGTTTTCAGATTTGTGATGAATATGGGAAATTCTTGTAGCTTTTAAGAAAGTCACTTAAACATCTTTGGCGCTATGTTTTATAGGAAAGAATTGGACTAGATGTTTTCATTTTGTTCTAGATTTTCTACATATATGGGAATAAATTAAGTAGAGAAGGAGATTAGAAAAATATGAAGAGAGTGAAAGCCTTTTGTGGAGACTGGTCCTTTAAATAGGAAGAGGGTTGTAGGCAAATCCCATCATTGTGTTCTCCTTTGAGCCCCACAGAGCAAGGTTGTGCTCCCACCTCCCAATTTTTTTCAAAGAAGAATCACAGAGGTGATTTGTAAGGTAATTGGAAGGAAGGTGTATTAGTCTATTCTTGCACTGCTATAAAAACATACTGGAGACTGGGTAATTTATAAAGAAAACAATTTAATCGACTCACTGTTCCATAGGTTGTACAGTACGCATGGCTAGGGAGGCCTCAGGAAATTTACAATCATGGCGAAAGACAAAGAGAAAGGAGGCACATCCTGCATGTCTGGAGCAGGAGGAAGAGAAAGAGAGCAAAGGAGGAAGTGCTACAAGCTTTCAAAAGACCACATCTTGTGAGAACTCTATCACAAAATAGCCCTAGGGGGATGGTGCTAAACCATTAGAAACCACCCCCATGATTCAGTCACCTCCCACCCAGGCCCCTCTTCCAACACAGGGGATTACAATTCCATATGAGATTTAGGTGGCGGACACAGAGCCAAACCATATCATTCCACCCCAACCCCTCCCAAATCTCATGTCCTTCTCACATTTCAAAACACAATCATGCCTTCCCAACAGTCCCCCAAAGTCTTAAGTCATTCTAACATTAACTAAAAAGTCTAAGTCTCACCCGAGACAAAGCAAGTCCCTTCCACAGATGAGCCTATAAAATGGCAAGTTCATTACTTCTAAGATACAATGCGGGTGTAGGCTTTGGGTAAATAATCCCTTTCCAAAAGGGAGAAGTTGACCAAAGCAAAGGGGGCTACAGGCTCCATGTAAGTCCCAAGCTCATCAAGGCAGCCACTAAATCTTAAAACTTCAAAATAATCTCCTTTGACGTCATGTCTTACATCTAGGGCACATCAATGCAAGGGGTGGACTCCCAAGGTCTTGGAAAGCTCCACCCCTATGGTTCTACAGGGTACAGCTCCTGTGCCTGCAGCTTTTCCAGGTACATGGCACAAGTTGTTGGTGGATCTACCATTCTGGGGTCAGGAGGATGATGGCCCTCTTCTCACAGCTTCACTAGGCAGTGCCCCAGTAGGGAACCTGTGTGGGTGCTCCAACCTCACATTTCCCTTCTGCACTATGCTAGTAGAGGTTCTCCATGAGGGCTGTGCCCCTGCACCAGACTTCTGCCATCCAAACTTATGGGCATCCAGACGTTTTCATACATCCTCTGAAATCAAGGCAGAGGCTCCCAAACCTCAACTGTTGCCCTCTGTGTACCTGCAGGCTTAACACCATAGGGATGCCTTGGTGGCTTCTGGCTTGCACCATCTGGAGCAGCAGTCTGAGACATGTCTGGGGACCTTAAAGCCATGGGGGAAGCCGGAGTGGCTGGGACTGAGAGGAGCAGTGTCCCGAGGTTGCATAGGGTAGTGGGGCCCTGGGCCTGGCCCACAAAACCATTCTTCTCTCCTAGGTCCTGTGATGGTAGGGGCATCTGTGAAGGTCTCTGAAATGGCTTGGAGGCATTTTCCCCATGGTCTTGGCTATTAACATTCAGCTCCTCTTTACTTATGTATGTTTCTGCAGCCTACTTGAATTCTTCCCCGGAAAATGGGTTTTTCTTTTCTACCACATGGCCAGGCTGCACATTTTCCAAACTTTTATGCTCTGTTTAACTTTTAAGTATAAGTTCCAATTTCAGGTCATTTCAGGTTTATGCAGATGAGTGTAGGCTTTTAGATGCTGCCTAGGCCACATCTTGAATGCTTTGCTGCTTAGAAATTTCTTCGGCCAGATACCCCAAATCCTGTCTCTCAAGTTCAAAGTTCAATAGATCTCTAGAGCAGAGGCACAATGCTGCCAGTCTCTTTGCTAAAGCATAGCAAAAATGACCTTTACTCTAGTTCCCAATAGGCTCCTCGTCTCCACTGATAACCTTCTCAGCCTGGACTTCACTGTCCATATCGCTATCAATATTTTGGTCTCAGCCATTCAGCAAGTCTCTAGAAAGTTCTAAACTTACCCTAATATTCCCATCTCCTTCTGAGCCCTCCAGACTTCCAACCTCGCCCCATTACCCAGTTCCAAAGTCACTTCCACATTTTCATGTATCTTTAGAGCAATGTCCCACTCTCAGTACAAATTTTCTGTATTTATTCTTACACTGCTATTAAAAACTACTTGAGACTGGGTAATTTATAAAGAAAAGAGGCTTAATTGTGCTCACACTTCTGCAGGCTGTACAGGCTTCTGCTTCTGGGGAGGCCTCAGGAAACCTACAATCATGGCAGAAAGTGAAGCAGAAGCAGACATATATTCACATAGCTGGCAGGAAAGAGTGAGTGAAGGGGGAGGTGCTATACGTTTTCAAACAACCAGATCTCTGAGAACTGTACCACAAAACAGCACTAGGGGGATGGTGCTAAACCATTAGAAACCACCCCCACAATTCAATCACTGTCCACCAGGCCCCTCCTCCAACATGGGATTACAATTCGACACGAGATTTGAGTGGGGACACAGAGCCAAACTATATTCAAAGGGTTGGGGCAGTGGCTCATACTCTAAGTCTCCTTCACATCTAGTTCATGCATTAATTTATATACACAGTTGTCTCACCACCAGGCAAAGAGGAATTGAGATGCAATTTGAAATCTCTTCTGGGCCATGATGGTATCAAGTGTTGTGAACCCTGTATGTGGCTATTTTGACACCTGTAATTTAGATTCCACCAGGTGTAGTGGGAACTAGAAGAAACTTCAGGGAAATGAGGTGAGCAAGGTAAATTGGGACATAAAATTACATCTAGGGAAATTTTGGTTGAGGATGTGGTTAGAAGTGTAAGTGAGGAATGAAAAGAACAGAGCATATTATAGCCCCAGAGTGGGGGGCTATGGGAAACAATGGGAAGTGGGGCTACGGAGGATTTATGAATCTTTATGGGGATGAGTGGCTAGTATAAATAATGTGCGTGGATAATTTCACTCATGAAAACATGCATTTTCTTCTAAGAACAAAATGTTTGCTAAAATAATCTTTGTATAAAAGTATTACGAATCAAAAGTTGTATTTATATTTACCGATTTAAGACCCAATTATGCATCAAACACTGAATGGGCCCAGCAAGTAAACTGGACACACAAACACTTGGATTCCACCTCTACTAAACAGCTTGATTTATGCAAAAGGGGAGGGGAGTAGCAACACAGGAAATCTGCCCAGAAACTAATTTGGCAGAGATGTCAAGGTAACAAACTGTTGAAAGTTACAAATCTCCAAAAAGGCAGTTTTTTCTCCTGATAAAAGTGCTTAAAATCTAAACATGAACCCTTTGCCTAGCTTATTTCTTCAACAAATGAAAAGAGCTATAGACTGTTAATATCAAGTTTCCACACAAAATGGCCCAAGAATTTATTTGAAATACGTTACTTATGAGCCGAAATAAACTTGGCAAACTACAATTTTACTAAAATTTTATACCAAAAATTCAAAGCCTACTCCTGAAGTTTTACCATTGTAATTTCCAGAGATGTCTTTTCTATCATAATTTTACATATACCATTGCTCACAAACCTTTGGATCATGATTGTGTAAGCTAGATGCTTAGGGCAGAAGAAATTAGCAACTAAATCTCAACAGTGACAACTTGTATAACAAGCACAATACCTGGAATATTCTCATGAGAAGCATCTCAAGTAATACACTCCGCTCTGCAACAATTGCCTAATTTTTCCACATGATCTTAAGACTTTTTGTCTTGATCCTGTTAAAAATGTCAACTAGTATAAACACTAAATCATACCCATTGTTTTTGAGTAAGTTCTCTGAAATTTAAAAGATCTAATTAATATTGCTACAGTATTTCTAAAAGCTTGGATTTTATGAGTAGATTCCAGGGCTATTTCAACACCAATAGAATCAAATATATTTGCATAAAATTGTCATTTAAAAATAATTCAGAAACTAAGCAGTGGGAGAGTACTATTAGAGGCATGGTATGATGTGGGGGTTGGTGGGGAACAGAGAAGAAACTGCAGAGAGCGAAGTATAACTAGCAATATACTTTTCATGTATATTTTTCATGTATACATGTATATTTTTCATGTATACATGTATATTTTTCATGTATATTTCATGTATATTTTTCATTCGAGAAAATGTCTAGTGAGATTAACTTGATTAGTTTCTTATACAATAGACTCATCACTGAGATTCTTAACTCGGGTTTCAATCAATGACAAAATAGAAAATGTTAACGAGAGATTTGAGAAATAGATGGCGGGCTGTGAATTTTGCAGATATTATGTTTGCATTTCAAATTCCTCTTTCAGGCTTTTCAAGTAAGCGTGAACATTGCCAGGGCCAGGATATTTGGTGAAATACACCAGGATATCAGTTGCCCACAGTCTGTCTTGCTGCCGCCAGAAACTGCAGTTGCAGATTCCTCAACAAGGTGGGCAATGCCACTAGAGCATCCCTGACCTCTTCAACATAAGGGTTTGGAAGGCAGGAGCCGCAGAATTGGCCTTGAATGCCCTAGCAGTCTGGGTTTCTGCAGTTTGTTTTGGTAGCAATAGTTTTCTGACGGCATTGATAACAAGTAGAGCCCAGGTAATAAATATCTTCTTTGGAGAATTGCTGCAGGCCTCCAACTCTTCCTCTGTGATTTCTTCCACTGGGTGAATTATATGCAGAAGGGTCATGGATGAACTGGAGCGATGAATTCTGGGCATGTCATCTTCGTTCATGCAGCCATCCACTGTCTTGCTTTTACCAGCATGTCCTTATCCTCTTCCTCCTCCTCCATGAGTAGAGTGCCAAGGGACCAAGGAACTTGGTGAGAAGAGGAGCTCTCTGTTCAGGGTTTCTCTTGGAAGCAACATCCGGGAATGTATGCCTTGGGGGTGTCCTTGATTGTGAGTTGGAGCCTGGGGAGGGAACGTCTTCTAAGGAACAAGCTGACATGTGTTTTCCAGGCATTGCTTTGTTTTCCTTTATACTCATAGCCTTTTTCTCCAAAAAAATCATGCCTCCTTTATCTTCGGAATCGGAACTGGAATTGGTCACAGAATTCTCTGAGGGTTTGGGGAGGGGGCTCTGCTTTTTTGTTGGCTGCTTCCCTGGTGTTTCACGCAGGAAGCTTCATTGCCACTCTGAGAGGTTGAGTGTCTGCACTGGGAGCGAGTCCTACAGTTTTCCCAGACTGGGAAGCCTCATGTTTGCAAAATTATCCGCAGCAACGCCATCACAACTGTCATTAGTGCATGACTAGGTTTCCATGGAAATCAGTTTCACCTATCTGAATTTCTCTGAGTTCTTTAACCAGATCCTTTCGCAGCACGCAGCGAGCATCCATACTGGCGGCGGGCGCCCAGGCCTGCTTGGAGCAGGGAGCCATTTTCTCATGCTTGACGTTTATTTCTCCAGAATAACTGATGAACCCAGTATCTTCTCAGCATTGTGGGTTCACCTTTAACTCTTTATTCTATTTCAGCCCCAGACTTGCTCAGTTACTAAGCCCACACTCCTTTTTGGGTGCACCGGCTGGAATTCCTTACCACGTGGTCCTAGATTCAACCACCACCCTCTGCCCTCTGATTTATGCCAGACATCATCGAACTAATCTCTGTGAGCTGGATCCCTACACCCTTCATATCTGGTTTCATTAGACTGTTAATAAGTGCAAGTGTTGCTCCGAATACACCACAAATATTAATTTACTTCTCCAAATATTTAATAGCTTGGTGAGGTGAGAACTATTATTATTCCCATTTTGAAGGTGAGGACACAGTTAAGTGACTCCCCAGGGTCACAGACCGAGAAAATGGTGGAGCCAGGATTCAGAGACAGCCTGCTTGCCTCCAAAGCTCATGCCCTTAACCACCATGCTATGGCGGACCTCCTTTTCTGAAATACTGTTTTCATGATGTGTCTTTCCTGCTTCAAAACCTATAATGGCTTGTTTACTTTGGGAGGAATTGCAGGCTCTGTGGTCTGATGGAAAGCTGTCCATTAAGTGATCCCACCTACCCAGCTTTGCTTTTCATGCTCCTCACTGGGGCCTCTCTCCTAGCACCCAACTCGCCTCCTCCCGGAGATCTTCCTCAACGGGGAAGCTGTGCCTTCATCACCATTCCCAATTTCTCTTTGCCTCGCTCAGCCAGGGCCACCTTACAGTAATTTTTTCTTTCTCTGAATTCCTGTAAAATTTGAAGTCTGTGTTTGCTAATGTAATAATGGATTAAAATGTGCTTTGGGTTTTTAAAAAAAAATTTTTTTAAAGCTGTTTGAAGGATTATGTCTTATATCATTGACTGGCTCTAAAAGTTCTTTAAGGCAAGAGCCAGATATTCTAAATAAATCTAAATTTTTCTTATCTCTAACATGAAAGAATTCGTAAACTCTTGTCTAGTTCTGTAGTTTGGTCATGTTTCTGGCTGTGTTAGAACATGCAGCAAAGTTCTGGGAAGAAATAGATGCTTAATAAATATCAGTAGGTTTGACTCATCCTAAAATTCTGCTGAAATAAACCAAAGATGAGAATTTCTGCCATTTGATTAGGGATTTTGGAAGAGTAGAGTCATTTTAGGTTTTCAGCTCCTATTTCCCATCATAGAGAAATGAAAGATGAAAATGACTGTGTTGAATGAACTTATCACTCACTCAGCATCGCTTTGTAGTTTCAACGGCTTTGTCAACAGCTCAGGGGAGCAGTACTGGTTATTCTTTGAGCAGGGAAGTCCTTTATTACATCAGAAAGGTGCATCAGAGTTAAGGCAGCCCAATCTCAGGAGGTGAACTGGAAAAATCGATAGGATTCAGTAGGTAGGCTGGCCATGAGGTGAGCCTATTTGATTGGCTGCCTCCAGAATTAGACTACAGGGTGAGTAGGAGAGTGGCCAATGGGAAACAAATAAGGAATGCAAGAGAGATGCCATTTTGAGGTAGACCCCCAGAGGTAGAGGTAGAGAGAGAGAGAAAGAAAGTTTGAGAACAGGGAGGATAGCCATGCTGAGAGCTACATTCACTGTAGCTTTTTATTCCAGTTCTGGTCCTTGTGTGTTCTTTGGATATACATTCTTCTTATCATTAAATTCATGTAATTGGCCATATGATAGTTAGGTTACACAAATCTGCCAGCATAAATAACACTTTGCCTTAAAAATAAAATAAAATCATCTTTTCCTTAGAGATATCTGTTCAGCATCTTGTATCTTCAATTAATTGTAGTTCAAGAGAAAACATTTTATTAGTTTTCTTTTTATTTTAAACTCAAGTATTTTAGAAGAAGACCTCAAAGAATCTAACAGGGGGGAACAATACCACAACTCATGCATTATAAAGAAACAAGGATTTTGTTTTTAAAACAATATCTTATGTAATTAGGAGCCCAGTGAACTTAATTACCATGTGAATAATTCAGAGAGGCAAATTAACTGCAATAAAAATAATTTCAGCCCATGGTGGGCCTTTATGTTCATGCAACTCAAATTAAATGTGACATGACCCTGAAACAGCGAACTTAAGGTTCTGAAATCTGGTGGTTGTATTCAGCAAATGTTTATTGACCACCTTCTGTGTGTCCCTACCCTAAAGTAACCTAAAGTATTTTGGAAATGTAGTGTTCTTATTGCCTTGCTTTTGTTCACCCATTTCCACTGGAGCAGGCCTACAAGCCTTCCTTTCAACATGTACTTTTCCTCCATCCCATTCGTCTTCCCTGCAACCCTTCTAGTCTCCACACCAGAGGACAGAAGAAAGAAGCATCAAGATGGCCAGAATGTGACTTGTCACTTTCAGGCAGAGTTGAAGCTGTATGGCAGCACTCCAATGAATTGAATTCAGTAGTATCTGTGGTGGGGGTGTCCTTGTAATAGGCCTCATGCCAGAGTCTTCAAGGAATTCAAAGAAACTAGAACACTACAGTGTTTTCAAATAATATCTTATCAAATGATTTTCCCTTCACTGGACAATAGGTCTGCTTACAAATCATTGGAATTCAAAACACAGGACATGTGCTTTAATAATGGCCCAAAGATCGGCAAGAGGACAGATGAGGAGCAGACACGGAAAAGGATCCCTGAAGGTAAAGAATTTCAGGTTCATTTCTGAATCAAAAAGATGGACTATTCATAGTTCAGGGTGAAGTCAGGTAGGAGGATGTACACAAAGCAAAACAGGGAAAGTGTCTGGAGGTAGAGAAGTACAGGCACAAATAAGCAAGTGTGTGTTTTGTAAAATTTGAAGATCTTTGGATGAGCAGACACAGCCCACTGGCACATAATGAGAGGCAGGATTCTTTGTCACTTACAGCTCCAAATTAGAGGAGGCTGCTGCACAGGGCCATGCACAGGATTATACTAGGGGACAGGCTTACAGCAAGCAGGAGCTACAAAAGGCAGCTTATGTACAGCAAACAGAGTATAGTAGGTTATATATAACCAAACAGGGTATATAGGGGTAGTTAGGTTTTTGGGGCTTTCTAGGGATTGGCTAATTTGAATAATTAATTACACAGCTCTAGAGCATGGAGGCTGTTGTTTAGTATCTGGTACAGGAGTGTGAAAGCTCCCTAAATGGGGGCCTTTGTGAGATGATTCTTAACGGCCCCAGAGAGTAGGAACCTGATAAGAAAAGTGCTTGCTTTTTTTGTTGGGGGAGGGGGGAGACTTAGCAAATCGTCCTGAAAGAGGAATTGAGAGTTTCTAGCCATGACTTCAAAAGTGGGTCAAGACAGCCCTTGTGAAATATTACGTTTTGGAGAATCTAAGTGCACTGTACTTAGCTTGGGGGTGGATATGTGGGAAGGCATGAGTTAGGGCATTACTTTATAAAATTAGATTGAGACCAGATCTTGGGGAGCCCTGGATCTCCTGTTAATAAATGCTGCACCCACAGTGGTAGAGAAATGCAATCTTTTGAGGAAATAAAGATGATATGGGAGAATATAAATAAGGAGATATGCTATATTTACCAGTAATTTCTCATGACATTTACCTTAATAATGGGTATATCAGGGATACAAATATTACACGGAATTCTCTAACCCCAGAGGATATTTGATAAATGAAGAGAGAAAATGTTAAAGCAAAAGTGTAACAAATGGAAGATTTTATGACTGCTATATACTTGTGTTGAGGTACAGTTATAAGGAGAGAAATTCTCATCTGAGAGTCTCACAACTTATTTCTGAATGTGGAAATCATATATACCAAATGGAAAAACTGTTCACTTAATTTTGGTGGTCCTATTTGAAAATTAGCATATTAAAGTCCATTGAGCATCCACATTTCTAGATAAAGCTGTGAAATAATCTCATAAAGGCAAAAGAAAGTTCTGGTAAATCAGGAAGGTATTATTTATTCTAAGGAGATGAAATGCAAATTTTAGTGCAACTAAAGCATATGTTATAGGTATAATGATGCACCATCCAAATATCTCCATTCTGGACCAACATATGTTAATTCCCTCAACTGCTGCGGATGACTCACAAGTGAGTCTCTCTCAAGGACTTGTCCTTGGCCTAAGGGAGCTGCCTCAACCAATGTTAGATCCCTGTCCAGAGGCAATTCCCATCCAATGACTGGTTGAAGTAGGACTACAAAGGCCTGTCTCCTCTGCCTCATTTGGGGGAATAATGGCCAATATTATGGATCATGTTGATTGGGCTACAGGGTGATGAGATACTGGATTAAGCATTTTTTTTTCTGGGTTTGTCAGGGAGGGTGTTTCAGGATGAGATTAGCATTTAAATATGTGGACCCAGTAAAGTAGATTGTCCTTTCCAATACGTGTGGGCACTATCCAATCCATTGATGAACCTGAGCAGAGCAAAAAGGTGGAGGAAGGAAGAATTCTCTTTCTCTGTGCCCAACTGCTTTTAGCTGGGACACCAGTCTTCTCCTGCCCTCAGATGAGAACTTACACCAGTTCTCATCCAGAACTCTGCAGGTTCTCCAGCCTTCAGACTAGGGCTATGAAACTGTCCTTGAAAAATTACAACAGTGAGAAAATAGCGAAAGAGATCTGATCTAACCAACCCCGATCTTGCTTTTTATCCCCAAACTGCCCATAAGCATTCTTGGGCTTAGGCCAAGCTAACTTTGGGTACATTTAGTTTAGTTTAAATGATAATAGCCCTTCCCTGAAACTAAATTGCCTTTGTAAAGCTAATGAAAGACCACCAAGTTAGGATGTGAGGAGCCTGAATTCTGCTAAGGTGTAGACATAAATAAATGATGATTACCTTTATTCTGGAAGTTGCATGATACACAACTTCCCCAAGTACTCCTGCAGGTAACATCACTATTGTAGAATCTAAAATTGGCCTTTTGAGATGTCTTTTCTGGTTTTTGCATTTTTGACAGTGATGACTCCACTCAGACCAGCCGACAAGTCTTGTGGCCCCATCCAGAAGAGGACCAATTTCCACTCCCTCATTCCCTTGCCTACCAAACTAACCTTGAAAAACCCTAGACTCTGAATTTTGGGGAAGATTGGTTTGAGTATTAACTCAGTGTCTACCAGGTCACATGGCTGGCCGCATGTAAATAAAACTCTTTATTGTAGTCCTATGATCTCAGTGAATTGGTTTCCTCTGTGCAGTGGGCAGGAAGAACCTATCAGCAGTTACAACTGGATATTATAGCATCGGCTTTTTGAATTTTCAGCTTGCAGGTGGAAGATTGCAGGGCTTCTCAGCCTCCATAGTCACATGAGATAATTCCTATAACAAAACACACACACACACACACACACACACACTCTCTCTCTCTCTCTTTCTCTCTCTCTCTCTCTCTCAATCTCTCAATCTCTCAATCTCTCAATCTGTGTGAGTGTGTGTGTATTTTTTTCCTAGTTCTAGTGCTCCTGGTGAAATGGGCTAATGCCTCTGTTGATTTCATCCTACCCACTGCCTCTTTCTGCTTTTCTTCCTGTGCTTAATCCTGCCTCCTTCACTCCTCTACGGTCAAAAGTCCCTAAAGCACTCTTCAGTAAACTTTGCACTCTAATCTCTATATTACAGTCTATTTCACAAGGAATTCAGCCTGTAACACTTGTGTATGAATAGAATGACGAAATAATTTCAGAAAGAATGAATGCCTTCCATAGGACTAAATCTCCTTTTATTCCAAATTGAAAGATGAGTTATGAAAAAAGAACATGTATAAGTTTTTCAAAATTTTATCATTTAAAATAAAAAAGTTCCAATAGTATTTGAATTACTGCAGACCATAGAAAAGGAACAAAAGCTTCCTGATTCTATAATGTTAGCATAGATTTAATACAAAGAAAAGACAAAAATAGTTTTCTATGTAAATAGTTACAAAAATTCTGTATAGTATACAGCCACCAATTCCAGCTGCATAGTAAAAGAACACTGTAACATGACCTAGTAGAGTTCATTCTAAGACCATAAGGATGGTTCAATATTAGGAATCTATCAATGTAATATCTTACATCAACACATTAAATTTAAAAAGCTGATGATTATATCCATAGATGCCTAAAAGGTATCATAAAATTCAAAAGCTATTTCTAATAAAAATTCCAAGTAATTCAGAAAGAAACTATTTAGAAATGTTAGATTCTTTTTTTTTTTTTTTTTTTGGCCAAAATTCGATAGTAAATGTGATTTAAAAAAAAAAAAAACTATGAAATGCTGGAGCTATTTCTATTAAAATGAGAGCTGATTTCTCACTAAAGGTAATGTGTAGTGAAGTTGATCACACCTTTCAACCCCCACTGGTCTAGGACATCCCCCGCAGTGTGGCAATTGCAAGAAAATATTTAAACATCATTGTCCCATTTGATTGTGACTTCCTAGAGGCAGGTATATGCCTTACAAATTTTTATATCCTTAGTTTCTGACACAATTTCTGGCACAAAATTTTCTTTAAAGACATGAACAACTTAATAGAGAGTACAAAAGAAAGTACAATAGAATTTTGTACTTTATAAGAGGCCATATTTCCTTTCTCACAAGAGGATTGTCACTTTGATTTACATATGAGATGCTGAGCATAATTAGCAAAAGCTATTTCCAAAAAGTTTAACAAAGAATTATATCTGAATTGAAGTTCAAAGACTGATGAGCCCAAATGTTTTCATTTTAAAATTATGTTGCGTTTTCTTGAGATTTTAAAATCTGTTTCATCATGATCATTTTAAAACTTTTTATGATTTTTCTAGGTTTATCCATTATATTTAGATGTTGAGCTGTGAACTGCTTAGAAATAAAGTAGTGTAAGTTTATGAAGTAGTTTAAGATTATACACCTTAGAAACCACAAGATTAAAAACCAACAAACAGGCCAGGCATGGTGGCTCATGCCTGTAATCCCAGCAATTTGGGAGGCCGAGGTAGGCAGATCACATGAGGCCAGGAGTTCGAGACCAGACTGGCCAACATGGTGAAACCCCGTCTATACTAAAAATGCAAAAATTAGCTGGGTGTGGTGTCACGTACCTGTAATCCCAGCTACTCGAGAGGTTGAGGCAGGAGAATCACTTGAATTCAGGAGGTGGAGGTTGCAGTGAGCTGAGATCGTGCCACTGCACTCCAGCCTAGGTGACAGAGAGAGACTCTGTCCTAAAAAACAACAAAAACCAACAAACAAATGGCAACTCAAAAATGACTTGAGAAATACTTCTTCAAAAGAAATTTTAGTTCCATGTCCTTCCCACTTTCTAAAACCATAATTTCTTCAAATACGTTTTTCTTTCAAAATTGCTGTTTGAATCTGAGGATATCCATACATTTAACTTCTCTGGAACCCTGAGGTATTTCACTTGGGACTCATAGACCTGGTTTCTCTGCCTGCACCTGGATGCTACATCATCAGAAGAATCGTCCTGCTGCTTTGCCTTTCTCTAAAGAGACAATAGATTTACTACCCTGAGATGGAACACAGAGGTTGGATATTCTGGATTCTACCCAGGAAGGGTTGCCCACCCCTGAGGAAACCCACTTACTTATATAACAAGTGCTTCTGAAGTTTCTAAGCTGGGGTGAGTACAGAGTGAAAGGGCATAGACCCCACATGGGAACGTAGAGTCTGGCACTGTTCTCCCTGTTCCGTCTCTCTATTCTTTTCCTGCTTATGCTGTGTGTTTCTCAAGGATGTCCTTTGCAGGCAACAAGGAAACAAAAAGCCATGTTCTTATATACAACCAATCTAATTAAGGGGTGACTTAAAGAAGTAAACATTTTCTTTCATTTCTCCATCTCTTATCTATCATTTACCTACATACCTACCTACTTACCTATCATATCTATTGCGTCTGTCTCTCTGTCTGTCTATCTATCTATCTATCATCTACCTACCTACTTACTACCTATTATATCTATTGCCTATCTATCTATTTTTGATCTGGCTAGCCTTTAACCTCACCCTATTGCTTCTGAAAACAGCACCCTATTTTTCCCTTGGGGAATCGCCCTGCTTCCCCTGCCAGTCCAAGTAGTTGAGTGAGGCTGAATGTCCACCTCAGCTTCAGGAGAGGGCATGGGATCTACATCTGATCAGTGAGAGGAATTCCTGGAATTTCGACTGGAGTGACCAGATAGAGGCATTCTCATCTAGGCTTGCTAAATTGGAAGAGTTTAATCTTAGAGCTGCTAGTGGCCATCTTGTCATCACAAATGGAGAAATTACGTGAATGTTGAACCTAAACATAGAGGAAAAGGAATTGAGTGCTAAGAAGAGATTTTTGACGAGACCACCTGAGGACTTAAATTCAACCAGGCTCGAAACTAGGCCAATAGGCATGAACCAATAAATTCTTTTTAAACAAAAATCAGTTTGAGAGGGGGCTTCTTTCACCTGCAACTAACATCCATCTAACAGGGACACCTAATGCAGTCCAGCGGAGTGAGAGAAGGCTCCTGAGAAAGTAACATCCAAATTATCTCCCAAAGGAAGTAAGGTGAAGGAGTTGGAGAGCACTTCCGGAGCAGCAAGTAGTGTGCTGGAAAACTGCAGGTTGAAAGAGAGCACAACTTGTTTGAAGAACTGAGAGCTGTTCTGTCTGGTTGGTACACAAAGTGCAAGAAGAAATGGAGGTAAAAGCATGCTAAGGGGACAGGAGAGAGATCTGTAGGAGTTGGAATCTGGAGGCTTTTGAAATTGAGTGGTGGAAAGGAAGGAGTCAAGGCAGACACTGAGATTTCTGGCTTGGGCACTTTTGGGCAAGGGCCAAAGGTGGTGCTGAGCAGAAATCACAACACGAGGAAATTTTCAAAAGAATATGAATTCAGCATTGGAAAATTTGTGTTTGAGACATTTGGCATATTTGAGGGAAAATATGGGATAGGCTGTGGATATTCTGGTCAGGAAAATGAGAGTTGCGCTAGACATATACATTTGAAAGATGTGGTGTAAATAAAACTATAATTGTAGATAAGATATTCTGGAGTCAATGTGCTAGGTAAGAAAAAAAGGCTTGAGTATAACCCTGAGGAACACTGATAATTGAGAGATGGATTTTAAGGGAATGAGTAGAAGAGAAATCACCCTAAAAGGGCCCTATAAAAGAACCAGAAGGACAGAAGAGGCCAGGCATGGTGGCTTATGTCTGTAATCCCAGCACTTTGGGAGTGTGAGGTAGGAGGATTGGTTGAGGCCAGGAGTTTGAGGCTGCAGCGAGCCATGATCATGCCCATTGCACTCTAGCCTGGGGGATAGAGGGAGACCCTATCTCTAAAAAAAATAAAAAAAAAGGGCAGAAGAAAAATTGGGGGAGTATGACATCCCAGACACCAAAACTAAGTATATCAAGAAAAGGGTGTCGGAGAGTCCAAAATACTATTTAGGGTCAAAGAACTGTTGTCAATTACTGTTGCTGCCTGTCTTCAACAGGTAATACCAGCAAGTTGCACACTTATTATGAAAATATATGAGCTTATTGAAGAAAAAACTTGATAAACACTTGGTGATAAAATTATCCACGTCAAGGTTTCAAAGGAAGAAAAAGTTGATCTTCAAGGCAGGAGAATTTGAGAGGCCTTGGGGGTAATTCTGGAAGGGAATGAAAACCAAGGAGATAGCAGAGAGCCCCAGATCTCCGGGATGTGTGCCACTTTCATGGAACCTCAGAAAGTAACTCTGGAAAACGTAATTAATGTGTGCTTGATTCAAGTGCTGGTTGTTATTTTTTCATTATGAATGAGGGGCTGACTTGCACTTTGGAGAAGGTGTGGTAAGGCACAGAGAGCAGGTGAGAAAACAAAACTGGGGCTACAGAGGAGACCTAGAGACCAGGTTGGGCAGAGTCAGGCAGAAGTGGGGCTAGGCTGTCTAAGTTTAAGTCTAGATCCCCCACTCACTAGCCATGAAGCCACCTCAAGCCACAGTCACTTCATCGGCAAAAACAAAGACAGTATGGTTTCTACTTCATAGAACTGTTGTCTATACATTCCCAGCATGCAGTAGCTCTTAACAGATATTTCACTAACTTACAAAACCATTTGGAAGGGCTTTGGGCTTTTATAGGCCATTGAATTGGCTGCGGGGAGCGGGTGTGTGGATTGTGACAATTTTCCTTATGTCTTGAGGGCAGAGGAGGTGTTCCTAAATGATGCCTGCATTATAGAAAAGGATTGACGAAACAAGAGTCTGATGATTATCACTGGGCTTCCTATCTCAGACCATTTGGACTGCACAGAGCAGCTGCCATGAGCGTCTGGCCATATGGAGCTGCTTTCTGGGGAACAATAAGGTTCAGACCACTAGGGGACTGAGAAAGCACAGGCTTCATGAGTGTGATGAAATCTCACCAAAAGTGTCCAGAAATTGGCTAAGATAGGGCTCAAAACAGAAGATTCCTCTCCCTTTACTGTGTCTTGTATTAAGTACGGCCTTTAATAATTTATTTCATTTTTTGTAGAGGAAAATCTATAGATTATTTATAAGAGAAACATAATCAGGATTACAACTTTTAGGATTTATTTGGTTTTGCACATTAAGAGGCCTATAAGTTTACCAGCTATTTATAACCTTTATTTCATCACAATCTACGGCTTGCAAAACACACAAAAAAAAAAAAGAAAAAAGAAAAAACTTTTGTAATTGTGTGTGTTTATTCACCTCGCCTAGTATCTCATAATGATTCCATGGTAGGTCTTGTCACCTTGATGGTATGTAACAGGATGTGTTTGAACCTAGTAGGGGAGTAATCAGGCTTTCTTACTCTGGTTTAATTTGAAGTGTTTTAATTGTGAAGTCAAAAACTTGGATCAACTACAATGGAGAGCAAAAGAGAGAATGAAAATAACTGATTGTGGACCTCCCATCTTGCCATGGCTAAATCTTTACCCTCTAATGGCTGATGGGATAATGTTGGAAAGAAAGGTCCTGAATCCTATGGCCACAAGTTTGCCCTGCTTCTCTCAGGGTTGAGAGTTCTGGAAGAACATTAAGAATGAGATTGCAATTGAAAATAGTCATTTTGAATCCTATTGGTTATTTGAAAATTCAGGCTGATTTGTCTTTTATCAGAGGTAGGATTCTGTTTTACGGTATAAAATCTACTTTATCCTTCTTTTTAATAGTTCCTTTTGACCTGTGAAATTTCTTCACTACATTTAATAGTTGTCCTATTTCCCCCTCCCCCATATCAGTTTTCCTTTTGTCTCTGGGGCCGAGTAAATAAACATGTTCTGTCACCAAAACCAAACAAAAAACAAAAAACAAAAAAAAACAAAAAACAAAAAAAACAAAAATGAAAAGGATTGAGAATTGTCTGTGAAATTTAGCCACAGGGATGGTGCTACTAATTCTGGAGAGAGCAGTCTAAGAAAGTGATATGGGCAGAGGAAAAAGGCAGTGTGTCCATTCAGAAGTGAATGGATGGGTTTAATGACAATGTTTAAGGAAGTTTGGCTGGGAAAGGCAGGAGAGATAGGAAAAGAGAGACAGAATAGCTGAGGTGGGGAGGCCAGAATGGGGAGGGGAGGGAGGATTGTTTTATGATGAGAGAAATTTGAACAAGTTTCAATATTGGTGAGATAGAGCCTTATCTCAGAGGCTGCCCATTCATCCAGGGTAGTGTAATTATTGTCTCTTCAAGTAAAGGCAATACCTTCTTATCACCAAATTTACCTTCCCAGTTCTTTACTCTATGTTCCTGTTGTCACTTAGATTTAAAGGATATAGTCAAGACATAAAAAGCATAGCCTGTTGAGAAGTTTAAATTTGAATCTGTGCTTTAAAGAGGTGTATTAAATTGCTGTGTTTATGAACTGAAACCTAATCTGTGTTATATAGTCCCTCATATTTTCTTCTTGAAAGGAGAGAAACATCTCACTGGCAAATCATCACTCTTCGATAGCTGGAGGTGTCATCAAAAATTGAGATAATTACCCTTAGCAGGAATAAATGAATTTTGAGTGCATAGGCTCCCACCCCTTAAGCAGAGCAAAAGAGGTTAACAAGGCAGGGTGACTCCTGGCTGGAGGAGTACACATAAGTCATTCTTAATTGGAAGTTTCACCTTTGTTCCCCTTAGTAGCTGCCAAATAACTTTCTACATGTCACTTGAGATAAATGAGCAAGTCAGGGAAATGTTTGCATCTCTAAGATGAACTGTTGGGCAATTCCTTTGAAATCCTAAAAGGGATGGTGGTGATTAAAGATACATTTTTTACAACCTAGTGAAAAAGAGTTAAGACATCCTGGAGGAAGAGGCAAGACTCAAGGAAGCTGACACCTGTGGTTCTGGGAAGCTGTCTTTGCTTTGCTTATTAATGCTGGAGGGAGGCTGATTTGGAAGACACGTCATAAGGAGAAGTGTGTAGAGTATGAATCAGAGCATCAATTCTGTTCTGGAAAGAACAAAGGGAAGTCTGGAAAGTCATGTGAATACACTCACTCTCTTCTGGAACAATCTCTTCCTCGAGGGAAGAGACTAAAGTCCATCCTTTTTTTGAGACTCTGATCTCAGTAGCTGTATGTTGAGCGTGATTGTATGACATCATAGAAACAGCTCTTGGCAAAGAGTCCGGGTCTTAAGTTACAGGTCTAGCCTATTCACATTTCTGTCACTCATTTGTTGACTCTGGCAAGCTTTGACTGCTCAGAACCTCTTTTTCCTCTGTCTGAAATGGTAAAAATCACATGACCACTGGGATTTTTGTACATTCTAGGGTTATGAGTATCTAGAAAGAGGAACAAAGGAATGTATGTTTATACCTACAAAAGAAGACAGCTTCTCGTGTATTTCGTTTTGGGAATTATACGTGCCATTTGATTATATGGGAAAAGGAAGAATGGGTGTGAAACCCAGACATGGGTTGGCATATTTGGGTAATATTCTTATATAAAAATCTGGGTAAACACTTATTATACGCTTGTTTTCACCCCAAATATTTGGTTTTCAATTTCTTAATATTCTGGAATGCTGGAAATTACTTTTGGCATTTTCATCATTCCTGGGATACAACTTTATGCTATTTGAAACGAAAATGGTTTCAGCCTCAAAATAACACAGTTCCTGCTAATCAACTCAAAATCTTCCAAGTCATACAGACTATCAGAAGCCAGAATCCATTTTTCTGGACAGGGACTGTATTTGTTCAGTCCATGAGATTGAGATCAAACTTGGATATTACTATACAGGTCCCAGTCTTTGGAAAACACACAAAGAATGCCCTGATGGCATGAAATGTTTTCCGAATAGCAAACTCTATCAACATTTTCTTAGGAAGCACATTTTGTTCTGTGAATAAATTAGGTAGGTCATAGGTATATTTCCATAAACTTATTTTTATCTTTGAATTCCTCATGCTTAGCATGGAGCATGGTACATATTTAGCATTTGAAAATGTTTGTTGAATATGTGAATGAATGCATACGTAGATGGCATTTAAAAAAGACTGAGATCTATCATTAGAAATTTTCCTAATTAAAATGTAATTATTGCTATCAATTTTGATCTATTATGTACATAAAAGGATTGACAGTTAATGAATTTCTGAGTAGATTCTTCTGAATTTTTCTTGAGTTACAGCCTTATTAACTTTGAAAGACTTTTAATGGCTCTGGCTTGCTTTAAAAAATCGAGAAGTAAGAGAACCAACCTGGCTGGTTATCCAGACATCTATGGTTCCATCAGGGAATAGCTTCCCAATTGAGGCAGAATGTATCTCAGGGGCATCTCTCCATCAAAACCTTCTTGAGTCCATGATGATTCTGTTTGAATTGTGGGCACACTTAGATTTGAAGAGAGATCTGGAATAGAAAAGGGTTGATTAAAGAAAGGTATGATCACTGTTGACACTAAGATAGGACCCTCACTGAGTTGAGTAGGATTGTACTAAGTATTCATTTATTATTCTGGCCCAGGATTAAAACTGTGAGAGAAAACTTTCCTCTCTCTCTCCTGTGGGCTATCTAATTTTGATCAACTGTTTTCCTTTTTGGTTAAGATAATTTTTTCCTGGAGGTGTTGCCTATGGGAAACAAGATCCACCATTCAGGGCTAATGTCAAGGCTTCCTCTTATGTCTGCTCATGAATCCACTAATATGTACACTACAAAAGACCACCAAGCTGGACAAATGTCCAAAAGGGCTCTTTACATCTTTCCAGTTGACATTTGTAGGCTCAAATACCATTCCATGTCTGTTCGGTCCACATATTAGAGGAGCAAGGTGCTTTTTTTTTTTTCACGCAAATAATTGCAGAACACCAGGGCTGATCAACCAATCCAACATCTTTATTTTATGAAGAGAAACTGAGGCCTGGAGAGGTGAAGTTACTTGGTCAAGGACACTATGAAGTAGAACTAGAATTCAGGTCTCCTTGATGCTTTTGAAATTTATAAAAGCTTATCTTGCCTCATCTTGGAAAATTCCATACAATTTTCTATACAAGTTGTAGAAAAGTATAGAACTTGGAAAAGTTCTATACATTTATTGAGGCTTCTGTCAAGGTAGAAAATGGTATTTTGAAGAGCTCCCAATGTGTGACTATTCTTACTCTAAGATGTTTTTCCTAATCAGTCAAGCTCACAGAGCTCAGGACACCTTCTTAGAATCTGACCCTAGGTCTTAAATGCAACAACTAATCTGTATATCACTAAAAGGACAGAAGAGAATCTCCCCCTCCCTGCCAGATTCTGAAGCATATAGACTTACACATCTGCAAATAAACTTCAGAGCATCAAACTGGTTTGCATCATGTTTAATTCTCAACCACTGATCATCTTGGTGAGAGGTGACAAGCCTTGACTGCAGAGCAGGCCCTCACATGCTGCGTCTCAGACTCTAGGACTGCAGGACTATGGGCTATTAGCGTGAACACTGGTACTAGGACTGGACCACTGTGGGCTGTTAGCATGAACATCAGCACTAAGACTGGATGGCTGTGGCTATTATCATGATCACTGGTACTAGGACTGGACGACTGTGGGCTGTTAACATGATCACCTGCCGCTGGGCCTGGATGACTATGGGCTGTTAGTGTGAATACCCACACTAGGACTGGATGAATGTGGGCTGTTAGTGTGAATACCCACACTAGGACTGGATGACTGGGTTGTTAGTGTGAATACCCACACTAGGACTGGATGACTGTGGGCTGTTAGTGTGAACACCCACACTAGGCCTGGACGACTGTGGGCTGTTAGTGTGAACACCCACACTAGGACTGGATGACTGGGTTGTTAGTGTGAACACCCACACTAGGCCTGGATGACTGAGCTGTTAGTGTGAACACCCACACTAGGACTGGATGACTGGGTTGTTAGTGTGAATACCCACACTAGGACTGGAGGATTGTGGGCTGTTAGCATGATCACCAGCACTAGCTATGCCCACTCTCAGAATTTCTTGCGGGGGCTGGCTTTTGCTTTCCAGCCATACTCTCCCAGCATGGTAGGGAAGCGCATATTAAAGTGTTGAAGCTGCCCAGAGCCTTTGAAGCCATCGTGGGCCCCTTGCCAATTATTTCACCTTTTTATACTTCAGTTTCTTCATCTGTATATGGGGATAATATTTGTGTCTAAAGAGTAAGGATATGTGGAATGAGAAATAGGATTGTCAAAAATAGCCTTGAGTGATGATCTGAGATAGACTGGTGCAAGCTAGCTAAAACTGAGAACCTTTGCCTTCATCCCAGCTGGGATAAGGTAGCATCTCCAGCCCCCAACTCTCATGAGATTGGTGACTTCTTCCTCCTAGCAGTTGGGGCTACAGCATCCTACAGGCTGCTGAAGTCTTTAGGTACTGAGTAGCTGCCTTTTCCAGCAGTTGATGTAAATGTTCAGCCTCACCAAGCAATGCTTCTGGTGTTTACTCAAACCCTTAGATTATTAGGTTGTTGTGAAGACTAAATGCATTGATACATAAAAACACCTAAGGATAGTGCTGGATGCTCTCAAATGGGCATAATCACCAGTTTAAAGGACTCTAATGAGACAACAGACATAAAAACCCTATGTCAACATAAGAGCTATATATATATGCCAACTATAAAGCATGTATGTATATTAACTATTAGGATTATTAGCTATATTTACCTTTTGTTCCATAACATCATTTTCATCCAACCTGAGGTATAAAAAGAAATAGGGGTTGTGGCGGTATTTATTGGAGAATGAAAAGAAATGAGGTGTATATAACAGTGACCAGTGAGGCAGGAAAACTTTCATTTTAACTGTTTTTTTTTCCCCCAACACCTTTATTTTTGATAGGATCTACAAGGATTAGAAGAAACTTGCATGAAAGACACTTGTCTTCTGTGTCTTAAGGATGGGGGGACGCCTTTTTATTCCCATACAGTAACTACCAAAAATCATATCTGTGCCTTTCCACAGAAAGTTGCTAAAACCCCAGTTCTTTTATCTTCACATTTTCAGATATATAAATACAACTTTATGTGCTCCAACACAATCATCTCAATATGATATGAGGAGGATAAATTTATGTTAAAAATGCCACCAGGTTCCTACTATCTAGCATAAGAAATGATATGTCAGTAAGCCCAGAACACTAATCTGATTAGCAACTTATGTGTACAGGAGGGCTTTACCATGAATGTGACAGCAAGGAAAACATTCAACTGGCTGTAATTATGCCATAAGTGACACTCCCAGAAACCTGAGAGGCAGCCTCCATTCCCAATCACTCTCTCCCGCTCCACATCAAGGCTTTTCATTTCCACTTTCAATATATCTTAAAGACATTCACTTCTATTACCTTCACTGCTGTCTTAGCCTAAGTGCCATCATCTCTCACATGAACTACTACAAGAGCCTTCTGTCGTCTTTCTACTTTTGCCCCACTCCAATCAATTCTCTACAAAGAAGTTAGAGCGATCTTTTAAAATATAAATTGGATCATGTCTCTTCCCAGCTTCAGTAACCTTTCATTGTGCTTGGAGTAAAACCCAAACTTATCAACATAGCTATAACAGCCAGGATGAACTCACAGAATTCTCCCCCTTTGTGTGGGAAGATGCAGCTACACTGAATTTCTAGTTCTTTCTTTAGTTCCTGAGAAGTGTGAGCTGCTCAGAGCGTTTGCACATGCTGATGTTTTTTTCACAGTACTGCTTCCCCCAACCCCTTTCACCCTCACTGCCTTTCACTCCCCACTCCTCTCACCCCAGTGCTTTTGCTGACATGTGCGCGCACACACACCTCCATCTCCATCTAAATAGACACACGCTTCCATCTGAATACACACCTGCATTTCCATCTAAATATGCATACGCACCCCTGTCTAAATACACATACTTTCATCTCAATACATATACACTTCTATCTAAACATACATACACATACTCTCATCTAAAAACACACATACCACTCCTATCTAAACACACATACCAGTCTAAATACACACTTCCATCTAAACACATGCACATACACTTCCATCTAAATACATGCAAACACACAAACACCTATCTAAATATACGTAGACACACATACATACTCCCATCTAAATACACATCCATGCACACACTTGTATCTAAATATACGTACATATTCCCATCTAATAAGGTCCCTTTATTCTCCCTTAGAGCACTCTGGGCTATTCACTCACTCTAGTTATATCAGAATATATTAATACATCCATATTTGTTAGTATATGTCTTAGTCTGTTTGTCTGCTATAACAAAACACCATAAAGTGGGTGGCTTATAAACAACACAAGTTGTTTATTGATTTTGGTGATCTGGAAATCCCAAGATCAAAGCCCTGGCAAATTCTATGTCTGGTGAGGGCCCATTTCCTGGTTCATAAATGGTGTTTTCTTGCTGTGTCCTCATATAGTAGAAGGGACGAAGCTGCTCTCTGGGGTCTCTTTTATAAGCGCTCAAATCTCATTAATGAGATCTCCACCCCCATGACCTAATCACTTCCCAAAGACCTCACCTTTTAATACTATCACCTTGGGGTTGAGGATTTTAACATGAATTTTGGGAGGAAGTAAACCCTCAGAATATAGCAGTGTATTTAATAGTTTTCTTCTTAGGGGATGGTAAGTCCCAGGAGGACGTGGACCATGTCTCTCTTGCTCACTAATGAGCACTTAGTATCTAGCACAGTGCCTAGCACACAGTAGGCACTCAAGAGATTTTGATAAGAGAGTGAATATCTGCATTGTTACAAGTTGTAATAACATGCTCTAAAAGCTAAGAAAACTCAGGTATTTTTCATTGAGCTGACAGCCTACTGTGTACAGAGGGAACCATATGGAACCCATGGGAAACCTTAGATGTGAGATCTGTCAGACCTTAAGTTGCTAAACTTCTCTGAACACGTTTTTATCTTTGAGGAAAATAATCATAATACGCGTTCCTTTTGCCCATAGAAGGATTTTGAGGATCAAAAGAGAATCGTTATACTAGTGCTTTGGGAGCTTAAAATACTTATACAAATGTACATTGTTGTTGTTATTAAATAAAAACTCATATCTGAAAGCAGAGTGGGAAAAGAAAAGGTAGTCAGAATTAGAAGGGACAAATGGCTGGTAGCCAAGAGGTCATTAGTAAATGAACACAGTAGCCTGAAGTTTGTTTTCTATCCTTTTTAATTCCAGTATTTGAGGAAAAAAAAAGATCAAAATAATCATAAAACATTGATAATGTGTATATTTTTAGGCTGCT
Source organism: Papio anubis (assembly GCF_008728515.1). NCBI lineage: Eukaryota > Metazoa > Chordata > Mammalia > Primates > Cercopithecidae > Papio > Papio anubis. The sequence continues at coordinate 21,971,912 of NC_044988.1, read as the reverse complement.
TACATCTTTGGGAAATTTCCTAGCAAATGAATCTCACTTGATTGAGAGCAGATGTTATCTATATTTTAAAATTTCTTAGATCTTCATGATTTTGAATATTGCTTCAAGGTTTAGTGCTTACTTTTGTCATACATCATTTTCTATCTTCTCCAATTTTTCTTTCCTTTTGTAAATTGTATGCTAATTTCCAAACCTGTATTAATTCCTTTCTGATGTTAATGATTCCTTTTCTTAGGCCTATTTAATTCTGAAATTCTCAATTCATCAGGCAATTTAAGCAAAACTTATAAAACAACCATTATAATCTGTCTCATTGCACTTATGGAGAATGATTGTAGCTCAGAGGGCATTAAGCTTTAGCTACAAGGTTTATTAGTGACATCATTTGACTCCTGATTTCACAGTGGATTTTATGTAATGACCGCTATTCTTATTTCTGATCAAGCATGATGGAGAAACCTCATCTCTGGTTTCTAAGTGAAAAAGAAGTCACAGTGAATGTAACACTCTAATTAGCTGCCATTTTCATAATGGATCAAGGAAGTGTCTTCTTTCATTCAATCTGAATTTAAACTCTTTAAAGAAATTGTATATTTGGCACATAGAGGTGCTCCAGTGTGCTTACAAATTCACCTATCTGTTTATTCAATAAACTACTATTTTAGTTTCTAGGCATTTTATAAAGACTCTGTTTTTACTTTCCAATGTGTTTGCTTCTTGACTTAGATTTTAGTTATGTAAAACTCATAAAACTCAGGCTTGGTATGAAGATTTTTGATAATTTAGAGGCTTACTAGGACATTAAAAATGCTCAATGGCTGATATCCAATGCTAGTTTTGCAAAACCTGGGTTGTGACTAGTCACACAGACACACACACGGACATGCCTCTTAACCACTCATTTAAATTCATTTTTATTTTCTAAAAATAAGGATGCCACAAAGCACCTTGTTGATAAGCTGTGTCAGTCAGGATACTGATTTGACTGCTTTGACAGAAGCCATAATAACAGTGGCTTAAACCAGATAGGAGTTTATTTCTTTCAGATGTAAAAGTCCAGGTTGGCAGGGAGTTCAGAGGAAGGGTAGCTTTGGTTTGCAAGGTTATGTAGGCACCCAGGGTTCTTTTTGTTTTGTGACTCTAGCATCTCCTAGAGTGTTGCTTTTATTGATGTGGGCAGTGCTGCCTCACTACCACCTACCTGTGGCCCAGCCAGTAGGAAGGAGAAAGAGAAAGTGGAGGACACAACTTCCTTTCAAGAACGTAACCTAGAAAGATGCACAGGTTACCTCTTCATACAGCCCACGGTATAAAACTATGTGATTTGACTACATCAAGCCACATGAGGGGCTGGGAAAGTTAGCCTTTAGCTGAGTAGCACATGTCCAAAAAAAAAAAAACTCAGAAAAAAGAGTAGAATGGATACTGGGGGCAAACTCCTGACCCTTAGGAGATATCCCAACACCCTCCCCTGCCCTGTATATACTCTGAATTTTCTAAGGTTTTGATTTTGTTTTATAAAAAATAAACATATATGAAAAGAGACATAGAGTTTTAGAATGCCCATGGATCCAACATCCAGAATCAGTAGATTTTATTCTACTTATTGACAGAGTCCCAGGGGATGCCAATTCAAACTATCCAACTCTTCGTTTTAGTCTTAAAAACCAGTAGTCTCAATTATTTTCCCCCTCATTAGAGAGATACCTATTGGGAGGGAATGGGCTAAGCAGACGCAGTCTATTAGTGACAAAATTATACAATTTGACTCATTGTAAAGTAACTGCCCAATCGTAGCATTTCTGAAGTTGGGGTTGAATCTGACCATCTCACTACCTTAACTATCCTTGCAGTCATTCATTATTTTTCTCTGAAATCAACCCTGGCTTCTTGGGGCTCTTTAAAGTGTTCATTTATTCATTCACTCAGTCAATATTTATCAAATAGCTGCTATGAGCAAGGCACCATGCTGGCTGCTAAAGAAGTGGGGATAAAAGAGTGGAAAAGTATACAATCCTTGCCCTTAAGGTATTTATGACCAAGGAGAAGAAGAGGTGAGGGATTTACACATGTAATTAATTAATAGTGTAATGTGCGATGGCTGTTGAAGTTATGGGGTGGGTGGTAATTCAGAAGCAGACTCAATCTTACCTGGTGAGGAGGTCTGCTTTAGGTGGGAAATGGCTGGTTAGGATGTGCAGGGGTTTTAAAAAAGTAATAGCATTAGCCGGGTGTGGTGGCTCACGCCTGTAATCCCAGCACTTTGGGAAGCCGAGGTGGGTAGATCACCTGAAGTCAGGCATTCAAGACCAGCCTGACCAACATGGAGAAACTCTGTCTCTACTAAAAATACAAAATTAGCTGGGCGTGGTAGCGCATGCCTGTAATCTAAACTACTCAGGAGGCCGAGGCAGTAGAATCACTTGAATCTGGGAGGCGGAGGTTGTGTTGAGCCGAGATTGTGCCATTGCACTCCAGCCTAGGCAACAAGAGCAAAACTGTCTCAAAAAAAAAAAAAAAAAGCAATAGAAGAGTTTCTAAGCTGTGGGAACAACATAAGGAAAGCAGCAGAGATGAGGAAATCTAGGAGTGATGTCACCTAGACCATTTCCTAGAATGTGCAAGAAAGGTGGGAATCACAGTGACATGGCAGACACAGACACCAGCTTTCTAAGGCAGCTCTTGAGGGTATTACGTATCTCCAAGCCTGTGCTACCTGTTTATTCCATAGGCTCCACAGTAGCAACACCAGCACAGGGCCACATAAGGACAACTCTCACGTCCTCATGGGCCCTCTTAATGTCCCTGCAGCCTCCCTTTCTTCCAGAATAATTAGGCTCATTATTTCCTTATATAAATGAAAAGCATTCCAGCACCTGGCTCTCCAGATTAACTTCCACACATCAACATGCTCCAATACACTTCTTGACATATAGAAGGGTCAGTGGGTTGCATTAAAGTTCTTTTTGATGTTGTTTAACTTGCAAATGGCAAATGATCCTCTACTGTAGAGGATAGGGGAAATTGTCCTTCCACCACTATTTGGGCAAGTACTGGGAAATCAACAGACAGGTGTGATTTAGGACTATCCAAAGAGTCACCTAAAAATCATTGATCAAAGAAGACTGTTTTTGCAATTTTTTAGGACTCTCAAAAGTGAGACTCCCATGAGTTAATTTCTCAGATAAAGAAGAAACACCAAATCCTTAGGGCGTCCAAAAATCTTAAAAGTTAAATAAAAACATTTGAATTTTTGGTGCTGAGCATAGAGGATACTACACGTGACTCTTACCTAGAGCTGGAGCTGAAACGGAACAGAGGCAAAATCTAAAAATGATATTAAAATGTTAATTTATCTTCAATATTTCCACTTATAACAGTTTCTGAACTCACTGACTTGAAAAGAATGGTTTCAACTTTGTCACAATAGGACAATTTCTGACCGAACTGTGATCATTTCAAATCTGGAAGTGTTTTGATTTTGATTTAAATTTAAATGAAGCACTTTGCAGATGGTAGACTTAGAAAAATCTTCGTAGGAATAGGAACCTAAAACAAAGAGAAGGGATTGGGGGACCTACCAAGTAGCTGATTCTATTGGTCCTGTGTTCTAGTCTCAACAGAGATTAATACTAGTGTGGGTGAAATGTTTGGCCTCCCAGGAAGAAAGGGAGTACAGCAACCCAGGGGGCATGCGTATCTTTGCCATTATTTATGAAGTTTAAAACTGGGTGAAGAAACTTGGAGAAATTTTGATGCAGTTCTCTTCTCTCATTGGGAAATATACATTCAACTAGTGAGTGAGAACTGCTAAGTGCTTTTTGATTCTATGGCCCAAAGCCCTGCTTGCTTATGACTTACTGACTCTCTTCTAAGTATCTGAGACTGAATATGTAGATTTGGCATAGGGCAGTTTGTTGAATAATAGTGTGGTAAATCGCGTGTCATTCCTTCATTTCATGGCTTTCTCAGCATATTACCGTGGATTGGAGGAAGAATCCTTCTTTCTTCCTTTCTTCTTTCTCCACTCCCCCCTTCCCTTCTTTCCTTCCTTTCTTTCCTTCTTTCCTTCCTTCCTCTCCTTCCTCTCCCTCCCCACTCCCTCCACCCTTCCTTCCTTCCTTCCTCCACTTCCTCCTTCCTTCCTCCCTCCACTTCCTTCCTCCACTTCCCTCCCTCCATTCCTTCCTCCCTCCCTCCCTCCCTCACTTCCTTCTCCCTTCCCTTCCTTCCTTCCTTCCTTTCTTTTGACAAAATGACATTTGGTAGACCATTAAAACAGACTCGCTTTGTTAATTACGTTGACATTCTTTAACCCAACTAAATATCTTGGAACTAGACAGAAAGGAAGGAAGGTGAATCTTAAGCTAAAACTTGTTCTGAGTTGACTCCAGATACCCATGGGGTGGGTTCAAGGCAAATATCTTGGTATGCTAGGATGGGTTTTAGAGCCAGGGTGAATGTTTTATGCTGTTTGCTGCTAGGTCAATTGTGAAACACCTATAGGCTACATCTAACAAGGAGAAAAGCAGCAGTACCTAGGAGACTTAGTATTTTAATATGAGCTGGAGTAGTCAGGAAATGCTGCGTTTGGATATAATGGCTCATCATTTTCTTGATTTCTAATTTCTAAGTCCTGTGTCTGTGGGAAACCTGTGACACAATTGGCTACCGAAATTCACTTTCATCCTAACTAGATATAACCTTCTTTAACTTCTGAGATTGAGGTGTTCAGGTCTATGGACCCCTAAAGTAGGCAGCTCTTGCTTGTGTCCATCAGGAAGTGCCTTTCATGAAGCCAGCAGAAGCAGCTTCTGGGAAATTGTTGTGCTTGCTTTTCATGATTGGTCTTACACTATCACTTCAGCTGACAATGCATAGAAACAATACTATGGGATAAAGGGAACAAATAATAAATGGCTGGACCAAATAATAAAGGTCTCTTTTAGGGACATAGCCTGAGGAAATCCCATTCAAATTCTGTTAGATAATCTGGAATCAATGAGCACATCAACTTGGTAATAGTGAAAGTGGCTAGAAAAGATCCTAACCCCCCTGAGTGAGCCATTCACTCATTTTCTGAGTCAGAGATGGCTGTTTGTATGATTATTCTGGCATTTTCCCATTGACTAAAGGGCAATATGAACTGCTTGCACGTTCCTTAGGAAAGAGGAAGCATTACTTGGCTAATACTGCAGAAGATAATGCCACAGCCCAGCTTCTGGACAGTTCAGCCAGACAACTTTGTGGAGATTGTCTCGACATCCATATCATCTCCATAGCCTCATAACTCTGCAGCTCCTCAAACTCTCTGAGCACTTGTGGCCCCCAGAACATTGACACCACATTCAGGACCTGCCAATCTCTGTGCCCTCTTAATCGTTGGTGAACTCTTTAATTTTTCCCTGTATATCTTTCCCCTCAGAAGCTCCCTCTCATGGCCACCATTACTCCTCCTCGGAATATTATCTCTGGAGAAAGTTTAGGCTTTTTTAGTAAATGAGAAAAACCTTTGAATTGAGGAACAAGCATATGCTTTCCACACTGAAAAAAATTCCCAAGGCAGTGAGATATGAAAGGTTGGCAACCTGCTTAAAATAGGGGGACAAGGGAAATACAAAGAAAACAAGCACAAACAAAACATCTCAAACATGTGTTCTGTCATATCAGTCAATCATTATTTCAACACAATTCAACAACAATGTATTTCACACTCTGTATACTAACCAGACAAAGAGACTATCATGATTAAAGGTATATGGGCTTGAATATGCAGACCATGTTTAAGAATAAAAGACTGTCCAAGGTAGTAAACAGATAAGGCACAGCAAATGTTGGTGGGGCAAGGTCTGTGGGAAGAAGGATAAGTAGGGAGTATCTAGAGTTCAGCTATGATGGTGCAAGCCAGGGGTCCCCAACTCCTGGGCCATGAACCGGTACCAGCCCTTAGCCTCTTAGGAACTGGGCTGCAAAGCAGGAGGTGAGCGACAGTTGAGCAAGCACTACCACCTGAACTCTGCCTCCTGTCAGATTAGCGGCAGCGTTAGATTCTCATAGGAGCACACACCCTCCTATGAACTGTGCATTCAAGGGATCTAGGTTGCATGCTCCTTATGAGAATCTAATGCCTGATGATCTGAGGTGGAACAGTTTCATCCCAAAACCATCTCCCCACCCCCTCCCAGTCTGTGGAAAAATTGTAGTCCACCAAACCAGTCCTTGGTGCCAAAAGGTTAGGGACTGCTGGCGTAAGCAACAGACGCCATGGATTATTTTTAATCAGAGACTTGATACGGTTGTGTCTGTTTTTAAAGGATGATGGTGGTCATAGTGTAGAAGATGAATTGAGCAGAAGAAAAGGGCAATGAGCCTACTAGGTGCCTTTGCTTTTTAGGTGGCAGTAAAGGCAGCCTTCCCACAACAGTCATTTCATTTGCAGGGCCTGGGGCAAAAGTACAAATGCAGACCATCTCCCCACCCCCAAGCTTCCATCCTACCAAGGCTTACCATCTTTTATTCCCATCAGCTGTTCAGGGCACTTACACCTCTGCATCCACATGAACAGGCTCCATCTGTCTGCCCCTTCCCCATCCCACAAAAAGCTACCTCTTGGTCACAGTTCAGACCTGGATCGCACTGTCTGCTCTCAGGAGGCTGCTTCCTTGCAGGAGGCTGTGCAGGCTCTGAAGTACTTTCCAGAATTAGTAATCCCAGGGTCCCAGGTACTGAGCTTGGTCTAGAATTTGGGGCATGGGTTCCAGGTGGGCAAATACCCTTAGTCCTGTGGACTTCTTGCTCCTGCCCTGTAGGAAGTCCAGAGTGGGGCCTTCTGAAGCACAGAACCCATGGCAGGGGTCCCAGTTGCCTGGATATAGGGGAGGTACTGTAGAAAAGATCCAGTTTCTTCTCAGGAAACATTCCCATTTTACCAATGTGTAGAAAAGCCACAGAGAAAAATCACACCGTTTCCGAGTATCAAGTAGACACAAAAAAATGATGTCTGTGAGCAAGGTCTGGATGCCATCACACTATTCTCTTATTATAAAAAGACAATACTATGTGAGCAGGGTCTGGATGCCATCACACTATTCTCTTATAAAAAGACAATACTAGAGAGATAATAACAAAGACCCTATGCTCTTCTTATAGACTAATTCGAGAAAGTTTCCCATTACCTTTTTCTCGTTAAAAAATTGGTCTAGGTGTTAGCACACCAAATTCCCCCTTTTCTGTCCCTTGGCCTAAAAAAGTTTTTTTTTAAAGAACCAGGGTTCTTCCAGAATGCAGTCAGATGTCAGTGAACCAATCCATTCCATCATGAATGTTCACCATATTCTCAATGCAAGACATTACCTGCCTTGATCCATATCCAGTAACTCTTATTTTTGTTCATGGAACCATTGTCTAATACAATGTGTATAATATATGTGTGTGTGTGTGTGTGTGTGTGTGTGTGTGTGATGTATGGAGGAACAGAGAGCAAGGGTGAGAGGGTAAAACAGAACAATGCTTTGAAGAAGGTAGTATCCTCTGTATTCTCTCCTGTCTTCATTTGTCCAACAGAAATATAGAGCTGAGTCTTAGGGGAGCTGAGTTCTGCTAAAACCTATTAATTCCCAGTAACATGGACCAGTCACTCAGCTTCGCTGTATTTTAGTTTCCCCTTTTGCAAGGTCGGGGTAACACATGGAATCAAATGAGATGTGAGGCCGACTTTGAAAAGCAAAGGAAGCCAGTACTCTGCTCAATGCCTTTAGGACTTTCTACTATTGCCCTCTATTTTTCTATAATTCCAGCAGCTGACTTGGGATAGGAAAAGGCAGAGGGGAAAATAGAATCCTAGATAGTGGAGCATTGTTTATTTTACCGGAGAGATACTCCCTGTGGTACTAGGACAGCCTTCTGTTTCTAGCCTCACACAACTATATCATCAAGCTCTCTCCAGTGAGAGTATTCTTACAAGGGCTTTGAATTCTTCTAATCTTACCTTCCCCTCAATAAATCAATTCTTTGTCCAGGTGTTTCTCCATCCCCTGGCTGTGTTTCATACTACTTGCTTCTGTGATTATCAACCACAGTTGGGTTTGCTAATGCAATGTCCTTTGTCCTACACAAGCTGCTGTCTAGCCAGCCTCAGACTTTCGGTATCGTACTCCAGTAAAGCAGACAGGCCCTGTGTTTTCTCTAGGGATTCTGGAGGGGTCACATCACCACGCATAAATGGATTACTCCAAAGCAGTTTTAAGAAAAACAACGATTATTTGTTTTTTTTCTTCTCAGTGTGGACCTCCTAATTTTGGAAGCTAGGAAACTAAGCTACTTCTTGTCTTCTCTTTTGTAAGAAATATCAGAATAGGAAGTGGAAAAGCAGCTGAGAATTCAAATTCTGGCTTCATAATTTACTGACTGTTTGCTGTTCAGTTTTTAACCTCTTTGAACCTTAGTTGTGTCATCTATAATAAATTTAATAATATATATCTTATAAGGTTGTTTTGAAGCTTTAAATAAGTGGCATAGATGTATACAAAAGGGCAAGAAGTAATCTACTGGATACCTAACACATGTCTTTTTTTTTATCTTCAATTTTTATTTTAAGTTCTGGGGTACATGTGCAGGGTGTACAGGTTTGTTGCATATGTAAACATGTGTCATGGTGGTTTGCTGCATAGATCAACCCATCACCTTGGTATTAAGCCCAGTATCCACTAGCTATTTATCCTGATGCTCTCCCTCCCCCTACCCCTCTCCCCAACAGGCCCCAGGGTATGCTCTTCCCCTCCCTGTGTCTATTTGTTCTCATCATTCAGCTCCTCCTTATAAGTGAGAACATGTGGTGTTTGGTTTTCTGTTCCTTGTTTGCTGAGGATAACAGCTTCTAGCTCCATCCATGACCCTGCAAAGAACATAATCTTTTTCATGGATGCATAGTATTCCACTGTGTATATGTACCACATTTTCTTTATCCAGTCTATCATTGATGGGCATTTGGACTGATTCCATGTCTTTGATGTTGTGAATAGTGCTGCAGTGAACACATGCTTGCATGCATCTTTGCATCTTTATAATACAATATTTATATTCCTTTGAGAATATACCCAGTAATGGGATTTCTGTGTCAAATGATATTTCTGTCTCTTACCTAGCACCTGACAATATGCAAGTTAATTTTTAAATTCTCTTTCCTACTAATTTACACAAAACACTCAATTTCCACAAAATTCATAAAGCAAGTAGTAATAATGCACATTGGAGACAGTAAGTATTTACAGGGTCACACAACATTTGCAAATATCATTCTAAGTGATTGCTTGTTTATGTGTGTGGAAGTGTTCTAGATCTTAGTCTAACTAATTTAGAGCAGAATGTTCCACTTTTGATTGAACTTGGATTTTCAAATTTTCTACCCTAGCAAAAAAAAAGTGACAAAGATTCATCTTGCTCATTCTAAGGAGATTAAATCATCTTTGGCATGCTTATGTTGGCTCTTCTCTGAAGAAGGAGGGAGTGAGTTTCCTTCCCACTTCCCAACACAAATCATCAGGGTATACCCCAAGGAGGTGGCTGTCAAAAATGTAAAATCAGACTGCTTGTGTTTTGAAGCTCATGGATCCTCTAGAGGCAGTTAGGTAGCACGCCTAGATGCTGGATGGATAGCCCTCTTGAGCACCAAAAGTGTGTAGTAAGGTTCATTTTGTTTCAGGGATTTATGAGGAAAGCTTCCAGATATTAGGGGGAAAAGTCATAGATCCTAGGGAAGGAACAGACAGTGGCTCTGTGTCCACCGTGGGCTGAAACTTGACCTGCTGTGATGGCGCTGGAAAGTGGGTGTTATCTTTGAATGGGTGGCTGCATAGGAAAAAGCTAAGCATTCAGGGCTATGATTCTGGGAACCAAAGAATTGTGGATCAAATGTACTCTTGAGGGAGTAAGATTATTTTTCCATGACGATCTGGAGTGTGGACTCTGTAGGGACTTGGATGGGCTGCAAGCCTGGGTGATGATGGAGGACCACCACCACCATGTGGCAGGGAGAGCAGGGGTAGCTGTGGGCAGATCACACACCAGGGTCTCTCTTTTCCCGATGTGGATGTCAGAATCAGCCCAACTCTCTCTCTCTCTCTTTTTTGGAGCTCTAAACTCCTAGGCCTTTTAAATATTTTCAAAACGGTAACAAGGGGGAGGATACCAGCCATTCTACTGATTTGGCAATGGGGGCTCAAGACAGATTTCTTTAGGGAAAAGGAAAGACTTGTGATGTTAATTTTATCTTGAAAGTGGGGAGCAAACCCAGTTACATGGGTCTGCATTAGCATTTGCTTGATTTTTCCTTTTGCCCAATAATTCAAGTTATTATTATTTTTTGATCTGTTTCTTTTTATTTTCCATAAGAAATACAACAAATTATAGAATGACTGATTATCTGGCAGACAGATTGGATTGGGGAAGCAGACATGTTCTCACTGTCAGTTATGGCTTGTCTTTCACCATTGCTGGTCATGGATTGTGACCTGTGCCCCCAGCTTTTGCTGGAAAATTGCTCTTGTCAACCACATGAGTAGCTGTGTCTTGCTGCTCTCCCTTGCATGTCTCAGTGCCAGTATATCCAGAGAAAATTCTTTTGTTCTTCATACAGAAACCATATTGTATTGTTAACATATCGTTTTCTATTAGGTTGCAAATTGCCCTGTCTTATTGGGCATATTTGTGGTGCTATCATTAAATATATTGAGTCTCCTAGGAAAGAAATATCTGGAACACAAATAAGTAGGGTTGTTTTGTGAATAAATTATTAGGCTACAAATAACATTGACTGGCAATGGGAGAAAGAATGCCTCCTCACAAATAAAATATCAATTGCAAGTGTGCAAGGCAGGGATGGTCTTTGCTGCTGAGGGGCACAATGAATGATTCTGTTTTGCAGTTGTTTCTAAAATGTAAGCATTTTCAAATCAGTGTTGCAGTGTTTGGTCTCAGGAGAGCAGTGAGAATTTCTAAAGATGGTCTCATTTTCCAAGTACAAATTGTTCAAAGAGGAACATTATGTTCTGCATGTTGTCCAGACTAGTTTTGCCATTTGAGAAGTACGTAGACTTGTTGACTTAAAAAGGTCAGTGATGCTACTCTCACTTGTTATATGACCTTGGTCAAGTCACAGAACTTCTCTGTTTCTTTTTGTTTTGTTTTGTTTTACTCTGTTTAATTTGGACTTTGGGTAGCCCAAGGTCCTTTTCAGAACTCTACAAAATCTTTTCCATTGACAGAGACAGAAAACATTCTTTTAGGACTTTTGCACTTATCACTTACTTAGGCTTCTGAATCATAAAAGTTTGGATCCTCTCATCTTCCTCCCCTTTCCAAATGCTTGAGGCTAGTTGTAAGGAGCAGTAGACTTACAGGTTCGTATTCTGAGCCTCCTAGAACCTATTGGCAAAGTGGGGAGACAATGTTTGTCTTCCTTAACTCTAGGAGCTGAGACTGAGTAGCTCTGGGGTGGACATCCAGGGAGCACTCTGTGAAGACAGGGCAGGGGTTTCAGGATGCATGATAGCCCCACAAGGATTTGAGAGGGGCCATTTTACTTTCTGAACCTCAAGGAGGACATGGGACAGTGATCCTTGAACAAAACAAGATATTAAAATTTCAACACTTTTAGAATAGAAAAATACAACATAACTAATTGCCTTTATCTTTTTGTCTTTTTAAGCGTCTGACTTTCTTCCTCCTTCCCATGTCATAGCTGGGGGCGATGAAAGGAGTCTGGGGGAAGGAGGTCTTTAGCGTTTACTAACCTCCATGTCCTGGGTACTAGACCAGACATTTAACCATGAGGTTTGATTTAATTCTTGCAGTATCTCTTTGAAGTAGCTCTAGTTATAATCCCTACATCACAGATGAGAAAACTGAGGCTTAGAGCGTTAATGTCACTTGCTCAAATCACACAATTAGGAGGAGGCAGCAGAAGATTGAAACCTTATTGTGTCAATCCTTGATTTTGCATTTTACTCCAGTATTTTCCCTTTTCATTATATTTTTCTCCATGTACTTGGTAACCCTCTTTTCCCCAGTGACTCTTGTCCCTTACTTACTCTGATCCTCATTTTGTTTTCCCAAAGATCAACATTCCTAAATCTCTCCTTGCCTCTTCCCTTCCCTCCTTACCAGGCTGGCTGGCCAATCCAATAAACTCATTTCCATAAAAGGGCTTAGTAACAGACAGAGCCACAGCATTTTACTCTTCTGGCATAAATTCTTTTATAATTCTCAGGTTCCTTGGGAGACAAGAGCTGGTGGATGACGCTGGCAACTATAATATTAATCCAGCTCATTGAGCCCACAAAAAGAGTGTGGGTATTTTCAGTGATACCTTGGGAGAGGTCCCCTTTAGTCAAGAATGGTGTGTCTTCCTGTACAGGGGACTATGAGAGGATGTGAAATAAAGGTTTCCCTCTCTCTTTAGTGTGAGCACACACATAAAAAGCTCTGTGAGCATGTCAAGGGATTTGACCTCTAATAGCATTTCTTCATTAATTTCGCTGTTGTTCTAGATAAGAATCCATACACTTAGGGTAGAACATCTCCATCTCTGGTCTATATGAGGCATAGGTTCTATATGCACCAGTCTCCCATATTCACCAGAAGATTAGTCTGTTTCTTGTGTGATGTGGTATAGATATGAAAATAGTGCAGATTTCAATTGCTTTTTCCTTAGCTAAATAGTGTGAATGCAGTCTTTTGATATACCTCCTCCATAAAAAAAAGTAAAGAAAAGGAAAAGGTCTCTATTCTGTCTAGAAGGCAGCTTTTGGGTGACAGAAAGAGAACATCTTTATCACTGAATTTCCCTTGAAGGACATTCTAAATTTAAGGGAGCATTTCCTGAATAGGGGAACTCCATCTAGCCCTACAATATAGGAACAACATCAGTAAGAGCACCATCCCTGCCCTGTGGCCTCCTAACTGGTTTCCTGTGATCCAGTCTCATCTTCCTGTAATGCAGTGGTCCTCAAACATGAGTGTGCATCAGAATCTCCTAGAGAGCCTGTGAAAACACAGATTGCTGAGCTCTACCCCCAGAGTTTCTGAGTCAGAATGTTGAGGGTGGGGCCTAAGAATGCGCATTTCTAACAGGTTTCTAGCTGATGCTGCTGCTGCTGATCTGGGAACCTCCTTTGAGGACCACTGCTGGAATCCATTTTGCATGAAGCATCCACAGTCATCTTCAAACATGTAAATCAGATCATGCCATTTTGTTACTTCAAACCCTGGGGTATCTTTCCATTGCACTTAAAATGAACTCAAATACTTTATGGTACCTGCAAGGCCTGGGATGGTTCCTCTGTTTACTTCTTGAAGTTTGTCTTCTTCTGCTCCCTCCTCTTGCCCACAAGGCAGGATCTCTCACCTTCTTTCAGGTTGTCCTTGAAAATGCAGAGCTCAGTATTTCTCTTCAAGGACTTAAGCTCTGGGTTCCTCCACTATAGCTGGCTGGCAACCTTCAGATCACAGGTCCACTGGCCCTCTCCAGAAACTCATGCTGACAATGCCATCTGATGCTGTCCCTCAGTCACTGCAGTCACTCTCGAGTATCACCTTTTTTCCTCTATAGCAGTTATCACCATTCAGAATGATTTCTGTTTATTTGCTCATTGTCTTCCTCCTCCCACTAAAACATAAGCTCTGTGATGACAAGGTCCTGTCTCTCTTGCTCACAGCTATGTGCTCATTGTCCCCAAGAGGTTTTTGCCACGTTGAAGGTGCTGGGTTAGTCTGTGTTGTATGAAGCAGTGAGCTTAAACAAAGGGTTTGCATTACATTCCCTAAGTAGGGCTGTTCGTGGCGCTTGGTCACCTCTACAATGTCATTGGAGATAACCTGTCAGCGAGAATAAAGGAATACTTCCCAGTGTTAGAGCAGCCTCAGAGCAGAACCAGCCCAGACACGTGAGGCTGGACATGGGATCTTGGAACCCGTGGCAATGATGGTGCTGAGTTTCCACCCCATGAGAAAATCTACACCACCCAAAGTGGGAAGGCTGGGAGCAATAGGATGACATTCTTTACTATTTTGCTAGGGTTGATTCTATGGCCATGATGCATCTTTGAGTCCATATGACTTTTAGGAGGGGTGTGCTGAAAGGTTAGTGACAGCACTCAGCCACCTTTGATGACCCTGAATGGAAGATCCCATCCTACCGGCGTGACTGTCTTGCTCCTGGGCAAAGAGAGGGCCTATGTTTATGTTCATGTCAGTCACCAAATGGGACCCAGGCTGGAGCTTCAGCACCTCACTCCAGGTGAGGGAAATGTAAAATTTCAAATGTAAAAATTCAAATGTATTTAGGGTTCTTTGATTTTTCTTTAACTTTCAACAGATTTTGGTGTACCTGCTCAATTCATTATTTGGCAGCACTTTGAAAATGAAGGTTTTTCAGTGTTCTTGGGTTCCCCCATAACACCATGAAACAACAAGGTGATACTGCCACCCAGGGACCCTGAGAGATCAGCAGAGTTTCGGCTCCTACTCCTTCTCTTCCAGGGGCACTATTTGACACAACAGAGTCTGTGGTCTGGGGCAGATAAAGTGACTCTAAAATAGTTGTGTTAGCCGGGTGCAGTGGCTCACACCTGTAATCCCAGCACTTTGGGAGGCCAAGGCGGCTAGATTAGTGGAGGTCAGCAGTTTGAGACCAGCCTGGTCAACATGGTGAAACCCTGCCTCTACTAAAAATACAAAAATTAGCTGGGTGTGGTGACACACACCAGTAGTCCCAGCTATGCGAGAGGCTGAGGCAGGAGAATCGTTTGAACCTGCGAGGTCGAGGTTGTAGTGAGCCAAGATCTTGCCACTGCACTTCAGCCTGGGCAACCGAGTAAGACTCCTTTTCAAAAACAAACAAACAATAAAAAAACTAGTTGTGTTAATACCAGAGTCTTACACCAGAGAAACTGCTGAAAACGATCCTATTTCTAGCACTGGGCACATTTTGCATGGGTAGTCCTCTCCAGGCTTGACCCAGGGAAAACACAGATCTGAACATGGTCTGGGATTCTCCAGACTGGAAATAGGGTAGCACCAAAAAGGAGAGAGTGGCTTTGGCCCCATCTAGATACAGGTCTGTTTCTGGAAGAAAATCTTTTTTTTTTTTTTTTTTTTTTTTTTAGGTGATAGTGCTATAGGAAGACATTCTAGTTGTGCTTGTGAAGTCTTATTGTTATCTCTGAAAGTAACAGCTACGCTTACACAACTCCAGGGAATTGTAATCTACCAAATAACCCCTCCAGGAAGAATATGATGATTGGGTGATCAGGCTTCCAGATTTACTTGTAATCCCAGCGTAATATTCATTGTGCCCCTTTCACTCTCTGTATTTCAGGATAATTATCATTATTAACTAATTATTAACATTATTGAATCATTATTATTAATACCCCCTTTCTCTGTCAAAACTATTTGATCAATAAATTCTTTTATCATACTACTGCTAATACATACTCTGCTGTCTCTTAAGAGCTGCTAACTAGACCTTCCCCTGGAAATCTCTAGAGCAGTGCTGTTTGATAGAACTTTCTACAATGATGGGAATGCTTTATATCTGTGCTGTCTAATATGGTAGCTTCTGGTTACATGTGGCTATTGAGTACTTTGAAATATGGTATCTGCTATGAAAAAAATAAATACTTAAAAAGAAATATGGTTAGTGTGACTGAGGAACAGAATTTTAAATTTTATCTAATTTTAATTAATTTCACATTAAATATATATAGCCACATGTGACTACCACATGGGTCAGGACAGCTCCAGAGTCTCCCTGTTTAAGCCTCCAAGGTTATTTCTATGTCTCAGAACTTCCTGACTTTATTTCTCTTTAAATCCACTAGCACTACTTCTTTCTCTGTAACATTGGTAGCTCGGTGGATCATCTTAGTGGTTCCCAAAGACAAGCATACAGACCCTGTCATCTTAAGGGTTTTAACAGTGATCACCATGGGTAAAACAGAGGGCATAGCACAAACAGCAACCTTGGAGGAGTTACCATGGCGGAAGGGGGCCGCAAGGGGGGTGGGGGAGATAGGGAGGAGCAGAGACTGAGCAGCCCATCCAAGATTCTGGCACTAGAAGGATAAACGAAAAAGTGTCTTGTTGCTTATGATCTGGTAGGAATGATGCAACACACTTTTGAGGCCATGTTATGATTTAATTAGAAAGGAGAGGAAGGTTTAGTCTACCCTGAAACTATAAATAACAACCCCATCACCATTTTAGTGATGAAGGAACTGGAAATTGAGTTATAAAATAGTTTGGACTCGTGCATCTGAATGAGAGGCATGTGTGGCCGCTGCTAACACACAGAAGTCTGAGAGATGGAGGCAGAATGGGATGCTGTCTTCTTGAGGTTTTAAACTTCCCTCCCAGCTAAGCAAACCATTTCGGTGTCTATTTCAGGATTTAAATATTCTAAAAAATCAAACTAGCAGTCTGCGTATTTATTTTCTTTTTCTTCTGTGGAATATGAAAGCAATCATGAATGATAACAAAGTCTTTATTAAAAGAAAATCCAAAGAAATTCCGGCCAGACCAGCAATGAAGAATGCAGCTCTAAGAAGAATCTGTTGCCGGGTGCTCGCACTTCATGACCTCCGCCTTTCCTCTCCTCTCCTCTCGTTTGGTAAATTCCTTCTAGGAGAATCAATATTGCTCCCCAAGTCCCCCTGTGCTCTCAGGAGGTGAGGTAGACATGAGAAAAGTTCAGGGCAACAGTGTAAGGAGAGCGAGGTATGGGAGATTCCTCTGGTGGGTGAGAAAGGGGAACTGAGGGTTCTATTATTTCTGTTATTTGGATTTGTCTGGGTTGAGCTGAGGAAGAAGTGCTGGTGGAGTTTGAGAAGCTATGTTACCACCATGATAATTCTACATGTGAGAGGTTGGGACCAGGCGGCATGGTTTCTCCATGGTTTTGGTTCCTCTGAGCAAACCAGATTTTCTAAATTGTGGGGGTAGCTGGGTGGGGGTAGTGCAATGTGTTACCTTGAATTTTTTTTTTTTAATAGTTTGGGTAAAACTACTAAGAGAATTAATGGATGAATGGATAAACAATATGTGGTATATCTGTACAATGGAATACTGTTCAGCCTTAAAAAGAAGGAAATTCTGACGCATGCTACAACATGCATGAATGCTAAGGATATTATGCAAAGTGAAGTAAGCCATAACAAAAGGACCAATTCCGTTTGATGCCATTCACGCGACAAACCTACAGTAGTCAAATATATAGAGACAGAATGTAGAATGTGGGTTACCGGGACTGGGGGAGGGGGAAATGGAGAGTTATTGTTTAACAGGTACAGAGTTTCAGTTTGGGAAGATGAAAAGTTCTAGAGGTTAATTACACAATGTGAATATGCCTGGCTATGAATAATAAATTTTATGTTGTACAGTTTTTTATCACAGTAAGAAAAGAGATAGAGTATTTCTGACTTTTTTGGATTCTTCTTAAATTTTGGTGTATGTATTTAAAGAAGGAATTTTTTAAAAATGAGTAGCAGAAATTTCCAGTGAGCTGGGTACCATAAGCCTCTTTTTTTTTTTCTTCCCCTAAAGATCTTGCTATGGAGGAGAGGGTTTGTTTTTGTTCTTATTTTTGTGTTTCATACTCATAAGCCCATACAACTTTGGGGGAAGAAAAAAAAAAACATTTAATGAGCACTTTCTCTGTGCCTGTCCCTTTTACGTATGTTAACTTGTTTAATATTCATAATAACTGTTTATGTCAACATGTAAGTAAAACTGAAGGTCAAGAGAGGCTCAGTTATTTACCTAAATCCTACATGTGGTGATACACGTGGAACAACATCCACAAGAGTACTTGGCATTTATTGAACACTTATTGTGTGCCAGACATTTACTATGTGCAAGGGTTATATTCATTTAAGCACTAGATCTGCCTTAGAATCTAACTGCTTGATCTTCTGACTGCATTCCCCCATTTGTAGGCCATGGGACTGAGGCTCAGAGAGGGTCAATGACATGCCCAGAGTCACACAGCTACTTAATACCAGAGCTAGGATCGGCGGTCATATCAATGCTGTTTCCAATTCATATTCTTTGCTATCTTCTGATTTAGACAAAAGAAATATAAGCCCTATTTAACTGGGAAACACATTTTTTAAAAAATTAGAGCCTGCTCTTTTAAAGGGAACATTTAGCAACCTCTAGACTGGTGTTATGGGTTGTGTTTCCCTTTGGCATCTCTACTAGAGCCATTTAAATCAAGAATAAAGGGACGATAAGATCACTTTTCTGGATGTAATTTCAACTCTCATGGTGTACTCCGTGTAACTTTATGAATAAATAAATACACTGTTCTGAATTTTCTGGGGTGTGGCTGAATCAAAAAATTATTCTTACTTGTATTACACAGTATTTTTTATGGCTACAATGGACATGTCTGACTGATGGGAAGCCACCGCATCACAAGAAAATAATAAAGCTGAGGCATGAAGTCCTTGTCTAGGATGAGCTGGAAATTTTTCTGGGTTCCACATTCTGTCTTGTGATGAATTCTTTTTGGTTTTGAATAAATGCTATCGACTCTCAGACCAAGGCCGTGCATCAGCTTGAGCTACGTTGCTTGTTCTGTCTTTGCCTTTCCTTGTCTCTTTCTTGCTCCTCTTAGGTTCAGCATGGTAACAATATGCTTTAATTTTATGTTTCTTTCCTGGTATCAGAACTGAGCCTCAAAGCCACACAAACCTCAATTTTTTTTTCTTTCAATTTTGTGCTGGAGTCCAGAAGAATTCAGATTTGGAATCAATACATGACATGTCCACAAAAGAATTAAACAGAGTCGGTAACGTGGAGATAAAATGTTTCTTTCCTCCCTTGGGTTTAACTTTGTCTAAAGTAATAATAAAAGGGGGAACTTACCGTGAGTAAGCAATTTGCTCTGCTTCCATCTAACCAGACGGTCAACTGGTTTTACGACACAGATTGTAAGATGAATTAAACCAGTATTATTTATTTGCTTTTCAGCATGAAAAAAAATAGATCTATCTGTTTTTAAGGTTATCATATGCAGCACTGAAGAAAATGCCACCCAGAAATATGATATTTCCTGTACTTTGAAGCCTATCATTGCCCTTATATCAGAGAAAGCAAACATATGTGTACACATGTACACAAACACCATGTTTTATTAGCCCCCTTTTGTCTCCTAGCACACTGAAGGGACATAGAGACAGTAAAACACCGCCCACACAATTTAGCAGCCTTCACTGTGTTTCTATCAATATTTACTACTGGGGGGCCCCTGGGCTTCTTGCAAGACTATTTTGGCCTCTAGTGAAAAACCTCTGCGTTCTGACTCTGATTTCAACACTGTTCAATTTCCTGACTGTGGAAAAGGATTTCCACTAAATTTCCCCTCCATAAACCTGGTATTGTCCTAAATAAATGCTTTTTTCTCACCACCTCTTACCCCTAGGACCTGCTTGTATCTGTGAGGATTCAGTAATATTTGTGAGAGACTTTGTTCCTAGGATTATCTCTTGTAAATATGAAGTTCAGGTCATTTGGTTTTTCTGCTCTATGTAGGGATTTATTCCCGTGGATCAAACCTGGATTTGACCCCTCAGTGGTTTCAGTTTCTATCCTGCGACATCGTGCTTGAATCGGAAACACTCTTACTTCTGTGTTTTGTCAAATGCCTTTTTCATAATCAGTTCTGATACTGTCCATCCTACTTTCCATTTCGGTGTCTTTCACCTCTACAATCGGGGTTAATATCTGAAGTAAGACAAGATTTGCTGTTCTAATTCTTGGTTGAGTGCTGGCTCGTGGGCCTATACTGATGGTGAAGGCCAGGGACTGACGAAAAGGCAAATGAATGATCTCTAAAGCTGTCTTGTGGCAGAAGAACAAATTGCTGAAAATAAAAAATAATCCCTTCAAAACATACCGTTTGATTGCCTTGACCTTTTTTTCTGAGTTGGCTTTTTCTTTTGAGTGAGGATAAGCCACAATGATGTTTCACCTCCATAAACTCCAAACAGCGGTAGGAGAAGACATGCAGTCAGGATGAGAAGAACCAGATCAAGGCCCTTGTCCAGGTTTGAAGACTCATGTGCGATCAGGCTAAACTCTAGGGCTACCCAGAGAGTCAGAATCAGCATTCTCATAGTTTGTGACAATATTCTGTCACTGGTCTCCTTGCTTCCATCTTTCCCTTGACCTATGAACAATATAAATGGGATCACAGTCATTCTGCTTAAAATTCTATAGTGGCTTCCAAAACCTCAGACTAGGACACCAAATTTTTTATTTTTATTTATTTATTAAACTTTTATTTTAGGTTCAGGGCTACATGTACAGGTTTGTTATACAGGTAAACTCATGTCATGGGGGTTTGTTGTACAGACTGTTTTGTCACTAGATATTAAGCCTGGTACCCGTTAGTTATTTTTCCTAATTCTCTCCTTCCTCCCACCCTGTGCCTTCCTCCCACCCTCTGCCTTCCTCCCACCCTCTGCCTTCCAATAGACCCTGGTGTGTGTTGTTCCCCTCGATGTGTTTGTGTTTTCATCATTTAGCTCCCACTTATAAGTAAGAATATATGGTATTTAGTTTTCTGTTCCTGCATTCTTTTACTAATTATAATGGCCTCCAGCTCTATTCAAGTTGCTGCAAAAGACATCATCTCATTCTTTTTTTTATGGCTGCCTAGTATTCCATGGTGGATATGTATTACATCTTCTTTACCCAATATGCCATTGACGGGCATTCAGGTTGATTCCATGTCTCTGCTATTGTGAATAGTGCTACTACTTTTATTAGTGGAAGTAGCTCTCAGCAGATGGGGGAACCAGAAAGGAGATGGTTTTCCCCTAGAGTTGGGCTACTCAGCAATGTATGTTTTCCCCTCTATGTGTTTATGTGTTTTCATCATTTAGTTCCCACTAATAAGTGAGAACATGTGGTATTTAGTTTTTTCTTCCTGCATTAGTTTGCTAAGTATAACGGCCTCCAGCTCCATCCATGTTGTTGCAAAGGACATCATCTGCATAGTATTCCATGATGTATATGTATTACTTCTTTTTTTTTTCTTTAACCAAATATGCCGTTGATGGGCATTTAGGTTGATTCCATGTCTTTGCTGTTGTGAATAGTGCAATAATTCAACTTCATTCGTGAACTCTTCTCCAATTTCTTCCACTGAGCCAGCCAAACTCCGTGTAGTTCTGCTGCTTTCTGCCAGTGGATGGCCGGCTGTTCCGCTAGCATGCTCTGGATGACCAGCCACTTGTGTCTTCTTTACTGATGTGTTCCTCTTGATGTCCTCTTGTGTCCCTTGATGTGTTCCTTTTGCCATACAACAGCTTCTGTCTCTGCCTTGCTAGGGTCTCGGGTTTTTATAGGTCCAGGATGGGGGCATGGCAGGCCAGGGTGGTATTGAAAAGTGCAGCATTTGGGCAAGAAGGCAGAAGTGCCTGTTCTTACCTAGGTCTGTAGGGGTGGAGCCCTAGGCAGGGACCACGCCCTCCTCTACCCAGCACTTTCCTTCACGCTTTCCTTCACGCTTTCCTTATCATTTAAAGGCACCACACTCTTCCCTTCCCAGCACTCCCGTATTATTTGCTATTGTGAATAGTTTTGCAATGAACATACGTATGCCTGTGTCTTTATGGTAGAATGATTTATATTCCTTTGGATATATATACCCAGCAATAGGATTGTGGGTTGAGTGGTAGTTCTGTTTGTGGCTCTTTGAGGAATAATCACACTACTTTCCAAATGGTTGAACTAATTTACGCTTCCACAAACAGTGGATAAGCATTTCCTTTTCTCCACAACCTCGCCAGCATCTGTTAGTTTTTGACTTTTTAGTAATAGCCATTCTGACTGGTGTGAGATGGTACCTCGTTGTTTGGATTTTTATTTCTCTAAACATCAGTGATATTGAGCTATTTTTTCATATGCTTGTTGGCCACAGGTATGTCTTCTTTTGAAAAGTGTCTGTTTATGTTCTTCCCACTTTTTAATGGGGTTATTTATTTTTTTCTTGTAAATTTAAGTTCCTCACAGATGTCAGATATTAGCACCCTTGCCTTGGGCTGGTTTCCAAGGGGGGGATGTTTCCAACTTTTGCTCATTTAGTGCGGTGTTGGCTGTGGGTTTGTCATAGGTGACTCTTATTATTTTGAGGTATGTTCCTTCGATACCTAGTTTGCTTAGAATTTTTAACATGAAGGAGTGTCTAATTCTATCAAAAGCCTTTTCTGCTTCTATTGAGGCAGTCATGTGGTTTTTGTCTTGAGTTCTGTTTATGTGATGAGTCACATTTATTAATCTGCATATGTTGAACCAACCTTGCATCCCAGGGATAAAGCCTACTTGATCATGGTGGATAAGTTTTTTGATGTACTTCTGGATTTGATTTTTCAATATTTTGTTGAGGATTTTTGCATCAATGCTCATCTAAGGATACTGGCTTAAAGTTTTCTTTTGTTATGTCTGCCAGCTTTTAGTATCAGGATGATGCTGGCCTCATAGAATGAGTTGGGGAGGAGTCCCTGCTTTTGTCAACTTTTTGGAATAGTTTCAGCAGCTCTTCTTTGTACAATTGGTAGAATTCAGCTGTGAATCTGTCTAGTCCTGAACTTTTTTATTGTTGGTGGGCTATTTGTTACTGATTCCATTTCAGACCTTGTTATTGGTCTGTTCAGTGAACCAGTTTCTTCCTGGTTCAGTCTCGGGGGGGTGTATATGTCCAGAAATCTATCCATCTCTTCTATGTTTTTTAGTATGTGTGTGTAGAGGTGTTCATAGTAGTCTCTGATAGTTGTTTGCATTTCTGTGGGGTCAGTGGGAACATCCCCTTTGTCATTCCTAATTGTCTTTATTTGGATCTTCTCTCTTTTCTTCTTCATTAGTCTAGATAGTGGCCTATCTTATTACTTTTTTTCAAAAAATCACATCCTGGACTTCAGAACACAAAATTCTTACTAAGACCTTTTGTTGTCTTGTCCCTGACTGTTCCTGTAACCTGATTTTATTTTCCTCTTGCTCACTACTCTCCAGTCACATTAACTTGCTTTAATTTTCTTGCACTTGCCAAGCTCTTTCTTGCCAGCAGATCTTTGGCTATGTTGTTTTTCTTGCCTGAAAAACTCTTTGTCCATTTGACTCCTACTGATTCTTCAGGTTTTAGCTTCATGTTACTTTCTTGGAAAGGCCTTTCCTGCTGGTCTGTTTCAAAGTAATCTTTTCTTTTCATGTTACATATCATAATTTGTTAATTTGTATTTATATGTTTACTGGGGCATAAGAGAAATATCTGTCGTAATCACTGGATAGTAAGATTTGTAAAGGTAGGAAAGAGATTTGTTTTATATACTATTGAGCTTCCAATAATTGGCAATTAGATAAATAACATGTCTGTGCGTGTGCATGTGTGCACATGTGTATATCTTGGGGTCAAAAGCAAGATGAACAGCTCATACTCAGATCACATACAGCACCAAGCCAAGTAATGACATAAAACTAAGCAAGCTGTTGAATATCAGGAGACCCAGTTCCTCAGGAGCAAGGTTGTATATCAAAGACCTGGCAAATGGCACAGGATGAGAAATGTGTGTGCTCGAAACAAAGAAGAGGAATCCAAATAAAAAATTGGGAAAGCTGATAGTGCCAGACATAGGACCTTAGCAAGGTAGTAAGTAGTAGACACACAGCACCAGCAACAAGGACACTAAAGCACAGCAGGAGTGTCCTGGCTTGGCAAGGAAGATTCTTATAGGAGAGCATTTGGATTTCGCTGCAGTGATTCAACTCACAAGGTCTTACTGTGGGTCTCCTATAACAGTTACCGGGTCTGACATCCCTTTTTGCCCTACAGGCTACCTGGAATGTCTACATTTGATTTCTCACCTGTGGATACTCGGTGTGCATAATCCCTCATCCCAGCCAGAGTGTGCTGTGCAAACACTGTGTGACCATTTTCAATATTCACCATATAGTTTGTAATTATCATGGCTCTCTTCTATTCCCAAGGGGATTTAGATTGGGTGATAGAACATTCTCATCTATTTTAAATGAATTGTATCAGATTAAAAGATCCTGGGGCTGAGAAGCCCACACAAGTAACAAAAAGGAAAAAAAAATCATTCAAGGCTGCTTTTACAAAATGATTTTTTTGCTTTGTAAAGTCTACCCACCCTTATCGGAAGAGAGAGACAAAAAGGAATGTTCTGGCATCTTGCTGGGTTGATAAAACAAAGGCTGTTTGAATAGGATGTTGTCGACCATTTTCAAGTACTTTTCCTTCCTTGAGTAAAGTTATGTATTTTAAATGAATGAATTACTGCCATTATTATTGATCAATCTTTTTTTCCCCTTCAAGATTGTCCTTCAAGTGTTTCTGTAGTAAAATAAGAACATAAAATCTAAGACAACCTCAGCACAGTTTTCTCCTTCCAACCCATTTCTTCCACTTACGTATTTCAATTTTGTTGAGAAGGAAGGTTTTCTTTTCCTGACGTAAAAGTGGCCCAGTAAAGTGCATCCCACATCCCGTGGCCCTACCTTTTGTCTGTGTGGACACTTTCTGGGGAAACTGTGTCCATGGTAAATGAAAATAAGCAGTAAGTTGTGAATGAGAATTGACTTCCCCAGGAATGAGTTTTTAAATGGGTGATCCACCATATCAAAACCAGAGGGGGAAAGTAATAGCAACTGTTAAATTTGGGCACTAACACTTTGGGAGGCTGAGGCGGGTGGATCACCTGAGGGTGGGAGTTCAAGACCAGCCTGACTAACATGGAGAAACCCTGTCTCTACTAAAAATACAAAAAAATTAGCTGGGCATGGTGGCCCGTGCTTGTAATCCCAGCTACTCAGGTGGCTGAGGCAGGAGAATCGCTTGAATCCAGGAGGTGGAGGTTGCAGTGAGCAGAGATCACACCATTGCACTCCAGCCTTGGGCAACAAGGGTGAAACTCTGTCTCAAAAAAAAAATAAGTAAATAAATAAAAAATTTGGCCCTAAGCAAGTGCAAAGCCATAAGGGTTGGAGAGGCTGGGGAATAGCCAGGATGACCTGGCTGAATTGGACTATCTCATTGGTATCATAATAGACACCTGAGGAGTCATAGATGCTAACACTGAGGGCTTCACACTGCAGCATGGCTTTGCAATTCAGCAGGTCAATACTGAAGGCTTAGCACCACTGGCACACTGTGAAAGCGGGCCTGAAGTGGTAATGGGATGGCTAGATAGTTCAAAAGAAAGGTCACTGTGTTTAAACAGAAGGTGAGGAAACCTGTCTGAGTTGTAGTTGTCAATGCACATGGAAGAATATGACAGATGCTCAGTTTCATTGCACACTAAACCAAAAGGAAGAGACACAGTGATTACTTCTGGAATTGTGCACGTTATTTATTTACTGCAGATTCATCATGATAGTGCATTGTTTGGCTATAGAATGCTTCTTAATGAAAATCCTCAGATATACCTAATGTAAATGATGAGTTAATGGGTGCAGCACACCAACATGGCACATGTATACATATGTAACAAACCTGCACGTTGTACACATGTACCCTAGAACTTAAAGTATAATACTAAAAAAAGAAAATGGGGTACATATTAAAAAAAAATCCTCATGAGTAGATGGATGCCCTCTTATTTTATAATTTAATACATGGCTCTTCTGTGAATACAGATTTAGTAAATGATGTTAGGAACAGAACAAGAAAATTTTATTTATAGCTATACGTCTATATCCAGGTACTTGTAATATGATTTTTCTTTTTGTTTCCTCTTTCTCTCCTTCCCATCCTCCATCCCTCTCTTCTCAGCTGCTACTGAAAACAGCCCAGCCTTAGATAACTCCCTTGATTCCTTTTTAGGGATGAAGCAGTCATTTTCAGTCAACAATTGAGCTTATCAGGAGAAAATGACACAGAGTGAGGAGTAAACAAGAAAATAACCAGGGGCCTACATTGAAGTTCATTACTGAAAAGCAGGCAAGCCGTCCTCCTCCCTCTTACAAAGAGAACTCCCTCCCAGGCATCTTCCCTCTCTGCCTGAGACAGATTCCTTCCCTACCGCTTGTCTGAATGCTCCAAAAAGAATTTTGACTGTCTTCTCACCCAAGCACACTTTTTATTTAAAAAAAAAAAAAAAAAAAAAAAAATCCCCCAGCTATGAAATGACAACTGAGTGGACACATGCAGAGCTACCAGGAAATTACAGTTCTTGCCAGCTCGGATGGCCCAGCCTAGACTTTTTGCACTGAGACTGAGGGTGTATAAACCACTGCTTTGTTGGACTCTCAGGGTGAGAGGAAATTTCTTAACCAAGAGCTCCGCATGGAAAACATTGTTTCTGTAACAGCCTGAGGTCAAACTCTGGGGATAGCTAGCAAGAATTCCACTGGCAGCATTCAGTTGTCTTGAGGTTATGAAGGGAGAAAGGAATCCCTTTCCCTCACCACCTCCAAGATGCAGTGGGTCCTGGATTCGGAAGAACTCTGTCTGCCTCAGCCATTTTTGAAGGGTTCTTAAAAGCAGAGGTATGAATTGCAGCTGAGGTTGTCTTTGTGGTGAAAAAACTCTTAGGCCTGAGGAAGCACTGCCTTTTTATCAGAAATACCCACCAGGTAGGAAAAGATAGAGATTGGAGGCTCTGAGGAGTTGCAGGCCTCCAAGATCTTGCTTATGTGCTTAGAAAATGATACAGCATCATCATGTGTTATGTTTTGCAAAGGCTGTTATTTTCAAGGAACTGGTCCCACTAGGATATTCTTAGAACAGTTTGAAGTAACATCCTTAGGAGACCACAGTCATAGGCACTATTCAATCACAAAGGAGACTTTTAAGCCGACTGTGTTCAAATCTTATTATTATTATTTTTTCAAATCTTATTTTTAAAAGAGTAAAGAAACAACTTTCAACAAGTTTGGGGATGAGAAAATCCAAATGTAAGGAACTGGGGGCCGGGCGCGGTGGCTCAAGCCTGTAATCCCAGCACTTTGGGAGGCCGAGGCGGGCGGATCACGAGGTCAGGAGATCGAGACCATCCTGGCTAATAGGGTGAAACCCCGTCTCTACTAAAAATACAAAAAACTAGCCGGGCGAGGTGGTGGACGCCTGTAGTCCCAGCTACTCGGGAGGCTGAGGCAGGAGAATGGCGTAAACTCGGGAGGCGGAGCTTGCAGTGAGCTGAGATCCGGCCACTGCACTCCAGCCTGGGCGACAGAGCGAGACTCCGTCTCAAAAAAAAAAAAAAAAAAAAAAAAGGAACTGGGGCGGTGGGAGCCAGGGGCAGGGGAGGGTGGAGCAGTTGCTTGGGAGTGAAGGTCAATAGCCACCTGAAAAATCTCTGACTCGGCAAACTTCTTGTTTTTTCCTCTAAACTTTCTGCTTTCTAACATCCCTTTCTAGGAGATGAATAGATGGAGGAGGAAAAGACCCTACCAGAGGTGTCTGGGTCTTCTGCACATGTTATCTCTGGGGCTGGTTTTAGCACCAACCTCAAAAGCAGATGGATGACCAGGCACTGTGGCTAGCATCTGTAATCCTAGCACTTTGGGAGGCTGAGACCGGAGGATTGCTTGAGGTCAGGAGTTCGAGACCAGCCTGGGCAATGTAGCAAGACCCGTCTCTACAAAAAAATAAAAAAGATTAGCTGGGTGTGGTGGTGTGTGCTTGTGGCTCCAGCTACTCAGAAGGCTGAGGCAGGAAGATCACCTGAGCTCAGGATTTAAGCTGCAGTGAGTACTATACTCCAGTGGGGATGGCAGAGTGAGACCCTGTCTCTGAAATGAAATAAAAATGAAAATAAATTTTAAAAAGCAGATCAGTGTGAGATGATCAAGGTCCTCTGCCTCTGATGAGGCAGAAGGCAGGGCCATGATACCTCTGAGCTCCTAGGACATTGGTGCAAAGTCGGTGCTCAAATAATACCTACTGAATATGAGAAGAGTGGAGGGGCTCGGGAAGGGGAGAGAGAGAGAGAGAGAGAGAAGAAGACAGAAGGAAGAAGGAGATCCCTCTAGTGTGTACTGTGACACCTACCTGATTTAATGACTTGATTTTACTGAATTGTCGCTTTGAGGAATCAAACAAATGAACAGGAACTTAAACATATTTCATTTTTAACCCTAATTCAGCCTCCATTTACATTTTGGACTTACCCAGTACAAGGATCTTTAAAGTTCAATTTGTGAAAACACCAGGTTTTTAGTATCTACTATCTTCCTTCATTTATTCTCTGGCATACAGCCAGCCACACCCACCTGCAATGAGCTTCAAATTTGGGAGAAAAGGAAAGAGTGCGTTCTTAGAACGAGGCGACCAGAGGTGCTGGGTTTGAGATATGCCTTGGGGGCCTCTACATAGCCCTCATCTTTCTTATTCCATCATGCTTTAGTCCTCATTTGGGGGTCAAAACCCAGAGCCTAACCTACTGTAACAACTGACCACATGTGTAGGGAAGTGATAGACATCTATCTGGACTTCCTCAAAGATAATCAAGAACTGTCACAAGGCTGGGGACATAAGTACATGGGAGGGAGGGGATCAAGGACATACTCAAGTGTGGGAGGATGGTTTAATTCCTTACGCTATATGGATTTTCATGTGATTAGTACCACCCGGTAGTAGTTTCCAAATGCCTTGCAGTACCTGGATTACAAAGATCAAGACGTGATATTTTCTACTCTCGACTTTTAGTGATTCTGTTTTTGTAAATCACTCCATGTTCTTAGGTATGAAATATATATGGTCTTGTAGTAGGATTTTATTGTGCCTGTTTTTTGGAAGGAGAGAGCTAGGGGACTCATTGCATCAGGAATCCATAGTGAGTTGACACATTTCCGGGCTTCCTGTTGTTAGAGGTGGGTCTGCAGAGGGATAGAGTGTGCACAGAGATGTGTAGCCCTCTAGGTGTGTCTGCTCCAAATGAGGCTGGTGGGCCTGCACTTTTGTGAAAAGTTTGCTGAGAATGATGTTCTGGGGGGCGAGAATATTCCTTTCCCACATACCTCTCATCACAGCAGGAGGTAAAACAAGACACCCCAGAATTAACCTGAATTGAGAGGGAAAAAATCCTTTAAAAAGCAGTATTGCAAAGCAATATGACATTAATCATGCTTCCCGACCTTTGATTTGCTACAGTCTAGATCATGTTTCTGACTTTGAAGAGTCTCCAGTTCTGATCATTTGAAGAGGATTTTAGGCTCTGGCAATGAGTCATATGAAAAAAAAAAAAAAATGCCCACCAGATGTATCACTCTGGCTTCACTTTTTGTTCTCTCTTTGCTTCAAGCACAATGAACTTTTCTAGGACCTGAAGGTGCCTCTCTGTCCCTGCTGTGTCAAGCACTTATGCCTCACTGGTGCCTCATCTCCTCTTTGGCTAGTTTCAACGCATTCTGTGGTCACTGAGAAGCCTTTTCTAACCCCCAAGGCTGGGCTAAGATCGCTGCTCTGAGCCCCACATCATCCTGTGTTCCTTCAGGCCCAGTGATTAACCCATTGCATTTCAAGGTTTATCTACTTGTCTGTGTCCCACTAGACAATGGGAAAGTTATATTTAAGTTATCTGTGCCTCAATGTCCTCATCTGTAAAATGGGTTCTTTAGGTATACCAATCATGGGATATGTGAAGATTAACTGAGTTCAAGTATGTGAAGCAAGAGAGGATCTCTGGCATATACTAAATGCTGACAATTGTGAGCTATTATTTTTATGCTTGAGGGCAGGACCCATATCTGTCATTTTTATGTCCCTACAGCTTGCCTCAGGGCCAGTGCAGAGTAAGCTGCCAAAGCTACTTATTAAATACATAGGAGACACTCAAGAGCTCTGTAAAGACTAACTCACAGTTTTAGGAACATTGATGTCTTTGGCAAGATTCCTGTGGCTTTGCAAATGTCCAGACTTACTCCAGCTGCCTCTCTGATAAGTGGAGGCAGCAATGCCTTTGACCTCAGCACAGGTGCAACTGGGTGGTCCCGTGGGAATGACAGAGCCTCTCTTCTCAGCATTCTGCTGAACTGCGTACAGGGCACTAAATAGCTAAGCAGGCAGAAGTTTGGAGAAAGCTGAGAGGTATCTATCCCCATCTACCTACTCAGAGGATTTTAAGAAACACAGATAAATGCAAGAGACAACATGGTCATATAATGGGAAAAGAGTGTGGCTTGGAGGTAGACACACTCTTTGGCATTCCAGCTCTGCAGTGGAATCAAATGTGGTTTAGTTATTAACCTCTCTCAGCCCTGGTGTCTTTGTCCATAAAATGGGAATTGTGGACTGTGGAATTAGTAGGACTGAAGTTAGAAAGTCAGTTTTGCTATTTACTAGTTGCGTGACATTAAAGTGGTTACATAACCTCTTTAAGCCTCAGTTTTACCGATTAATAAAATGTACTTAATAATCATGTCTGATAACAAGGTTGTTAGGAGATAAAATAACATATATAAAAAAATTAGCTTAGGAGAAGTATGCAATAGTGAAAGCCTTGACTGTCTGTAGTGGTGCTGTAAATTATTTCTTGAAATATAGCAATTGCACATGATAAAAAGAATTCTGATTTGTTGGGCAGACGCTTACAAAGATGTCTTTCAATTCACCAACAGCATGCATTCCTCTCAGGAGACAATTTTATTACAAGGAATGGCAACCCAACTGGAGGCACAGACATCCAATTTGTTTTAACTCTCTGTAGCATTCTGAATCATTTGTAATATTCCGTTTGCCCTGGTTGCTTTTAGCAAGAAGTGTTTTATCGTGTAGAGAAACACATCAGTGACCATCTCCTCCTTAATAAACCATGTCTTTAGACACAGCATTGTGCAGTATGATTACAAGCCATTAGGGGACATTCCTCTTACTACCAAGAGCAATGGAGCAAGTGATGTTAATATTACCGAAGCTTCGCCTGGCTCAGCTGAATTCCACTAATACTTCCTTTTAGGAAGCCGTACCCAAGAATGGCTGACGAATCTGATTGCCAGCCCAGCTCGACAATCTTCAGACTACATTTTTGCATGTTTCATGCTTTGGAACCGAACACTCTTAAATTGTTCTGTTTTTAACTGCTGAATTGCTTTTCATCTCGAGATCACACTAAGAGGGGGAAAAAATCCAACAACTTTAGCAAAATTTTTGGTTTAGCTGTTTCACATTCCTCTACTTTACAATGAAAGTATCTCTTTATGCTTCTTGGCATCTGAGAGGAGACTATTGTGTATTTAACAGAGTCTTGGGTGACAGTGGTGTGGTGCTGTTGAGTAATGTATTGGCAGGTCTTCTGCAGTGGATCCACCAATACAAGCATGTGGCCCAATTTCCAATTACAGTGTTTCCATTAGAAATGTCTTCAGGACGTAGTGTCTGAGACAGAAGGAAAAGGGTAAGGACACATCTGCCTCAGAGCCCTGAGGACAAAGAACGGAATATAAAATGGGCCACACTGCACTTGCTGGTCCCCATCCTATCATGATATTCTTGTATTTAACTTCTGCTGCTCCAGGCCCAGCCTTTACAAAGTTTCTAAAGGGTGTCCTGTTTCCAGGCTAGTGATGGCCTAGAGGCAAAAAGGAAGTCCAGAATGAAACCATTATCTGAGAACTCTTTTGTTCAAATATTTCCTGTGCAAATACAATGTGGAAGGTCAATGCCAGGCCCCAAGTATTCAATGTAGGACTCCTGGGTTTTGAGGACCTTAGATGGGGAGACACACACATGCAGTTAGAATATGAGGTGAGGTATATCAGAGGAACTAAGGAAGAGCTTGAGATGCACAGGATGGAGAGTAAATGTGCCTGGAAAACTGGAGAAGCTGTCCTTGAGGACACAGCATTTGGGATGTGCCTCAAAGGATGTGCCATGCCTCCAAGAGTGTCCAAAAGTGACCAAAAGGCTCTTCTGTCAGATAGAAACACAAGCAGTCATAACAGCATACTTTTGCAAAATGCATCTTAAGTTTATGAAGTAAAAAAGATAGCTGGTATTTCCTCCAGTGTATAGCAGAAGTAACAATGTCTGAAGAGCAAGAGTCATTTACCCGAATTTCCATAGGTAAGCAAGGATAAAGCTGGGACAAGGAAGTAGGTCAGGATCCAAATTCGGGTTTCCTGAATGGCTTCTTGGTCAGCGTGCTTGCGCACTCAGCACCTGTGAGAGGATAAGGTCCACGTGCATGAGCAGCTCTGATTGCTGTGCAACCACTCCTGAGGTGCTTCAGGTAATAGTGCAGCATTTTGCCAGCTGCCTAGATTGGGCCAGCCCCGGTCACAGCCCTGTGCATTTGGGAACCCCTGATGGGGAGAAGGGCTAAGGCGGGAGGAATGTCCTGACAATTACCCAGCTCCCTGCACTTTCCCATCTGAGCCTCTAGGTGAGAGTGTCATCAGGGACACCTGCCAGCAGCCAGACTCTGGAGTGGGGTGAACGTTCTTATCACCAAGGTGCTTTGTCTCTGTGTGGGTTGCTTTATGAGCCTTATTACAACAGCTCTGTGATAGTAGTATGACAGATAGGATTTTCTTAGTGGAGACAAGGATACTGAAGTGCAGAGAGGTTAGATGACTTGCCTACATGACAAATCATAAAACTGGGGCTGAAATTCAGATACACTTTTAGTCCCACTGGCTCTCGGTCTGTTGAGGAATGTGGTGTCTCTTCATCGTGGTTCCTAGAATTCTTTTGATAGGAAACAATGCCTTTTACTCTCTAATTGAGCTATGGTTTAAAATGAAGTATTAGTCTGCCTTCAATTCTTGCCAAATCATAAGTCATCTATATTAGGTCTATCCCTGATAGCAATTTTTGGTGAGTGGGAAGGGTTGTGGGAGGGAATACTGAGATACTAATATTCTTCAGGGATGGGAGGAGAGAGAGAGGGGAAAATGCCCTTTTCTGCCAAAGAGGGTGTGTGAAAACAAGTACCGAATACCCAGCACCCTCACCTGTGACCCCAACTTCCCCAGAATCCCCCTGTTCTATGTACATGTACTCAGCTCCTTTTCCTCAGACATGACATTGCTTCTCCACTTTAAAGTTAGGCTCATGCTGTTTCATTCAGCATTTTTGCTTGTAAACATGACACCATTTTCCTATGGTCATTTCAAAATTTTTTCTTTTTTTTGATGCTCCTGCCTGGCTTCATTCTCTTGTTTGATGCAAAAGGTCTGAGTACTCTTGAGGTTTCTTGGCACTTGCTGTATTGTGCCTTGAGCTAGAGTTGAGTTGTGTTCTTGGCTAATTCCTCTCGCTGAGTGCAGAGGGCAAGACCTATGTCTTAGTCATCTTAGTAGAGAGTAGATATGTACAGATACCGAGATAGATATATACTTACATTAAGGATATAGAAGGTACATGATCAAAGAACAGGGACCATCTAAATTTTTAAATATAGTTTATGATTCTGCTTAGGATCAGCTCTGCTCCATGGGAGGCCCAGTTATGAGGCCATAGAGAGCACCTGGACCTTAGGAGGGGCGCTAAATGTCCTGAGTGAACTACTTGAACTATGGATTAAGGGTTGGGTGAAGGAGAAACCCTCTGGAAAAAAAGATGCCCAGGTCCAAATAGTTGACCATCTGTAGCCTCTTCTCCAAATCTGTAGCACACTCCATTATAGACAGTCCTATCCAACCTCTTAGCTGTAGTGACCAGGCCAGGGCAATGTAGTCAAGGGGAAGAGACAGGCCAGTATGTCCCTCATTCCTGATTCTGAAGTGCAGCTGCTCAAATGCTGTTTACTTGTGAACGCATTGGCTTCTTTCCAGACAATGTGTAGAAATCTCTGACTCACATTAAGAACTTTGCAAAATGACCTCAGTATAGTGAATGAGAAATTGAAGTGTAGGTGTTTCTGGGTGCAACAAGGATCCTTGGATGTCAGCAGCTTATTTAATATGCATAGCACTTGACAGTTTACAAAACAGTTTTACACATCTTTCTTCATTTGGCCTCCACAATTGTTTCTATAAATCAGAAGAGTAATTTTACTTCCTGTTTACAGATAGGGCTCAGAGAAGAGTCTTGTCTGTGACCATATGGCTAATAATGGGCAGGGCAGATTCTTGAATCCAGAACTGTATTTGCCAAGTATAGAGGTATTTCTGTCATCCTCAGAGCATCTTAGATAACATCCACCCACCCAAATGAAAAGGATAAGGGTGTCCAGGCTTTCCATATAGTACATCTGCTGGAAAGAAGAGCCTTTTTGGACATTTGTAAGCCTTTTGTGATGGGAGGGGGGTAAGTCTGTAAGTATGTGTGAAAAGGGGCTGCTATAATGTAAAGCCAACTAACCAAACATGGGCTTTGCAGTAATAAGGACGGGAAGTGAAAGATTAGGCCTCATGGAAAAGAATTTCCCCCTTTCTTCTACTTGGCCTATGAATGTAGCTTTTTGGACATTTTTGAGGCCCTGCGCCTTGTCTTGTATTCAGCACCTAATAATGTTGTTACAAATGTCAGGACTGCAGCAAGCTCAGTTGTATTGTAGCAAGTAGGAGACTGCTACAAAATGTGAAGAGTCACTAATAGTTTTGGCAACAAAATATGACAAGGTGCGTATTACCAGAGGCAATTAAGTGCACCTCATGGGGATTCAATAGACTCTGGGACTGACTTTAATGACCCAAAAACCCACTTACCCTTTTCGTTTTCTCTTATGTCCAAGTAATGAAAATATCGAGAAAGTTATTGTAACTATAAAATTGCAGCATAGTTCCTTTTTTAAAAAAAATAAAGCCCGATCTATCCTTTGACTTGGAAAATGATTCATTATACTTTGATTCAAAGAGAGAATAAAACTGAGATAGTGGAAAGGGACCAGCTTACTTTGTGTCACTTGGTACCAAACTATTTGGGCACTAGCCCAGGATAGATGAGTCTTTACATTGCTACATCGGAGCAGGCAGCCAGTTCTACATTCAGTTTTCAGAAAGTCTCCAAAGACCAGTGGTCAACTATAATCTGTATTTATTGGTTTATTACTAATTTTTAAAATGTGTATGTATTCCTGGGGTACAATGCAATTTTGCTACGTTGACGTATTTCACTGTGGTGAAGTCAGGGTCTTCACTGGGGCCATCACTGGAGGAGCTACATGTTGTATCCACCAAGTAGCCTCGCATTAGGTATAATCATATTAATGTTATTCCTGAGAGGCTTTGGAAAGACTTTCCTAAATTGGATGAGAAACTATTCATGAAACATAAAATGTAATCAACAAACACAGAAGTAGTTTCCTCATTTTAGTCAAACTACTGTTACCCATGGTCTCATTTGTGCCACTGTTCGGTTCTAGCTCTTGGAGTGAAGCTACCCCTTAGGCTGCCTGTAAGTGACACCAACAACAAAAAACGCAGCAGATTAGGACTACATCTAAATATCTTAGCTTAATAATAGGTGTCTACCAAAAATAAAACATCAGACACAATTCCTAACAGTGAGATATCAGTGAACGCGCTTTAAAATCAGAATAAGATAAGCCTGTTAGCTCCCACCACTTCCATTCGCCACAGGAGATCCTTACCTGTGTAAAGATATGAAACTAAAGGATACAGATTGGATTTCTAAAACCAGAAGCAAACAGAGAGTAGTATACAAAAAGAGATACTAATGGCGACATGGTTCAAGAATATATTTAGTAAATGATGCGCAAGATCTGTATGAAGAATAGTGTTGTTTGTGTATCAGTAAAACCTTATTGAAATTCACTAAGAAGACCTAAATAAATACAGAAATAGTCTATTTCATGTATAGAATGCCTTAATATTATAAACTTGTAACTTCTCCCTAAATTGAATTATAGATTTCTGGCAACTCTCATTAAAATCTCAACTGCTTTTTGGAGAATTTAACGAGCCAATTATAACATTTAAATGAAGGAGCAAAGTCTCAAGGAGAACCAAGATTCTCCTTAAGAAGAAAACATCGGAAGGGCTAGAATTACCAGATAACCAGGCCTGAAGTTATTATAATCAATATAATGTGGCATTTTCACAGAGAGTTACAAATTAAACTAAGGAGAATAGATGGCCAAGACACAGATCTACATATGTTTATGTGGCAGAGGTGGCGTTGTAAATGACTAGGAAAGGAGGCAGTATTTAATAGATAGTGCTGAGAAAGTTAATTATCCATATGGAAAAAAATGAAACAAGTTCTATTTTCACACTGTAAAGAAAAATCAATTCTAGTTGAATTAATGCATACATATAAAAGGCAGAACTTTTCTAAGAAAGTATGGGATGATTTGCATTCTTGGGTAAAGAAATACACATTTCAATAAAATGCAGAAAGTACTAACATAATTTTTAAAAATTACAGTAAATTAGGAACTTATGTTCAAAGACAACATAAGGTAAATGAAAACACAAGGAGATGGCATTTGCTTGACATATAACAAATAGAATTTATTTCTGAAATGTACAAAAAAATTTCTACAAATAAAATGGAGATAACCCAATAGAAGAATGAGGAGAAAGATATTTTACTAAAGAGGCATGATGAATGGCAAATGTATATAAGAAAAGATGTTTAACTTCATCTATAAGCAGGGAAATGCAAATTAAAACTCCTTTAATAAGGCTCAAAACCAAGCAAGAGTATATAATATATTGCTTATTTATAAATATATATGCTAAAATTAGAAAGCAAATCAATGGTAAATACTACATTCAGTGCAGTGTTCACCTCTGGAAGGGAAGCTTTAGGGTAGGGGAAGAGGAAGCCCACAGGTGGATTAAATGCTAAGAGTAAAGCTCTGGTTTTACGTTTCTTGATAGGTTCATAATGTCCATTTTGTTATATTTTATAATTCCTATATTTACTACATACATTCTTTAGTAGGTATCATATATATCTTTTTTTTTTTTAAGTCAGTGAAAATAGGCAAGAAGGAGAAGAAAGAGACTGGATACAGCCTTTGCATTGTTTCCTTGCATCTCCAATTCTATCTTGGAGAGTGAGACTTTTGAAGCCATAAGAACATTTTTCTGTGCCATATTTCTTTTAGGGTGCCAGATAGAAAAGAGCCTCTTCTCCTGGACCCTGGTAAAATCTCTTTGTGCAGGCTCCTAACTCTCTGGCTTCTGCTCTGTAGGTGGTAGAAGTTGACTCACTGTTTCTTGAATGAAGTAAAGAAAGGTAAATGAGTTGTTGCAGCAGAGTTATAATTCAAGCATTGACCCAGCCATCCCATTACTGGGTATACACCCAAAGGATTATAAGTCATGCTGCTATAAAGACACATGCAGACATATGTTTATTGCGGCACTATTCACAATAGCAAAGACTTGGAACCAACCCAAATGTCCATCAATGATAGACTGGATTAAGAAAAGGTGGCACATATACACCATGGAATACTATGCAGCCATAAAAAAGGATGAGTTCATGTCCTTTGTAGGGACATGGATGAAGCTGGAAACCATCATTCTGAGCAAACTATCTCAAGGACAGAAAACCAAACATCGCATGTTCTCACTCATAGGTGGTGCAATTGAACAGTGAGAACCCTTGGACACAGGAAGGGGAACATCACACACCGGGGCCTGTTGTGGGGTGGGGGTAGGGGGGAGGGATAGCATTAGGAGATATACCTAATGTAAATGATGAGTTAATGGGTACAGCACACCAACATATCACATGTATACATATGTAACAAACCTGCACGTTGTGCA
The DNA here is from genome assembly GCF_008728515.1 of Papio anubis. Taxonomy (NCBI): domain Eukaryota; kingdom Metazoa; phylum Chordata; class Mammalia; order Primates; family Cercopithecidae; genus Papio; species Papio anubis. The sequence continues at coordinate 21,934,208 of NC_044988.1, read as the reverse complement.
CATGTACCCTAGAATTTAGAGTATAATAAAATTGCCATTGTGCTGTATTGTACCCAATACCACATGCACATGGGTGTTTAATAAATGCTTTTTGATGATAGCAATGATGAGAAAAAATATTCCTTTGAGAGAAGGTGTTGGTTTATACTGGCAGTCATGAAATTTATAACTGTTAACCTTTTGGGCACTTGGATAAATACCAAATAAATGCATACTTACAAAGCATAGACTATGAGCTTCCTTGAACTTTTACAGTTGAAATTGCTCCTGGAGGCTAAGTAAGAAGTTTTGTCCTAAAGACTTTGCCTCCTGGGCCTGTTCTGTTCTGGGAATAACGGGAATCCAAGTGATGTCTCTGTAGTGCCAACTACCTCGTTCTTTTACCTGCAGGTCCCACAGTCCAGCAGGGAAATAGGATGGGGTGAGGAGGTGGGGCAGTCAGCGTCGCTTTGCCTTTCCCTGGCTTTAAAGAATTCTTAGCGGAGCAGCAAGGTGAAGGAAGGAGAGTTTTATCCTACATTCCAAAAGAAACTTGAGCCTTCTCAGAACAGCTTGTGGAAGGGAAAGGACTCCCTTGAAATGTATCTCCATGGCCAAAGCCATCAGCCTGATGTGTCTGAATGGTGCTGTGATTCCTTTGCTCAGGAATGGCAAGACCACCTGCCACTTTGCCTCTAGGATCAGAGTTTCTGCCCAGAGGATGGGCTGTCAGAGGATGGTAAGAAAAACCCTCTAAAAAAGAAACTAGATACTGATTTGAATTCAACAAATGTAAAATACGGGCCCCCAAACCATTTTAAAGCCAAAACAAAAATGAAGCTTAAATAATGACTTTGAAGACCATGAAGCAAACCTGAATTGTTTTCTCGACTTTCTCTCTCTTTCCTGTGCCTTTACGGTGTTAGAAGTCTTCCCCTATGTCCATCTTCTCTCAGCATTTTGTGGCCTGATTGGAATCTCACCTCTCTATGTCCCTGAAGCCATCTGAGTGAGGGTGGAAGGATCTTCTTTTGTGACTGTTTATGGCATTTTTTTTTTTTTTTTTGTCTGAACACTGTATTTGGCAACAATTCTTGTTCAGCCTTTGGATTTTGATTGTTGCTGAGACCTATTATTTTAATGCAGGGCATGATACAATAGGCAAAACATGAGCTTTTAAGTCAATCTAATTCAATTTATTTGTGTAGACTCAGCTTTCTTCCAAAAAGGAATTACAAAAACATTTTTTAAAAAGTTGCAATAAAATTAACCATATAGCAGAAATATGCCAATCATAAGGATAAATAGAGCTGAAAACCTGGCACTGAGCCACCTGTCAGCATTGTGAAAAGAGAAACATGACAAGCTAAAAAGAGCTCATTACCTAAGAAGGGGAAATACCGGCTCTGAAGAGGAGGTACGTCCCGCCCCCACCATTAAACTCTGAAAAAACATTTATAGAGTTATATCTAAATTCAAATCCCATTCTACCTCTTAAGTAGCCTTGAATCCCTAATTAGTTTTTTAAATGGCTCCAAGATTGGGTTTTTGTGAATCTTTAAAGTGGGTATAAATATACAACTGGGTGATTGTAAAGATTAAAATGAAATTTGTGTATTCATTAAAGTACATGGCACATAATCGCTAATTATCCACCCACTTATCTACCCATGTATCTGACATCATTTCTCCTGTTTCATAAATCATTTATTGTTATTTCATTTTCCATGGTTTTGGTACTTTTGTCCATGAGATTGTAAACTTTTATAGGCAGGGACTGACTCTTATATTGTTTATTCTCATTCATTCTGGTAAAGTGCTGGTCATAAAGCTGCCATTCCATAGCCCTTATTAGCTTGGTTCTTCCCATGAGTGTATCTTGGGTTCTCGTTTACTTCTCTTCTCTGTTAGGCTCCTCTTTCCTCTTGACTTCAATGGTGAAGGAAATGTTCCCCCTTCCTGGACTGCGTCCCTGGGCTAACTCCTCCATGATTTTCCGTGTTCTTTCCAGAGAGTGGTGAGTATTGGCTACCACTCTGCTGTGTACCTCGTTGGGTTCCACTGATGTCCAGACCAGCAGAAGAAGGAAAAATGGCAAGTAGGTTTGTCTAACCCAAATTCTGGTCAATCAGATCTGCTGCCTGAGAGTGACCTCGACAGGTATGTGGGAATACACCCCTGAAAGAAACTTAAAAACCTTTCGAATCCACAGGAGTCCTGCACTGTTTATTGTGCATAAGCATGGCCCACTTTCCTCAGGTAAAAAAGTGAGAGCCCCTGTCCCTGCTCCCTGGAGAAGCTCTGGATTCAGAGAAGGCACAGGGAACTATGAATATTATGTCAATCCAAATGTGCTGGCATTCAGCTCTTCCCACAGAACCAGCTAAGCCTTAATGAGAACTCCTAGATTGATGTTCAATTCCCCTTTGAAAACATGGTATCATATCCTCCACCAATTCCTACACACACAACCCAGAAGAGCTGCCACGGGAGCTGCCACGGGAGCTGCCAGCCAACTGGAGGAAAATACAGACCCTCCTGAATTGTCCTAAACTATGCTTTCAAAGAAGGCTTAATCCACTCAGTTTTCTATGGTACGCTAATTCAGGCCTTCAGAGATGCCCTAACAGTTGACATCTCCTGTATAATTTAATCCTCATAATGACTCTCCAGGCAGGCATGATCACCCCAATTTTACAGAAAAGAAAACAGAGGCTAGCAAATACCAGTTTCAACATATCATCTTTCTCACTTCAGAGCCCTTGCTTTTTCCAGCGGGCTGGGATGTCTTCTTTCTAGAGTATAAAAACTTGGTGTTTATTAAAAAATCATTTAACATTGCAACTCCCACACTTAATTAGCGCTCTTTTTTGGGTTTGGATTTTTTTTTGTTTGGGGTGCCATATGACAAGTCCAAAGATGTTTTGGAAAGCCAGAAGCTGGAAGTTTATTTAAGAAAGCAATAGTGTATTTAGAAATATAATAACTTAGCAGAGAAGCTCCAAGGAAGAGTGGCAGAAGGTTTGCCCATCGATGCCAGCTGTTGGGACCTACTGACTCACGCATACTCTTTCTTCCAGATGGTCTTTTCAGATTCCTAGTAGCTGAGAGTTTATTACACATAGTGCTTTTATAAATAAATCTAAGATCTTATGTGTACAATGCACATTATATTAATAAAAGGAAAAAGAAAAAAGAATGAGAGCCTTTTTTAAAGTTCTAAGCATATATATTTTTCTTTATCCTTTGACTTTGTGAGTCAGGGGTGGGGATCACCATTTGAGTTCGTATAGTTTCAAGCTTGGGTCACTGTCTTTTGTTTCTCTTAATTTGTCATGTCTCTTGATAAGTAGATATATTATCAAGGGAACTTCTTCAAGTACGGATGACATGATTCTCAAGTTCAAATAAAGCTGAACGAATAATTTGAATTGTTGGTTGGTGTGTTCTACTCTGTAGGTGAACACAGTTCTTTCTAATGTTGCTCAGTGCAAACTACTATGGAGATGAGAAGTAACATTAAAAATAAACAATAAGCCAGGGCAAAAGGTTAAGCACAACACTGTGCTGATGAACATAGAAGTTGAGTTTAAATCATTTTTATTAGAAAGCAAAAAATCTTAGAAATGTCATAAGTGACATCTATTTTTAATGATGTTTGAAAATTTTTATTAGCAGTCATATTAGAACAGCCACAATTTATTTCATTGTTATTATTAGATTTTATTACAAATTACTGTATTTCAGGATAGGACTTATTTTTCTGGATCAAATTAATGCAAGTCAACCTTTTTCTTTGACCCTCTTAGACATCTATTGAGTCGGTTCAGCTCACTGATTTGTTAAGATAGCTCATTGAACAGTGGACCCAGCCCTTCCAGGGCCCTGCTTCTGCTAACATAGACAGGCCTTGGAAAAATGTGCCAGATTATTATTTTTTCTAGCTCTACCTGGTCATGTAGGTAGAACTTTTGTCTTCAGTTGAATCTGGCAGCTAGGGAGTTTGAGGCTCTATATAAAGTCATCCAAATTGGCAGCTCTAACCACATATTTTGGACTAATACTACAGTGAACAAGTATACTCAGGGCAAAATGAATCAGGCAGAATTGCTGAAATTTCTATAATTTTTCAGACATACTCTCACCTTCTCCCAAATTGAAAAACTATTCTTTAAACCATCATCTAGAGTATCAATTTATTTTTCTTATATTCTTATCAATTTCTGGGGCCATCACACACACACACACACACACACACACACACACACCCTATTCTCAGCCATTACTTGGGTTCAACTCACTGTCAAATCTACCCATTTTTTTTTTTTTGCTCTCTACCTCCTTGTAAAAAGGAGGTATGTCAAAACCCCAAAAACCACCCTCTAATCCCTTACCTCCATGAAAGAAGTGGTCTTTAAAAAAGCAAATAAAGCAACAAGGAATGAGAAGACTTGTGTTGATTTTGGAATGAGAGTGTGACAGTGGATTTGGTGCATTTTATTCAACTCTGAGGGATGCATTGAAGTCAACCATGTCAATCAGACTGTGTAGCCGGACCTAATCAGGAAACAGAGCCTAGTAAAACCACATTTAGAAAGCTGCTAAATTCTGCTGCTCTCTTCAGATATTGTAACTTTTTATAAGGTCTTCATAGGAATGTTATTCTGTGAGAGTGCTTTCAGCATATCCATTGGGTCTTTTTTTATGAGGAGACAGTAGGAATTCTAAATCATACGCCCGATACACACACGCATGTATTTTTCAAGTAGACAGCTGCTCAGATGTTTTCAGATGCATCTAACTGTAGGCAACGACATCAAGCTTGAACCCAGACTCCCATTGCAGTCTGGTGAGCCTGCCATTGGATTATGGTATCATTCTGATGCAGAAATGGAATCGTGGCTGGTGGAGGCCTGAAGTTTCAATTTGGGCTGCTGAGAATCTATCTCTGCACTGCCAAAGCCAGCACACCACCGCAGACTGCATCAACCCGAATCAGGGAGGTCTGAGAGTTCCAGTTGATTTAGTACCACCATATACCTGCACGTTTAGAGTAGAACTCCATGAACTACCATGGGAGAGGTGGTGCTTGGCATGCATAGAGTCAGTGGGACATGGGAACTTTTGGGCTCGCTCTCTGCAGAACTGATTTATTCTTAAATTGACAGAATAATTCATTACTGCTTTGATGATCAACATTTAATTCTTCATTTTAGACCATGGCTATATGTAGTCAAAACATACCTATTTAAGTGTTATGCCAGTTGTCACAAAATATCCAGTAAGAAATTCTGTTAAAAAAAAAAAAAAAGTGAGAGTTGCATATAATTGACCACCTCCATTGATTGTTTTGTGGTCATATGGACCCCGGCTGGAATTGGCAGACCAGGGATCTCAAATTCAATTGCTTAAGAGGTTAAGTGTATAAGTAAATGAAGTAGGTGAAGACCAACATACTCCCTATCCAAAAGGACATCCCACTCTGGTAATTATGGTCGTATGTAGAAATTTGGGCATAGTAGGGCCAAATCCTCTAATATTCATAGGGAATACCTACGTCCTACATATAATACCTCCCCTACCCATTCATGCTGTATGAGTTCTATTTATCCTGTAAAACTTTGTTTAAATATTAGTTGCTCTGGGAAACATTTCTTAACTCTTGTAGTGAGAATGAACTACTCAGTATCCACTCTCATACTTACAGCATGTTGTACAAATCTCCGATGTTGATTGTACTTCACTAATGACATAATAACTGCAGGTTTGGTAACATCTCCCCAGCTCTACAGTGCGAGGGCAGGTCCCATACAACACTTGCAAGGCAGAGCCAGGCCCTAAGTAGGTGCCACATGATGCTGAATGGCTGAAAGATGACTATGGAAGCAGAATTGGAGTGGCAAGCTCTTAGCTGCTTAGAGTTGATGTGGTGGTTTGGCAAATACTAGGAGCAATGAACAAGAAGGAAGCAGGCCCTGACAAAGTGTATCATTATCATTCCTTACCAACTTCTTAAATGTTCGTTCTATTTGTGTGTGCTACCAATTACATTCATTTTTCCAACTGGCACTTCAGATCAAATCCCTATCCCCTCACCAAGCTATACCCTATTAAATACTATATTAGAATGAGGTTTTTTTTTTTTTTTTTTTTTTTTGAGACGGAGTCTCGCTCTGTCTCCCAGGCTGGAGTGCAGTGGCGCCATCTCAGCTCACTGCAACCTCCACTTCGCGGGTTCAAGCAATTCTCCTGCCTCAGCCTCCTGTTCAAATAAAGCTGAACGAATAATTTGAATTGTTGGTTGGTGTGTTCTACTCTGTAGGTGCACACAGTTCTTCCTAATGTTGCTCAGTGCAAATTACTATGGAGATGAGAAGTAACATTAAAAATAAACACAATAAGCCAGGGCAAAAGGTTAAGCACAACACTGTGCTGATGAACATAGAAGTTGAGCTCCTGAGTATCTGGGACTACAGATGCATGCCACCACGCCTGGCTAAGTTTTGTATTTTTAGTAGAGACGGGGTTTCACCATGTTGGCCAGGATGGTCTTGATCTCCTGATCTTGTGATCCACCTGCTTCAGTCTCCCAAAGTGCTGGGATTGCAGGCATGAGCCACCCCGTGCAGCCTAGAATGAGTTTTTAAGGGCAAGCTATTGCTGTATTAGCCTTTGAACCTTGAAAGTCTAGTACAGTGACTAGACGCCACTTAATAAATGCTCTTATGGGTGGACAAATGAATGAATGGTTAGTACATTCATCAGTTTGCTTCCTGTCTGGGGCAGCTAGCTGAAAGCAAGCCTGTAAGGGGATGTGATTCTGGGCAGGCAATTAGAAAAATAGACCACAGAATAGTTGGGGGTGTGGAAAATCCCTCCATATAAAAATTGTTTACCTCATCATTTCCTTGGAGGCTGGGCTTAACTGGGAGGAGAACCACACCCAGAAACCAGGACCATTGCTACCATTTGCTAATATTTTTGTTGGCTATTTAATTTTATAATTAGACTTTAGTTTTTGGGAATCTCATTCTTTATCATATAAGCGGCAAGTCTCTCGCCAAGATATTATTCACCTTGCATTGCTCTACTGCAGCTGCCTCACTTGTGAGATGGGATCAAAGATACCTTTCACTCAGCCACTTGGAAATTCATTTTGAGGTCTCTGATGTGAAAGGGAATCTCAGCGCCAGCTGATGATTGTGCAGCCTATTCAGGCTCTAACTTGACGATGCGGCTGTGATGTTTTGCCTCAGAACGAAGTTAATGCAACACAGAACATGTTTTCCCCTGAGGCAAAGCAGCTTGCTTGTGTGTAGCAGACTGTGCTCGGTCCTTAGCATGAATCATAAACAGATACTTCTCAAGCCACATCACTCCCATAATGAGAAAAATCATTGGATTTTTAGTCTTGGGTGGGGAAAGAAAAAGTAGCCTACAGCTACAGAGCATAACAAAATGTTATTGTCAATTTCTGGTGCTCGAGTAATAGGTTGGTATCACTCACTGCTCCTAAGAGCAATAATTACATTATAATATTGTCCTTTTTGTGCCCTAAAACAGAATCCTATGTGTAACAGAAAGGTGACTTAATTGTCTGATATATTCAATGTGTGTGGGTTTTCATAGTTTTAAAGTACTGGCCAGGTACATTTCATTAAGGTATAGTAATAAAATAATAATAGGCCAGCAGTAATTGTAACACTAGAAAATGGGTTCAATTTTCCTTTGGTTTGCTGTCCATACAAATGCATTTCCATGCTTGTGGGAAATGTGCGTCAACAACTATAGATCACCACAAAGCTCTAGTTCTGTCCACCTTTGTCAGACACAATCTTGTGAACTTGAATTGACATGCTCTTTCACATAGGACAAAACTGGGGAATAAATAATAGTCCTACGAAGAGAGTGAGTAGTCAAGGAATACTCCCATAACTGAAGAGAGCTCCATGTTTGTTCATGGCTTTCAATTTTTTACATCATTTTCTTATCCGAGATCTCCTTTATTTTTAATCCCAGCAGCCTTGTGTGTGGGGTAGAGAAAGGGTCAGTGTCGTCTTTTCTACGCAGAGGGGTCCATCCACAAATACATTAAGCAACTTCTCCCAGGTCACTCCGATAATTACTGACATTGTCAGGAGGAGAGCCCTGGCTGGTATTCAGACTCCTGGCTGGTAATGGATGTTGTTGAAAGTTGCAAGCACAGAAGGAATAGAACCTTTTATATAGCACATTTGCATCTGGAGTGGTCCAAGGACATTGCTACCTGGATGCCAAAGGATGGAAACATGACCTAGATGGCCCCTGATAAAAATCAAAGTTCTATGTCATTGCATGTGGTGATGATTGTGTAAACATATTAGCAATTAAAAGTTGCTGAGTAACCTTAGTTTTTCCATGAGATCGTTTTTCCAGGAGTCTAAGAATTAGTATCAGTACAAAGAGACAAAGATGGAAGGGAACAGGGCTTTTACCCTAGGTCTGTCGTGGTGTGAACACCTGCCAGGTCAGCTCACCTACTGAGAGCTGAGTGCTCTCATCGAGGCCATGTTATTGTATGTTACAGTCCTGCTGGCTTCCCTGTGTTTTTCAAGAGAATCATTGATCACTGTTGAATGAATAAATTGCTATTGTCCCTATGGCTTTGTGCTGTTACCTGTGAGAGAAGCCGCTTGGGGCAAATTGCCACCTGCTATACAGAGTATATGCTCTTTTAATTTTTGATTGATGGTTCATATTTGAAACTGCTCTTTGTTTTTTTGATCCATGATATCTCTCTTCTGATTGGCAATCGTGTGACCTCCATTGCCCTGTTTCTCTGGATAGACTCCTGTCTCTTTAATGCGCCTCTAAGAGCCTCCCAAAGTGGATTTCATCAATAACATGTAGCCTATAGTTCAAGACAAACCATTCCAATATGAACTTGAAATTTGGTGAAAATCCATTTCATGTGAGGTACTAAAAGAGAGATGAAAGTCTTTTTTTTTTTTTTTTTTTAATTTTATACATTTCAAGATCAATGTATCTAAAAGACAATAATGGCTTCCTCCTGCAAGTTCCTGGATGAGCTTAGGTATTTTGTTGGTTAGATTCCATCTACTTATCTGGAACCTCTTTTCTGAACTTTTAAGGTTAAGTTTTGAGCTTGCTTTTTACCCCTTGCTTAGCCGATAGCCCCCTAGGTCAATGTTTCTCAAATTCAAGTTTGAGAAATCCTGAAATTTTTTGCAGGACTTGAGAATGCCTTACGATAATTTTTAAAGTTTGGATTTATGTTTTAATAAATAGAAAAATTAATGGGTGCAGTGGACCTTTATTGGCGGTGGTTTGGCACATCTTTTTCATTCTTTCTTGGTAACAGTACCACCAATTTCCTTTGGAAACCACTTCTCTCTTTTTTCAGGTACACAGCTTGAGTGAGGTTAATTTTATCCATGGTACCTGGCCTTAGCTCTGATTGTGATCAGTGCATTCCCCGTTTTTGGCCTCAGGGATGGGTATGTAATCTGGTCAGAGCCAATGGGGAAGGTTTGCTCAGGATTCCTTCACTTATGACCTAGTTTAAGTTAGATTTTCTTTCGTTTATAACCAAAAGAAATCCTGACAGGTACATAGATCATTTGGATGAATTTAGTGCCCGTGTTTGTGTCTGTTTCCAGTATCTTTTGTGCCAAGTAATACTACTTAATTATCTCGAGCTAATAAGAAAATAATAGAGGTCAATTTAATATGTAAATGATGTACATTTTTAAAATGAAGGTTTTGTAGTAATCGAATAGAGAGAAGTGAGTCATCAAATAGTAGCTACCCTTTGAAGCCTGCAGAACCTGAAAGGATCCATAGCATAGTTATGGGTGCCAAGTTCAGACTGCAAACAGTGATTAATTCTCAGCAACATACCACTATCCATCACATTAAATTAAGATTGCTAATTAAAAACTTATTGGCTTGAAGTGTTGTTTGTATTTAATTTAAAACTTTTTTAGTTGCTTAAGAACTATAAGCATAAGGACTTTTACAGCTATAGGTTTAAGGTTGTACAGATTTGAATGACATTAAAATAAAATTAACACCAGGGGATCAAGGAGAAATGCGTTTTTTTCTTTACAGGGAATCTGTTCATTTCTTAAGTTTTAGAAGTGGTGCCATCAATAGTAAAAGGTGTATTTGTGTTAAAAAAGACAAACTATGGAATTGGATAAATATCCTCCTGTCTGGAATATTACTGAATTGTACCAAGCTATATAAAAATCTACCTCCAAAATTTCAACCCTTCAAAAGGAGCTTCTCTCTTCTAAGGAGGACAAAATATTTTGCAAGCATAACTGCTCTCGTTTCAACTCACCAGTGTATGAGTTTATTCAGCAGATGTGAATAGCCTGAGCTCAGCAAGTTCATGTCCATTGGTGGCAAGTGCAGCTCATGTTGCCCCAATCTCTTCTGTAAAATTTGCTTCCAGAGAAAAGTCAAGCACTGCCAGGGGTCAGTGAAGGGTGGTGGAATATGGGGTGACTACTCCTTTTTCTGTAAGACTGCTCTCACCGACAAACCCAACTGGGTGCATCCCAAGATCTCAATTTGCACTACAATTTGGAAATCACAAGTCGTTCCATGAGAAAGCTGGGATTTTGTTTCACTTGTACTGTGTTATACAAGGAGCAACCTTTTTCTAGAAGGAGGCTTGGGATTTGCCTGTTGCAAGAACAAATTCAGGTCCATTTGGGTAGGCTCAACAAATACTTTTCAAGTTCCTACTATGTGCCCAGCATTATGCTGTATACTTGGGGGGATACAAGGAATTACTAAAATGTGATCGTTTCCCTGAAAAAGTTTGTAGTATAGTGAGAATGTAGATTTCAATGCAATGTGGTAATCCAATGACAGGAGTAATCAGAGAATACTACAGAAACCCATTTACCCACATCATCTGTGAATTCATAGGAAAAAGGAAGACAAAACTAGTTATTTACACACACACACACACACACACACACACACACACACACTCTTGTTTGACTAAATATTTTGGCTTTAGAATGGTTGCATTGACATCACCTCAGGTAGATTAGGGCAGACTTAGATATTGATAAGTGAAAGATAGAGACTCAACTATGATACCCAATAGATGGAGACTGTTGCTGATTTTTTGGTTATCATATCATAAAGTTGTCGGCAATGCCTTTGGCCAGTTTATCTCTGCCGTTGGAGAAAACATATGTGGTGAGACAATTACAGCTTTTATTTTTCACCTATGTGCAATGAAATCTACTTTCTTGCCAACAAAGCTGTAGGGCCATTTTCCCGATGATACCCTGGCAGGTTGAAGCCAGAGTTTGCTTTCAGTATTCATCAGAGTCCCGCTTTCCTTGCTCATTAATTCTGGGTAAATTTTAAGTTGTTTCTTCAAGTACTGAAACTCTCAGACCAAAGTATAACAGAAATAACACAGGGGAGGAGGTGGTTGTCTTTGTTGAAACCGTTTGGAAGAGAGAAGGGCTGGTGTGGAAGTGTGAATTTGCGGTTGTTGATGAATGAACCAGGAGACTGCAGCCTGTGGCCATTGTAATTCCTCCCAGCCCCAAAGCATCATAAAGAGAGTGTTGTAGTTTCAGAGCTGAATTTCTCTCTGTTTGCTTGGCTTTGTAATTTGGGCCAATATGTCTGGGCTGTCAAAAACCACATCCTCCTTATTTGAAGTCTTTCCATTTTTACCTTTCATTTCCTCACCGGCCAAAGCCCTTCTTGTGCTAATTCTATTGATTCCTTCTTTTTCTTATTTGGAAAATAAAGCACCTTGAAAGTCACTCCATATAATGTGGATAGCCTGTGTCTGAGGAGGCTTTTCTGTAAAATTGAGAATTTCAAATGCATTGCTAGAGGATATTTTTCTATAAATTTCTTTTTGGTTCTTATCTAATGGCACATTAAAAGTCGGCTGGGTACTAAATTTATTGAGAGGTCCAGAAAAAGTGCGATTTAATCTAATAAAGATTTAATTATGCTGGGAAATAATGAGGTCTGAAGATCCCAGTGGAGTGCTCGCTGGGTTAACTTGCTCCTGTGATAGATTTCTTAGCACTGGCATAAAAAAATCACGGGGGACACTCTCTGTGTGTGCATTCCTCTTTGGAAGAAAATGAGACTCCTTGAAGGGGGGATGTGTTTGCATAAGTATTGCTTAAAGGTGTTTATGAAAAATAGATCTGTGTTTGCACAGTCTTTTGAAAGGGGCCTCGAAGATTACACTCTTTAAGGGAACAGTCATAACAGAGCAGCTAATTCTGGCTTGGCTAAATTATTCATCTACTCCTCCACTATTTATTGAATACATCGTGGGAAATTTGAAGCAGTGAAGCCTAAGGCAGTGTCTGCCTGCTTGGCTCAATGTTCTTAGTTCAGAGTTTCAAAAATACAGTTGTTAATAGATGTTACATAGAAAACAAGGGAGGGGAGAGGGTGGTGCGGGGAGGACCTGTGGTTAGGTGTTAGGAAAACACTGCTAACTTATACTCCCTTAGGAAACATATAGTAATTAGTTAAAGGCTCTAAGATGTCTTTCTATAAAATAAGTGTTTACCTTTATTCAGCGTAGAGGTTTTAGTTCTTACAGGATCATGGATATCCTCTTTCCAGTGAATATCTGTACATCTCATGGAACACAGTACAAGAACAAAATAGTCATATGGGTTGTTCTCCTTGTCTAAGATGGTTGGCTGATATGTTGTGATGTCATATAGATACAACCTCACACAGGGCAACGATCCTCAAAGGGTGATATATTTGTTATAAAATGTGTCTTTCAAGACAGGGTTTCTTTACTGCTATGCTAATGGCTTGACCAAAAGGAGTCCAAGTGTCCTGCCTCCGGGTTGAATGGCAGCCTGGACCCCATGTCTGTTTGGCTAAAGCACTTCCTGCCTCCGTTCCTTCCCTTTCAAGTTTAAGGACACTCCTGTGTTACACAAACTACAGAAGCAGCTTCCTTTCTTGCTTATTTTTTCCACCTCTGCAAAGGCCATAATCAGGATATGTAACATGTCCGCTCATTTTTCTCTAAGAGCGTTCACTGTGGGATTTGGACAAACCTTCCTAGTCTCTGACTTCTCTCCATTCTCAGCCTACTCTTAGAATAAGGATCACAAGACATGAGACAGAAAGCCAAAACCTGGTAGAGACAAATATATGTATTTTTCATATGAGCGGTTTGAACTACTTAATGTAAGGCATTCTATAGATAGTAATTCCTTTGATCGGATCCAGGTAAATCCCATTTCATTGTGCTTTGCTTTATGTGCTTTGCAGATATTTCATCTTTTACCATGGATAGGTTTGTGGCAGCCCTGCACTGTGTAAGTCTATGGGAACCATTTTTCTGACAACATGCTCTCACTTCGTGTCTGTGTCCGCGTTTTTTAGCAAAAAATATTTTAGATTGTTATGTATATTGTTTTTTACACATCGTCCTAGTACACATTTAATAGACTATAGCATAGTGTGAACATAATTTTTTTTTTTTTTTTTTGAGACAGAGTCTCGCTCTGTCGCCCAGACTGGAGTGCAGTGGTACGATCTCTGCTCACTGCCAGCTCCGCCACCTCTCGGGTTCACGCCATTCTCCTGCCTCAGCCTCCCTAGAAGCTGGGACTACGGGCGCCCGCCATCATGCCCGGCTAATTTTTTTGTATTTTCAGTAGAGACGGGGTTTCACCATGTTCGCCAGGATGGTCTCGATCTCCTGACCTCGTGATCCGCCCGCCTCGGTCTCCCAAAGTGCTGGGATTACAGGTGTGAACCACCGCGCCTGGTCCATAATTTTTATATTATGTTTTATATGCACTAGGAAGCCAACAACTTGTGTGACCCGTTTTATTGTGGTAGTCCGAAAGCAAACCTGCAAATTCTGAGGTATGCCTCTGTTGTTTTCTTATTATTTTTATATATATTATCTTATTTGATCCCAATTCAATTTTTGAGAGACATCCTGATGAGAAGAATTAATGCTAGATGGATTAGACAGATTTGGAAAATAATGAGCACCGAAGACTAGAAGTAATGACTCCCCAGTTGAATGGCTTTTCTATGATGCTAGGGTTTCCCAAAGGATGTAGATTTTAGGGAGGGCACAGACATGGCAGTAAATGCCATTGAGTCATAAGGTAAGAATATTAGGGATGTTTTGGTTTCTTTCTCTTTTTGTTTTTTTATCTGATACAGAGTCTGTCACCCAGGCTGTAATGCAGTGGCATGGTGAGCTGCAGCCTTGACCTCCTGGACTCAAGCAATCTTCCTGTCTCAGCCTCCTGGGTGGCTGGGCAGTTTCTTTTTTAAACACTTTCAAATATATAAGGGAGAAAACCTCTGATTCTAGTCTTTAACATCTGTCTAATATTGGCACATTTCCCCTTTCAATAAATACAGAGCAAGACACCGATAACGTGCATTAGTTTCATTTCACAGTTACCTTCTATTTGTGGTGATATGAAATTTTCTTTTAATTGAATATATTGTATTTATTTGTTGACCAGATAATACATACAAATGGTACAACATTCAAAAAGTACACAAAGGTAATATACCTTTACCTGCTAGTCACTCAAATTTTCTACAAAGGTAGTTGTGGTCAATAGTTTCTTACTGGTATTTCCAGAGATATATTCATAGCAAAATGTATGTATATGTGCGTATTTTTATGTGGATTTTTAAAACCTAAGTGGTAGTAAATTAGTCACGCTGTTTTGCACTTTGACTTTTTTTCTATTAAATATTTATCTGGGGGTCCCAGATCTGGCAAAAAATTTTAAGCAGGTTCATGGAAGAGTGGTCATCTGCTTATAACATGCTCTCTCTCCTTTTGCCTGTAAATGGACACAAAAAAGTGTCGCTGAAAGTTTTACTCCAAAAATGAAAGTTGAATAATTAAATGAGGTCTAATCATATGCTTTTTGCCTCCATATTTTTTTCTTTTGCCCTTTGTGTTCTCTTGCTCCCAATGCTCTCCTTGGACGAGGGGAAGGAACAGACTCTTACCCAGCAGAGAGGAGATCTGCAAGGAAGGAATAGTTTTAGTGAACATTTTCATCCCCTAATGGTTAAGAGGAGCTTGGAGCATGACTCAAACTAACAAAAGGGGGAAAATGGTTTTTCCTAATGGCTCTCTTTCTGAAAAGCTAAGGCAGATTTAACAAAAAGAGTCAACAGTCTGATTTGCTGAGGTCTATGCAAACCAGTCCACAAATTTCAGCCACTCATGAAAAATGTTCTGTCTAAGCCATAAGCAGTCAACCTGACACAACCTTTGGACTCAACAACTTTTGTCCCACCCTAATAGGTAGGCAGGCTTTTTTTCCTTCGCTAGGTTTTCACCAAAAGTATATTTTGGCAGGATATAAACTGTTTAAAAACCAAGCCAGATGCCAATTTCTATGAACTTGAGCACATTCAACCCCAAATGGGTATGTTTTCAGAGGGTCAAAAATATCTGCTTAACTGTGGTCCAGGGTGGTTGGCTCAGTTCTCTAGTGGATGTGGCCAAGGATAGGAGTTAAATCTTTATGTGGGGCAGAGGAAAAGCTGCTTGCTTGCCCCAGGTAATGCTATGGATCTCAGCGAATCCCCTGTAGATCACAGGAGGTTTGCCCCAGACCAGTGACAGGCGGTCCAGTACAGACTCCTTCCCACAACTGGGAGGGAGAATCCAACCAACTGAAGTACATATGATTAAGTAATTCATTATGCATCTCCTTAACAGTTACAAAATGCTTTGCTAATTCCAACAACCTTCCTGAGAACGTGAAATAATAATAACAATACTGGCTGCTATTATTAGCACCTCCATTTAGTATAGGTCAGGAAGCTAGAGCTCAGGGAGGTTGAGAAGCTTGACAACTTCCTGAGGCTAAAGGGCAAATCCTAACTCAAACCAGGGTCCTCTGACTCCAAATCTAATCATGAGTCAGTAGCCTCACCCTCAGGCAGATGGGCAATCGATGCTGCTTAAGTCACCTGCCAGCTAGCCCCAACTAACCCTCTTTATCGTCTGTTATAATTTAATATTATAATCCCATAGGAAAAAATTTAGGTGGGGCACAATTATATGCCAATCATAGTGTCGGTTTTATTTATTTTTAAAAATGAACCTCAAATGGTAGCACATTAGTCCGTTTTTCTGCTTACAGCTTTTGCCAATTAAACCCTTATCTGGGAATGGGGTCTGGATATGGCAAAACTGTTGCAGCCTATGTAAGCATGACTGAAGGTCATAGAAGTCATACCTGCTGAAATTGTTCGAAAGATGGTTCTTCATTTCCTCTGCATCATAATTATGAAGGGAAGGTCAGAAGCACTATAAGAAACACTTTGTCCCAAGGAAGTGATAGGGCTGTTGAGGGTTTTATCCCACAAGTTGCTGCTCGAATATGGAAGTTGTGAAGAGGTATGCTGAGGTTTCATTTGTGTTCAAGCTCTTTGAGCTGAGTCAGCTGTTTTCAGAACAAAGATTATAATGCAGCAAGTTCATGTGCTGGGGCAGAACACTGAAATGTGGTAATGATATTCCCCATAGATAATGCTTCTTAAACTAGGGGCATGAAGACATCTGTAGTGTGAACATTACTAGGGCCAGTTTTTATGTATCAGGTAACTAATTCCAACTGTTTAGCTGTGTCTTCCTCTGCCAAAGGCTTTCCCCAAAGGTAGCGCTGGTTCCAGGAGTTCTACGCTGAATACTGCAAAAGATGGCCATTATGCAGTCTGTCTGATAGTTTTGTCTGACAGTTCATTTAGAGGCAAATGCACTCCTCCCACCAAGTCTCTTCTACAGTGAGTACAAATCTACCTCGATGCTGCACTTTATGGATTAGAACATTTGACCCTTGATACCCAACTCCTTCCCTGACCACACTTTCCCCAAGGCATCCAAGTGCAGCAGAATATAAAGGCATTTGTCCAAAATATTTGAGGCCCACCCAAGGGTCAGATAAATGTCATCATGTTTATTTTCTGGAATCAGGGTTAAGGGACAGGATTAAGGGAAAGATTTTTCCTGTTTCGACACAAGTTTACTGGAAATGAAGCAATCATATTTTATGCAAAATATTGTTTTGCTGTCTCTGTGTGACATCATAATCTGGCATGATCTAATGAGTCTTTGATTGTCTTACCTTTGAGTGTCATGCGGCTGTTTTATTTGTATTCCAAGATGCAGCATTTCAGAAAGAGGACAAAAAACTACCAATTTGGGCAGGGTGGGCTGGCTTGGCATTTTCTGGTTGTGGATAGCTAACGCTGGCAAATGTACGCTTATTAAATCCAAGGTAATGTATACCGATCCGTCTGAAATTCAAATTCTTGTAGATGTTTGGGTCACTTTAATAATTATCTGGAGATGAGAACAAACTTGGAGCAGTGAGTGCTTTAAAACAAACAACCAACACACCATCAGATTGTTCACTGATGCAAACTGCACCAAATTCAGAAAGTAAGAAAGCTCGAAAAGTAATATAAGCCATGGTATCATTGGCTCCTCACCCACCCCAGCATGAGACAAATATATATTTCATATGAAGCCTCAAGCATATACATGGGTGAATCAGGCAGTCCCCAGTTGGTGAATGGTATTCATTATTTCCAGAATACACAATCTTCACCCGGTTTTGTCTTTGCACAAAGTGTTCCCTCTTCTTGAAATTCTTCCCTTCTTACATCGTTTATTGGAATCCTTCTTTGGAAGAATCTTACTTATCCCCCAGTATCCTTTACTGCATCTTCAATAGTATTAGAATGTTGAGCTGGACATGTGGCTATCCAGAAAAATACTACCTTTCTCAGTTTCTCTCGCAGCTAGAGGTGACTCTGTGACTAAGTTCTGGTCAATACATATAAGCAGAAGTGTCAACTGGCAGCAACCGGAAATCTCCATTGCCGTTTTTTTGCTCCTTCTCTCCTGCTTTGCTGACCAGCATGGGACAAGGTGGCTGCAGCTGGAGGAGCTACCCCAGAGCCTAGGGAATGGAGGATGAAGTTGGTGCATGGGGAAGCAATAATGTAGAAGGAGCCTGAATCCCTAATACTGTGGGAAGCCAGTATTGGATTGCCTGCCTCTTGACTCATACTGTAGAAAAAAACAAACTTGTAAATTATTTAAGTCACAGTTATATTGGGGTTCCTGTCACTGACATTGAACTTAATTGTAAGAAATCCACTGTCTCATGCTTTAAAGCTCACTTTAATGCCAGCATCACGTGCAAGAACATGGGCTTGAGCAAGAGCTCTGGGCTCAAAGTTTTCATAATATATGGTGGTCTTTTTGGTCTTCTCTCTCTTCTTTCCACACAGACTTCTGGAAGCCCATTCTTCTTCAGGTTCCCTTCTAGTCAGTACACTTATTTTCATAAGTGGGCATCAACTTTTTTAAGGAATTTTCTGGAAAACCATGTTTTTTCTTTGAAAGAAGCTACAGTGTGGCTGCCCAGAGGCCCCATCTCAAGCTCATTTGAATTCTTCCCTTCACATTCTAGAAACTCTGTAGGATGTTGTAAGTTCATGTTCTAAGTCTACTGGCCGTAACCTATATCCCATCTGTGATTTCAGGTTCCGTGGCCTCAGGACCCCTGACACCCCTATGATGCTCCTCAGAGCTCTGTTTCCCAACCCCTACAGTCTCCAGCCCCGTGCCAGGGTCTCAGGCACAGCCGCCCACCCCCAAACCCCCAATGCCTCTTTGGCTACCTACTATGTTCAGACACTGTCTTGGCATGGGGATCCAGCAACAACCAGTGCAAGGCAGCCTCTAGACATCTTCCTGGGCTCCAGCTTTCAGCCACGTTTGCACCCCAAAGGCCTTTCCAATGCAAAAATTAACACCTGGCCCCATCAGTCTTGATGCTTTCTATACAGTCAAGTTAGCTTTATCAGAGTCTGTTACAATCAATTTTTATTATTTTTGTTTCACTGGATCATAAAAATCATACTACTGTAGAAAATGTGTAACTACTAAAACTTATAAAGAAGAAAATAACACCTTCTCATAATCTCTGAACCTAGAGGGAAGCATATCTAATATATTTATTTCCTTGTAGCTTCTTTGTGTATGTTTGTGCATTCTTAATTTTATGGTGTAATATTACACAATGTATGCAATTCTTGCATCTATCTATACCTACCTACCTACCTACCTACCTACCTATGGCTGAAAAACACTATTTTGTGGATATACTAGAATTTATTCAACTAGTTTCTTACTGTTTAATATTTAAATTTCCTAGCCAGGCGTGGTGGCTCACAGCTATAATCCCAGCACTCTGGGAGGCTGAGGTGGGTGGATCATGAGGTCAGGAGTTTGAGACCATCCTGGCTAACATGGTGAAACCCCGTCTCTACTAAAAATACAAAAAATTAGCTGGGCATGGTGATGGGTCCCTGTAGTCCCAGCTACTCTGGAGGCTGAGGCAGAAGAATTGCTTGAACCCAGGAGGCAGAGGTTGCAGTGAGCCAAGACTGTGCCACTGCACTCCAGCCTGGGCAACAGATAAGACTCTGTCTCAAAAAAAATTTTTTTTAAAATTTTCCCCCAATTTTATCTGGCTATGAATAGCATTGTGATTAACATTTATGTGTACCTATGTTTTCCATTTGGATTATTTCCTTAGGTTTGAATTTTTGAAGGTTAAAGAATTTTAGATTCTTAGGAGGTTTAAGTCCTCTTGATACATATTGCAAATTGCTTAACAGAAAGTTGTCTCAATTTCTTATTCTCCTATTAATGTCTCATTACTCCCTTGCATGCCTAGAATTTTTATCATTAAAAATCTTGACTAATGTAAAAGTTAAAAAAAATTGTCTCATTTTAAAATTTGCATTTCTTTGATTACAATGAAAGTTGAATACATTTTTGGTCGTTATTAATTTACATTTCTTCTTTATGTCTCTTTATGTCCTTGGCCTACTTATCTGGGATCACATTTTCTTAAAAATTTGAGAAAATTCTATAAAAAAATTTTAACCCTTTGCCTGTCATATTTAGTGAACATATTTTTCCCCCAGTTTTCAATTTGCCTTTTAATTTGTGTCATATTTGTGAGTAACAGCTATGCAAATGATTATGGAAGCAAGTATAATTTTTGTGACATTTTTCATAAATTTTAACTTCAGACAGTCTCTATCCCCTCCTCAAAGTCTAACCAATAGTAAGAAGGCCTCACTGTCCTCTACCCGTTTATAGTGATACTCTCATTAAATTCTATCTATTACATTCTCTATCTCCTAAGGATCACTTTTGGGCTTTTGTTCTGTTTCATTGATTTATCTTTTTTGTACCAATATTGCTGCCTTCATTCTTATAGCTTTACAATGAATAATTTCTATTTAATAATTAGTGAACATCTACCGCATTCAGAAACTGTCTTGGCTTAGGGATACAGCAATTTAACAGATGGACATATTACTGCCTTCACATTTGTGGGTTTTAGTGCAGGAAACAGGAGAATAATTGATATGTACAACCCAGTGAAACATGAGTGGTGAGAAGAGAGGCACAATCTCCTGGGGAACGTATGACAAGGGTCCACCCTGGGCTCAGGGTGAATGAAGTTTCCTAGACAAATGACATCTAAGTTTAGTCCTGAGTTTCAGGATAGGCAAACAGAGAAGGGAGAAGAATATTGAAGATAGATAGAGCTGCATGCAGAAAATTCAAAAGTCAACAGCAAGCCTGATGCATTTGAAAAATTGAAAATAATTTTGTGTTGCTGGGGCAGAGTGTGATTGGTTCTAAACAGGGACCAGAGTAAGAGTCGCCCAAACCATGTGAAGGAGCATGTAGTTTACCCTGGGGACCGTGGAAAATTTTGAAAGAGTTTAAGTAAGAAAGTTACTTAACTTGATTCATAGTCAAGAAAGATCTGTCTGGCTGTAACATGGAGGGTTGGTTGGAGTGGAGGCAAATATTATGGCAGGGAAATAGCTTGTTCAAATAAACCAGAAGAAAGGAAAATGATGCTGGCCTGAGCTAGGGTAGTAGCATCAGAAATAGAGAGATATGGATGGATTTGACAAATGTGGTCTATTTGGAAGACATTCAGGATGTAAACTTGACAGAAATTGGTGATTGATTAGATATGCTGAATTAGGGAAGAATCAGGGATGATACCACAGGACAATTGGGTACATGTTGGTTTCATTCAATGAAAAGAAATGAAAGGAATGCAGGAAAGTTGGGCTCGAGGTGGGAAGATGCTGCAGTTTGAGATGTGTGTGGTACAACCTAAAGCTGCACGTCCAATAGACAATTGGCTGTGCTGGCCTAGAGGCTGGATTAGAGTGAGATGAACTAGGGATACAGATTTGTGTGTCTTCAGTATTTAAAGAGTGAGTAAAGCTGTAAGAGTGAATGTAACCCAACCCCTCACACAGAGTCTGCAGAATGAACATAGCAGAGGATCTAAGGAACAACAATATTTAAGGTACAAACAGAAGATGGGAAGCTACAAAATTAGACAGAGCAAGCAGCCAGAGGGAGGGCAGAAAAACGGGAGAGTGTGGTATCTTTAAAGTGAAAGAAAGATGGATGTTTGGAAAATGGGACTGGCATGACACTGATGCTCTGAGACATCAGGCAAGATAACGACTGCAAGGTTGTCACTGGTATTAACAGGAAGTATGTTAATGACCTTGATGAAAACAGTTTTGGTGGCCCAGAGAGGGCATAGGACGCACTGCAGTCAACTGCAAAATAAACAAGTAAGCAAACAGAAATGGGCAGTGTTGACAACTATAAAAGTTTTGAGTATGCAGGGAAGAGCAGAAGAGGATGACGATAGCTGAAAGGAGATGTGAGACCAAGGAAATTCAGACTTTCCATCCAGGAATATTTTATGACTCTCCTTTTATTTACTCAAATATTTTCTAGTTCTTGGAAAAGTTCATAGCTATCTGTGTGGATTTTGCAGATTTCTTGTATGGTTATTCCTGTTTAACTGATGCTTTTCTCCTCTTATTTTAAATGTAATCTTTTTTAACCTTATTACTTTATATTTACTAACCATCTATTGTTAGTAAATGGAAATCATGCTGATTCCCTATATTTGTATACTTATCTTGTTTCCATCCACCCTATGAAAATATATTACTATAAAATTATTTTGCATGTTATGTTATTATAATAGTTATAATCAATTATCTTGAGTTTTCCATGTGTATAAGTACCGATCTTTCATAGTGTAAATATCATTCCTTTTCATAGTTGTTCAAGGAAGGGACTGCGCCCTAAAATATAAAATTAAGGAGTCCTGGGAAATCACCTCGACTAATATTTTTATTTCTTAAAATGAAGAATTCAGGTTAAGAGCAGTTAAGCCTCTACAGTCTTATTCATGCCAGGTCCTATTACAACCCCATAAAATGGATATACATTTCATTTTTGTCAGAAGACATCAGCTTCAGGATGGGGGAGAGAATATTAAAGGTTTATATCACATTAATTATGGTAATAAAATACAACTAATTCAGTGAGGCCTCCAGCAACATCCTCAGAAACTAATTAAATTTTGCTCTTGCTACTGGTGCCAAAATGCACTGTTTGGTGACCTTAACTAGCTCATTCTGCTTCTCCCCATTCAGCAGGGTAACTGAACTGGGTTTTATGCCATTATCACTGTCTTGTTGACACCACCACTGGAGAAAAGTATTCTTGCCCTTTCTGTTGGCACTTACACCTTTTTCAATGGATTTCTGAGAGCAATCTGGCTCTGTAAAGTTATAATTCCCACTGCCAATAAATGTGATACAGGTTCCCAGGCAGGGAGTCCCTTTAAAAGACCCCATGTGCTTTCTGTAAAACTTTACCAATTTATTAAACCTTAATTTACATCTAATAAGGCATCTAAATATATGTACTAGTCAGGGTTCTCGAGAGAGAATATATACATATGTTCAGACACACAGAGTTATTAGAAGGTATTGGCTCATGCAATTATGGAGGCTGAGAAGTTGCACTATCTGCCCTTGACAAGCTGGAAGCACAGGAAAGCCAGTGATACAGTTTGAAGGTCTGAGAGCCAATGATATAGATTCCAGTAGAGTCTGAGAGAGACAGGAATGCAGAGAGTAGGAGAAGATGGATGTCTCAGCTCAGTCAAAGAGAGCAAATTCTCCCATCATCTACCACTTTGTTCTACTCAGACCCTCAGTGGATTGGATGATGCCCACCCACTTTGGGGCGGGCAAACCACTTGACTCAGTCTACCCATTTACATGCTACTCTCTTCCAGGAATACCCTCACAGACACACCCAGAAATAATGTTTAACCAGCAATCCTGGCAACCCATGAGCCAGTCAAGTTGTCACATAAAATTAACAATGGCAGTATAGCTCAATGAATTTTGACAAAGGTCTACACCTGCGTAACCATCCCAGTCAAACCATGGAACATTTTTGTCTCCCTCAAAATTCCCATGTGTGCCCCTTTGCTGTCAATGCCCCCTTCCCCCTCCTCCACTATATTTCCAGGAAACCAATGATCTGCTGTCACTGTAGATTAGTTTTGTTCATGCTGCAATCCCAAATAAGGGAATCAAACAGTATGTGGTCTTTTGTGCTTGGATTTTTTACTCTGAATGAAGTTTTAGTTTATTAACCTAAAGGAGTCAGTAGTTATCTCCTTTTTATAGCTCAGTAGCTTTCCATTTATGGGTATACCATGATTTGTGTATCCATTCACCTGTTGATGGATGAACATTGGTTTTTTTCCAGTTTTGCCTAATACAAATAAATGTGCTGTGAGTAATCATGTACAAACCATTTCTGGTGGGAAAATACCCAGGGGTGAAATTGCTGGGTCATAAGCCAAGTTTATGCATTTCTCAGTCCTTTCCTCTTTCAAATTACTTGTGGATTTTAAAAAATTTCTTCATGTAATTATGTCAATTTTCAGGGTCCTTGTTTCAAATCAATGTTGTTGGAAAGATACAGGTTTAGAATTGTAATAAATTCCTGGAGAGTTGTTACTTTTATCATTGAGTAAAACTTTAATTTTTCTCATAGTATTTTTGCCTGAAACTCTATTTTGCTGGATATTAATATTGTTTTCTCTGGTTAATATTTTAATAGTTTATTTTACCATTCCTATCATTTAAAATATTTCTTTAAGTTTTCTTAAAATAATATATGACCATAGTTTTTAAAAGTAAAATTGTGCTGCAAAGTTTAATGAAAGCCTGAAGTACTCCTTCCTACCACTCAGCAGCCATAATCCTCCAGAGCCAGCATTTAAAATTATTTTTAGTTTTCTGTTCCATTCATATTTTTAAGTACCACATTTATTCTTTTTCTATTTGGGGCATTATCTATTGATTTCCAAGCATGATAGATAGACCTATTCATTCAGACCTGCTCCCTCATCCTCCTGCTATGGACAGACACAGTTCTTGGTTAAATCATTATTCAGAGTTTGTATCACAGGAGTATTGAACGCTGTTTACACCTGAGACCTAACAATGTTGTATAATTGCATTTAATTTTTTCTACAATGTTGTTCTTTTCAGTATCAACAACTGCTTCATTTTGCTGTTTTCTTAAAAAAAAAAAACTATCACTAATTCTTTCTCATACTTTTCCACATGGTCATGTGTACTGGATAATCCATCTATTCTGTTTTCTTTCTTTGTGATGTACTTTGGAGTCATCCATTCCTCTGCATTTCTGTAATATCTTTCTTCCTTCTACTCAACACTGTATTTAAGCTTCCTGATTCATTTTACACTACTTAACCCTCCTTTTTCTGAGAAGGATTTCTTTCTCTCCTGGCTCACTACATATACCATACTGATTTATAATCATTTGGTTAAACTCAAGTTCCAGAAATAAATACAAATCTTCCTTCCCCACCTCTTTTTAAAAACATTTTAAACAGCAAATGACAACAGAGGAAATTTAGTAAAAGGCTGTTGAAGGGTTGTAAGCATGAGAGCAGTGTGTTTTAAACCATCACTGTTGGCCAGGCACGGTGGCTCGTGCCTGTAATCCCAGTACTTTGGGAGGCCGAGGTGAGCAGATCACAAGGTTTGGAGTTCGAGACCATACTGGCCAACATGGTGAAACCTTGTCTCTACTAATAATACAATAATTAGCCGGGAATGGTGGCGTGCACCTGTAATCTCAGCTACTTGGGTGACTGAGGCAGGAGAGTTGCTTGAACTCAGGAGGCAGAGGTTGCAGTGAGCGAAGATCACACCACTGCACTCCAGCCTGGGCTACAAGAGCAAAACTCTGCCTCAAAAGAAACAAAACAAAACAAACAAAACACATCAATTTTGCAGAGTGGAAAATAAGGGGCTGGCTGTGGGTGCAGTTATGACCACAGTCCAGTCACAAGATGATGGTGCCCATGTGGCCTGAGGTGGAAGAAATGGGGATGGAGAAAACTGGACATAGCCAAAAGATATCAGAGAAGTAGCATGCATAGTGTTTGGTGATTGGATGGTGATGGGTAGAGAGGTAGGAGAGATCAAGGATGATTCTCAGGATTCTGGCTGGATGGACATGGTGCCATTTACTGAGATGGGGAATATTGGAAGTCATGGAGGAGAAGGAAAAGGAGAAAGAGTAGGACAAAACGTTCATTTTCAGGTGATAATGATGTGACCTATTGTATATAAAACCATTTTTCACATAAACGTTCTACATTTGCTAAACTTTTTAAAGCAGTAGATAGCTGCCAAAAGTAGATTGGTTCTGGCAGAGTAGGTGTACCGTCAAGGATCAAAATTCTACTATAATTGATTACTTTGTTTAGTTGCTTCTGTTTATTTTCTGAGATACCATTTCACATTGAATTTTTTTTTCGTGCTCTTTGCTTCCAAGTAGAAAAGACAGGCTTGTCTGGCAAGCAGATGAAGTTGGAAACTGATTGGAGCTAATTAAAAAATATCAAGATGGAAAACAAAATGTGAAAGGGTGCAGAGCTTGAGTTGAAAAAACCCTAGAGAGAAAAATGCAATAAGCTTACTTAATGAACTAACCAATTCCAATAGAAAATTATTGGAAAAATAATTTTTGAAGGACATGTAGTGATATGCCACCTCCACAATGCACAGTGCCAAAAATGCTGCTGGAAGGAAAAAAGCACAGGCCTATTTAACAATGAGAAAAGAGAGTTATGAAAACTAGGACTCTCAGGGCTCTAAATATCTCAGAGAGTAAAACAATAAATGGTTCTTAGAGCTCAAGTTCTTAAGTCGCATAATGATACACCATTATATATATATTCTGAGTTATGGCATGAGTCTTGTACCACAGGAAACAGAGGACCAAGAAAGAGAGGTTAGTTAGCATTGACCATTGAGGTATGATTTGTGTCATAATGGAAATAGAATAATGTAACAAAATGAGCCAATTTCCCTGTTGAGTTGCCATCCTCAGGGAGATTGTAAGACCACATTTTCTTCATTATGAGTTCTGTGCAAACTAAGTCACACATTTACTAATAAATTCAGCACTGCTTGGTGTCTCATAAATTTGTAAGAAATAAGCAATCTTGAGATATGTCTACCTCTACTAAATTTATGCTTTGCACACACATTTCTTTGATGTTATTATTCATTTTAGTACTATGTTGTTATTGAAACATATATTCCCTTGCCAATCCAGTATACCTCAGTGAAGATAATGGCCTTTTAAACTATAGAGATAATGAATAAATCACTACATTTTTTCTTCTCCAATGTTATTGCAAAGTGATATGTTGGTCACAAAAGAAAATCCTAATAAAACTATTCTGATTCGTTTCCATCTAACAGGCCTTCCTGGCTGCAGCTTCTGTCCAGGTGATACCATCCATATTGTCTCATCCAGTAATATACATTGAAATTATTTTTTCAAAGTCTGAGCAAATCCTAAAGTTTCTTTAGGATCCTTGATTAGCGTTATCAAGGGGTGAAAGTTCTGACTACACTAAAAAAATCAGTGCCTGTATCATAGAGGGAAATCATACAACCATAATCAGATTGAACTTCCCTCTCACAAAGTCATTCTATGACAAAGGTGAGAATAAAAAGAATTCCATTATACCATTCCAATGTACTCTCCAGATGGAATTAATAATCGTTGATGCTTGGCAAATTGTTCTCAAAAATCAGACTATTTAGTGTGATAGAGGCAAAATAATCAGGTGGTATGAAGAATTTTTCTTTTGTTTGGTAATATATTAACAAATCTACATGATGACGGTAGAAATTTGCTGAAATTATTTCTTTATGAATTGACTTTGGTGACACTACTGTCTTAAAGAGATGCTGTGTTGGTATAATTGTAGTTTTATCTCTTAAAAAAGCAGCATAGAAAAGCAGAAAAACATGGTATAAATAGTCAAACACCTGGGTTTCAAATCAGACATTATCACTTGAAAACTCCGTGATACTGACAAGTATCAATTAATCTCATTTTAAACCGCAACAATAGTAACACCTGGCTGCTATTTCACGTGATCACTGAGCAGATCAAAGAATCCAATGAGCATGCTTTGGAAAATATATTCAGAAATGTGCCTTTCCTTGGAGGTAGAATGTTTTATCTGAATTGGGATCACAGTGGTGAACTCTGTTATTGAGTTATCCATAAGGTTCATTTGGAAATCAGTATTTTGATCTTTTACATTTAGTGTGAATTCAGCTGAGAGGGTTGCTTGAAGAGAGGGAAGCAAAACTGACTTTCTGATTCTTATAGAAAGAACTAACAGTTAAGGCAAGCTATAGTTTGACACTCCATGTGTTAGTTTTACAATAACAATTTGCTTCCCCATGAGTTGGGAAAATTTATGTTGGACACGCTGCTGCTTCAGTTTCATATTCCAAGTAGGCATTCTGAAGTCCATGCAAGGAGACACTGAGACTCATAAAGCAGCCCATCTGCACTTCCTGATTTGTAGTCCTGCTGGTTCCCTTGTGGGGATCTTCAGAAACCCTAAGAGGCCATATTTCTGTCAACACCATGCACCATAGGAGCAGGGTTTAGGACTACTTGATCCCTGGAAGCTGTGCAGTTAAACTTGCCTTATAATACTGGGATGGAATGTTTGGACTTGAGGGAATCTGGATCCGATGTCTTAAAAGCCATTGTCCTGAACAGCTGTCAGGAGCAGCCAGCTGCCTAGCCCTGGCTGCTGATGTGGTACTAATGACACTCCTAGGATGTCTCAGGTCTCCAGGGAGGGAGGGAGGAAAAGAGTCTTTGCTAAGTATGTGAGCTAAAGCAGACAGTGTTCTCAGTTCTTTCCTAGTACTTGTGGGATGTTAAGCTATGTGAAATTTTGATTTTCTTATAAATCTCTTATGTGGCTGGGGTGACTGATTGGGTGTGAACTGAAGTGTTGATGTGACCTAGTCAGAGGGCTATGTGTTAGGTCCCATGTCCACCTTCTCTACCCTGCTCTGGGGCCTGGGCGGCTCTCTCAAAACAATGGCATCAGATTGGCTTTCTTGCCCTTTGGCCTCTGGTCGGAGGGTTCAATGGGTGGAAGGAAGAGAGTGAGGCAAAGTGTTTGTTTCTGTGGCTGTCTCCCTGCAAGGGGGCCAAGAGGAGACAAAACTCTGTTAGGTGTCCCATCCATGCAGCCTTCCGTGTCTCTGATTCCATGAAACACACCCTCCGCTTACCCCTTCAGGTACACGGAGGTGATGGTGCCCTGTTGTCACCACCCTGGGTTACAGCAGTCTTCTTCACAGCTTCCCTGTTGCCTGCTCATCAATAGGAACTAGTCCCTTCATTAAATTCTCTTCACGTATCTCAATTTGAGTGCCAGCTTTTTCCTGCCAAAACTCTGACACACCAGGCAAGCTGGATTGCCACTGGCCTGCAAATGGGGTCAAACCTAAACTCCAGGTGCCAAATAGCTGTTGGGCAGAATGCCATTCAATTACAGTGACAACAGGAGTCCTCTGCTTCTGTTACCTTCTAGTTAAGGGTTGGTTTCTCTTAGTTTTGTCTTTAAAATGTTGTATCAGAAATGTCTAATTTCATGAGGAATCCAAGTTGCTTATTGAAAGGAGGTCATGAGTACTATTGCTTAATCTAAAAAATCATTTATTTGATATATTCATTTTGGGTGGGGTAAAAAATGAGGTACTACTTTTGCTATTATGAAAAAATAAAATCTCTTTCCCTCTCCTTTCCTTATTTGTACCTTTCTTTCCTTATTAATAATGGGATCACTTGAGGTAGGGGGGTTGAGACCAGCCTGGCGAACATGGCAAAACCCCATCTCTACTAAAAATAGAAAAATTAGCTGATTGTGGTGTTGGGTGCCTGTAATCCTAGCTACTTGGGTGGCTGAGGTAGGAGAATTGCTTGAGCCTGGGAAGTGGAGGTTGCAGCGAGCCTAGATCGTGCCATTGCACTACAGCCTGGGTGACAGAGCGAGACTCCATCTCAAATAAATAAATAAATAAATAAATAAATTTTCTATTGTTTAAACTTAGAGTAAATATCTTATTCAGAGCACCAGATTTAGGTCAATATGCATACTCTGAAAGAAAAAGAAGGAAAAGAAAAATCTTATCACTCTTTAATGTTGATATGGTTTGGCTCTGTCTCCACCCAAATCTCATCTTGAATTATAGCTCCCATAATTCCCACATGTCATGGGAGTTACCTGGTGGGAGGTAATTCAATCATGGGTGCAGGATTTTCTGTTGCTGTTCTTGTGTTAGTGAGTAAGTCTCATGAGACTTGATGGTTTTATAAAGGGAAGTTCCCCTGCACAAGCTCTCTTGTCTGCTGCCATGTAAGATGTGACTTTGCTCCTCCTCTGCCTTCTGCCATTATTGTGAGGCCTCCCCCGCCATGTGGAACTGTGAGTGTATTAAATTCCTTTCTTTTATAAATTACCCAGTTTATCTTTATTAGCAGCATGAGAACAGACTAATACAAATGTTCACCAATATGGAAACATTGAAACATTTAAAATTTATGTGGATGCTAAGCATACCATTCTAGTCAAATGATCTATTTACATTGACTTATTTGATTTATTTGTGAGATAATATCACATTTTCAAAGTGTCAGCACATATTGTTATTTAAACTATTAATATTGTGTTCCCTTATATTTGTGGAGATATACTCGTCCTGAAGCTTTAATGCCACTCTACTCCTTCAAATACTGTATGTGTGCAGACATGAAAATAATTAGGGTATATTCAAATTAACTTTGTTTGGGGAACAGTGTGGCACCCTATGATCATAGTTTAGTGCACATTGTGTGGTATTTTCTGTCCTGTACCCTTTCTGCCTCTAGGAACAGCATTTTCCTCTCTTAGGAACTGCCTCTTCCCCAGATCCAACCATATGGTTACTCAGGATCCACCTTGGTCTTCCGTGATGCTGTCATACTCTGACCACAAGTAATTGCTCTAGAAGCAGGCACATGGCCAGAGTTCAGCCAATAGGAATCCTTCCCCTGGTATTTTTGTGAAAGGAAGAGAGGAAGAGTCAGTTCTTCTCTAGAGATGGAAACTATTTGTAAAATCAGGTTCCCTTGGCAGCCACTTTTCCTCTCACTTGAAGGAAGCCTGTTTTTGGTGGCAGAAACTAAAGTGGACACAGAAGTGTGGGTCAGAGGGCAGCCTTGTCACAGTCAAGTCCTTGGCTCCAGCTGTTCCAGAAGCCAGGTGAATTTCTGCCTTTATCAAGTTGTGGTTGTTCAGACTTCCTTCAATTATGTGAGACATACTGAGTATTGTACTGAAGGCTTTCCCATTTGCCTAAGCTAGTTTGATTGTGGTCTCTATCAGTTACAATGGAAAGCATCATGACTAAAGCAAATGGCTATACGTTCAATTTAAATTTCTTCAACATTTTCTGGGTAGTTTTTAGCCACATCCTCCAAGGGAAGCGATGCAATGTGAAGCCTTGTCCCTATCCTCTGTGAGTTTATGCTAAAGTAGGAGAGATAATAATAATGATAATAATAACATTGATGATACAACCACCGTGATGTTTTGCACACTCTCTATGGGCATCTGCTAAGTCTTTTAAATGCATGATTTTGTTTATTGCTTGTAATAACTCTATTGTGTAACATCAACTCTCAAATTTTGAAAATGATGTAATTAAGTCTCCATAAGCTTGAATCATACAGCAAGTTAAGGGTAGAGGCATAATAACTTGAACTCAGGATTGTTGGGTTTCTACGTCCTTGCTCTTGTTCACTATACCTTACCTCATATATCTAAGGAAAAATATGTTTGACTTAAAAATTAATTCACAAAAGGCAGAGATGACATTCATTTGTAGGATCTAGAGTCATTTAATGGAGGACATGGCCTTTGAGGGTAGCTATAGGATGTGATGGGGGCAGAAAACACAATCCACAGACCCCCTCCGTGCTTTGAGTGTACTCACAACTGAGACTGGTCCAGGATAAAAATAGGAGATAGCATCAATTCAAATCCCTCTTAGGCTGCATCTTACACGTTTCATATTAGCTCATTTTTCCCATTCAAGCTTGCCTTCCTAATGATTCTGCTAAGTGTAAGGAATTAACCTGCAATTCTAAAGAGTCACAGCTGGAAGGATTTCATTTTGGAGGCACTGAGGCCAAGAAAATTTAGCCGTGTTGATTGAGCAGGCCCAGAAGTTATTGAGCTTGGAGGGAACATGTGCTTCCTGGACCGATGAGGTTTACATGACTGATAACGGCTTTATTGTGCTGCTATTGGGCAATCTGTGTGTTGAAAGCTTTGCTTTCTCTTTCCGGGCTCTTTGAAAGCAGGGGCTGATGCATCCTTCTGTCTCAGTGCAGTGTCCCATCCACCTGACAGACACACACAGCAATTTTTATGCACAGCAAGCCTGATACTTGGAAATACCTTAGAAGTTGTAAAACCAGGGATAATAATGATTTTTGTATACCCTGCGTCTCCCTTTCCAGGGTAGAGCAGGCGTGGCCATAAGTAGCCCCAGCTCCCTCTATGAATATTTTGGATAAAAGCAACCGGCTAAGAACTCTCAGTAACCCTCCTTCGTAGTTTTGTGGCACTACCCCTAGGCCAGTGAGTTTCAACTGCTTTATAAGGAACTAATATTTATTATTTACAATGTATCAGACACTGAGTTAGAGACCTTAGAGACCACCCCCTTAACTCTTAACACTTCACAGTAACACTGCAAAACTTGAGATTCAGAGAGGTTAAGAATCTTGCTCAAGGTCACACAGCCGGCAGATGGCAGAGTTAAAAATGGAATCTGCTTATATATGGCATAAAGCCAATGATGCCTTCACTTTAAGCTGTTGGTAGGCAAGATGACCATTCTTTGGCTGGGGATAGTGAAACCTGGAAGTTAAATAATTTGAAAGGTCACATTGCAACCCAGGAGTAGACTTCTCTATATCCAGTCACAGCCGTGTGCTTGTATCAGAGCAGACTTCTAAACAGCATTACACGTCAGGCACTGGTCAGAAATAGAACATGCAAAAGTGAGAAAACACGCTATTTGGAGAGAAAAACAAAGTCAAACTTCTAGAAAAATGCCTGAGAGTTTCCATTAAAAGCGACTTGAGGAATTATTATTTACAGTTGGTTATCACCGAGATCCTTCCAAATTGGCCATTTATTTTTGAAGGTGTTAATGTCAGCCTCAAAATATGTCAACACTGGGAAACTTCAGAATAATCAGTTGGACAGATGATCTGTAGGCTTGTTGCACAGATACTCTTTGTGAAACAGGCAGTGTCCTACTAGGACCTGGCAGGAAAGCAGCTTCTGTGGCGTATTTTTCTGAAAAGAGCCTGGGTAGTTTGAGGGGCAAGAATCATACACTGTACGTATCACCTAGAGATGATGATCTGTCCATTATGGCTTGTGGTTTTGTTTTACATTATTTGATGACCATACTTAAAAGAACTGTATTTTTGCACACATTGGATAAAGTGTCCGAGGCAAGCAATTAATAGTACATCCATTTTAAATCTAATGTTAGAAGGAGAGGTATTCTAAAGTAACAAAGAAATAAAAAGCTCTCACTAAGAAATAACTAGGGTATATCACCTTGGGACTAAAATGCAGTTGAAGATTCACATAGGATAAATTGTAAACATCTGGTTATCGTATGGTTAGCCTTGTACTTTCTTAAAAGTTTCTAACTTTAGTAATGTGGAAAAATAATCTATTTGGCTTAAGATTTTCTCTGTGTCAAGAAAAGTTTCTGTATTAGGCTTAATAACCATGAAATTAATGTCAAATCATATCAGATATTGCTGTGTATCTCTAAATTGGCTGCCATAGACATTTTGTGGGGAACTTCAGTGAGCCTGGGACTCTTCATACAACCTTTAGGTCTAATAACTAGGTCCTGGTAAAGCTGTGTGGACTTAAAAAACGTGAGATCCTAGACTGCTCCTTGGGGAAAATATGTAACAACAGTATGTAGCATTACTTGGGCTTCTTTTCTCTATCAGTCAGAATTGGATAAACAATGCTGCAGTAACAATCCCCTAAATTTCTGTGGCTTTCTACAATAAAAAACTGTTTCTTGCTTATGTCATCATCTGTGTCAGGCTGGATGGCTTCTCCAGGCAGCTTTCTTCAAGGAGTGACTCAGGTATCTGGGCTTCCTCCACTGTATGTCTGTATCACTGGGCATGTTCTGATTCCTGTTTCATGGACAGGACAAAGAAGGTGTTTGCAATCACATGGATACTTTAAAGGCCAAGCCCAGAAGTGACATATCTTATTTCTACCTATGTTCCAGAGACTAGAATTTAGTCATATTCACAGCCTAATGGCAAGAGAGCCCCCAAATTGTAAAATGTAGAACATACAAGTGGGATAAGCATTTTTACATTTCAGTGACTTTATGTTTTGGGGCTTGGGATAGAAGAATGGGGATAGAAGTAGATAGGAGGGAGCTTTTGGTTAGATTGGTGACAGGTCATTGTAGAAAGAAAGGACATGTTAAACCCAGTGATACTGTAGAAATCAACACTCAGATACAAAATCATTAAACCACCACTTTGGCTGCTGGAGCCTTGGCAATGCTAAGATTGGCAAGCTAGATTCTAAAAATCAAGAAACAACAAAAAGCTTCATCTTGTCTGGTCAAATAGGTCAAAGTAAGTAAGATTGTAATAGTGTAACTATTACCATTAGGTTTGTTTTGGGGGCTTTTGGGCATAGTATATCATGATACATATATATCATCTAATCAGTTAGAAAATCTAAGACAACAAAATTTGGGTAGAGCAAGATTTAGTATTAGCAATACTAAATTAGGTAATTGTATTAGCAATTATTGTATACACCTGTTGTTTGCTATCCAGAATCCATTTCCCTTTCTTTTTTATTGTGGTAAATGAAACACACACACACATAACATGAGATCTACCCTCTTAACAAACTTTGAAGTGTACAGTACAGCATTGTTAACTATATGTAGGATGTGTCCAGCAGATCTCCAGAACGTTTTCATCTGTAATGACTAAAACATTATACTCATTGAACAGCAACTGCCTATTTCCCTCTCCCCTGGCAACTACCATCCTACTTTCTGTTTCTATGAGTTTTGACTCTTAAATTTCTCATGTAGGTGTAATCAAGCAGTATTTGTCCTTCCATGACTGAATGATTTCACTTAGCATAATGTCCTGAGGCTCATTCACGTTGAAGTATATGACAAGATTTTCTTTTTAAAAGGCTAAATAATATTCCATTATATGTATATACAGCATCTTCTTAATCTATTCATCTGTCCATAGATATTTAGGTTGTTTCCACCTCTTGAATATTGTGACTAATGCTGCAGTGAACATGGAGTGTAAATATCTCTTCAACATTTTGTTTTCAATCCTTTCAGATACATGTTCAGAAGTGAGATTGCTGGATCATGTGGTAGACCTACATCAAACTAAAAACCTTCTTTCTGTGCAGCAAAGAAAACAATCAACAGGATGAAAAGTTAACCTCTGAAAAACATTTGCAATATACCCTAAATATGATAAGGAGCTAATACCCCAAAATATAAAGAACTACTACAATGGAATAGCAAAATAACCAAATTACCCAATTAAAAAATGGGCAAAGAATTTGAGTAGACACTTCTTCAAATAAGACATACAAATGGCTAAAAGGTATATGAAAAGATGTTCAATATTACTGGTCATCAAAACCACAGTGAGGTATCTTACCTCATATCTATTGGGATGGTCATCATAGACAAACCAACCAACCAACCAATAAATCTAGAAAATAATAACTGTTGGCCAAGGATATGGAGAGATTGAAACCCTTGTGCATTGTTGGTGTGATTCTAAAATGATATACTATCTATAGAAAACAGTATGGAAATTCTTCAAACATTCCCCCTTCTTATAATGATAGTACTTTGAATATCCTTTTGAGGTATGTTTCTCTTCCTTTATTAGCAATTCTGTCTGTATTATATTTATTCCACCTTCAACTCTAGGAGTGGGCCATAGTTAGCTTAAGCCAATTGTGGACCTCATCATTTTTGCTAGAATGATTGGTTTAGAAACAACACCTAATTGGATCAACATATAACACCTAATTGGATCAACAATAAATTATTGGAAAGACTCATTCTTTTTCTTTTTCTTTTCTTTTCTTTCTTTTTTTTTTTTTTTTTTTTTTTGAGATGGAGTCTTGCTCTGTTGCCAGGCTGCAGCGCAGTGGCGCATGCAATCTTGGCTCACTGCAATCTCTGCCTCTTAGGTTCAAGCAATTCCCCTGCCTCAGCCTCCTGAGTAGCTGGGATTACAGGTGCACACCATCAAGCCCGGATAACTTTTTGTATTTTTAGTAAAGAGGAGTTTCACCATGTTGACCACGATGGTCTCGATCTCCTGACCTCATGATCTACCCACCTCGGCCTCCCAAAGTGCTGGGATTACAGGCTTGAACTACCATGCCCAGCTGGAAAGACTCATTCTTAAAGTCATTCCCCTTCATTTCTTGAAGATGTGAACTTAAGCAGTTGGTTCACTATTCCTCTTTCTGACCTTATGCCTACTTAAGTATTGGCAAATTCAGTAACTATATGGAGGATCTATCTAATTTCCTAGACTCTCAATTCCTTTATCTTCTGTTCTCCTCCACTCTAAGTGAGATGCCCAGACTTTGTCATTACCAATCAGTATATCCTGTTCATAATCTCTTTTAACTATCCCATTCTATGATAACTCTTGTTATAATTCCATCTTAATCCATCCTGTAAACTCATTTCCAAAATTCACTGATCAAAACTGAATCTGAAATTGAACATACTACCTGATTATTTTCCCTTACCACCCTTATGCACATGTCATAACTCTCCTTATTCATCTTAAATGTCATGATATAACATTAAAATTACTTCTCACATACATTCTCCATTGCCTTGCCCCTTTCTTGCTCCTTTGAACTTGCCTGGCAAAAACCCCTACATGGATTAAACCCAACTTAATCTACTTTATGGCTTCAGTAAGATAGATGAACAGAGCTGGACAAAAACACAAATTGTTGATTTATATCATTTTAAATCCATGACCATAACTTCACATTGGCCCTCAGGTATTGGGTAAGTTCACTGTGTTTGTTTCCCTGACTATTAATCTGTTTTCCTTGACGACTATTTCACAGTTCCTCATTTCTCAAATCACCCAGACCCTTTGCCCTTATCTTTCTCTGGTCCACCATCACATCTACCACCTCACCTATATCTCTGCTTATGTAGTCTGCTTTCCTTCTCATTGCTATGGATCAACTACCTGTGGAAGGCCAGGTCCTCCACTGGATCATAGCTCTTCCTACCTACTCAAGGGCATTGTCTCAGCAATTTTTTCTTTTCTCTCTTTGTTGTCAAATTCCTCCCATCTCCTGAATCATTCACATGAGCATAGAAACATGCTGTCAGTATGTCTAAAAAGCCAGTAAACTTTCCTTGACCCGTATTTCTTTCCAGGGACTGCTCCGTTTCTCTGCTTCCCTTTTCACTAAAGATCTGTCTCTGTTTGCAGTATCCACTTGCCCTCCTTTCCATACTAGATAGTCCCACATTGCCAAATCCAATGGTTAATTTGCAATCATCTTATTCATTCCTTATTCCTTGAAGGACTTTGTTTTTCTCCTAGAAAAGCCCTCACCCTGAGTTCTTCTCATACTTCACTGTATGTCCTTTCTGAACTTTTTTGCTGGCTCATCCTCACTACCTTACCCCTACTAGAGTGTCCCTGAGTTTAGCCCCTAAGCTGCTTCTCTCTTCCATCTACACCATCTTCTTGGGTGACCTCATCCAGTTTTGTGGCTTTAAACAGCATTTATTTGCTGAGGATTCTCAAATTTATTTCAGGCCCAGAATTTTTTTTTTCTGATTTTACATGTGATATCCTTATTTGAATATCTATAAGCTTCTCAAACATTTGCAAATCGAACCACTGGATTACATATCCACCAGCCCCTCCACCATAAATCTGCTTTTCCTGTACTCTCCCATCTCTGAAAATGGAAACTGCATTCTTCCAATTGCTCAGGCCAAAAACCTTGGTGTCATTCCTGATTTTTCTTTTTCTTTTATATCCTTTGTTCAATCCATTACCAAATCCTGTCATTTCTACCACCAAAATATATGTACTTATCATTTCAACCTTGACTATGCTGAGCTAAACCATCACATTTGTCACATGGAAATTCTCTTACCTGGTTTCCTTACTTCTACTTTTTAACACCCTATAAGATATTCTCCACATAGAAACTAGAATGCTCTTTTTAATACCAAAGGGGGTGACTATGGTATTAAAAGGATCATGGGTGTTAAAAGGATCATTGTAGTTTCTATGTGGGGAATAGATTATAGGGTGGTGAAAGTAGAAGTAAGGAAACCAGTTAAGAGAATTTCTATGTGACAGATGTGACGGTTTAGCTCA
Organism: Papio anubis; assembly: GCF_008728515.1. Taxonomy (NCBI): domain Eukaryota; kingdom Metazoa; phylum Chordata; class Mammalia; order Primates; family Cercopithecidae; genus Papio; species Papio anubis. The sequence goes on along the minus strand of NC_044988.1, from coordinate 21,896,326 downwards.
GCAAGGTCGAGGTTGAAATGATAAGTACATATATATTGGTGGTAGAAATGATGATATTTGGTAATGGATTCAACATGGATTGTAAAAGAAAAAGAAAAAATCAGGAATTTGGGTCCAGTTGGGTATAAAATCTGATTGAAGGACATAAATAAGATGTAGTCATTTAGAAAGAAAATCTATGCTTTTGCATGAGATGATTTCATAACTCAGAAATTTCCATAAAATAAACAAATTAGACAATTTAATTGGAATACCTTTAGATTTGCAGTTTGTTGGAATTAGATAATAAGACTTTGAAAATCGTTTGGGAGATTAAGTATGTAAGAAGAGCCAAGAAAAGTATAAAAAATAATGGTGAGGTAATATTGCCTTATTAAATGTTCACATACTTGATTAAGTATCAGTTATTCAAAAATATTGTATATCATGTATATTCCATTTTTTGCTGTTGATAAAGACATACCTGAGACTGGATAATTTACAAAGAAAAAGAGGTTTAATTGACTCACAGTTCCCTATGGCTGCGGAGGCCTCGCAATCATGGTAGAAGAGCAATGGACATATTACATGGTCGCAGGCAAGAGAAAGAATGAGATTTCTTTTATATTTGAAAGAAAAAACTTCTTTTATCTTTGCTTAGATTTGAGATCCCAAATTATCAACATTTTATTTAATGATTTTGTGGAGAGAGAAATAAATGAAACTACATATAGAGAATAATCTTTTTGGTAGGAAACTGGGCAAAGTGTCTGAGGGGGAAATTAATCAAATAGTAGCATTTCAGGAAATTTTTACTTTTGTTGTATTTGAGATTTTAAAAATCAGTGTATTAATATAATCTGTAAAAAGAAAAGTTATTGTGATTGTGGGTGAAAATAAAAAGGGATATAGAGACTAATTCGTTCTTGAAGAAGCAAGTGAATCATTTTTTGCACTGAGATCAATATATCCCCTTAAACATGACTGTTGATCCTAACTACAAACCAATCTCAAAAGTAGTTAAAACATGAAATAGGAGCTAACATTTAAAAAACTGGTTGTTTTACGTAAGACTTACATGGACTATTTGTGAACGACATCCTGAGTTGTGCAATGCACGGTCTGCACTTCTATCTACAGGAGCTCTGGCTACAGGAATCCACATTGATCAGAAGCTTCTAGATGATTTTATGGCAAAATGCCTCAAATGGAAATCTGTATCTTCACATTAAAAGTAAAAGCAAGGAAAGAAAAATCTTGAACAACCTTTTATAAATAAATGGAAGGGAACAAGCATATCAACATGAAATTAAATTGTAGGCTAATGAATAAACATATGAATCCCACATTTATAGGTTTGCTTGCTAAACAGATGGTCCCAGAGCAGTCGAACAGTTCAACCTTTGGCTAGAAGGAAGGGAAGAGTCAGGTGTACACACTTCTACAAAGATATTCTCATGAAATATGATTAATTGATTCTTGGACTGACCCACTCATTTCACAAACTTCAACTAAAAAACTACTGGTACTAAACAATGTACTGGGTTTTGATGAGGCAAGGCTAAGGATAAATATGACATGGTCTCATAGCACAGAAAATGTATATAAAGTTATAAATAACAATATTACAATTATAATAATTGTTGAAACCTAAGTAGGCAACTGTTTTTTTCTTCAAGAGAAGGTATTCTAACATTCTGCTAAAAGTCTATAGGATAAATTGAACATATCTCATCTTAACATTATACACTTGACTAATAATTAAATCAGTTTTATTTTCAGAGTGGGGCTTTACTAGAGTCCATGAATTTGTCAGGTTGTATTACCTCCCAAGAGGTGTTCAATGATTTAAAGAAATGAATTAACAAGCATCAGGCCATTTCTCAGAGTACCAACTGCCAAGCCTTAACACATTGCAGCAGGAGTTTCAACAGAGGAAAAAGACAGTGAGAAGGAGATTTGTCTCCACTGAAACCGTCTGTCCTAGTGACTCAGAATGAGTTTAGTAGTAGGAAGTTATCTGCTGTTTTCAGTCACAGGCACAGGACAAAGGAAAGCCTTCGGATCCCTGGCTTTCTGGTCAGTCTTCTATAAGAAGCCAAGGTCTTCAGAGCAGGGTCAAGATCCTTTTCCCGTTTTATCCATTCTTGTTTATTGAAATTCATTCAGTCATTTTAAAACGTGCATTCTGTTTTTATGTTTTTACTTCTGCCTGTTCTTGTTCATCTTTTTTTTTTTTTTTTTTTTTTTTTTTGCCATCTGCATAAGTCAGCTTGGGATGTCATAACAAAATGCCACAGGCTGGATGGTTTAAACAACAGAGATTTCTTTTCTCACAGTTCTAGAGACTGAAAGTCCAAGAGAAAGGTGTGTGTGCAGGGTTGGTTTCTCCTGAGGTTGATTTCTGCACTTGACTTGCAGGTGGCTGCCTTCTCTCTCTGTCCTCACCCGGCCTTTGCATCTCTGGTGTCCCTTGATACAAAGACACCAGCCCTACTGGATTAGGGTTAAATTAGGATGCTTATGACCTTATTTAACCTTAATGACCTCTTAAAGGCTCTGTCTCCAAATGCAGTCACATTTGGGCAGTATAGCTCAGTTGCAGAGAATTTGGCAGCAAATATAGTCACATTCCTAGGCTCTGAGGGATAGGGCTTTGACATATAAATTTTGGGAGGATATTTTTCAATCCATTACACCATCTGTCTGTTCCTCTTTCTCTTTCCAGTTCCTGTCCTTTTAATTGTTGCTTCTGTTGATCTTAAACTCTTTGGAGTAGATTCACAAATTTTCTCAGAGACCAAAACATGTATGTCTGTTGTCCCTAGTAGAACACTTCAGATCAATGCTAATGTTAAGAAGGAAAGTTAACAGGAACCATGGGATAACGTAGAGGTCCTAGTTAGAAGGTGTTCAAAAAGTGCCTTTTTGTTTTAACTCTTCCTTTCAACGCAGGGAGAGAAAATTACTTTTTTCAAAAATAACTTTTATTTTAGGTTCAGGGGTGCATGTGCAGGTTGTAACACGGTTTAATTGTGTGTTGTGGGGGTTTGGTGTACAGATTATTTCGTCACCCAGGGAATAAACAACACCTAATAGGTGTTTTTTTTTTTTTTTTTTTTTACCTTCACTGTCCTTCCACCCTCAAGTAGGCCTTGTTGTTCGTTGTTCCTTTCTTTGTGTCCATATGTACTCAATATTTAGCCCCCACTTCTAAGTGAGAACACATAATATTTGGTTTTCTATTGCTGTGTTAGTTTTCTTAGGATAATGGCCTCCAACTCCATCTATTTTGCCACAACGAATATAATCTCATTCATTTTTATGGCTGCATAATGTTTCATGGTATATATGTGCCACATTTTCTTTATTCAGTCTACTGTTGATGGGGAATGTAGATTGACTCCTTGTCTTTGCTATTGTGAATAACGCTGCAGTGAACATACATGTGCATATGTCTTTATGGTAGAATGATTTATATTCCTCTGGGTATACCCAGTAATGGGATTGCTGGGTCAAATGGCAGTTCTATTTTAAGTTCTTTGAGAAATCACCAAACTACTTTCCACGATAACTGAACTGTTTTTACATTCCCCCCAGCAGTGTATAAGTTTTCCCCTCTCTCCGCAACCTTGTCAGCATCTGTTATTTTTTTACTTTTTAATAATAGCCATTCTGACTGGTAAGAGATGGTATCTCATTGCGGTTTTGATTTGAATTTCTGTAATGATTAGTGATATTGAGCATTTTTTTTATATGCTTGTTTTGGCCGCATGTCTTTCTTGGAAAAGTTTCTGTTTGTGTCCTTTGCCTGCTTTTTAATGGGGTTATTTTTTGCTTTGTGATTTCCTTAGATTCCTTACAGATTCTGGATATTAGGCCTTTGTCAGATGCAGAGTTTGCAAATATTTTCTCCAATTCTTTAGGTTGTCTGTTTACTCTGCTGATAGTTTCTTTTGCAGTGCAGAAGCCAGAAAATTACTTTTTGTGATTTAAAGAGCTGTTGTAGACTATGCGATTTACAAACATTGCTAACAACATGCCCAACTCTTAGTTGGCTTTTAATAAATATTAATTCCTTTTGCTTTTCTTTCATTCACTTGAAGAGATTGTTATTGAAAGTAGATTTCTGGGAAGAGGTACAGGGACCTTAGAAAAAGTTATAATGGCTTCTAAAGCAGAAACAGGCACCGTTATTGAACAATGATGAACCCAGCACACTTCTAAACACTCTCAGCTTTATCATGAATATACTGTCCTAACCATTTCTGAGACACAGGGCAAAAGGATCTCTTAACATTACAGGCAGCGAGTGTTCATTGCCACCAGGATTATATGAACCTGTGATGATTCTGTATGCATTTTCTTGCACATTTCCTCAAGACTCAAATATTTGCTCAATTATATCTTATTAGACTCATTGACATCTTTCCTTTCTTCTCCTGATCTGCAGGTGTTAGTTATATAGCAAGCCAATACTGCTCCATCTTTTTTCTCCTTGTTTCTTCACCATCACCAACAGGAAGTCAGAAATATAAAAAACTAGTTATGTGCAACTTTGTGCCAACGACTGTTTTCCCCTAGAGCCATCCGCTTGGCTGCCCATAATTTCCTAGGAGTTTCATGGTTTTCAGTGTAAATCAGCTTGTGTATATCTTTTGTTTTGTTTTAAACATAAAAATCTGATTATGGCTAGTGGGTTTTGCTAGACTGTAGAAATTACTCTCAGAACTGGAGGGGATGTAGGAAGTTTATCTATTGGCTGAACTTTTTAAGTAGCAGTCCACGGAGGTAATTTACATTAAATAAAAAGCAGCATGGGGCTGCCTTGGGATTTGCAGGGCACTTTTGTTAGAAACAAAAATATCATACATCTGACCAAAATGGATTAAATGGTTCAATGCCAACAGTGTTCTTTTCATCGGTAAACAGTTTGAAAAATTCAGCAAGTGAGAAATGAAACACTGATTTTGTTCAAAATTGAAACCTCCCAGATAAATTTAATACCTATGCCAAGTATCAAAGATTTTTGCACTCAAAATACAGAGCTTTGGGCTAAAGTAACAGGGCAGCACATTTTACTACAAATGTGGTTAGTTGAAATAGCTGTGCTTATGAAGTTTGTGATTCAGTGGAAATGGGAGAAGAATATTTGGAATGCAAGAATTTAGATAAAGAACACATGTATTAGAATATACTTATACCTCTTCAGACAAGTCAAGTTGGGGATCACATAGAGTGAAAGCTGTGTTTCCTGGCACTTGATAGCCACAAAACCCTAGGAATAGCTATGTCTTCTGAGATCTTGAGACAAAGGGTAAGCATAAGGAAGGAACGTTAACTGGAGCAGAGCATGCAGTAGGTTGGTAACAGCTAGGTGATGTTTAAAAGCTGCTTTTCAAAAAAAAAAAATTTCTTTTGTTTGGGGTAACTAGTAAGCCTTTTAACTCAGGAGTCTTTTAGACTATGATGATTTATAACAAAAGTAACCAGCAATTGCATACTCTTAGTTGTCCTCTAATAAATGTTAATTTCCTTCCCTACCTCCCATCCTCCTTTAGAGGTTTATTTAAGTTGGTGCAAAAGTAATTGCAGTTATAAACTTTTGCACCAAACTCAATAAATTTCAGAGAAGCCAGCAGGGAAGTAACATACATTAACCCATAATCAACTTGAGTTTTGATTAGTAGATCTTTTCTATTTCCCATATATTTTTAATGTAAACATGAATTTATTTATTTTATATATACACACACATATGTGTGTGTGTTGATATGTTAATGGTTAATTTTGATAATGTATATTCACTGAAACAGATTATGACTTTAAAATAATAAATTCTAAAGTTTCTAGGTGCAGGACCTAAAGCATAGGGTTAGCAAAAGGAATTATAGAATCACTGAACACCATTCTGAAAGGAAACTTAGAGATTATCTACCTGATCCCTCCTCATAATTTTTCAGATGAAGAAATGAGGCCTGATAAGGTGAATTGATTTTGTTTAACTTATCTATGCCAGTGACCTCAGTGGCAGCACATCTTTATTGGAAACAATAAAAAGTCATTTGGAGCTAGATCTGATGGATCTATCATTGATCAAGTTGGATAATATTCTCCTTGAAGCAAAACATTTCATGAAGTGCACAAGAGTTACTAGGATGATCAGAATCCTGCCTTTTCTCCCTGCCCCAACCCCCATTTCCAGAAGAGAGTTGCAAGAACCTTTAAAATAATAACTCTATCATTGAAAGAAACTGTCCAGATTTCTAGGTTTATTTTGAATGATGACTTTCATTTGGATGTGTGAGTTCCAAAGTGTATGTTTATTTTTTGTTTTAACTAGGGACATTATTTGAGTTTTTCTCCTATAGGAGGGTGGACTTAGATCTTTGGACAAATGCCCCATAATCATTGATTTCTGTAGCATCAAAATTGTGCAACCGAGAACTCATAGATTCAAAACAAACAATCATAAAACTGCTCTTGTCTTTCGCAAATCAGAAAAGGAACAAAATATTGTTATCTGATAATTTTAAATTATTTTAATAATCTTATTGAAGGACTCTGGTTTAGAGATCTAAATAAATGTTCAAATTGCTTGACTTATTTTTAATAATTAGCTCTGAAAGTTTTCTTAATATGCACTTTTCTAAATATTTGCAAATCAAAACATGTTTGTACGTAATTCAGAGAATGTATAATACTATACTTGAATTTTATCTGATGCATCAATAACATTTGTATGTCTATCTATAAAAATCAATGATATGAATCTATCATTGTAAATGTATTTTGTCATTTATTCAGCTACATTTACTATTTCTAACTGAGCAGAGATAGCTAACCGCTTACCCAATATCCATTTCCCCCTCTTCCTGGGCAGTGTGCCCAATGGGGAAAAACAACATTTCCTCACATTGACCAATGAAATATAAGCTGCAAAATGTCTTTAAAGGTTCATGCCCTTTTGCTCTTACCCGTTTTCTTTCTCTCAGTTGCCTGGCATGTAGTCCTGGTAGCTGGAGTTTCAGCAGTTATCTTGAAACATGAGGAAACCTTTAGGATAGACACCAGTGCCAAGGAGGGTACAACAGAAAAAGAAACAGAACTTGGATCCCTGATGATCGCCCCTGGAGTACCTACTTTCAGATTTCTTTTATATGAGAGAAAAGTAAATCCATATGTTTCTAAGCCATCATTACCACATACTTTCTGTTCTACACAATGAAATGTAATCCTTTCTGATTTGCTAACCTCAAGTTCACCAGTTTTTTTCAGCTTAAGAAAGTCTTATGGCTACCTATTGCTTACTGTAAAAATATAACCAGTTCTGCTTGATCCAGAGTATCCTACAGAAAATAAGTAATTCCAAAGAGCACAATTTTCTAGAATGCAATGGGAATAGAGTCATCTGATGGAATATAATATACTGTCTCAGTATGGGCCTCAAAAATTGTAGCCATCAATGTCACAGTTTAAATTCACAAGAGCACACCCAGAGTGGTATAATATTTTCTGTATGGTAAAATTAAATATAAAAACGTCTATTGTGTAATTACATGCAAAGTAAGGTGTACTTTTTTAAAAAGGATAAAAGAAAATGAGGAAACAAATGGTTAAACATTCAGTAACAAAGGAAAAACTCAAGGCAAAACTCAAATGTTCAAGAGAATATGGAAACCCAAAAGAAGACCTATAGTTCAGCCACTTTGGGCTGAATCAAGAAATAGGTTCTACAAACTTAGCCAATCTACCTATATTCTGGGAATAAGGAAGTTGAAAACTGAGGGGAGGAAGTAGGGCAGAACTGAAAGTGATCACAAGCTTGTGAGAAATGGTAGATAAATATCTAGGCAAGTGTAGGCCTAGCTCAGGTCAATGAAGATAAGTTTCTAGAAACCAGAATTAAAAAAATTTTTAATTGCAGTAAAAAACACATGACAACATGACATAAAGTTTACCATCTTAACCATTTTTAAGTGTTCAGTAAGGTTAACTGTATGTACATTGTTGTACAACAGACCTGTAAAATTATTTCATCTTGTCAAACTGAAGCTCTATACCCAATGAAATTCTGCCCTTCCCTAGGCCCTGGCCATCACCATTTTATCTTCTGGTTCTATGGATTTGACTACTTAATATAAACAGAATCACACAATATTTGCCTTTTTGTGACTCTTTTATGTTAGCATAATGTTCTCAAGGTTCATCCTGTTTTAGTATGTGACAAGATAGCCTTCTTTTTAAAGGCTGAATGCTATTCTATTGTATGTTTAGACCACAATTTGTTCATTTATCCCTCAATGAACATTTGGGTTGCTTCCACCTCTTGGCTAATGTGAATAGTGCTGCTATGAACATGGGTGTGCAAATATTTGTTTCAGATCCTGCTTTCAATTCTTTTGAATGTATCGCCAGAAGTTGGATTGCCGTATCTTATGGTTAATCCTGCAATTCTACTCCCAGTTTTCTGAGGAACCTCCATACTGTTAACATAGCAGCTCAGCTGCACTATTTTGTATTCACCCACAAGGTACAAGAATTTTCCTTTTCTCCACATCCTTGCCAACAGTTACCTTTTGTCTTTTTGATAATTACCATTCTAACAAGTGTGAGGTGATATCTTTATTGTGTTGACATACTTTTCTCTGGTGATGAGTGATGTCGAATATCTTTTCATGTTTTTTGGCTGTTTATGTATCTTATTTGGAGAATTGTCCATTTGAGTTTCTTGCCCATTTTCAAATCAGATTTTTTGTTGTTGTTTTTGAGTTTCAAGTTATATTCTGGATGTTAATCCCTTATCAGATATGTGATTTGCAAATATTTTCTCCCATTTAGTAAGTTGCCTTTTTACTTTGTTAATTGTTTCCTTTGATGGGCAGAAGTTTTTAAGTTTGATGCAATCCTGTTTGTCCATTTTGCTTTTGTTGCCCATACTGTGGTGTTATATCCAAGAAATCATTGTTAAATCCAATGTCATGAAGCTTTTCCTCTATGTTTTCCTCTATAAGTATTATAGTTTCAGGTCTTGTGTTTAGGTTCTTAATTCATTTTGAGTCAATTTTTGTATATAGTGTAAGGTAAGGTTTTGCATGTAGAAATTCAGTTTTCCCAGATTATTTATTAAAGAGACAGTCCTTTCCACATTGTGTCATCTTGGTACCCTTTTTAAAGATCATCTGACCATACACCTGATGACTTGTTCCTGGGATCTCTAGTCTCTTTCTTGGTCTATATGTCTGTCTTTATGCTAGTACCATAGTGTTTTGATTACAGCAGCTTTGTAATAGGTTTTAAAATTAGGAAGTGTGAGGGCTCCAACTTTGTTCTTCTCTTTCAAAGATTATTTTGTCTACAGAGGGTCCCATGAGTTTTTAGGATTTTTTTTTCTATTTCTGCAAAAAATATCATGGAAATTTTAATAGAGATTGTATTAAATCTGTAGTTCATTTTGAGTAATATGGCCATTTTAACAATGCTAGTCTTCTAATCCATGAACATGGGATGTTTTTCCATTTATTTGTATCTTCTTTAATGTTTTTAACCTCCTTGGTTAAGTTTGCTACTAAATATTTTATTATTTTTAATTCTATTATACATGGGATTGTTTTCTCAATTTCTTTTTCAGATTGTTCATTGTTAGTGTATAGAAATGCAACAAATTTTTGTATGCTGCTTTTGTGTCTGGCAACTTTGTTGAATTCATGTATTTGTTTGAATAGTGGATGTGTGTGTGATCTTGAGAATTAAAAATCCAGAATACTTTTAGTAAGTCATAATCCTACAAAGGACATTAGTAGATCATTGCTTTACTTGAGATTATTTATTCAATTCCATGTTCTTTCAGCATCTATTAACTGAATGCTTACAATTCTAAATACTGGGAATACAATGGTAACCATAAACCTGAGATTCCTGCTCATGTAGCTGACATTCTAGTGAATGAGGGAAAGAAAATAAATTAACAAGTAAGCAAATACATAATTTTAGATAGTAATGAGTTTTGAAGTAAGCACAACTAGGAGTATTAGAAAGAGCTTGACTAAATGAGGATCTACTTTATGTGGTGTGTTCAAAGAAAATCTCTCTGTGTTGTGATATTCAAAATAGGCACTAAGTGATGAGTATGAGACAGCCATTCAAAGCAGAGTAGCATTCTAGGTGGGAGGAGCAGCTAGTGCAGAGGCCCTGGGTCAGAACAAGCTGGGCGTGCTTGAAGAAATGACAACATGACTAGATAATCATGAGGGAGGGACGGGTTTTTAGGAGAAGAAATTGGGGAGACATGCAGAGACCAGGGTTTCTAGGTCTTCAAAGGAATATCATAAGTTTGGATTTTATTTGCATAAGAAGCCAGTAGTGGATTTTATGGAAAAACATGATTTATATTTCAAAACAATTACCCTTGCTACCAAATGGGGCATGGACTATAGATGGGGAAGCATGGAAACGAGATCAGTTTGGATGTTGTTATATTAGACCAAGTGCAAGAAGATGGTGGTTGGGAGTAGTTCTGTATCAGTGGAGATGTAGATCCTACTTGAATGTATCAGTCTGAATAAAAATAAAGCTGTACAAAATTTAACCATGCTTTGTGTGGTTCTTAGGTGATGTTTACTGACACAGTGTATGCAAAATAAGAATATTGAAATAGAATTTCAGGGCTATAGCTTTCAAGGAGACGTAAAACCTAGGAACAGTGACCATGGATGTGGCAAGGAAGACCGAGAGCCTGGCATTTAATGTTTATGGGTAAAATATAAAGTTTTTCTGTTTTCTCAATCATGAGTTTAATCATTGTCATGCCTTGCTTAGGGTTAAGGATTCTCATTAATTTGTACAGGAACAAAAAAAACACAAAATTAAGTTGATTTGCACTTAAGGATGTTCTGGAAGAATAATTTGGTGTGGAGGGATTATTAGACTCACATATCTAGAATATATGATCCATATCAACCCAGTTGTAAACCTTTGTCTCAGCTGAGTTCTTTCTCTGGTTGATTTTGCATCGCAAATCCTGTTCCACTTGTCAAATGGAAGTAGATTTGTTTTATCTTCTTATCTGAGTTCAAATAAACTGGTGTACTTAAAGGGAATAATATTGTAAAACTCCCCCAGATTTCAGCAGGGAAAGGAATGTTCTCTAATCCATTTACCCACAGCCTCTTCCTGGTATTTCATAGCCTGTAAAAGGAAGCTGAGTACTAAAGTAGATTGAGTATTCTTTTGGATTAATGTCATAGGTTCTTCTAAAACAACGTTTAGTTCCACTGACCCATCAATCTATGCATTTTTTAAGTAATCCATTTATTCAGTTAATTTATTTAAGAAACCACAAGCTTCCTTGTTATATCTCCTTCCAAAGATTTTGAAGCTGGTAGCTACCAAGTAAAAGAAGCCAATGTAAGCACAGTTTATGCACCAAATCCTCAAATATTTATATTCCTTTCTTTGGGGAGAAACTGGGATATCAAGTGTTCATTCTCCTTACCTTCTGAATGTAGAGAATTTTGGCAGTTTTCTTTTCCCTCGAATACAGTCATGTTTTACAATGATTTTCAATTAATCAAATTAGACAGGAAACAAAAAATGAACATTTGTTGAATTCCTACTTTGTGCTATGTATGTTCATATACACATTTTAAAAAAATATTATTTACCTTTCCACTTTAAAATAAAGTTATTTCAAACCTAAAGAAAGGTTACAAGAATAGTACAGAGAACTCCCTAAGTCCCTTTACCCAGATTCACCTGATATGCCAGATTCGCTTTATAATCGTTTCTCTCTTTCACACACTCTCATATCATTTTTTTCCTGTATCATTGGAAAGTGGGGCACATGCCTAATAATCGTTTAACCTCCAATATTTCTTCAGTGTGTTTTTCTTAAAAACAAGGATATTCTCTTATGTCCCCATAGTGTAGTTATATTCAAGAAATTTGACATTGGTACAATATTTTTTATCTAATTTACAGTCCAGATTCCCATTTTCATAAATTGTCCCAATAATGTCTTTTGTAGTATCTTTATTCTTTCAGCCCAGGATCTACCACTGTACTCAATGGCTTATCAGGAACAATTCTTTAACCTTCGTTTTGTTTTAGCTTTCGTGACTTTGATATATTTTAGGAATACAGGCCACTTGTTTTGATTGGGTAGAAAAAATATTTTGTATAATTTTTTCCATTGGGTTTTTCTGTTTGTTTGCTGGTTGGTTGGTATTTCCTCATGCTTAGATTTCGAGTCTGTGTCCCTAATTAGAATACTACAATAGTTTATGTGTCCTTAACAGGGCACCATGTCTGGATGTACATCATATCCATCTGTCCCTCATCATAGATGTTAATTTTGATCACCAAGCTTAAGATATTTCTTGTTTTTCCATTGTGAAATTAACTTTTTTTTCCCCATTCTTAAATATAACAAGAAATCTTGAGGGAGACACTTAAGGCAATGAAAATTATCAGACTCCAACTCCGGCAGATTTGGCACCCACTGATGATTCTAGCCTAAACCAGTTCTAACACTAATGGTTAGAAATAGTTTTCCCAACTCACGCTCCATACATACTTATCAGTTGGAATTCTGCTGGAAGGAACGTCCCCTCCTTTGCCACTAAGAATATTTATTTATTATCAGTATGAACTCATGAATTCATACCTTATTCATTGCATCATAACCCATTACTACTTAATTGTTCTAGATTTGTCCAGTGGGAGCATCTTCAAGCTAGCTCTGTTTTTTTCTTTTGGAAGTACATTTAAAAATATTTTTAATTTTAGAATAATTTTACAGAGAAGTTGTAAAGATGACACGGAGAATTCCTGCATACCCTGCACACATTTCTCCCTATTATTGACATCTAACTATGGCCAATTTGTAATAACTAAGGAAACAACATTGGCATATAACTATTATTAACTAAACTCCACACTTACCCACTGGTTTTTTCCTAATGTCCTTTTTCCGTTCCAACATCCCATTCAGAATACCACATTATGTTTAGCTGTCATGACTCCTAGCCTCTTTTGGTCTGTGACAGTTTCTCAGACTTTCTTTCTTTTTGATAATGATAGTTTTGAAGAGTACTCACCTGTGTCTTTTTGACATGCTCAATTACTTTTTTTTTTTTTTTTTTTTTTTAACTACTTCTTTACTTTCTGGTACAAGAAGATGTTTCAAACTCGTTTTATTACTTCTCTACTTTAGTTCTGGAATTTGCCTTTTCTTCAAAAAAGCCTTTGTCCCTTTAATGGAAAGTAGCATTTAGAAACTAATATGTGGGGCACCAAATAGGCTTATTGATACCGAGGTGCCAAGCATCATTGATTCTAGGCCTTTCAGCAAAAAGAATTAGGAGATACAGAAATAGATTTTTATGGATACCTACAGCATTAGCCCAACTCTGTCAGGCTCTTTTTTTTGCCTCACTCCCTTTCACCTTGTTGTCTCCTTCTTCTGCAGTGACCCAGCACTTTCAACAGCATCAATACTTAACCATTTGTTCATTTGCTTAATTCCACAATACACATAAATTGGTTTCAAAATGTTTACACCAACATCATTACAAAATAACAAACCTACACAAGAGTCCAGGATTTGTTTGCAATGTTCTTTTCTTCCTAGACCGAAGGTGTACAGTCATATTCTTTATTTCAATGGGTACTTTAATGAATTCTTTTGTGGCCCTTTCAATGAAATTACGTTATTCATTTGAATTGCAGATAGGTTCATTTGATACTGTTTGTATTCAGTTTTAGGTTTTTTCCTCCCTAACTCTGAGGATTTAATTAATTAATTTTTGCTTTCTAGAACAGGAACCAACAATTTTTTTTTTTCTGTAGATTTCCAGATGGTAAATATTTTAGACTTTGTGGACCGTGCAGTCTCTATTCCACTACTCAGCTCTGCAGGTTTACCAATAAACCAGTAAAACCTTATTTACACAAACAGGCAGCAGGCTGCATTTTGTCTGCAGGCCATTGTTTGCTGACACCTGTTCTAGAACACTAAAAACTGTTTATAAAAGGTATATTCACAGAAATGTAACTTCTTCTACTGTCTCCTCCACATTACGGCTTATTGTGTTTTCCAAAGATGATCACAACATCTTTCCTCCTCACGGTCTTCTGCAATGCAACTTTGCTATTGTCTCATCAAGAGGCAGGGTCTATGTCTCTACCCTCTAGAATCTGGGTTGGCCCTATGACTGCTTTGACCAATAAATGTGGTGGAAATGATACTGTGTCAATTTTGGTATTCTGTTTCCTGCCCGTTAGAACGTATATTTGGGGAGCAGCCCTCACTACGTAATAAGCCCTCAGCCTTATTATCTAAGCCACATGTAATAACCTTAACTTCCTTGAGACCTTCATATTGTGAGGGAGACCAAACTAATAATGTAAACAGAAAACAATGCTGCCAGCTGTTCCTGCTATCCACTTCCAGGTGCCAGACATGTGAGTGAAGAAGCCATCTTGGACACACCCACTCCAGGAGATGTCACTTGACCCAGGCACACTGCCCAGTTGTCCCAGCCCTCTAGCCATTCAAGCCACCCCAGCTGAGGCTTCAGATACTGTGGAGCAGTGAAGAGCTGTTGCCCACTATGCCCTGCCAGAATTCATGACTCATCAAATCACAGAGTTGTTGAATTACTGTACCAGTTTTGGGATGATTTGTTAAACACTAATAGATAACCCAGAACACATCCTTTCCTCCCTACCATCACCACCACCATTGTATTAGTTTTCTAGGGCTGCTATAACAAAGTACCAAAAATTAAGTGGCTTCAACATCAGAAATTTATTGTTTCACAGTTTTGGGGGCTAGACCTCCAAACTAAAGGTGTCTGTGGGGTTGGTTTTTTCTTAGGGCTGTGAGAAAAAGATCTGTTTTAGGCCTTTCTCCTTGGCTAGTAGATGGCCATTGTCTCCCTGTCTTTTCCTTAACCTTCCTTCTTCGTATGTCTCTGTGTTCATGTTTCCCCTTTTCATGAGGACACACGTCATAATGAATTTGGTCCCTTTCTAATGACCTCATTTTAAAACTGATTACATCTTTAATGACCCTATCTCCATATAAGGTCACATTTCAAGGTAGTAAGTGTTAGGACTTTAATATATGAGTGTTGAAGGAACACAATTTACCTCATAACAATAATTCCTGTAAGCAGTCAATTTCATTTATTTTTTTGTTTAATCTCCCTATGTTGCCTTCCTGCAAAAACTAAGCAGATTTATAATTTTTTTCTATTTCCCTTCTCTAATTTTTTTGCCCACTTTTTTTTTTTAATTTAACGATATAGCCAAGAAAACACTCCATGTCAATTTGTAGAGATTTTTCACATTCTTTTTTTTTTTGTAGCTACATAGTATATCAATGTGTATAGAAACCATGGTTTATTCAACCCATCTTTAGGTATTTAGATATGTTCCAATATTTTGCAATTACAAATAATGCTGTGATGAATAGCCATGTGCGTATGTATTTTCATATTGTTTGAAGTGTTTCTTCAGAGCAAATTCCAAAAAGTAGAATTGCTGAGTCAAAAGATAAATGTGTATGTAGTTTTGCAGATACTGTCAAATTCTCTCCATAGAAATTGTGCAATTTTTTATTTCTATGAACAATTCATGTATGAAAGTTCATGTTTATCTATAGCTTCTCCAATAGAATACATTGCCAATATGTTTAATTTTTGCCAGTCTCTTAGGTGAGAAATGGTATGTGAGTATAGTTTGAATTTGAATTTCTCTATTATGAGTGAAATTGAATATCTTTTCATGTGTTTAAAAGTCGTGTTATATGTATATGTCTGTATATGTCTTTTGTCTATGTTTACATAATTTTAAAATGTATTTCCTCTTAATTTTTATATATTAGGGGTATTACTTGTTTATATGTTTCAATTATTTCCTCTAAATTTCTTATTGTATTTTTGATTTTGCTTGTAGTGAGTTTTTTTTGCCATAAGTGAAAAAATTATGTAGTTAAATTTGTCATCTTTCATTGCATCTGCACTTAGAATCATAGAAAGTCTTTTCCTATACCAAACCCATGGAGGAATCCATTTATGTTTTCTTCTATTACTTATATAGTTGTTTTGTTTTTTAAACATTCAGATCTTTGAACTATTTGGATTCTAATCTTGCATATGATGTGAGGAATGGATTTAATTGTGTCTTTTTCAAATAGTTATCCAATTGTCCCAACCCTATATTTTTGTTTTCTTAGAGATAAGTTCTCACTCTGTTGTCCAGGATTGAGTGCAGGGGTGTGATCATAGCTGCCTGCATCCTTGAACTCCTGGGCTCAAGAAATGCTCCTGCCTCAGCCTTCCAGGTAGCTGTGACTACAGGTGCATACCACCACATCTGGCTAACTAATTTTCTTTTTTTAATTTTTATAGACACTGGGGTCTCACTTTGTTACCCAGGCTGGTCTCAAACTCCTGGCTTCAAGCAATTCTCCTCTTTGGTCTTCCAAAGTGCTGGGATTACAGGCATAAGCCACTGTACCTAGCCCCAACACCATTTTTAAAAAGCTCCGGTGTTATGAAATCTCACTTTCATCATACACTAGATTTCCATAAAATGCTGATTCTACTTTTAGACTTTCTTTTTTATTCCATTGGTCTGGTTATCTCTCCGTGTATCATTACATGGTTTTAATTACTATGGCTTTGTGACATTTTAATATGTGGTAGGGCTAGGTCCCTTTCATAGCTCTTTTTTTCACAGCATTTTCCCAATTGTATTCTTGCGTATTTATTATTTGATATGGACTCAATTATAAAGTTGTTCAGCACTAGAAAAAAGTTTTTTGATATTTTCACTCAGGGAGAACTTATATCTTGAAGATGTTGAACTGTCCAAAATAAAACAACGTGAGGAAGAAGCATTTCATAGTTTATATAGATTTTGAACATGATTTATTGAGTTTATTTCTAAGGTTTTTTGTGGTTTATTTTTTAAGTTCATTTTGTTGCTATTAGTAAATTGAGCTTCCACTAGCTCGATTTAGATATTATTTGTGTATGTGTATACTATTGGTTTTTGATATTAATTTAATATTTTGCTTTTATTGTTTGAATTAGTTTACATCAGTTATCTAGGGTTTTCCAGGTGTATTATGTCACCTGCAAATATAGATAATATATTTCCTTTCATGGCTCAAACTTTTTTCTCTAGTTGCATTGATTTAATAACTCTAATACGATGTTAAATAACCATGGAGTTAGCATGGATCCTTCCCTTGTCCCTGACCTTTGTGGGAATGCTTCTAGTGTTTCTCTATTAAGTAATAATCTTGCTTCATGGCATGTATGCATGTATGTATGTAAATGGATAGATAGACATAGGTATGTGTATGTAGATATTTTTTGTAGATACATACACATATATATACTCTATGTGTATATATATGTATGTAATTATTTTGAGCTTGATTTTAGTACTTTATCTATAGGACCTGAGTTTTCCTTCAGTTGCTTCTTAGAGCGCAGCTCCCTCTCTGGCTGCACTATCCATATTTATTGCTGTGGGTTGTTGCTACAAATGGCTGCTGCTCAATGTTTAATATAAATTATCAAAGGTATTAAAGAGAAAAATGACTTAGTCTTGTGAGTGTACATCTCCAACTGTTTACCCTAATGACTGCCTTGGAACTTTCTCTGCTTTCTTGTCTCTGTTTATTTTGGGTTAAGATTGCCCTCAAGCCTCTCCTACCTTCATGGTTTTTTTTTCCCCCCCTCTAAGCTGATTTTAAACACTCTTAAGTTGTTTTTGTTTCTTTTTATACTTGCCTTGGCTATCTTTCAGGAATTCCTTCTCCTTTTTCTTGTTTTCCTGAATAGTCACAAATTTATTTTATCATTTTTCAATACCCTTTTTGCCATTTCGTGGGATTTAGGTAAGAGGATGTGTTTACCCGCTACTTTGATTTAATGTCCTGTTTAAACTTTTCATGTAAGTGAACTAGTTCAGTCCTATTTGCCCAGGACTTTTCTGG
The DNA here is from genome assembly GCF_008728515.1 of Papio anubis. NCBI lineage: Eukaryota > Metazoa > Chordata > Mammalia > Primates > Cercopithecidae > Papio > Papio anubis. The sequence goes on along the minus strand of NC_044988.1, from coordinate 21,878,331 downwards.
GTATAGCACTGAAAGTCTTATGTTCTAGAAAACCTTTCAGTCCCTGTCAAATAGAGGAGTTGGTCACCTTATTTCTCTGAGACAATGCGAAATTTAGTTTAACTTTCTACATGTAGGTGGTTGGTCCAACAGTATCTTCTCCTACATACTCATGAATGCACAACTCAAATAACTAATGTGATAAGAATGGCAAAAATGTTTTGAGTTTTGCTGGGAGAGGAGGATTAAAAATATCTAAGAAGAGTATAGATATTCAAGAAGGATAATATTGGTATGAGGTTCAAAGAAGCTATAATAGAACTATTGCCATTAGGCCATTCAGGCAGAAGAGGAGCTTCCGTGTCACTTCTCATACAAAGACTGAGAAAAAAATACGGTTCATTGCTGTCCTCCCCATCTCCTCCCTGCCACCACACCTATCATATCCTCCACTTCAGTAATTGATTAGTTGACTCTAGGTCCACAATTTTACCATGTTATTTATCAGGGCATATATTTCTTCTACCTGTGTCAAAGCAAGGGTCTTAAAACATATTTGCATGCATGAAACCTATGGCACTTGGAAGAATCTCATATGTGCACGTACTCATATGTGCATCGTCAGCCTGTTAATGCTATGGAAAAGTTTTACTTGCTCTAGGCAATAACAGTAACTCAAATAATTGTGAATCAAGACAGACAAAAAGCAAGAAGGTTGCCATCAATATGCAAATTAGGAATTAACTCTTTTCTGTCCAGTGGTCATTTTGTCCTACAGAATTAAGTTAGTTATATGGTCTCAATGTATGGCCTGCAGATTTTCTAGACCAATCATGATTCAAATATTTTATTTCACTCTCTACATGACTGACATTGATCCCCATATTTTGGGTTTGAAAATATGGAGACCGTGACTAACTTAAATGTTAAACTACCATTGATCAGCGGTAAAATTTTGAGCCACACAAAATGTGTTGGTGGCTATTCCCTACTGTCTTAGGAACATGTTCTCCTTCTGAACTCCAGTGTCTTCCTTCTCATTTTCTTAACCCATGTCACAGTCATCCCTGTCTCCCTTCACCCTGACGTCTTGTTTATGAAGCACTGTCTTCCTCGCTTACGTCAATGTCGGATTATAAGACTTAAAAAACACCACCTAGGAGTTCTCGCAGGTAATAATGACTTTGAAAAGTAAAAGAAACCAACCAACAACAAAGAAACAAACCAAACAAACTTCAGGATTTCTGGATTTCACCTGGAAGAATGGGAGTTGTGTGGCTATAGCCACAGTAGACGCTGCACCAAAGCCCGCCATGGTGGTTGTACAGCTTATGGACTGTGATGTAAATTTTGCTCATACAGGGATTTCTAGTGGTTGGACTTTTATCATCAGCTGGATCAATTTGGAAAATAGGCCGGGCGCGGTGGCGGGCGCCTGTAGTCCCAGCTACTCGGAGGCTGAGGCAGGAGAATGGCGTGAACCTGGGAGGCGGAGCTTGCAGTGAGCCGAGATCGCGCCACTGCACTCCAGCCTGGGTGACACAGCGCGAGACTCCGTCTCAAAAAAAAAAAAAAAAAAAAAAAAATTTCGAAAATAAACCAAGAAGGTGTTTCAGGGAAGTATTTTCAGGCAGGGGAACCCAAAATGTGGTCAAGATGAATGAGTAAATCAAATCAGAGGGTAATACTAGGAGAATTAAGAATTGGCCCGGGTAAGGTGCAAACACAGGTTGGAGGGTAGTTCCAAGTTTAGTTTATGAAGAATGTATATGAAGATGAGGTGTGCCCTGAGCCATAATGCAGTAAAATGTAAAAAAAAGTGTGCCTACAGCATAATTCTGTGGAGTGATGGAAATCACTCCTGCAATTAGTGAGACAAATACTTCTAGATTAGGGTCACAGCAAAAGTTACAATTTGTTAGCTCTTATCATAACATTGGTACTGAAATTAAAGTGTTCTAATTTTCTTACCAAATGTAAAAGTGATCATTGAAATGATCAATGAAATGAAAAGTTTTGCAGTGGCTATTGTAATAATAAGTGAAAATGATAACTGTTAAGTGCTTAGAGTAACAGCAAGTTAACAATTAAATTTATGCTTATAGCTCAATCTGTAAAGATATGAAAAAGTTGATTGGAAGTTGGAATATATCCAAAACGACATTTAAGATGAAAGTTTATATACAGGTGAAAAGATATTAATAGAAACATAACTTTCCCTGTGCCAGCGCTGTTCCAAGCACTGTATAGTAAGTCCTCACTTAATGTCGTCAATAGGTTCTCAGAAACTGACTTTGAGGGAAATTATGTATAGGGAAATCAATTTTACCATAGGCTAATTGATATAAACAAGAGTTAAGCTCATATAGTGTATTTCTCGTCACACATGCATCATCGAATTTGTAAATGAAGACCCAAAACACTTCTAATCTTAAACATTGAAATAAATGTGAGTATATACATATTTCAGAAAGATTAATGAAAACAAGTAAGATAATTATTTACTCAGTTATTTTAGTTCAGGGTCTCAGGTAGCCAGAACCTATCCCTGCAGCTCAGGACTACAGACAAGTGTGACTCTGGACAGGACATGCTCACACACAAAATCACACTCCCTCACGCAGGGACTATGTAGCCAATGAATCTAATTTGCATATCTTTTGGGATGTGGCAGGAAACCAGAGTACGTGGAAAGCACCCATGTGGACATGGGAAGAACACACAGACTCCACGCGGACATGGGAAGGACACACAGACTCCATGCAGACAGTGGCCCTGACTACGTGAAATTTTTTTTCTGAATTCCAAGGGAATTCTTTTTTTTTTTTCCCCTCATCAATGTTATAACAAAATGAAGCTAAACAAAATGACATTATTTGAGGACTTTCTGCGCATACATCGACAGATTTTACTGTTACTCAGGGATAGCATAAAGATTCAATTCAAAGAATGACAGATAATATAATGAAATTACTTGACAAAGTAAAGTTTTATAACTAAGAAAGGAGAATCTCAGAGTACAAGTACACTGTGGCACCAGATGTTCCAGGAATGTTTATGGGGTGTCTTATAAGTAGAGAGAGACAGAAAAGCTAATAATTCAATACTGCATGATCAATGCTGTGTCAGACTGGGGTAAGAGGACAGAGCCTGGAGAGTGACTAACTCCACATGGGCAAGGAGGGGAAAGCCTTAAAGAGAAAATGACATCTGAAAAGATAGTGAATAAAAATGGAGGCTTTTTTTTTATTTCTTTTGAGCTTTGTATAAAGAAACTTCTTAAGAAAATGGAATCCTTTGAGGGTAGCCCTTTGAAATAGGACTACGTATTTGAAACCAATTTTTCCCGAGCTACATGTCCAAATCAAATGATGACTTTCACTGTCTAAGACATGATGTCCACTTGATACTTAGTGGTCATTGCTATTCAGCTAATCTCTCATTTTTGTTTCTTTGGGATAGGGTCTTGCTCTACCACTGGGGCTGGAGTTCAGTGACCCAATCATGGCTCACTGCAGCCTCCACCTCCAGGGCTCAAGTGATTCTCCTGCCTCAGCCTCCTAAGTAGCTGGGACTACGGGCAAACACCACCACCCCGGCTCTTTTAAAAATTTTTTGTAGACACGGGGTTTTTGTCATGCTCCCCAGGCTGGTCTCAAACTTCTGGACTCAAGCGATTCGCCCACCTCAGCCTCCCAAAGTGCTGGGATTACAGGCATGAGCCACGAGCCACCATGCCCAGCCCTATTCAACTGATCTCTACGAGCCTGCCAAAATCTATTCCTGACACTGAAATCACATTCTTACCAAAGTCACTTCTCTTGGTTCTTAAACTTTATTTGGCAACTGTACTTAGCAAATTATGTAATTTGATTAAATATTTATATTTATGCCAATTGTACTTATGTAATTAGGAACTTAATTAAATGTTAAATAAGTCAATGAAATGTGAGTTTAAAAAGGTTATTATTCCTTTGAAAATATAATTGAATGCTTTGGAAGACTCTATAAAGGCTAGTCACAATAATAAAAGCATTCTGTTGAATTATGTGTGGACAACTATAAAAGTTTGGGAAGGGGATTATAAAACTAGAAGGATTTGAACTTTGCACCAATATTATATATAAGTGTTCACAAACAGATTCTCTAAAATGTCTTGCATCACTTTAAAGAAACCCGAGCTGGAAATCATAGATTATGCATCATAGATGTGATTTATGCAAGACAGATCTGGAACTCTAATCAGAGTTTCAATGCACAAAGAAAAGAAAGAATGTAGCTGTATATCTAATGATTGCCAATGAATGTAGACTTATATACACTAAGTTCAAAATAAAGTATATAGTATTTATGTATTTTAATAATACAACACATGTTGTGGCTTGCTCCTGTAGCCACAGCTACTCAGGAGGCTCAGGTGTGAAGGTCACTTGAGCCCAGGAGTTGGAGGCTGCAATGAGCTATGATTATGCCACTGTACTCCAGCCTGGGCAACAGAGCAAGACCCTATCTCTAAAAATAAAACAATATAATTAAATAAAAATTTCTGGTTTAAAACATTTTTTTTCTTAAGCAACTAATAAATGGATCTAATTGCATTTGAAAAAATACCATGTACAGTACCACAAAAACCACTTATTTATCCTCTTTAATCACGGGTGGCACACTTGAGTGGATCATAGTAAATAGCAACAACTAGTATGAAAGGGTATGGGCATGTTTTTGCTGTGAGTGAAAACTGATGATTAAGAAATCTGTGGAAAATCAAACTTCTGTTTCTGTCAAGACGTACTCTTTTCAAACATCAACTTCTTGAAAGTTGCCAGTAATGCACTAGCATTTATGAAGGCAGGGCTGGCTTCATTGGTATTCGACCTGACCAGTTGCACAGGGCTTTGTACTCAGAAGGGCCCTCAACTTGGTTTAAAGCTTTTCTATCACTATCTTGAACTTCTTACTAACTTTATCTTTGTGTTTTGTGAGTGAAGTCTGGTGGGACAATGGAGCATGCACTTGACTAGAGAAGATGCCTGTGATATGTAGTTTGATAATTCCTAGCTACCTTATTTTAGCATAGTATATCCGCAGTGCCTCAGGAGTGTGGAATTCGGGTGGATCCACAGTGCATGGAAGTCCAGTGAGCCCAAAAGTGAATACCAGCTGAGTGCATTAAACATTGTTTTTGTCTCCTTCTCAGGCACAGCCCCCAGACCCCTCATTCTGTAACATTTGGAGCCCTTGTCGTGGTATGTTTTGGGCCCTTCCCCAGGCTGTGCCTGAGACCCTTCTCATGTCCCTCCTCAGCTGAGACTTTGCTGGTCTCCTCACATGGAAACTTCCTGGTGACTCCACTCAATCTCTCCCAGGTCCTCACCGTGCTGGCCCCTAAACTAAGAGGGCTTGACAGTGCATGTCTGTCTTGGGCTGAGACATCCCTGGCAATTTGCCCTGATGCTATGCCAGGGCCAGAGACTCTTGGATCCTGCAGGCCAGGCCCCTACAGTGTTGGATATGTGTCTTTTGAAGGTGGTGCTTGGGTTGCATCCTGAGCTCACTGCTGGGAGTAAAATTTCCAGGAAGAAGGAGCCTGGCAAGTGGCCTAGGAGGCAGGGCTGTACTGGGGAGGGTTGGGAGCAGGAGGACTCAAGGAATCCTGAGATTTTTGGACCAAATGAACTCCACAAACTTTGCAGCTTCTTTTGTAACAAGAATCATTTAAGGAGCTGAATTTCAGTCAGAGGGATAGACTGCACTTCACCTACTGCCCTGGAGGAAGGGTATTCCAAGGCCCTAATCTATGACGGAGAAAGGAGGATGCGTGTTGAAGCGGGGCATGGGTCTGTAGTACCAGGGCCGGATATGGGGGTGGTAACTGGCAGGGCTCCAGCCCAGAGCTATGGGGGGGGGGGAAGCCTTTGTGAAGGGGAGTGAGTGAGCAAAGAACACTTGCTTCTTTAGGACAGAGGAGCCATGAGCTATCCCCACCTGGTTAAGCCAGAGAGGACCCTAGGGGAGAAGAGCTACCAGAGACGGGGACAATCACCCTTGAGTCTCACTGTGCAGGCAGAGGACACCCTGAAGAACTGGCTCCATACCCGCAGCGCAGGGTGTTCCGTGGTTGTGGGATGCGGAGGCAGCCAAAGCCTGTGCTCCTGCTCTCGTTGCCTTTGTTGCTCCTGCAGGTTTGGATACCTGTGGTGTCCTGCTTGTCAACAAGTGACTCTCAAGCATGCACAGTCTTCATTTGGTAGCCTGACCTCAGGATTTTGGAAATGAGCCCCACTGTGTGCATTTTCCTCGAAAATCCAGATGTGCCCTCTCTGGATAACTTCTCTCCAGGTGCTCCTGGACATCACAGAGGGGGAGTCTAGCAGCTTCCAGACACCTGCTTGCAGGGCCTCCCAGAGAGAGGCCTCTGGTAAGTGACTAGAAATGAACTATTGCAGGAGAATGGAGGGGGAAAAGGGGGTGGAACGTGTCTGTGCCAGACACGGACCCCAGGGGAGCATGCAAGGGGCGGGCTCATGGTCCATACCTGAGACTGTAGGGAAGAAGGGACCACCCAGCTGGGCTCTCTGGAGAGGGAGCACTCAGGACAGGGCACAGTAGGATTGCAATTGAGTCCCAGGAGTCAGAGTTAAAGTGGAGTCTGCCCAAGAAGGAACAGAGAGAGGGTGGTAGGTGCAGATCACAGTCCAATGTATCAGTGAGATTCATGGGGTGAGTCAAAGTAGGTGGGAGATTGATATCCTAACAGAGAAACCATCAGATGGGGAGCTTGGGTCAGGGACCAAGACAGGTTTGGTTAGGGAATAGAATCCAGTGTCTGAGTGTGCTGTGAAGCCTGAAAGGGAAGGTTAGTTAGTTCCTGGTTTATATCATGCACCAATCACAGTGTATGACATACAACAGATACTTAATAAGGACTTGCTGAAAAGACAGGGAATGAATGAGTCCTTCAACTCATAAAAATGAGCCAGAAATAGTGGCATAGATAATTTTTCTTTTCTTTTCTTTTTGACTTTTCTTTTTCTTTCTTTCTTTTTTTTTTTTTTTTTTTTTTTGACAGAGTCTCACTTTGTTGCCCAGGCTGAAGTGCAGTGGTGCAATCTCGGCTGACTGCAACTTTCACCTCACAAGAGCAAGCAATTGTCATGCCTCGTCCTCCCAAGTAGCTGGGACTGCAGGCGCCCGCTACCACACCTGGCTAAGTTTTGTATTTTAGTAGAGATGGGGTTTCGCCATGTTGGCCAGGCTGGTCTTGAACTCCTGGCCCCAGGTGATCCTCCCACCTTGGCCTCCCAAAGTGATAGGATTACAGGCATGAGCCACTATGCCCAGCCTTTTCTTTTCCTTTTTTGAGACAGGATCTCACTCTGTTGCCCAGGCTGGAGTAGAGTAGCATGTTCACAGCTTACTTCAGTCTCAACCTCCTGGCCTCAAGCGATCCTCCCACCTCCCTCCTTAGTAGTTAGGACCGCAGGCATGCGCCACCATGCCTGGCACTTTTTAAAACGTTTTATAGAGACAGGGTCTCATCATGTTACCCAAGCTGTTAAGATACTTTTCCTCGGACCATTACATCGCTTGGAAATAAATTCTAGTTCCACACATATAGTTTGTTTTCTGAATAGTGTCATTAAAAATTCTTATAAACACTAATTCACTCATCTTATTCTTTTTCCCACCCCATCCTTCATCCATTTAGTTCTGCCCCAGCCTCTGCCACCCCAAGTAATAAATTTTTTATTAGGTTCTTACATATTTTCCAGAGTTTTTAATGTAAAAGTAAGCAAACTCAAATACTTAATTCTTTGCTCCTTTTGTACAAAGGATATCATATTGTCTGTATTGTTTTACCTGCCTTTCTGACTTGATAATAGATGTTAGAAATATTTCTTTATTACTTAATAGAGAGTACTCTCATTCTTTTTGAACAAACTGCATAGTGTTGATGGACATTTGTTTGTTTTTCCCCATCTTTTGGACTGTAAGTGATGTCACAATGAATAACTTCATGTACACATTATTTTGCAAGTTTCCTTGTAGAATAAATCTCCATCATGACACTGCTAACTGAAAGGGCATATGCATTTGTAATTTTTATGGTTATTGCCAAAATGCCCTCCATGTACCTTGTATCAATTTATATTCACACCAGAAATACATAAGTACCTACCTCCTCATAGCTTTGCCAACAGAGTGTGTCATTAAACTTTTTAGATGTTGGCTATTCTGAGAGGGAAAAAATGGTATACAGATATACATAATTGGTTGTACACACACACCTTGTTCACTGAGATGTCTGTTAAGTGAAATAAGTGAAATAGCCCAAGATAAGGTAATGTCTTGCTCCAGCAAAAGAAATGAGAAGCCTAATTGTTTGAGGCCTACTCTTTGGAGACAGGGGGATGAATGACACGATGTATCCAAATCATCTATAGACCTAAGCATTGCATCCTACAAATTCAGAAAAAAACTACCTGTCTGGTGGTAGGAAATCCTGGAAAGCACCAGGTTGTAAATTGCTACAGAAGAACCATTTTCGGTACTCAATTCTGCAACACTGTCCATTGCTTTCACCATAAATGTCTAATGTGACTCTGCGTCTATCAACGCAGCCCTACATTTTCAGATGAGGTTAATGTCATCACAAAAGGCCACACATGATGGTGATTTGAGGAAGAAGAGGCAGTGTAAAAAGTCAAACCAGAGTGGATTGGTGCACAATCCTGTGAGCATAATTTGCATCTGTAATTTTATTCAGCAACCCCCAGATGGAGTATAGAGAGATTTCCGTTTTTGTTTATCTTGTCCTAGATCGTGCTTTTGGTTAAATTAACCCTGATAAAACTTTTCTTAACTATTTTGGCCCATCAACACTATTTGGGGTTTACAAATGTTTAGGAAACTGCTGACATTTTATAAATAACTCCATTTAATTACCCTCCACTTCCAACTGTGTCCCATCACTCTAAATAAAGGAGCTTTTGTAATTTGAAATTGAACAGCTTTCTACAGTAACCCTAGTCCCAAGTTTCCCCCAAATTCAAGCTCTATTGAAATTATAATAATAATTAACCTAATATTGAGCAGTTACTAAGTATCATGCTCTTAACTTGTATAAAATTATTAATCCTCACAGCATTTTATGAGATAGTCATTGCTATCTTCATTTTAAGATGAGAAACTGAGGTTAAATTACTATGCCAATATTTCTTACCTAGACATATAGAGCCTGGTTTTGAATGCAGGTAAGTCTTGTTCCAAAAACTGGAACGTTAAAAAGTAAAAGAGATAGTATATTTCTTCAGGTCAAGTAACTGCTTGATTTCATTTAAGTTTCATTTAGCTGACTCAGATCTCTTCCTCTCACCCAAAACATTTTGATAATTTTAAAGGCACTAATTTAATCCTACTACCATAAAACATTTTTTATGACTTTTCCATGTCCTCTTTCAGCCTTTGAACACACAAATATTTTATGTTGCTGTAATTATAGCATCATAGTAACATTTTATATTCTGCTTTTTCAAATAATAGTATATCATAAATGTTTTCCATGCTGTTACATAGTATTAATAATTATTTTTAATGACTTTATAATATTCTATGCAGTTAACCTACCACATTGATTTAAGTATTCCCTTATCATTGAATTCACAACTTCATTTAAATTCTGCAGTCATAAGTAATACAGCAATAAATATTTTAATGCTTATAGCTTTATGCCTCAATTTGAGTTACTTCCATAGGATAAATTTCTAGAAGTGGGTATAAGAGCATCATATATGTCTGTCCCAATTTCTGCTACAATGGCAGTGAATGAGAGTGCCATTTTCCCCACAACCTCGCTAGCAATAACAATGAACTACTTTAAAACGGTCGGGTTAATTTAGCAGAACATAATGCTATGTGGGTGTGAATTTATTTATTTGTATTTTGTTACTAAGCTGAAGGATAATTCATTTTAGAAATAAGAAGACATGCATAAAACAATAAACAAATACATCTTCTAGCTTATATCACCCCAGACTATTTTTCCCCCCAACCTAAACATTTAAGCTAGGGTCCTGAAAGTACTCAGTTTGATCTGGGAGAAACGTGTAGCCATTACATTTAGTGAGCTCTGCCTCAGGTTTCTGATTAGGCTCCAAATAGAAAACAGTTTCTGTTGCCATTAGAAAGTGATACATTATGCTCTGACCTTGGTAACCTTGACCCAGTGCCCCCTAAAGACTTGGACTATGTTTTCATTGCCAAGGAGATCTCAATGTCCATTGAGCAACACCCTCTATTAAAAGGAACTGAGGAGGTAGGCAAGAATGTGGCACAAAGGTAAAACTAGAACTCATTATCTTCAACTCAATCTAATAAGAAAAGATGCAAACAACTCCAAATTGGCACCAAAGTGAAAACCTATACTTTTCTCCATGAAAAACTACCTACATCGATTTTTTTTTTTTCTTGTACCATTAAAGGTCAGAATGAAAAATTCCTTGCCCTTTACGATTGTCCCATAAATAGGCTATTTTTTGCTTAGAGTGAGGATTTTTCCATACAGCTTTAATAACTTATTCATCTCCTCCCCTCAGCAAACACAAACAGCTTAGGCTTTATAAACAAGCCCACTACAAAGGGAATGCCACAGGGGGAGACCTTGGCGCTATAATTCACAAAGACAAAATGCCTTGATACCTACTCTTAGACTATGGAAATTATTGTACAAATCTGATAGTTTTGTCATTTTGCTCAACACATGTATCACATTATCCAAATTACCTTCTTTATAGGGCATAAATAAACTGCAAAAGGACACCTCTGGCCATTGCAATACCCATTCAGGGACTGTATTACATGAAAGGAAATGGACAGAGGAAACTTGTGTCGATCATTTTTCTTCTTCACACATCGAATAAAGACATCTCCAGAGCAGTTACTATGGTGTGAAATGTCATTTTCTTGGTAATTAATGAGTAATGTCTAAGAGAGACAGAGTTCTTGGAAATCTGAACACTTTGAAAACCCTTGTGTGCCATAAATCACTCCTTGAATTTTCACAGGCCTTTCACATTTCAAAAGTAATATGTATGCTAGGGTCCAGAGTTGATTGTTTCCTCCCGATATGAATTCTTGTGTTTGTAGGTTGTAGTTTTTTAGAATAGAGTTAGCCCAGAATAGCTTTACAGCAATAAAGGCAATTTTATTGAAGGCCTGCTTTATTGCTACTGAATACAACGCATTTATTATCTACTTTTATTTCTCTGAGCAATAAGGAAATCTTTGCAAATCTGTGCATTTCAAAAGTTCAGTGCACTGAGAGTACCATGGATAGCATATTCACATCCAGAAAAAATTTTGAACCCTACAACTGCCTAGTTAGGGCAGATAATATTAATTTCTTTTGTAGATGAAGAGGGTATCCCTCAGCAATGCAACAGGGTCAGCCAGAGAGTGAATAGTAGAAAGATTTAAGATTCATAGTTCCTTGCCCTTCTTGCTATAGCACTGTGGCTTCACTGGGCATAATGAGCCCTCTGAAATTACAGACCCACTTTAGGATAGAGGGTTGGGGCTGGGCCCTCTCCACATTCCACGTCACTCTGCTTTGAAGCAGGTGTGGATCCAGAGTCAATTCTTGCAAACTTCAATCTATTCCTTTGCAGACAACCCTCAGTCCTTCCAAACCGTTCTAGTATGTCTTTCCACTTACATTTGGGTAGCAGGGCACAGATAAAAGGCTACAAACGAAGTTCGTGGGCAAGTTTTAAAGACTGTTTTTGTGTGAACTTGATCCTGCCATTATGATATTAACTGGTTATTTTGCTCGTTAGTGGGTGCAGCACACCAACATGGCACAAGTATACATATGTAACAAACCTGCACGTTATGCACATGTACCCTACAACTTAAAGTATAATAATAATAAAAAAATAAATAAAGACTGTTTTTGCATAGCTGAAGGCAGATGGCCAAATAGCAAACACTATAGTCAGTGAAAACACGTCATTCCTAGGAAAAGTTCTGAAGACAAAAGGGCCAGGAAAGATTTGAATTTGCTCAGGTCTATGCTGGCTTACATTCATAGATATGTACAAGAAAAGCACACTGTGACAGTTCATTCTGATATTCTACCCATAGAACAGAACTTGCCATAATTCAGATTCCTTTTAAATTTGAGTAAAGAGATTGATTTGCTAAGTTGCCAGATTGACTTATTATAAAAAGATTTCCTGGAAATTAGTTTTCTTTTGCCCTTCCCCACCCTCTCCAATCCTTTAATAGTATCATAAAATTTCTACGTATTTGGGACGAGACATTCAGGAAGTTTATCGAAGATGTTTTTGTTCGTTATTCTTTGCATAAAATAGACCACAAAGGTCATGGGAGAATTGAAATGACCGTAATTTATGGTACAGTATCAACGTTCAGTGTGCAATTTCTCAGCTGTTTTCAATGGGTTTCCTTCTTTCCTACACACTGTTGAGTAAGGGGAAGGGCAAAGATGTGTCATTAGAGAAAACTTATCACAGCAATTAGCAGTGGTAGAAAAGAAAATGTCCACGGAGAAAGAAAGTGCGTAACGTTTAACAACTAGCAGCAACTTCTGGCAATATGATACTAATTCAATCTAGAAGGGCCTGTTTCATCCTTCAGTCTTACACGGATTGTTCTGCCCAGGCAAAATGATAACTCAGGTAGTTATATGGATGATATGAAAACTTTCTCTTCTGCCCCTGCTTTCTTCCTTTAGGGAAAAAAGGGAGAGAAGGTTTGATTCTGAACTTTTGCTTTGCACAAAGATCCGTATTGCTTGAGCAACACATACATGCATCTGTGTGTGTATAAATTCTCGTATAGACAGAACACACCTATTATTGCCATTGTATTGGTTGTAGAATTGATATTCTGTACTCTTATAACAGCTAAGCTGAGCGTATCATATGCAACCTCCCTCACTTATTGCACATATTTTCTTGCTAATATCAGAAGAAGGGGTCAGTTGTCATGTTCACTGTCAGAGGTGCATCTTAGGGTTGTAGCTGAAACAGTTTTGGATTTTCTTTTCTTTCTTTCTTTCTTTCTTTTCTTTCTTTTCTTTCTTGACAGAGTCGCTCTCTGTTGCCCAGGCTGGAATGCAATGGCACCATCTCTGCTCATTGCAACCTCCGCCTCCTGGGTTCAAGCGTTTCAGCCACCTCAGCTTCCAGAATAGCTGAAATTACAGGCATGCGCCACCACACCTGGGTAATTTTTGTATTTTTTATAGAGACAGGATTTTGTCATGTTGGCCAGGCTGGTCTCGAACTCCTGACCTCAAGTGATCTGCCCTCCTTGGCTTTTGAAAGTGCTGGAATTACAGGCATGAGCCACCACACCCAGTCAGTTTTTCTTTTTTTCCCTAGAATGTTGTCCAAAACAGCAGCACTACCTTCAAAGATGGTGATTCTCCCGCAGTGAGATGTGATTGTGTCACTGTACTCCAGTCTGGGTGACAGGAGTGAGACACTGTCTCAAAAAAAAAAAAAAGTGATTATGAAGGTTTGATAAGATACATGAATTTTTCAATGTGTGTTGCTCTTTAAAATATTATTTTGACTAAATATGTATTAATGGAGTTCACAATTACCTCAGTACTTAAGCTTTTAGAGGCTCAACACTGTAACTGGCAGTTCTAGAATATTTTGAAATAAACACCTTTTCTTTAACAAAATAAGGAAGAGGGACCCTATCTTCACAGCATGTGAAGATATATATTATGTAAATAAAATAATAGTAATATATAATAGATATAATATTTAAGGAAATGGATTTCTTCATGTGAGTGAGAAGGTTTTCATTTTCACTGATTTTTAAACTGCTGAAAAAAATGTATATTTAAGAACTATCACTTAATATGCCATAAATTACATTATAGATGACTGGTTGTAATTGTTGAATAATAATCAAAGCTGACATGTTCAGAATGCCAGACAGGAGTCTTCTGTCCTAGCCTTCTACTTCCTGGAGCTTGTATGGGCTGCAACAGGCACCTTAAATGGAGAAAAAACATCAGTAATAGGATCAGTGAAGAGGTATCAATGGGATGATGATATATTTAGGGATTTATAATTTGTATCCTTCATGAAAATTTCAGCATCACAGAAGTTAACACAGGGTGCTTTGCCCTTGAAAAGGCAAGACCTTAATCTATGGAGGATGTGGGAAAAGCCCCGTTAGCATCTCTCCATGAGCACAGACCATAGGTATCTGCCGTCCAACAATGTGGCTGACTTGAAACTCCAAGTTAAAGTAAATATCCATGTGATATTTCCAGTTACTTGAATTTTTAGAGGCAACTCTAAATAATAGGTTCTAATCTTCAGCAACTTGGTTTTACTCTTAATAACTCCATGAGCATAGGTTAATCTGGTTTGACTTGGCTGTTGTCCCTACTATTAAGTATTTGAGATGGCATTTCACGATTAACTCCTAGCATATCCCCTCTGGTGTGTGTTAGACTATGTGTATGAAACACAAGCCATGCTCAAATGGGAAGCATGGGATTATTTTAATAACCATGCAACTGTTCAATGTCCTCTGATTGCAAGGCACTTCTGGCAAGTTGTGCCGGAGCATGTGGCCGAATCCAGGAGACTCAGAGTCCACTCTGCCATCCAGAGACAAAGATGGACAGTCTTTCAAAGAACAAGATCTTCATGCTTACCTTACAGAGGAAGAGAGTGTATCATCATGGAGCACCTTTCTTTTCTAGGAAGCAGGAATAAAGCGGAAAGCAAGAGATATTGTCCTTTCCCTTTACACATCTTACAATTTGAGCAAGACACACAGAATGAAAGCTTCATCCACTAATGAGCAGGTTTACTCCCGACTGTGCGAGATATCAGGGTCATACGGTAGTGTTCCTAATTGCCTCAAGGAAACATTTCTGAGCCCAACTATGGGTCGCTGTTACACTCCTTTTTTTCTCTGGACTCAGGCTCCTGAAAATGACCTACATCTGTGATTCTCAGACGTGGTCTCCAGATCAGCAGCATCACCATCACCTGGGAACTGATTAGGCCTGCAAATTTTAGAGCCCAATCCACACTTACTGAATCAGAAACATTGGAGTTACACTTAGCAAGCTTTCCAACTTTTATTTTAGGCTTCAGGGGTACAGGTGCAGGTGTGTTACATGTATGTTGTGGGGTTTTGGTGTACAGATAATTTTCAGTCAGGTAATCAGCGCAATTCCTGACAGGTAGTTTTTCAATCCACATACTCCACCCTCAAGTAGGCCCCAGTGTCTAGTGTTCCCTTCTTTGTGTCCATGTGTACTCAGTGTTTAGCTCTCACTTATAAATGAGAACACATAATATTTGTTTTTTGTTCCTGCTTTAATTTGCTTAGGATAGTGACCTCTAGCCCCATCTAGTTGCTGCAGAGGACATGATCTCATTCTTTTTTATAGCTGTGTAGTATTCCATGGTATATATGTACCACATTTGCTTTATCCAGTCCACCACTGATGGACCCCTAGGTATATTCCATGTCTTGGCTATTACAAATAGTGCTGCAATGAATATACACATGCATGTGTCTTTATGGTAGAATGATTTATATTCCTTTGGATATATACCCAGTAATGAGACTACTGGGTTGAATGGTAGTTCTAAGTTCTTTGAGAAATCCCCAGACTGCTTTCCACAGTTGCTGAACTGATTTACATTCCCACCAGCAGTGTATAAGTGTTCCTTTTTCTCCACAACTTCACTAGCATTTGTTATTTTTTTTACTTTTTAATAATAGCCATTCTGACTGGTGAGAGATGGTATCTCATTGTGGTTTTGATTTGCATTTCCCTAATGATTAGTTGGCCATGTATGTGTTGTCTTTTGAGAAGTATCTGTTCATGTCTGTTCATGTCCTTTGCCTATTTTTTTTTTTTTATTGGGGATGTTTGTTTTTCACTCATTGATTTAAGTTTCTTACAGATTCTGAATACTAAGACCTTTGTCAGAGGCATAGGTTGCAAATATTTTTTTCTCATTCTGTGGATTATCTGTTTATTCTGTTGATTGTTTCTTTTGCTGTGGAGAAGCTCCTTAGTTTAATTATGTCCCAATGTCTATTTTTGTTTTTGTTGCAGTTGCTTTTGGAGTCTTCATCATGGAGTATTTGCCAGGGCCTATGTCCAGAATGGTATTGTCTAGGTTTTCTTATAGAGTTTTTAGTTTTAGGTTTACATTCAGTACTTTAATCCAGCTAGAATTGATTTTTGTATACGGTAAAATATAGAGGTCCAGTTTCAATCTTTTGCATATAGCTAGCCAGTTTTCACAGCACCATTTACTGAATAGGGAGTTCTTTCTTCATTGCTTGTTTTTGTCTACTTTGTCAAAGATCAGATGATCATAGGTGTGCAGTCTTATTTCTGGGTTTTCTATGTTTTCTTTTGTTTTTTTCCATTGTTCTACGTGTCTGTTTTTGTACCAGTGCCATGCTGTTTTAGTTACTGTAACCTTATAACATCATTTGAAGTCAGGTAGTGTGATTCCTTCAGCTTCAATCTTTTTGCTTAGGATTGCCTTCCCTATTTGGGCTTTTTTTTTGGTTGCAAATGAATTTTAGAATGTTTTTTCCTAATTTTGTGAAAAATGTCATTGGTAGCTTGATAGGAATAACAGTGGATGTGTAAATTTCTTTGGTTAGTATGATTATTTTAATAATATTGATTCTTCCTATCAATGAGCGTGGAATGTTTTCCATTTGCTTGTGTCATCTGTCTTTTTTGAGCACTGTTTTGTAATTATTGTAGAGATCTTTCACTTCCCTGGTTAGCTGTATTCCTAGGTATTTTATTCTTTCTGTGGTATTTTGAATGGGATTGCATTCTAGATTTGACTCTCAGGTTGGACATTTTTGTTGTACAGAAATGCTGCTGGTTCTTGTACGTTGATTTTGTATCCTGAAACTTTGCTTAAGTTTGTTTATCAAACCTAGGAGCCTTTGGGCAGAGACTATGGGGTTTCATAGGTATAGAATCATATCATCTGCGAAGTGAGATAGTTTGACTTCCTCTTTTCCTATCTGGATGCCTTTTATTTCTTCCTCTTGCCTGATTGCTCTGGCTAGGACTTCCAATACTAGTCAAATAAGAGTGATAAAAATGAGCTCAAGGGGAATGTTTCCAGCTTTTGCCTGTTTGGGTGTGATGTAGGCTGTGGGTTTGTCATAGATGGCTCTTATTACTTTGAGGCATGTACCTTTGATGTCTAGTTTGTTAAGGGCAATCTGTGTTTTAATGGGCCTTTCCAATAATTCTGAAGCGCACTAAAGTTTGAGGAACAGTGTTCTAGAGAAGTCTTTCTCAAAGGCAGTGGATATATGGAACTCCTGGAGATCTTGTTTATTTATTTTTCATTTGTTTGTTTTTTGAGACAAGGTTTTACTCTGCTGCCCGGGCTGGGAGTGCAGTGGCATGATCATGGTTCACTGCAGCCTCAACCTCCCAGGCTCAGGTGATCCTCTCACATCCTTCTCTTGAGTAGCTGGGACTACAGGTGTGCATCACCATGTCAGGCTAATTTTTGTATTTTTTTGCAGATATGGGTTCCCACTATGTTGCCCAGGCTGGTCTTGAACTCCTGGGTTCAAGTGATCCACCTGCCTCAGCCTCCCAAAGGGCTGGGATTACAGACGTAAGCCACCATGACCAGGAATCTTGTTTAAATGCAAACTCTGAGCCAGTAAATGGGGCTTGAAGTTCTGCATTCTAACATGCTCCTAAGTGATACAGTGCTGCTGGCCTGTGCACCACACTTAGAGTAGCAAGGCTTTGGGTGTTCTTATTGCTCTTGGTATGTGTAGTTTGGAGAGTTTCAAACTGCAGTGAATATTGTACTTCTCTTCAGAAAGAAGCATTACGTTTCTTTTCTCTGGGTGCCCATTGGAATCACTTCTATTACATCGTTTGTCATATTGTACTGGAATTATCTGTTTACTCATCTGTATTCCCCTTTGGTCTATCAATGTGTGGAGGGCAGGAAGCATGTCTGTTTTGCAGCAACTTTAAGTGCCTGGCATACAAAAGCCCTTTGATAATGGGCGATATAGCAAGATTCTGATCTCTATAGCTATATCCATATAGCTTGTCAACAAGAGATGTATTAAAGCTTCTTGCAAGTAGCTTCTCTGTTATTTTTGGCAATCTTCTGAGAGTTGTTTCCTGCCAGTTTATGATGGACTGGTTAAATCCATGAAGCTGAAAGTCTTTAAGTACAGCCAAAGTGAGATCAACTTTAGTCTTAAATAGGTATGTGTCTAGTGGAGAGTGGGAGTGAAATAAAGCTGATTTTGGCCTGGCTCCTGTTGAACTGTGACTAAGAGTTTGTTAACAGCTTTCTTTTTTGAGTTGGAGATTGCCAGTTCCCATAAGAAAACATGGTTCCAATGTGGATAGGCCAGTGTTCTATCTTCAAAAGAGGAATCTCATTTTACCAACAACAGAAGTTGGGATTCACTTCTCCCTCTGTTCAGACTAATATGGTTAATATGATGAGATCTCTTTTTTAGCCCGCTTCCCCTTAGTTACTAAATAAAAAAGGATATGGATAAAAATTTACATGTGAATATGAACAAAAATGGATACAGATATGGATAAAAATTTGTACCTAGCCTGTGAAAACAGCCAGTGTCATATTCTAAAGAATGCTGGTTAGTGAGGGCCTTTCTCCATTGCACCATCTTTCTCATATGCCCAAAGAAATTACCTCTAATAGTATGAAGATTGGCATCATTAAAGTAATGGCACAAGACTAAGGAGGTCTGGTAATATCCAGTTGAAGTGATCTTATCTTCACTCAAAACAAACAAAAAATCTACTTGAGGGATTGGATCATTTGTTTGTATAGAAAGCAAGTCCCACATGAAAAGTGGCCAGTCAGTAAGAATGTAGTGAAGAATATAAAATTAAATGAAGTGGTCTAAACTTACCCATCATGAGTTAAATGAAAGTTAAAGGCTTGAAAATACATCTTTGCAGATGCGAATTCTATTTATTCCATGTATAGGCTCCAATGATGCCTGATAAAGATCTCCAAAATTAAGAGCAGTGCCCAAAGTATTATTTACCAAAGACTAAGATAAATGCGCCTTTCTTTCACACTCTACAGAGAACAGCAGGCCATATTGCATTTTCATTAGATGTTTAATTATTATACTCCTTACTAAACATTTTCTCTGCAACTTCCAGATTCATTTCACTTGGGATCACAGGAGTTAGTCTATTGGAATGATTTTCAGTAAAGTCCAGATTTAAATTAAGACTGTCTGGCTTTCACAGATCTAGCAGTAAGTAGGAAATCTATTGTGCTATCCAGACCACCAGGACTATAAATTGATTTGAAGCTTTGGCCCTGTAGAATGTGTTCCTCTTTGGGCAGCTGTCCAGAAACAGCAATAAAGAGGGCAATTATCCTGTTTTGTAGTCATTCTCCCTCACACCAAAACATTTCATTTTCAAGTTTGTATTTTACAACAAAAATCTACCATTAATGGGGAAAAATCATCTGATGAATCTTTATTACAGTTGTTAATGGATATTTTGCTCCTGGGAGAATTGTTAATTAGAATATGAACCTGAAAAGCCTGTATCTAAAATCACTATTTGCCCCCTTTTCCCTAGTTTTAGCCGTAGAGTAGGCAGCTGAGAACCGAAGAGGTAATCTTCCTTCTGGAGTTTCCAAGTAGGATCTGGAGGGAGAAAGACCCTATCTTCCTTAAAAAATATATAATAGTTTAATTTATGAGCGAAAGAATGAAAACTTTATCTGCTTATGAAACAAAAGAATACTATCCACAGATACTACCTGGTCCTCATGAGGTTAAAGAACTGGGTGATTCAGTTTTATGTCTCAAAAGTGATGGACTGTGAAAAAAGACTAGCAGGTATCTTGTTCTACCTCTTCTAGAAAAGAGTAGAGGCCAGATTGGTAATTACTAGAGGGCCAAATAAACTGTTAGCACTCAGTTCTGGAAGACACCATTCATTCATTCTACAAGTCTTGCTGAATAAACAAATGGAGGAATCTCAGACAGGTTAACCACGATCTTTAAGCATTTAGAATCCATCTTGAAGCAGCTCTTTCTATAAGAGCTCACTTTTTCCGAAAACCTACCCAGTCAATATGAAAAACCAAGCACTAACAGCTGCTTAAATTTGGGGCAGGGCTTCATGATTTATTCTGATGCAACAAACAATATAATCTAAATGAGGTATGGGAGGGAAAGAAAAAAAGAAGGAAAGAAGGTTTGGCAACACTGCCTATCCGGAAGCCTCCTCTCAGTGTTAATGTGAGAAAAGGAAAGAGTATTTTTATTTTCATTAAAATGCAACAAGCATCAAAGTCAGAAAATAGATCATCTTTCCTCATGGTTCGCAGCAAACAGAAGCAGATGAGCATGTGCATTCTGCTGGGTGTTGCTGGGGCCTTTTCTAACACAGATCCATCACTTGGCGTGTGAGTCCAAGCCTGCAGGGAGGAGGAGAGAAAACCTGCCTAAGGACTGGATTGGCCACTGTCCAAGCAGGACAGGCAAGCACTATGCTAGCTCTGGAAGATGTTTCATTCATTCATTCTGCAAGTCTGTGTTGAATGCCTTCTATGTACCTGGGCATTTATCAGCTCTGGGGATCAAAAGGGGAGCTAGATGTGGTAGTACTGTCAGGTTGCTCACAGCCTGATGGAAAAGAGAGATAAGCAGGCAACTGCAATACAATATTCAAGTATCATATATAGAGACTTAAGAGTATATTCAGGAAGGGGCTGTCCTTCTGACCGGAGGAATCAGGTGACACCACAGCAGTGTGGAGGTGGGGAAGAGAGAAGGGGTGGGGAATAGAGAGGAGGCAAAAGAATACAAAGCATATTCAGAGATCTGAAGGAGAAAAATAACATAGCACATCAGGAACCAACACAAGTACAATGTGGCTGAAGCATATTCTGGGAGGAAGAAAAATAAGGCTGAAGATATTTAAAAAAATAAGATCCTTGTAAACCACACTAAGGAGTTTGAATTACATCAAAGTCACAAGGCTCCATTCTAGACAGTTTTGGAATTTCCAGATAACTCGGATTCCATGGATGAGAAACCACACCACACACAGCACCTCTCTAAAAGGGGCTGAAGATATTTGTTACATTTGTGTTTTTGCCAAATCTATTATCAGTTCCCAGATGGCAAAGAAACATTTTTGGGGTAAATGTCCTGAGCTCGGAGGTGTGTAGTGACTTGAATGGTGGTCCCCCTAAAGGACCTGTAAATGTGACCTTATTTTTTAAAAAAGGTTTTTACACATGTAATTAAGTTTAGCATCTTGAGGTGAGATCGTTCTGAAATTACAGTAGATCTTAAATCCAATGATTGTGTTCTTAGAAGAGAACACATAGACACAGAGAATGCCATGTGAAGACACAGGCAGAGACTGCAGTTTTGTTACTAAAATCCAAAGAATGCCTAAAGTCACCAGAAGCTGGAAGAGGCAACAAAGCAGTCCCCCTGGAGCCTTCAGAGGGAGTTACGGCTTTACCAAAACTTTCATTTCAGACTTCTGGCCTGTAAAAGTGTGAGAGAATAAGTTTTTGTTTTTATAAGACACCCAATTGCTGGTAATTTTATCATGATAGCCACAGGAAACTCATAGAGAGTGGAAGCTATGAGAAGTCAAGGAAGATTTCTAGAAGAGAGAATGCCTGAGTGAAGCCTTGAAAACAGAGTTAGATTGAACCAGCTGAGATGATCAGGGCATGGGGATAGGAGGAGGATGGAAAAGAAGCAGGAACAGAAGGGCAAGTTGATATGGTGTTCAAGGAAGGGTCTTGAAAAATTAAAGGAATTATCTTGAAGATGTACTTGTATTTCATACTACGATGTAATATGAAACGTACTTACATTTAATGTTAGATACTAAAACATACTTGTATTTAACTCATGGTTGAGATGATGTGGCCAAAGAGAAAAGGTTTATACCAAAAGGTTGTCAAAAAGGAGTTTTGTATACAAATAGGTTTGGAAAATGATGTATATACTATCAGAAAACAAAATAACAAACTTAATTAAGATCTAGAATTGGACAACATTTACTCTGTAAGATAGAACGAATGTTCCCATGAGTTGAGCAGAGGGATCGGAATATAAAACACATGGGTCATTTTAAAGTTAATCATTGCCTTGCCTTGCCTTGCCTGCTAAACCTGGCCTATTTGGGGATTTGCCTATTCTCTCTCTCTCTCCTGATTTCTCAGAAGGTCAGATCAACAACTTAGTTTTGGCTTGGTAGCACAGAACTCTAGCATGACTCCATTTTGGTTTGGTTTGTTGAGCCTAGTGTGGGAGCTCAATCCAAACCAATGACCTCCTGTAATTTTTTTTTAAACAATACTATTGGTAGTCTAGGGATCCAAAGTTCAGAAAACCATTTTGGCAGCCTGGGGAAATTCTGCACTCTGTTTCCCCCAGAGTCTCAAACTTTCATGTGTGTGAGTGTGTGTGTGTGTGTGTATGTGTGTGGAGAATAAGGAGAGCTGCACCTCCCGAACAATGTTTGGGAAACATTGCCCCAGACTATGTTTGAGGGAGGTCAGGAAAGCCCCGCCCCGATATAAAACCAAATGGTTCAAGCTCCTTTTTTTTTTGTATTTAAAAAATAATTTTATAATTATATAATTTGTGTTCATTTGTAATTATAAATATTAACACTTTTGTAATTTTTTGTAATGACAAAACTTCTTTTGTATTTTTTCATAGCTGGGAAAAGGTTATGCTTTGCTTCTAGGAGTTCACTGTTCAGGCTGACTCATCACTGACACCTTAGACAGTGTGAAAAGCTGATCCTTTCTGTAGAATGGGCTTAAACCAGGACTAGTGTGAAAAGCCATGACATACTCTGAGAAGAGCCAAGGGTCAACCTAAATGTGATGATGTGGTGGACAGTGGTGAGAATGCAGGTTGAGGAACTCCTGGAGAGACCGACAGCCAATTCTGGGTTTTGTTAGGATCTGACCTGCTCTGCAAAAGTCCTGAAAGGTTGCCTTGCCGGGAGCTGACTTTTGACAAGATGCAGTTTGCCTCTAGCTGTTTCTCCTCTGCTCTTTCATTCTTCCTGTTCTTGAACTTTGATTTCTGACCAAGCAGGTAGCCCCTTGAGTGATCTGAGAGTTCCCTCTTACAATTAGGTCCTGAGAGTGTCCCAGTCACCTGGCCTGGCTCTTTCTAGGATACTGTGCTTTTTTTTCAGGAAGGGCAGAAGATGAATGACTTTCAGAGAATACCCTTTACAGATAGTTCTGTTTGACCAAAGCAAATTGCAAGCATGCAATGATTAAGCTGCAGATAATTGAAAACAAGGTTTTATTTACATAGCAACAAACCACTCCCAATCCCCTCCAACAAATCAGTGCCTGAAACCTACATTTTATGGTGGTGACTTAAATAAAAAATAAATGATACCTAGCACCTTGGGGCGGCTCATGAGTACTTCCAGATCATGGGAGTTCACACTGGGACTTCTGCAGTGTTAACCAAAAGCAATTTACAGAAAGAATTTTCTTCTCTGACAAACATTCAAAGCAATTACAATTTGATCTGTTTCTTTCTCTCTCAATCTCTCTCTCTCTCTCTCTTTCGCTTTCTCTCTCTCTCCCTCCCTCCCTCTCTCCACCCTTAGCTTAGCTTAGCTTTGTGCTTGTTTGTTTTATAGATTAGGCCTGATTTTAAAGTATCTGTAAATCTTTCTCTAAGTAAAGGACAGATTGCTGATCTATATGCAAATGATATAGTTGCCTGCCTTAAAAATTTAAGATTGACTTTGAATTGACCCCGTGCTTTATCCCTCGGAGGAGATCTATGAAAGGATATTTATAATACCTGTGGACATCGTGTATGATACCAGTGGGAGTTTTCTTCAACAGTAGATGAATAGCAGAAACATGGGCAGACTAAAATGTGGCAGATATATGCAAAAGGCAGATTGAAACTGATTTACATAGCTGGGTATTACTTACTGTAGCTCTCTGTGGTTTCTCTATTGAATACCTAAAAATATGATAAGGTTCTGTAAAAATAAAGAATATAAAACTAAAAAAGCACACATATGACAACATACTAGTTGAGTCCCAAAAAGTTTGTAGCACAACTTTTATTTTTCTAAATATAGTTTTGAGAACAACTTAAACAATTTTTATAATGACCTTTTCCTTACCTGGGGGCAAGCCACAAAAATCTCATCTATGTTGGAATTTCATGTGCTTCAAAATACATACCTCACTGCACATCGGTTTTCAGCATTAGCCAAGACTTTTTTTTGTTCTTTGTTTTTTGTTTTTTTTTTTGAAACTCTTTTCACATTGCCTTAAAAATTAGAATAGACAGAGCAGAACATTGACCTGGGATGAAATATGGATTTTTTTAAGCTTCTCTCAAACTCAAATTTTATTAAGGTTATTGAAAATAAGATCACTTCACTTATACATGCCAGAGAAACCCAAAGGATAAAATTGCATGAGATTAGCATACCTATTCTTACTCTACAACAAACATATTTCATTCCAAACCTCAGCAATTTCTTGGGCCACACTATTTGAGAGCTACATTTTTTAGTGTTTAGTTTTTATTTCCGCAGCAGCAGGTTAGCTGTCTTGTACTCTCACATCAAAGTATTGAGATTCTCCAGGTCATCAAGAAAGTGGTTGCAGCGGAGTCTTTGTATCCTCAGGATCACCTGTGAAGTCTTATCTCTAAATATTTTGCATTCATCAGCTCACAGCGGAGCAATCCAAGTGCTGAGCCTGATCATCCCCATAGGAACCTCACATGATTGGGGAAGTGACGAAAGGCAGTGCTCTCCCATATTTGCCCTTTGCCTCCCACTGTGAGACCCCTCTACTTTACCCCCTCTCATGTCCAGGGCTCATGCTTTTGTCTGTTTCCTTTTCTTTTTTTATCATGAAACTATCTGATATTGTCGCATTCACTGAGTACCTAGCTAGTAACAGGCACTCAATAAACGATTGTTATTGAATTAATAAATGAATGATGGAATCACTTACATTCTAGTTTAGAGAGGGCTAAATAGAAAAACAAGATCAGAGAAAGAAAACAAATCACACCTGGGTCTTCCAACCCTAGCCTTTTCTTTGTAGGACAAGTAGGAAGAAATGTGGTGAAGACAAGTTGACGTTCATTTTAGGAGAAGAAAAAGGACAGGTAGCAGGAGTAGAAATTTCTGGTAGAAATCAAATTATTCCAGTGCCCTTCCATCTATCTGGCTGGACGTCATTATGAGGGCAAAGCACTATTCAGAAAGAAATTCCTACAGCATGATGATGTGTTCAGTAGTGGGAGGGAAGGAAGTGGAGGTGCCCAGTGGAAATAAGAGAGAACTTTGTAGTGTGCACAAGTGTAGCTGTCCAGGCCCCTCAGCTCTGTGGGAGAGGAACTCTGGGTTTGACAAGCCTGATGTCTTTTCTGCTAATCTGGATCCAGAATTGCCCTTTCTTTCTGTCTTTAACCTCCTGTTGGTCCCTTTGTGGTTGATGGGAGAGAAGAGGGAGTCATTAAGGAGAATGAGGTTGCCTCCTGGATGGGAAAGAAGAGTTGGGTATTCCTCCATGAATGCTGTGCAGAGAAAAGGAATGAAATTTCATCACATTTCCTTTTAAAGTAGTGATCAAAATACTTTCTGTCTTGTGGGATGTTGTTTCTTTATTGAGAGAGTTGTGAGTTAAATAATAAGCTACCTTTCTTATATGTGTCAGATACTATACCAGGTGTGCATACCTTGCCTTCATGGAGCTTGTAGTCGAATGGGGAAGATAAATACTAAGCAAGCAACTACGTAAGTAGATACAAGGTTAAAACTGTGATTAATGCTGTTCAAGAAGGGAAAATGGCCGGGTGCGGTGGCTCACGCCTGTAATCCCAGCACTTTGGGAGGCCGAGGTGGGCGGATCACGAGGTCAGGAGATAAAGACCATCCTGGCTAACACGGTGAAACCCCGTCTCTACTAAAAATGCAAAAAATTAGCCGGGCGTGGTGGCGGGCGCCTGTAGTCCCAGCTACTCAGGAGAGTGAGGCAGGAGAATGGCGTGAACCCGGGAGGCGGAGCTTTCAGTGAGCCGGGATCGCGCCACTGCACTCCAGCCTGGGTGACAGAGCGAGGCTCTGTCAAAAAAAAAAAAAAAAAAAAAAAAGAAAATATTGCTATTAATTTTGTTGTTATTACAGAGTCTCACTCTGTCGTCCAGGCTGGAGTGCAATGACACGATCTCAGCTCACTGCAACATCTGCATCCCGCGTTCAATCAATTCTGCCTCAGCCTCCCAAGTGGCTGGAATTACAGGCGCCTGCCGCCTTGCCCAGTTAATTTTTGTATTTTTAGTAGAGAGGGGTTTCACCATGTTGGCCAGGCTAGTCTTGAACTCCTGACCTTATGTGATCTACCGCCTCGGCCTCCCAAAGTGCTGGGATTACAGGCGTGAGCCACCGTGCCTGGCCGTTGCTTTGAAATTTTATAGCATGGGAATCCGATCTAGTTTAAGAGTCTGGAGCAGACTTGCTATGGAGTGATTTGAATTTTATGACATTTCTTTTATTAGAAAGCAAGAGATTTTGATCCCTATTAAACGAATTTCTGGCATTATTATTCAAGTGAAGAAAAATTACAGGCTCTTACAAGACCTCCTTATCCCTCTCCAAAGTCAGGAGAGCAGCTTTCTGTGCTGCCTACATGGAGTGGCTGCTGGGACCAGCAGTGCCAAGTTCAACCTGAAAGATCTGGAGCCCTCTCAATGGGATTCTACATCTTTTAGCCTCTGAGAAAGCAAAAAGCAACCCTAACATTCAGGAACTATTCTGAGGCTTATGGCCAGGCCCCAGTTTTGTTAGAGGCCGCCCTGGCCCTCACAGGCAGGCCATGTTGTTCTCTTGCTGGACATAAACAATCTCACAGAATACCAACATCAGAGAAGATCACTCAGCCCATGATACAATGAGAAAACTCGAGACCACTTCATCATTTTGTCCAAGCCAGTGACAAAAGATCCCCATACAACCCACAAAATACCAAACATCCCCCCTTTCTTGGATAATGTGACTGATTCCTGCTTCTTAAGTATTTGCAGCTTTATCTTTTCTCCTGTCTGCCCATTCTAAAGAATTATTGCTGCTTTTTGACAGCCTTCAATCCAGGAGAGCCCCTGCTTTCTTCATTCCTCTCCCAAGTTTGTCCTTCCTTCCTCCCTTCCTCCCTTCCTCCCTCCCTCACCTTCTCTCTTTCTTTTCGTTTTCTTTTTCTTTTTCTTTGACAGGGTCTTGCTCTGTCAACCAGCCCAGGCTGGAGTGCAGTGGCTCAGTTATAGCTCTCTGCAGTCTCAAATTCCTGGGCTTCAGAGCTCTGCTTCGTCCTCTTGAGTAACTGGGAAAACAGGTGCACACCACCATCCCTGTGAAATGTTTTAAATTTCTGTAGAGACAAGGTCTTGCTATGTTGCCCAATCTGGTCTCAAACTCCTGGCCTCAAGCAATCCTTCTACCTTTGGCCTCCCAAAGTGTTGAAATTACAGGTGTGATCCACCTCATCTGGCCCTATAACTCCTTTCTAACACCTCTTATTGAGATATCCGCACCATGATGTATCTTCTACTTCACCAGTAAAACCCCTAACTCATTCAACCACGTGTGTGTTCCTAGGGGCCTTCAGTTGAAGGGAATTGACACTTCACTGCTCCTGAAGTGTGATAATCCTGCCTTCTGTTAGATACTTCAGGACTTTGGTCAGGGTTTTTTTTTGTTTTTTTTTGTTTGTTTGTTTGTTTGTTTTTTGCACACAGCTTATGCACAACGTATATATCAAGATAGATGACTGATGTAGGATTTTTATATCTGCCTATCTACCTGTCGATTGATTGATCAATCAATGTATCTGTTAGGACTCTGGTGTACTGATGAAAGAATACCCAACACAAATATTCACTAAAAGGTGGGGCGGGTGGGCATTCATTATGTTATTTAATGAAAAAATTTAGACCGGCTTAAAAAAAAGTTTGTATTGAAGACTGAAGCAACATAATAGAAACTTATTTCTCTCTATGTCTCATTCTTTTTTATACCACATTGAAAAAGTTTATCTTTTGTGTTGGTTCTTTTACAAGCCCATCACAGTGGATCAGGAGAGTGCATTGCTTTGACTATCCAAGATTGGGTCATATGGTCCACCCCCCAACCCTGTATTTAGGGATGAGCCCACCAAGACTGTATGGAACAAGAGCTGGAGAGCTGGGAACTGCTAAGCTAAAATTCACTCTGTGTAATGAATCTTATTAGACAGGATTTGAATGGCAGTGACTAAAAGCTGGGGCAAAGAGGGTTTGGGGAGCATGACTCTTAGAAGACATGGGTTCAAGGAGTATCGTAGCCATTCTATGCTTGGATAGCATTGCTAGAAAGTAGGAGCATTTTAGAGCTGTCATGGGCTTGGAAAGGAAAAATATCAGAAAAGTTTAGGGAATTTTTACTGAGGAAGACTGTGGAATCTAAAAGAAAGATTTCAATACTTAAAATATAATTATGGGAGGCCAACATTGTTCACTGAGACATGAATACACACACACAAATAAAACAGGCTTAGTGGCAGCAGGAACAAGTAAGTTAGTTTTCCTCTGCCTGCACTGCACTGCCTGCTACTCTTCACTGCTTCCCTCCTTGTCACCCTTGGATCCAGCTAAGCAAGGCATCCTCTGGGCAAGCATTACAGAAGAAACCTGGGACTCTATAGAAGAATGACCCCCCACACCGAGAAGGAGATGAGAGACCAAAGAATGATGTGGAGAAGTCCAGCTTGATGAGTAGATGAGTTTATTAGGACAGAGCATTCCTGGGCAGCAGAAGGTCAGCTCCACAGATCTGCCCTGCCACCTGTATCTAAGCTGCTTTTGAACTAATTTTCTGGCTCTCTGCCTACTGCATGCAATAAGACTGCTTTTCTTGGCATATTCCCAGATATTTACATGTTTGGGTTCTTAGGGATAACTGCTCCTGGGCTGAGCACCATTGCCTTGGCTCACACCTGGCCTTTTGGGTTCAAACAGAAGACATATATCCTTAATTAATCTGGTGGAGGACCTGTCATTCCACAGCAAGTGATGCAGTTTGCCTCTATGTCCTCACCTAAGTCTCATGTTGAATTGTAATCCCCAGTGTTGGAGTTGGGGCCTGGTGGAAGGTGATTGGATCATGGGGGTGGTTTCTAAGGGTGTAGCACCATTCCCTGAGGGCTGTTTCATAATATAGTTCTCACGAGATCTGATTGTTTAAAAGTATCTGGCACTAACTCCCACTCTCTCTCTTCCTCCTGCTCCAGCCTTGTAAGACATGCCTGCTTCCCCTTCACCTTCTATCATGACTGTAAGTTTCCTGATGCCTCCCCAGCCATGCTTCCTGCACAGCCTGCAGAATCATGAGTCAATTAAGCCTCTTTTCTTTATAAATTACCCAGTCTCAGCTATTTCTTTATAGCAGTGTGAGAACAAATATAGCAAGTCTTCTCCAAACCCTTAAACTAGATCAGATTTCCCTGCTATAAAATTTTATAGCACCATTTTTCTTTTTTCTTGCATACCATCAAAGTTTTAATCTCATATTTATTTATGTAGTTGCTTGCTTAGTAACTATCTTCTCTGTTAGACTATAAGCTCCATGAAGGCAAAGTATGCCCACCTAGATTAGTATCTGGCACCTGTAAGATATGCATTGGATATCATTTCAATAAAGAAATTTATAGGCATAAACTTCCTAATGAGGTGCTTTTAAATACCATTTTACATTTCTAAGAAAGATTATATTGTCTTCCTCTTAAATGTAGTAAAAGATGGACAGGTGTTCAGCAGCATCAAAGGGAGAGCTGAAGTCTACACCATGTCCTGAGGAGAGAAAGATGCTTCCAGCCTTGTAATCTTGAGAATTGTTATAAAATGATTGTTTGGAATTTCTGTTTTTGGCAATGCTATGATGCCACAGGAGACTTGAGTCTAAAGTTTGCATGATCCATTTCAATCCAGTTGAGCGAACCAAATGACTATCATTGACGCAACAAAATACACAAGTTGCTTCTCACATACACTAATGGCTTTTTGGGTGTGTTTGTCATGTCCATTTCTAGTGATATGTTTCTTTATAACAAGTAAACTAAGAAAGTCATCTTTGACAGTTATTTTACAGTCCTCCCTGGGGAAGTATTAGTTTTCAAATTTCTATTCTGTGGTGGAATACTTTTTTAAAATACCATAAAAATAAATTACTAGTAAAAGGAAATAAATATGTACAAAATATAAGCCCAAGTTTTCACTAGATGAAACAAATAACAATTTACTGTGTCAAGTTGCTCAAGAAGTTCCTAACCACTGTCAGTTTTGTACTTTTCTTTTACTTGTTTTTCATGGCAACCTTACTTGAGCCGTGACTGATAATGTTACTATTTGCAATGGCAGAAGAAGTCCCAAGACACTAGTTCAGCTTGTACATATTTGTGTGCTTCCAGCAAATTGTTTGTCTCTCTTTCTCACCAAATGAGTCTGTAAAGACAGGAAAGTCAATATCCGCAGATAAGCTTTCTGCTCACACAGTGCAATTTGAGAAGGTGTCAGGATTGTTACAATTTGGGGTTCTGCAAGACTATTTAAACATTTTTCTACCAATCATTTAATATGAAATATTCAAAAATTCAATGGAAAACACAGACGGGCCTAAAAAGAGTGTAAAATGAGCAATATATTTTATAGTTGATACATAGAGTATGATGTACTCCATACCTGCTTTAAAAAATAAAACACACATTTCTTTTAAATCTGTGGCTTTCATTTCCATTACCCTAGAAT
Source organism: Papio anubis (assembly GCF_008728515.1). Lineage (NCBI taxonomy): Eukaryota > Metazoa > Chordata > Mammalia > Primates > Cercopithecidae > Papio > Papio anubis. The sequence goes on along the minus strand of NC_044988.1, from coordinate 21,847,437 downwards.
TTAAGTAAAAAGAAATGGGTTTGACTAAAGCAAGATATCATATTGCCCTCTTCCAACAAATATCAGATCCTAAGAATGGTAGATGTGATGGTATGAAAATGATTTTGTTAACTGGTGACCACTGTGACAAGACATTTCACTTCACATCATTTGATCTTATAGATAAAATATACCACTGGGGTAAAATCAGATTTCCTTTGGCAATCTGTGGGAGAAGAAAGGATCTGTGGGAGAACTACATTATCATAATTGTGAGGTTAAAAAAAAAGCACACACTCACAAAACAGCATCCAAGTTATCTAGCACTGGGAGACTGTAAAACTTGATTATTGCAAAGGTGGATTGGCATATTAATTAAAAATAAGACTGACATTTGAAGCATATTTCAGATTTCATGGCAAATTTCATCATTCTAAATATAGTTTCGGATTAATTATGACACATTTGGTGCTAAGCTATTTTAGAATTCAAAACACTTCCATCTTGGAATGGTTGCAGCAAATCAGGGTGTTTGATCAAGCTGCAGAGAAAAGAGGCTGGGTTTCATGCTGCAGGACTCCTCATATTCTGCCTTTAGCTTTTCTTTTCTGTGCAGGTTAAGTTGGTAGAGTTACACAAGGTGATGGCATTTCAGTGCAAATGAAATTTGACATTTTGAGTGTAAATAAGAATGGTTTGCCTTCTTGCAGTGTAAGTCACTCTTCACCAGCAGTTAAAATAAAGTGAAAACCACAGAAATGTGGGTTATTCATTTTCTTACATACACACCAAGGAATTTTACATTCAGTTACTGCCATGAACATTACTTTATCCTTTTCTTTTTCAATTTATTGCCTCATTACAGGGATTGATAATGATATTTCTTCTGAATGACTATTATACACATACTTTTTCAACTATAGCTAGAATCTGGAGATATAACTTTTATCTTTCCTTTAGGGATATCTAAGGTGGCACTCTTATTCTTCCTAAGGGACATAAAGATTGGGAAACTTGATAATTTTTTTTTTACTTTTGTTTTTCTAATGGTTTCATTGGAGTAAAGAACAAAGCAGATGTAACACAACTTAATTTTCTCCCTCTGTTTAAATGAGAGAGGAATGGTGAGGGGAGGAGGTTAAGAGCAAACTCAGGGAGAATCATAAAAGTTCTGAGCTGGAAGGAGTGCTTACATCCTGCCATCAAGACCTTTCAGCTTCTTCTTTGGATAGGGAAAATGAAGTACAGAGAAGGTAATTTAACTAAGTTTACCTAGCTGACTAGTTACAGAGCAGAGCCTACAATATAGATCAAAACGGATGAGTTGGGCGTGTCAGTTCACCATCCTGAGCTTCATTTTGTTCAATTGTAAAATCTGGCTGTTAGATTAGATAATCTCTAAAGTCCCCTTGAGCACCAATATTTCTAGAATTGGAGTTGGCAAACATTAAGGTATAATCCTGGCTCTGTCTCTGCACTGGTCAGGGGGCAGTTGCTTTAACTCCTAAGCATCAGTTTTCTCACTGTGAGATACTGATTAATTAATTAAATCAAGCCATATATATTAGTTCATTTTCACACTGCTATAAATGAAAGAGGTTTAATTGACTCAGTTCATCATGGCTGGGAGGCCTTAGGAAACTTACAATCATGGTGGAAGACAAAGTGGGGAAGCAAGGCACTTCCTTCCTTGCAGGAATAAGAAGCGTAGCAGGAATAAGAAGCGTCAAGGGAAGGGGGATGATCCCCTTATGAAACCGTCAGATTTTGTGAGAACTCACTATCACAAGAACAGCATGGGGGAAACTGCCCCCATGATCCAATAACCTCCACCTAGTCTCTCCCTTGACACGAGGGAGTTGCAGGAATTATTGGCATTAAAATTCAAGGTAAGATTCAAGTAGGGACACAAAGCCTAACCATATCACCATATTGATTGGATTTCTGTCTTATGCCAGGCAATGGAAACACAGATGGACAAGGCAGAAATGGCCTCTCTTCTCATGGAGCAGAGCATCCATTCATCCATCCATTTATTTGTTTTTTCAAAAAGTATTTATTGAGTGCCTACCATTTGCTAGGCAATGTGGTAGGTACTGGAGATACATCAGAAAATATTCCTGGAGTGGAGGCAGGCAGCCAAAAAAGCTAAAAAGTAGGCAGCAAGCAGCAGTAAGTATTATGAATGGAACAAACATGAAAATGAGAGCATAATAAGGTAGAAGTTTTTTCCTTAATAAGACTCTTATAAAAGGCTTCCTTATAAAAGTGACATTTAAGCTGAATCTTAAAGGACAAAAAGAAACTAATCATGCAGAGTAGCAAAAAGAGCCAAATGCATCTGAATAAGAAAATCAGTGTGGCTTCTTGTAGTGGAATGAGATGATTGTTGGAAAAATATTCAAAAGATAGACATGTAGGGGCCTTAAGGATTTGGTTATTCTGAGTTCAATCAAAATCAACTGAAGATTTGGTGGTGGTAATGGTGGGGTACAAGCAGTAACTTGATTTGATTAATGTGTGGAACATCTGTCTGCTATTTATTGGAGCATGGTTTGGAGGGGCATGAGTGGAAGTGAGAAGACCAGTCAATAGCATATTGCAGCAGTTCCGGCAAGATTACAATTGAGGTAGGGGGAGTAGGGAGATGCAACTGATTGAGGAAACGTTTTAAAGTTAGTCAGAATTTACTAATGAATTGTGTTATGACCTGAAGTGTGTCCCTAGTCTTATGGGCTGTATTGCATCCTCCCAAAATTCATATGTTGCTGTCCTAAGTCCCAGTACTTTAGAATGTGGCTATATTTGGAGATAGGATCTGTAAAGAGGTAATTAAGTTAAAAGGTGGTCATACAATGGGCCCTAATCCAATATAACTTATATGAAGTTATAAGTTATATTGGATTAGGGCATAAGTTATATTGGATTAGGGCCCATTGTACGGGCAATATAACTTATATGAAGAGGAAATTATGACACAGACCCTCACAGAGAGAAGACCATGAGAAGACACAGGGAAAAGACAGCCACCTGCAAGCCAAGCAGAGAGGCCTCAAATCACGGCTAAGACTTTGATCTCAGACCTCTAGCCTCTAGAATTATAAGAAAATATATTTCTGTAGTTTAAGCCACTCAATGTGTTGTGCTTTGATATGACAGCCTGATATGGTTGGGCTGTGTCCCCACCCAAATCTCATCTTGAATTGTAATTCCCATAATCTCCATGTGTCGTGGGAGGAATCCTGTGGTGGGTAATTGAATCATGAAGGTGGTTACCCCTGCGCTGCTGTTCTCATGATAGTGAGTTCTCACAAGATCTGATGGTTTTATAAGGGACTTTCCCTCTTTGTTTGGCACTTCTCTTTTCTACTGCCATGTGAAGAAGGATGTGCTTGCTTCCCCTTACACCATGATTGTAAGTTTCCTGAAACCTCCCCAGCCATGCTGGACTGAATCAATTAAACCTCTTTCCTTTTTAAATTACCCAGTCTCAGGTAGGTCTTTATTAGCAGTATGAGAACTGACTAATACACAGACAGCCCTACTAAACTAACACACTTCTATGTGAAAATATAAGAAAATGGTAAAACCAAGGATGACTTCAGTGTTGGGGATATAGGTTTGGGGAGGGGAAACAGAGTTCCATTTTGGACATGCTATATTTGAGAAGTTAGTGAAGCAAAAATGTAGAACTGTCAATTCATTAGTAAGCTATGTGAGTCTAAGGCTCAGGGAAGTGGGATTGGCTAGAGAAAAGTAAATATGGATGTTTTCAGAAAAAAACAACAGGAATACATGAGATTATCAGGGAGAGGAGAGACAATAAAATGGTTTAGGCCTAAGCCCTAAGGAATTTCATTACTTGGAAGTCATAAGAGCAAGTTCTATAAGAAAAGCTAACAAGAAGTCAAAGAGGCAGAGGGAATAATGAACATCCTGATGTAAGAAGATCAAGAAATGAGGAAGGCCCACAGTATTGAAAGTTGCCAACGGACAATGGAGATTAGTGAAAAACATTCAGTGCAGTAGGTAAAATGGTGTTTGCTGCCAATTTTAAACAACAGAAAATTGAGTTACGTTTTAGAGGAGAAAGGCAATCTGGAATGTATTGAGTTGTACGATGGAGATGAGGAAATAGAAATAAAGCTTCTGAAAAGTTGGATTAAGAATGGAGCAGAGAATTGAGAAGGGGCTCAAGGAGGGTTTATTTTCTTTTTAAACACAAAAGGTATTATATAATGTTTATATGCTGATACTAATGGAGGAGGGGGAAGGACAGAAATTGGTGTTATAGAACATAGAGAAGAACTAAGGGAAAGAAACGTCCTAGGGAAGTTGAGAAAGTTTGGAGTCTGGAGAACAGGGTGGCTTAGCATAGTGCTTAGTGCATAGAAACTGGCCAGCGAAGTAATTCAGAACATGGCACCCTAAAATCTGCCACTCTGACATACTGACTATTTTGAATTGAAAGGACTTAAAAATAGCAGGTGCAAGAAGATCACTCTGACTTTCCTTCTGTTTCTTAAAAGTAGAAGATGAAATTCCCATGTGAAAGATGTCCTTTCTATACCAGAAGGAGAGTATCACTCTTATCATCAAGGACAGGAAATTGAGGCCTAGGGAAATCTACAAACAAACCTTGTTAAACCAACTCTTATCTTCGTGGTCACTTCTCTACCCAATTAACTATCCTAGCTCAAGCCCCTTTGCCTGGTTACATTTTCATAATTCGTGACTGTTGGTCCAATTCAGCATATAAGTGTTTAACTTTGTCTTTGGGTCTTCGTTTCCTTATGAAGGCTTGCGCACCATGTAAAACTCGTATTAAAGAAATTTGTATGCATTTTTGCTAATTGTATATATTATGTCAAGACATAAGGTCCAGCTAAAAAATCCCTAAGAGGGTAGAGGTAAAATTTCACCTTCCCTACACCAGTAAGTATAAGTATTGAAGACTGTAACCACTTAAGGAAGCTTTTCCTTATCTTTGTATTGGCTTAGCCCAAAAAGAGATGCACTTGAAGAGGAGAATTCTGGTAGTATACAACAGAGATGGGGCCACCAGCTGTTTCAGGTCCAGTTGTCAGTGCCTTCCTGAATATAAAATAATAAATTTAAGAAAAATATTTTGATATTAGAACCAGCTTGAACAGGACAAAGAGGTTTGTAGAAATATTAGAAAAGAGTCCTCCTGTATTGGCCCCCCCCTCCCCTGCACACACACTGTCCCACTCAAAATTATCTCCCCTTTGAGTGCAGAGTGGTCCAAACCCCTGGAGAAAAATTTGGCAATGTTTAACACAATTTTCATTGCATGTGCCCTTTTACAAAGTCTCTTCTCCTCTAGAAATTTTACCCAGAAGATGCACTTTGGAATACAAAAAACAACAACAAAAAGTACATGAGATTTATCACTTTGTTATGTGAATAAACAAAGTTTTATAAACAACATAAATGCCCACTCATATCTATTCACTAATTGAATAAACTATAATAAATTTGCACACTATGCAGTTTATTAAAAGAATGAGGAAGACCTTTAAGAACTAATAGAGTGATTTCTAGAATCTATCAATAAGTGAAAAAGGCAAAGGAGAAAAGAGTATGTATAATATGATAAATATGTCTTTAAAAAATACATATGTATATTTTTAAATTTCCTATTTTTTGGAAGAAGCTACATAAGTAGTATAAACCAGAAACAAATGAAAATGATAGGGGGTGGGTAGGAGAAGGAGTGATGAAGTTGGAAACAAAGTGAGATATTCTTTTTTTTTGTTTTTTTTTTGAGACAGAGTCTCACACTGTTGCCTGGGCTAGAGTGCAGTGGCATGATCTCAGCTCACTGCAACCTTTGCCTCCCAGGTTCAAGCGATTCCCCTGCCTCAGCCTCCTGGGTAGCTGGGATTACAGGCACCCACCACCACACCTGGCTATTTTTTTTTTTTTTTTTGGTATTTTTAGTAGAGATGGGGTTTCACTCTGTTGGCCAGGCTGGTCTCAAACTCCTGACCTCAGGTGATCCGCCTGCCTCGGTCTCCCAAAGTGCTGGGATTATAGGCATGAGCCACTGCACCTAGGCATGAGATATTCTTTGAGAGTGAATTTTTATGTAGTTTTGACTTTTATAATTAACTATTTTAAATTTTATAAATAAATAAACAAGGATTTTAAGAACAACAACCCCTGAAATTAAATACAGGCAGAAACAGATAAATATAGCTATATATCAAATTGATAACATATTTACATCAAGATAAGAATTAGGTCAAGTTATTTTTATTTTTTAGACTTTTAGGTTCAGGGGTACGTTTGCAGGTGTTGTTACATAGGTAAATTGCATGTTGTGGGGCTTTGGTGTACAGAGGTTTTGTCACTCAGGTGATAAGCATAGTACCCGATAGTTTTTCGATCCTCACCCTCCTCCCATCTTCCACCCTCAAGCAGGCCCTGGTGTCTACTGTTCCCTTCTTTGTGTCGGTGTGTACTTAATATTTAGCTCCCATTTATAAGTGAGAACATGTGGCATTTGGTTTTCTATTCCTGTGTTAGTTTGCTCAGGATAATAGCCCCCAAGTTCCATCATGTTCCTGCAAAGGACATGATCTCGTTCATTTCTATGGCTGCATAGTATTAGATGGTACATATGTACTATATTTATCCAGTCCACCGCCAATAGGAATCTAGGTTCATTCTATGCCTTAGTTATTGTGAATAGTGCTGTGATGAACATACATGTGCATGTGTCTTTATGACAAAATCATTTATATTCCTTTGGTATATTCCCAGTAATAGGATTGCTGGATTGAATGGTAGTTCTGTTTGAAGTTCTGAGAAATCTCCAGACTGCTTTCCACAGTGTCTGAGCTAATTTACTTTCCCACTGGCAGTAAGTGGTCCCTTTTCTCTGCAACCTTGCCAGCATCTGTTGTTATACTTTTTACTTTTTAGTAATAGCCATTCTGACTGGTGTTAGATGGTATCTCATTGTGGTTTTGATCCGTGTTTCTCTCATGATTAGTTATGCTGAGGATTTTTTTCACATGCTTGTTGGCTGTGTGTATGTCTTCTTTGGAAAAGTGTCTGTTCTTGTCCTTTCCCTCTTTTTAATGGGACTGTTTGTTTATTCCTTATTTATTTGTTCAGGTTCCTAATAGATTCTGGATATTAGACCTTTGCTGTATGCATAGCTTGCAAATATTTTCTCCCATTCTGTAGATTTTCTGTTTACTCTGTTGATAGTTTCTTTTGCTGTGCAGAAGCACTTTAATTTAATTAGGTCCTGTTTGTCAACTTTTGTTTTTGTTGCTTTTGGTGTCTTCCTCATGAAGTCTTTGTCAGGGCTATGACCAGAATGGTATTTCCTGGTTTTTTTCTAGTGTTTCAGTAGTTTTATGTTTTCCAGTTAAGTCTTTAGCTCATCTTGAATTGACTTTTGTACACAGTGAAAGGAAGGAGCCAAGTTGCAGGATTCTGCATATAGCTAGCCAGTTACCCCAGGTCCAAAGGGAGCTCTTTCTCCATTGCTTTTGTCAACTTCATTAAAAATCATATAGTTTTAGGTGTATGGCTTTATATCTGGGTTATCCTGTTCCATCGGTCTGTGTGTCTGTTTTTGTACCAGAATTGTGCTGTTTTCGTTACTGTAGCCTTGTAGTATAGCTTCAATTTGAGTAATGTGATGGCATCATCTTTGTTCTTTCTGTTTACGATTACTTTGGCCATTAGGGCTCTTTTTTAGTCCCATATGAATTTTAGAATAGTTTTTCTCTAATTTTGTGGAGAAATGCTATTGGTAGTTTGATAGGAACAGCATTGAATCTGTACATTGCTTTGGGTAGTATGGCCACTTTAACAGTATTGATTCTTCCTATCCATGAGCATAGAATGTTCTTCCATTTGTTTGTGCCATCTCTTATTTCTCTGAGCAGTGTTTTGTAATGCTCATTGTAAAGATCTTTCATCTCCCTGGTCAGCTGTATTTCTAGGTGTTTAATTTTTTGTGGCTATTGTGAATGGGATTTCATTCTTAATTTGGCTCTCAGCTTGGACGTTTTTGGTATATGCAAAACACTACTGATTTTTGTACATTGATTTTGTATTCTGAAACATTGCTGAAGTTGCTTGTAGGCTTTTGGATGAGACTACTGGGTTTTCTAGGTACAGAATCAATTCATCTGCAAATAGAGATAGTTTGAGTTCCTTTTTTCCTATTTGGATGTCTTTTATTTCTTACCCTTCCCTGATTGCTTTGACTAAGAATTTTAGTACTACTTTGAACAGGAGTAGTGAGATTGGCATCCTTGTCTTGTTCCAGTTGTCAAAGAGAATGCTTCCACCTTTTGCCTGTTCAGTATGATGTTAGCTGTGGGTTTGTCATAAGACGGCTCCTATTTTGAGTTATGTTATTCAAGCCTAGTTTGTTGAGGATGTTTAACATAAGGTGATGTCAAATTTTACAGAAAGCCTTTTCTGTGTCTGGTGAAATGATCATGTGGTTTTTGTTTTTAGTTCTGTTTATCTAATGAAACATGTTTATTGATTTGCACATGTTGAACCAGCCTTGCATCCCTAGGGATGAAGCCTGTTTCATCATGGTGGATTAGCTTTTTGATGTGCTGCTGGATTCAATTTACTAGTATTTTGTTGAAGATTTTTTACATCTATGTTCATCAAGGATTTGGGCCTGAAGTTTTCTTTTTTGTTGTTGTGTCTCTGCCAGGTTTTGGTATCAGGATGATGCTTGTCTCATAGAATGAGTGGGAGAGGAGTTCCTCCTCCCCAATTTTTTGGGATAGTTTCAGTAGGAATGGTACCAACTCTTCTTTGTATGTCTGGTAGAGTTTGGCTGTGAATCTGTCTGGGCCAGGGTGTTTCCTTGTTGGTAGACTTTTCATTACTGATTCAGTTTTGGAACTTGTTATTGACCCATTCAGGGTTTCACTTTCTTCCTGGCTCAATATTGGGAGGTTGTATGTTTTTAGGAATTTATCAATTTTTTGTAGGTTTTCTAATTTATCTGCATAGAGGTGTTCATAATAGTCTCTGAGGGTTTTTTTTTTTTTTTTTATTTCTGTGGAGTCAGTTGTAATGTCCCCCTTGTTATTTCTGATTGTATTTAGTTGGATCTTCTCTTTTTTTCTTCTTAGTCTAGTTAGCAGTCTATCAATCTTAATTATTCTTTCTCAAAGAACTAATTCTGGTTTTGTTTTTCTTTTTATGGTTTTTCATGCCTTAATTTCATTTAGTTCAGTTTTGATTTTGTTTATTTCTTGTCCTCTGTTAGCACTGGAGTTGGTTTGCTCTTGTTTTTCTAGTTCCTTTAAGTGTAATGTTATGATGTTAATTTGAGATCTTTCTAGCTATTTGATGTGGGCATTTAATGCTATAAACTCTCATCTTAATACCACTTTAGCTGTGTCTCAGAGATTCTGGTATCTTGTATTTTGGTTTTCATTAGTTTCAAAGAATTTCTTGATTTCTGCTTTAATTTCATCCTTTACCCAAAAGTCATTCAGGAGCAGCTTGTTTAATTTTCATGTAATTCTAGGGTTTCAAATTGTTTTCTTTGTTTTGATTTTTACTTTTATTGCACCATGGTCCAAGAGTGTGATTGGTATGAATTTGTTTTTGCTTTTACTTTTTTAACTTGCAGAGAATTGTTTCATGACAAATTGTGTGGTTGATTTTACAGCATGTGCCATGTGCAGATGAAAAGAATGTATATTATGTTGTTTTGGGGTAGAGAATTGTGTAGATGTCCATTAGGTCTATTTGGTCAAGTGTCGAGTTAAGTTCCTGGATATATTTAATAGTTTTCTGCCTTGTTGATTTGTCTAATGTTGTCAGTGGAGTGTTGAAGTCTCCTACTACTATAGTGTGGTTATCTAAGTCTCTTAATAGGTCTCTAAAAAACTTATTTTATGAATCTGAGTGCTTCAGTGTTGGGTGCATACGTATTTAGGATGGTGAAGTCTTCTTATTAAATTGAACCCTTTACTATTATATAATGTCTTTCTTTGTCTTTTTTGATCATTTTTGGCCTAAAGTCTGTTTTGTCTGAAATTGGCATTCCTGGTTTTTGTTTGTTTGTTTGTTTTCCATTTTCTTGGTAGATTTTTTTCTCCATTGCCTCACTTTGAACCTACAGGTCATTGCATGTGAGATGTGTCTGTTACAGGAACACCAAGGATTCAGTCTAGGTCCTGATGCTCACTGCACAGAAAGCCAATCACTGAGACAATGAGTGTTGCCAGGGAAGGAGGCTTTCATCAGGTGTTGCAGCTAAGGAGATGGGAAATCAGTCTCAAAACCATCTCTCTGACCAACTAAAATTAGGTGTTTATATAGCAGAAATGTACCTGCAGGAAAGCAGGAATTCAGGAATTAAAGAGGGGCAAGGCAGAGGAGTTGGTCATCAGGAAGCAGGTGGTTAAGTTAGGCATTGATGATGGAGGAGGGGTCTGATGTCTCATTGTCTAGAAGTGGTAATCTAGTAAGTTTCAGTTCCTTGATGCTATCTGGGAGGAATGATAGTTGGTTTCCTGAGAAAGGAACTCAGATAAGACAAATGTAACTTCGTAAAGTTTCAAGCCCGGGGGTGGGGGTATCAATTTATATGTTCTTTCAAAAGAAACTAACATCAGTTCTATGGAACAATTGGGTTGGTTTCAGGTGTCTTGAAGGCTTGAAGACAGCATGCCATTGAGTCTTGCTTTTTATCCAACTAGCCACTCTATGCCTTTTAAGTAGGCATTTAGCACATTTATGTTCAAGATTAGTGTTAATATGTATAGATTTGATCCTGTCATCATGATGTTAGCTGCTTGTCATGCAGACTTGATTGTGTAGTTGCTTCATAGTGTCAATTGTCTATGTACTTAAGTGTGTTTTTGTGGTGGCCAGTAATGGTCTTTCTTTTCCATATTTAGCACTCTCTTAAGGACTTCTTGTAAGGCAGGTCTAATGATAACAAATTCCTTTAGCATTTGCTTGTCTGAAAATACCTTATTTCTCCTTCACTTCTGAAGCTTAGTTTTGCTAGATAGGAAATCCTTGGCTGGAATTTATTTTCTTTAAGAATGGAAATATAGGACCTCAATCTCTTCTGGCCTGTAGAGTTTCTGCTGAAAAGTCCACTGTTAGTCTGATGGGGTTCTGTTTGTAGATTACCTGCCCCTTCTCTCTAGCTGCCTTGAAAAGTTTTTTCTTTTCTGTTGACCTTGGAAAATGTGATGATGATGTGTCTTGAGGATAGCTGTCTTGCATAGAATCTCACAGGGGATATCTGCATGTCCTGATTTTGAATTCCGGCCTCTCTAGTGAGGTTGGGGAAATTTTCATGGGCAATAGACTCAAATATATTTTCCAAGTTGCTTGCTTTCTCTCCCTCTCTTTCAGGGACATCAATTAATCGTAGATGTGGTCTCCTTAAATAATTCCATTTTTCTTGGGAGTTTTGTTTGTTCTTTTTTGTTTTTATTTTCTTTGGTTTTGTCTGACTGAGTTGATTTGAAGAACCAGTGTTTGATCTCTGAGATTCTTTTCACATCTAGTCTGTCATTAATACTTGTGATTTTATTATGAGATTCTTGTAGTGAGTTTTTCAACTCCATCAGTGTAGTTTGGTTCTTAAAGTGATTATTTCATCTTTCATCTCTTGTATTGTTTTATTGGATTCCTTAGATTCCTTGGATTGGGTTTTGACTTTCTTCCAAATCTCAATGATTTTTATTCGTACTGACATTCTGAATTCTATGTCATTTCAGCCATTTCAGCCTGGTTAAGAACCAATTCTGGGGCACTAGTGCAGTTTTTGGAGGAAGGAAGGCGCTTTGGCTTTTTGAGGTGCCGGTTTTTGTGCTGGTTCTTTCTCATCTGTGTGGGCTGATGTTCCTTTGATCTTTGAAGTTGCTGTCCTTTGGATGGAATTTTTGCCGGGTCTGTCCCGCAGACCCTGGCTGACAGATGAAATGAGTACTCAGACATGGGTATACAGTGTAAGAGCAGCTAGGTGACTGCCTGGTTCTAGTGGCCAGAGAGCAGCTGTGAGAAGCGGGAGCTGCTTGCTTTTATTCAGTGCAGGCACAATGCCAAAAACGTGGAGCCAACACAACCTGTAGGTAATTAACATTTATTGTTCCCCTTTCTGTGAATGTCACATGTGTGGATGATCAAAGGTCAGTTCCTGGTCAACATAAGTAAACAAGACTGTTTAAGATAAATTCCCCTACACTCCCTTGTACCTACTCCTTGCCCTCTGCCTCAGGGTTGTAGAACAGCTGCCTTCAGCTAGTCTCCCCTGGAGCTTTGCAGAGCCTTCTGACCTTTCAGAAGGCCTACTCCTTTTCCTATAGTTTCTCCCTCCACTCTGACTGATCTCCTACAGTTTTTTGCTTTTATAGTCTTTGGTGCCATTGGGGATTTGTTTGTGGTATAAAGTGGATTCAGTCAACTGGCTTCATTTCTGGAAGATTTCAGGGGGCCAAAGGTCAGCTCATCACTCCTGGGTTGCTTGCTCTAGACCTGGGGGCTTGCACTGAACTACTGGCTTTGTTTTTTGGCTCCTGAAGGTTAGAAACCTGCTGCACTGTGGGGACTGAGTTGTTCCCAGTCTGCTGGCAACAACACTCCAATAGGGGATGCTGTACACTGTGTGGTCTGTGCTTTTGCACCTGTGGTCAAGTGATTTTTGAATAAAATACTTTGGTTATGTTTCTTCTGGAGGTTGTATAAGGAAAAAATAGAAAATCTTAGGCTTTCCTTGGTAGGTTTGTCACTGGTAGTGATACAGACTATAAATACAAAATTATCTTTATACTGTAAAAAAAGAAAATGAGTAAATATATTGACATTACTGGGAGACAGTGTTTTCATAATAAAGATTGATAGAAATATGGAAAAAGAAAAAAATGAAAAGGAACATTCTGGTATTGTATTGAAATTAATGATATCAAGCCATGTTTAAAATACACACACACACACATTTTCTGACTCTGTTCACTGGAAGGGTCTATAATCTAGAAGCAGTAATACTCTAATAGGAATAAGCATCTTTCTGCTCATTACCATTTCTCCACTAAAAGAACTATAGATTCTTAGAGAAATGGCAGATTCCAGATTTGCACAAGGAAACAGTGTAAGGCAAGTTTGGGACGTTTTGTGCCAGAATTCAAAGGATTGCTTGTTGATTAAAAGAGACATTTGAAAAGGACAAGGAAGCTAGCTTAAAGGCTACCCCACTGCAATATTTGGGACAAGCTGAATATCAAAAGGAATAAGGATAGTTATGTTTTATAACACACTGGATTTTTTTTTTAAAGCCAGGAATCAATAGTGATTAAAACATAAATAGTAATTCATGTGAAAGCAAGAGAGGAAAGAAAAAGAAAAGGCTCTTCTTTACAGATGAATGCCAGCTAATAAATCTGGAAGGAATGGTAGAATTAGAAAATGGCCGTTTTGCACCCCACTGTCAACATTAGATCAATGAGACAGAAAGTTAACAAGGATATGCAGGAATTGAATTCAGCTCTGCACCAAGTGGACCTAATAGACATCTACAGAACTCTCCACCCCAAATCAACAGAAGATACATTGTTCTCAGCACCACATGACACTTATTCCAAAATTGACCACATAGTTGGAAGTAGAGCACTCCTCAGCACATGTACAAGAACAGAAATTATAATAAACTGTGTCTCAGACCACAGTGCAATCAAACTAGAACTCAGGATTAAAAAACTCACTCAAAACCACTCAACTACATGGAAACTGAACAACCTGCTCCTGAATGACTACTGGGTACATAACGAAATGAAGGCAGATATAAAGATGTTCTTTGAAACCAATGAGAACAAAGATACAACATACCAGAATCTCTGGGACACATTTAAAGCAGTGTGTAGAGGGAAATTTATAGCACTAAATGCCCACAAGAGAAAGCAGGAAAGATCAAAAATTGACTCCCTAACATCACAATTAACAGAACTAGAGAAGCAAGAGAAACACATTCAAAAGCTAGCAGAAGGCAAGAAATAACTAAGATCAGAGTAGAACTGAAGGAGATAGAGACACAAAAAAACCCTTCAAAAAAATCAATGAATCCAGGAGCTGGTTTTTTGAAGACATCAACAAAATTGACAGACTGCTAGCAAGACTAATAAGAAAAGGGAGAAGAATCAAATAGATGCAATAAAAAATGATAAAGGGGATATCACCACCAACCCCACAGAAATACAAACTACCATCAGAGAATACTGTAAACACCTCTACGCAAATAAACTTGAAAACCAAGAAGAAATGGATAAATTCCTGCACACATACACCCTCCAAAGACTAAACCAGGAAGAAGCTGAATCCCTGAATAGACCAATAACAGGCTCTGAAATTTAGGCAATAATTAATAGCCTACCAACCTAAAAAAGTCCAGGACCAGACGGATACACAGCCTAATTCTACCAGAGGTACAAGGAGGAGCTGGTACCATTCCTTCTGAAGGAAGCTATTCCAATCAATAGAAAAAGAGGGAACCCTCCCTAACTCATTTTATGAGGCCAACATCATCATGATACCAAAGCCTGCAGAGGAACAAAAAAAAAAAAGAATTTAGACCAATATCCTTGATGAACATTGATGCAAAAATCCTCAGTAAAATACTGGCAAACTGAATCCAGCAGCACATCAAAAAACTTATCTACCATGATCAAGTGGACTTCATCCCTGGGCAAGGCTGGTTCAACATACGCAAATCAATAAATGTAATCCAGTATATAAACAAAACCAAAGACAAAAACCACATGATTATCTCAATAGATGCAGAAAAGGTCTTTGACAAAATTCAACAGCCCTTCATGCTAAAAACTCTCAATAAATTCGGTATTGATGTGATGTATCTCAAAATTATAAGAACTATTTATGACAAACCCACAGTCAATATGATACTGAATGGGCAAAAACTGGAAGCATTCCCTTTGAAAACTGGCACAAGACAGGGATGCCCTCTCTCACCACTCCCATTCAACATAGTGTTGGAAGTTCTGGCCAGGGCAATCAGGCAGGAGAAAGAAATGAAAGGTATTCAATTAGGAAAAGAGGAAGTCAAATTGTCCCTGTTTGCAGACGACATGATTGTATATTTAGAAAACCCCATTGTCTCAGACCAAAATCTCCTTAAGCTGATAAGGAACTTCAGCAAAGTCTCAGGATACAAAATCAATGTGCAAAAATCTCAAGCATTCTTATACACCAATAACAGACACAGCCAAATCATGAGTGAGCTCCCATTCACAATTGCTTCAAAGAGAATAAAATAACTAGGGATCCAACTTACAAGGGATGTGAAGGATCTCTTCAAGGAGAACTACAAACCACTGCTCAATGAAATAAAAGAGGACACAAACAAATGGAAGAATATTCCATGCTCACGGATAGGAAGAATCAATATCACGAAAATGGCCATACTGCCCAAGGTAATTTATAGATTCAATGCCATCCCTATCAAGCTACCAATGACTTTCTTCACAGAATTGGAAAAAACTACTTTAAATTTCTTATGGCACCAAAAAAGAGCCTGCATTGCCAAGACAATCCTAAGCCAAATGAACAAAGCTGGAGGCATCATGCTACCTGACTTCAAACTATACTACTAGGTGACAGTAACCAAAATAGCATGGTACTGGTACCAAAACAGAGATATAGACCAGATATGGAACAGAACAGAGCCCTCAGAAATAATACCACACATCTACAAACATCTGATCTTTGATAAACCTGACAAAACCAAGAAATGGGGAAAGAAGTCCCTATTTAATAAATGGTGCTGGGAAAACTGGCTAGCCATAAGTAGAAAGCTGAAACTGGATCCCTTCCTTACTCCTTATGCAAAAATTAATTCAAGATGGATTAAAGACTTAAATGTTAGACCTAAAACCGTAAAAACCCTAGAAGAAAACCTGGGCAATACCACTCAGGACATAGGCATGGGCAAGGACTTCATGTCTAAAACACCAAAAGCAATGGCAACAAAAGCCAAAATTGACAAATGGGATCTAATTAAAGAGCTTCTGCACAGCAAAAGAAACTACCATCAGAGTGAACAGGCAACCTACAGAATGGGAGAAAATTTTTGCAATCTACTCATCTGACAAAGGGCTGATATCCAGAATCTACAAAGAATTCAAACAAATTTACAAGAAAAAAACAACCCCATCAAAAAGTGGGCAAAGAATATCAGACACTTCTCAAAAGAAGACATTTATGCAGCCAACAGACACATAAAAATATGCTCATCATCACTGGCCATCAGAGAAATCCAAGTCAAAACCACAATGAGATACCATCTCACACCAGTTAGAATGGCAATCATTAAAAAGTCAGGAAACAACAGGTGCTGGAGAGGATGTGGAGAAATAGGAACACTTTTACACTGTTGGTGGGACTGTAAACTAGTTCAACCATTGTGGAAGACAGTGTGGCAATTCTTCAAGGATCTAGAACAAGAAATACCATTTGACCCAGCCATCCCATTACTGGGTATATACCCAAAGGATTATAAATCATGCTGCTATAAAGACCCATGTACACATATGTTTACTGCGACACTATTCACAACAGCAAAGACTTGGAACCAACCCAAATGTCTATCACTGATAGACTGGATTAAGACAATGTGGGACATATACGCCATGGAATACTATTCAGCCATAAAAAAGGATGAGTTCGTGTCCTTTGTAGGGTCATGGATGAAGTTGGAAACCATCATTCTGAGCAAACTATCGCAAGGACAGAAAACCAAACACCGCATGTTGTCACTCATAGGTGTGAATTGAACAATGAGAACACTTGGACACAGGAAGGGGATCATGGCACACCGGGGCCTTTCATAGGGTTGGGGTAGGGCGGAGGGATAGCATTAGGAGATATACCTAATGTAAATGACGAGTTAATGGGTGCAGCACACCAACATGGCACATGTATACATATGTAACAAACCTGCATGTTGTGCACATGTATTCTAGAACTTAAAATAAAAAATAATAAAAGGAAGGAAATGATAACATTCACAGCAACCTGGATGGAGTTGGAAACTGTTATTCTAAGTGAAGTGACTCAGGAATGGAAAACCAAACATCATATGTTCTCACTTATAAGTGGAAGCTAAGCTATGAGGACACAAAGGCATAAGAATGGCACAATGGACTTTAGGGACTTGGGGAGAAGAGTGGGAGTGGAATGTGGGATAAAAGACTACACATTGGGTACAGTGTATGTTGCTCAGGTGATGGGTGCACCAAATCTCAGAAATCACCACTAAAGAATTTATCTATGTAACCAAACACAACCTGTTTCCCATAAACCTATTGAAATAGTAAAAATATAAATTTTAAAAAGAAAAAAAAGAGAAAATGACTATTTTACAAATCCCAATGTAAACTAATTAAATCAGACAGAGATCCTCAGTGGTTCTTAAACCACTGGGGAAATGGTTGTTGAGAATAGATACTCATGTGTTCTCAAAGTGTTACCTTAAAAATTATTTATCACTTATAATGTATAATGACAAGAGTGAGATTTAGAGATTGCCAGCCAAATTATCAAACTTGACAACACTAAAAGTGGAACATACTATTGTCTCCCAATGGGATGCAGTAGAAATTATGCAATGCCACTCATGTAATATCCTTGTTAAAAGTGCAGAATCTTAGTCTAATCAAGAGTGAGCAATCAGACATCTTGACAGATATTTTCAAATTTTCCTCCAAAATGGTGACTTCCATTTAAACTTTCAAAACTTTACCTATTCTTTTTCTAGATTGTTTCTGTTAATTCACAGCAATGTGCAGGAGCTATTTATATTTTAAGAAATTTATTTGTTCTTAATAGCTATGTCAATTTGGGGTTTATTCCGTTTTTAAAATTTGTCCTTGACTTTTTTTTTTTTTTTAACATATATAAAGCTTCACAATTTTTAGTCATAGTTATCAATCCTTTACTTTCTGGCTTCTAGGAAAGAAATAATTCCAACTTCTTTATTAATTTGAGGACAGTAAAGAGGTAGAAACATTTTTACTAAATTCTATAGCATTCAGATTAGTGTGTCATGTAATTGTGAACAGCCAATGTTCTATTTGACTCTAAATTTGCACTGGTTCCATGCACATTAGCCAACATTTTCTTCTTCCATTTTAATCATGCCTACCCTTTATTTCTCATGTTTATCCCATACTTACAGTAAATCTCTTCCTAATGTCTGCTTACATGAAAAATGTTGAGGAAGAAATGAACATGAAAGAGACCCAGTTTCTGCTCTCAGTTTACAGAGGAGAGCAGACGAAATGTGCTTATAAGCATGGTCAATGCCACAAGAAAGGCAAGAAAAAATGTCACGATTTCAGAGGAGAGATTACATCCAGCTGACAAGATTAGGAAATGCTTTGGGGAAACGGAGGTATTTAATTAGGTAGCTAATTCTAGATAAGATTTGTATGTACAAAAAGTGGGATAGAGAAACAGCAGGCACAAAGAGAAGGGGAAACAGAGTATATAAAAGAAACAGCTAGAGGCCCGTTGGCCTGAAGTGTAAGGCTGCACATACAAGAACACACACAAGGGCAGGAGCCTTGGACCCTGGTCATTCAGTCATCAAAACTTTTTAAAAGAATGTATATGGCTGGGTGCGGTGGCTCACACCTGTAATCCCAGCACTTTGGGAGGCTGAGGTGGGTGGACCACTTGAGGTCAGGTATTCAAGACCAGTTTGGCCAACATGGTAAAACCCTGTCTCTACTGAAAATATAAAAATTAGCCGAGTGAGATGGTGCCTGCCTGTAATCCCAGCTACAGGGAGGGCGAGGCACAAGAATGGCTTGACTGAGGAGGCAGAGGCTGCAGTGAGCCAAGATTGCACCACCACTGTATGCCAGCCTGGGCAACCCAGCAAGACCCTGTCTCAGGGGAAAAAAAAAAATGTATAGCCGTAGCAAAAAAGGAAATTCTGGGTATGGCGCAGTATGGAGTTTTTGGGGTATAAAACCATTCCAATGTTTGTCAATTCTGCTTGTGGGTGTGTCTTTTTTGTTGTTGTTGTTGTTGTTCTTATAAATCCTTTCCTCTCCATTCCTACTGTCCCGTTTGTCCCCAATTTTCTCAACTTAAAAGTACTGGGTCAGGAATTCCTGCATTATCTTTACCTAATGAGCAATTTGGCTATGTCCAAATTGCAGGGTGCCATTTATTGCCCTATTTTACTAAGAGTTAGTAGTGAAACTGTCTTAAAATACATTGTCAAGCAGCTCTCAACAACCTCTGAAGTGACACTTAGTCTCCTGGGCTTAAAGGCGAGCAATGACATGGTCCTTCTGCCTCTGGCTTTTGGGGCAGCCTGCAACCCTTGAAAAGGTTTCCAGTTATTTGGAGGGATGTGTAATTCTCTCAATCTAGTAGGCCAGATTTCCCCTTTGCCTGAGCACTGGAAACAAACAATTGGCTAATGTGACAGCCTCCTCACTCATCCTAGAAGTAATTGTATCAACTGACTTTGTGGCCTGGAGGTGGGGGCTGTGAGAGTATAATAGGATTTAAACTCCAATTCTTTTCAGCTGCTGGCTAGGATTAGTGAATGGAGATAAATAGAACCCCTTTGCTATTTTTATAAATTCCAGCTTTGATGTAGGCTTAGATTTGAAACATCTGAAATTTCTCCAGAGATGACATAAAAACTACAGGGAAAAGGTACAGAAAACGTACCTTGGGTTAAAGAATTTGTCTCTGTTTCTCTTATAGACAGTGTTTGGGGAAATGATCTCCATACAGTTTTACTATTACTGATCACTCTGTACTCCTTGAGCATTTGTCAACAAATTGCTCCAATAAAAGTACGTGTAATAAATCCCACGTGTTCTGTGGGTTCGTTGCCTTGTAGGTACAATTCTTCTCAGATATATTGCAGTTTGGTGGTTCAATGACTTTGTAATTTAAACTGTAACTGATAGAAGGAAGGAAACCGACTTATCTTCTGAAAGTAATGACTTAAAGCTACTATTCTGAAGACCTGAGAGCTTCATGGCTCTGTTGTTTCTGTCTTGTTTGTGTGTTCATTAGAGTGTGCTCAAACTGGAGAGGGGATAATTGAGTCTGAGAACTGTCTCAAATCAGGAACTTTTGAAGCAACTATGCTTATTTATGTTGGAGAAGAAAAAACAGGAGACACATGCTAAAAGTAAATATCAAGAGGAAACAGACTTTAATGGTGGTTCCAGTAGGGCTAACCAGTAAGCACTGGGGGTAAGTTACACAGGGGCAGATTTGAATTTAATAGAAAAATGTATTTTCTATCACTATCCAACAATGGAACAAATTGGCCAATGCTGAAGATATAGTCTGGGTAACTCTTGAGGTTACAATTACTCTCCAACATCATTGTCAATTTTAAGAGTCAATTCATTCATTGACTCATTCCTGATTCATTCATTCAATTATTAATTACCTTAAGGATTTATTAGAAACAAGTGTGTGTAAAACCAATAAGGAATGACGACAGACGTGGCCCCAGGATGTGGACTGTGACTCCCTTAAAGTCTGGCAGGGAGAGAAACAATGACCAAATAAGTAATGAGTACATGATATTAAACTTGGGTAAATGTCACAAAGTGAAGGCATGTGTTCCTATAACAGCACATGTTGGCCGGGTGCAGTGGTTCATGCCTATAATCCCAACACTTTGGGAGGCCGAGTTGGGCAGATCACCTGAGATCGGGAGTTCGAGACCAGCCTGGCCAACATAGTGAAACCTCATCTCTACTAAAAATACCAAAAATTAGCCAGGCGTGGTGCTGCATGCCTGTAATCCCAGCTACTCGGGAGGCTGAGGCAAGAGAATTGCTTGAACTCAGGAGGCACAGGTTGCAGTGAGCCGAGATCACACCACTGCACTCCAGCCTAGGCAACAAAGTGAGACTCCATCTCAAAAAAAAAAAAAAAAAAAAAAAGCACATGTCATAGAAACCTTCCTAAACCTAGTGGTGGTATGGTAGGCATTGTGAGGAGAGCTTGCCTGCTGATGTGATGCTGCAGTAGAAAGTTGGAAGATTAAGTACAAGTGAATCTGGTGTGGTGGGAAGAGAGAGAAGAGAATGGGAAGAAAAGGTTTCCAGGCAGCCTATGAGTGGCCCTGTGGAAGGAGAGACCATGGTGTGAGTTTCCCAGTCTTTCCTTGAAGTAAGAATGACCTTAGGCTCTTGTAAGTGTATCAGTTTTGAGGGCCTTCCTCTGAAAGGATATCCAGTGGGCTTGGAAATGTTATCACACAACTTGAGTGATTTGAATCTTTAATTTATCCAATAACCTGAGTGATTGTTATCAACATAAAAGTTTCAGATGGGACATTAGCGAAACTAGAAGAAGGCCATTGTGACGGAAGCACAAAGGTTGCGGGTTGTGGGGTGAGAGGCAGGCTGTGGTCAGTGCATTTGTTTTTATCCTGAGAACATAGTAGGTTTGTAGAATTGGTAACTAAAAATTGAGGGAATTCTTTCTTACCACTTCCATTTTCCCTGTGAATGAAGAAACAAAAATGGTTATCCATATATAGTAGGAGAGGCTGAGTAGACGTCATCACAGTTTTGAGGAAAATGGAGAAACGAGAGAGCCAGTTGGCCACGAAAAACAAGTAGGACTGATGTGCAGAGTTGAGGGCTCACCTGAGGTTAGGGATTATGGATTTATGGAGGTAACAATTTCCTCCGCATTGTTTTTCCCCAGCAATTATCAAACTCTTAAGTTTAACTAGAGAGAAAGCCCTATTGCAGGATTGACCCAGGTTAGATGTGATAAAATACAAAGGCATAAAGAAGTTTGGGGTACGGAAAAGAGTGATTTTGAAATGAAGGATTATAGCTTGTAAGTTGGATAAGGAGAAAAGTAAAGAAAGGAACAGGCTGAAAGATTGCTTAGCACACAGAGATCTGTACACCAGAGGCTCTGCTGAGACCAAGGTGGAAACAGTTTAAAGCGATCAGTAGAGAGGCAATGTTGTGGTTGATGGGTAATATGCTTGGATTTATTATTTAAAGATAGAACAATTTTGCATAATAGTGATATCTACAACATTACTGGGTTTCCTGGGGTTGAGTGGAGGAAACGTTATTGGAAAAGAGTCAGCCAAATAAGTTAGAGAGAAAATAATCTCATCCCCACTACTATGATTTAGGAGAATCATGACTGGAAAAGGGGATTTTGTTCCAATGCATGACCTGTTGTTTTCCTCCACCCTGATAGTGAGGTTGGTTGCAGGTCAGGGATCTAGGTAGGATGCTGAGACTGGTGTAGGTTATCACAAAATGCATACAACTTTGGGGTCAGGACAGGAACACATCAGACTGGGGAGCCAACAGAAACCAGGAGGGCACAATTACTAGAAAACAAAACATGGCAAGTGACCAGAAGTTGATGGAGATGGTGAGAAGCTGGAAGAGCCGTATACTGAGAGGAAAGAAAAAGAAAAACTATTGAAAAATAAGAAAGCCAAGCAAAACTGGGAATTAAGATGAAGGCAAGATAGACAGGTGAGCAGATACAGCACACCTGTAGTGAAGGAATCACCTTGCTTTGGTTCAACCTAAGCTGTGTTATTTCCTTGTGACCCTGATGAAAACTGATCTAGAGCAAGCCTGGCCTGCACAAGGCAGTCAATGAAAAGAGCTAATGGATAGGAAAATGTCCGGTTGAAAGGAATGCTTGAAAACATGTTGTCCTTTGTCATTGAAGATGGCCCTGTTATACTTCAGACTCTACACTGGGATTTGTAGCCAAAAAGAAGAATTTCTTCCTATTTTCCCTTCCCTGGTGGTAGCTTATTAGCCCATAGAATTATAGGAAAATAGAAACGTAATGCTTTGAAGCCCAGAAATAACATCTCTTCAAGGATCCGTCAGGTGAGGGCTGAAAACCAAATAAATGTACGTGTTCTCTCTTGCACAAACCAGTACCTCTGAAGCTAGAAAGCTTCAGGCAGTTTAGGATGATTTATCTCAAGAAAAATATGGTGAAAAAGCTCAAGAAGTACTGGATTTTGACCCAGGCAAGAAGGTAATGGTGCTTTAGAAGGCTTTGCTGTTGCCCTTTTCTGACTGTGGCTCACATTATAGGCTGAAGAGTCCCTGGGGCCAACTAGGTGGGGCCTACTAGGTGGGCCCAAGCAGAGGTGTATCCCTCTTCTAGACCGTGCTTTGATATCTAGGACCCAGGAATTCCCTTTCTAAGTGGTCTGACCCTACTTTTAGAGCCTGAGTGGGTCTATTACCTGTATCTTCACTCCTGAGGACAAGATGGCACCACTGGTGGGTATATCCTAGGCTGAGTGGTGACCAAGAAGTGGCTGTTAGTGGAGACCATGGCTGGAACTTGTACACACAACCTGGGTGTCCACATACATTTAAGTATGAAAAGGAATGGGGGTGGGAAAAGAAGAAAAGATTGTCAAAGGCCTCAGGCTAGGAGTCACAAACCAGCTATCTGCACTGCCGTGATCTGACTCAACTCTGAGGAGTCAAGGCTTCTAAACTCAGATCTGGCCTTTCAGGTTTTATGCAGTTCTGTTTGTCAAGGTAGAAGGGCAGAACATACTTTATTTAGCAGGCTATTCACTTGATTTATGTCTTTTAAATATTTAGACATATGGTACGTGATCTTCCATTTGTAAATTTGCCTAGGCCCCAAATATTTGGGACAGGCCTGGGCTTCTGTTCATAAGTTACTCTAACTTACTGTCTTGTGCCTATTAGTTTATGTGTGTATCTTTCCTTTTATACATTTTGCACTTTAAATCATGCCCTATTTATTTTTAAATTCCCCAGTATGTAGCTGATTGCCTCTTTGCGCATAATAAGCACTCAATAAATATTTGCCGAATCAGTGAAAAGACTACGACGTCATGAAATTTCTCTGGCTGACGCAACGCTCTGATAGGCCCTTTCTCTGTTTCTAAAATCCCGAGGTCTCCTCCTCTTGCTTAGTCCCTATAAATTATATATATATATTCCCACCACAAAGTTTACTTCCCTTTTCCATTACATGTGAATGTGAGAGGTAGAGAAAAATGAATTCCTAACAGGTGGCATCAGAATTCCTTTCAGCAAGAGAGTTATCTTTGAAAAGAGACCATGAAAATCTTAGTTTACTTGAGAAAGTGTATGGGACCCAGGGCTGGCTGAAGGAAAGACATTACAGGGAAAGGAAGATTAACTTTGCATAAAAGAAGATGAAGCATTTGGCATTTGGGAGGACAATCTGTCAGGAAGGAGGAAGAGAAGAAAGGAGCCAGCCAGATGGAAGACTCAAGATGACATGACCCATCTTTGTGACCACATCTACCCGTCCAAGTAAAGACTGCTAAGTTCCCAAGTCATGTTTAATGTGTTTGTTTTCCCCTGGAAACTGAAGAAGAAAGAAATGCATTCTACATTGGAATTATATGGTGTAGAACAGAGGTAGTATGTGAGAATGCAGAACCCCAGAGATTAAGGTTTTCTCTGAGAATGAATTGCTAGCTTTCTGGAAAATCTGTAGAACTCTCAGGGAGGGTTTTAAACTTCCATGAATTGTGGAAGTGGCAAGAGTTCAAGCCAGTCTTATGTAGGTTGTATGGCAGCTGATACCCTTGAGCTTCCCATTCTTCCCCCTTCAGTAGGAAGCCCCTCTTCCCTCACATGCGTTGCGACAGATGGGTATAAACGCTGCTCTCCCCACCTTCCAGTGAAAATGGCCCCTAGTTTGCAAGGAGGATTCAAGTGAGATTTATTTCATCTCAGTGAACACTACTTGCTACCTAGATTTCTTCTTCATCTGTGAGTGCTTTCTTTTATTTATTTTTTTGAGACGGAGTTTCACTCTTGTTGCCCAGGCTGGAGTGCAGTGGTGCAATCTTGGCTTACTGAAACCCCTGCCTCAACCTCTGAGCAGCTGGGATTACAGGTGCGCGCCACCACGCCTGGCTAATTTTTTGTGTTTTTAGTAGAGATGGGATTTCACCATGTTGGCCAGGCTGGTTTCGACCTCCCGACTTCAGGTGATCCACCTGCCTTGGCCTCCCAAAGTGCTGGGATTATAGGCGTGAGTCACCGCGCCCAGCCAAGTGCTTTTTCCTTACAAAAATAATACATGTAATAAGAAAATTTTAGTATAAAAATTTATAAAGTCAGTGAATTAAGATATACATATAAGAATAAACACAATGCTAGTTACTTTATCACTGTACTTTAGGGTTCTTTGTTTGGAAGCAACCGAAATCTACTCTGGGTAACTTGGAAAAATTATTTCTTTGAAAAAATTTTAAGGAATCAGATCTGCATGTAGGGGACATGAAGGAATGCCCGTTGAGGCATTAATGCATATTTATTCCCTAAGGAAGAATTGAAGTGAAGGTTAGAGAGTGAGGTAAGGATCTTTGGAAAGGACAAGAATCAGAGTACTTCTGGACTTTATGGTAGCAGGAACCCAGGGAATATCTTTAGGGCTCTGACACAAGCATACATCAGTTTTTACCCTTTTCAGACTCCCAGAAAAGTGTCAGCTTTGCTTAGCTTGGGTCATGAGTCTGCCTCTTGGTCAGGGCAGCTTCATTAACAAAGGGTAGACCTGGATTCTAGGCAAGACACATTTCCATTACCAGAAGCTGAGAGAATGGATTTGTGAAACAAAACTTTAGGTGTTCACTATAATTTTTCACATGTTGGTATGTCATGGACAGTCATTTATGGCAGCACGTACAGATCTAACCTTCTAAAAAGTGCAGAAATTTCTTGGCCTGGATGTCAAAACCTTTCTTTCCTATTTTAGTTTGAGTGTTAATGGACAAACAATAATTGTATATATTCATGGGGTACAATGTGATATTTTGAAACACATATGTATCAACTGTAAAAGGATCATGTCAGGTTAATTAGCATACTCATCACTTCTAATATTTATCATTTCTTTGTGATAAAAATATTTTAAATTCTCTCTTTTAGCTAGTTTGAAACATACAATACATTATTATTAACTATGGCCACTTTGCTGTTCAATAAAACACCAGAACTTGTTCCTTTTGTCTAACTGAAGCTTTGTACCCATTGACCAATGTCTCCCTTCTCCCCCACCCCACCTCTCCTCCATCTGCCTTCTCCTTAACTTCCGGTAGCCACCATTCCACTTTCTCCTTTTATGAGTTCAACTGTTTTAGATTCCACATGTAAGGGAGATCATATGGCATTTGTCTCTCTGTGCTTGGCTTATTTCACTTAACATAATGCCCTCTAGGTTCATCCATGTTGTTGCAAATGACAGAATTTCCTGTTTTTCTAAAGCCTGAATAGTATTCCATTGGGTATACATACACCACATTTTAAAAATTCATTAATTTATTGACAGACACTTAGGCTGTTTCCCTATCTGGGCTGTTGTGAGTAATGCAGCAGTGAACATGGGAATGTGCACATCAAACTATTTCAATTCCTTTGGGTATATACTCAGTAATAGGATTGTCGGATCATATGGTAATTCTATGTTTAGTTTCTTAAGGAAAACCTTTCTGAACAGGGACCATTATCTTGGACCTTCTTCACATACGATCAGACTAGGTGGTATTAAACTACAGGACTTTTAGTTAGCCCTTTGTTTTCACATGCTTTGCTGACCTCAGAACCTCCATCCCAGCCCACACTGCTTAAACAGCATGGAAAATTAATCCTATTCTGACATTCTGATTCGGAGCCAACCTCTTGGAATAAAAATCAGTTTGCATCTGGCGGCAGGGACTGTCGATTTTAAATTCCAGGTAGAGTTACAGAGAACTCTATTAGCAAACTTGCAGCAGCTGGCTATTTCCATAATAATAGCTCTCATTTATTAAGCCCCTATAGTCTGCTTGGTACATTACCTACTTTATCTCTACTCCTTATTGCAACTCTAGGAGTGAGGTGCTGCTAGCTGTTAGGGACTCAGAAATTGAGACACAGCAAATGTTAACCACTTGGCCAAGGTCACAGAAAAGCTACATTGGGATTTGAAATCAGGTTCATTTGACCCTAAACCCTTGGCTGTTCCCATGCTGCCATGCAGCTGCTCTTAACCTACACTCAACAGCTCTACCCACGCCTCTTTCTCCAGCTTCCTCTTGTGTTTGTATAGATACCTACCTCCAGCCATACACTGGAAACTTTGAAACTACAGATTGTTTTCCAATTATCATCATGTACCCCATCATTGTGCTTTACACAAAGCAGATGTTCTTTTTCTCTCACGGTCTGTCATATTCTCTCTCTGTACACACTCTCACCTGTGCACTCATATATGTGCATACACACCTATCTATGGGGATAGTGAGTTGTTTCAGATGATATAAATGGTTGTTGAGTCTATTTTCTTATAGACGATTTCTAAGTTAAATACCCAGCAATACCCTTCATGTAGCAACTGCCTAAATAAAACTGTTGAAAACCTAAATGGCCCCCCTCTAAAAAGCACAGGGAATAAAAACTTTAAAATCTCTAGAGCAACATTAAATGCTCCCCTCAATAATTGACTCAACTTTGCTCAGGCTCAGAGGTAGACAAATGAGGCTAAATAGTCTTTCAAGATAAAAACTTATGAGTACAAAGTGGATTTCAAGAAGTCAGTAATAGTTGGCTTCTGGAAATTGTTTGAAATCGCTGTTTTGTTTTGTTTCTTGTAAGATACAAAGTTTGCAAAGGGAATGAAAAATCAGAATTGAGCAAATTTTGGGGGCAAAAATCAGACCCCAAATTACTGATAGTAAGAATAAGGGGATCTGGATGTGAGGGGGAAAAATTGGAAAGAGGGAGTCTGAATTATCCAACTTTTCTCCACTATCCATTAGAGTTTGTTGGTAAAGGTAGGCCTTTGATAAATCCTATAGAAATAATTCTGTATCATTAATCCAAAGGGCAATTGGTTGAATTACCTTTATCTAGTTTTCAGTTCATATATGTACTTATAAAATATATATTTTTAAAATCCTGCAAGTAAATGTGTGTTTTTCCTGAATTATTGGAATGAAGATACTTTCTCTTAATTTCTAAAGATAGCTCTCAAACTGTCCTATGTATAAGGATTAGCTGGATAATTTCTTCAAATTGCAGATTCCTAGGCCACCCCCAACCCTGCCAAAAATCTAAGTTACTTAGATTGTGGTTTAATCCTGGACTCTGCACTTTGAAAATAATCTTAGGTGATTCAGATACAGGATCCTAAATCTGTACTTCAATAAATATTGGTTTATGTAATAGTGCTAATGATGTGAATAATGAAATACCAGATACAAAGTACCTTTATAACAAATTAATGGCTTAAAATGTATTTTTCATCTTTATAATGTATGATTATTAGATGTACTACATTCTTGAATGTGTAGAAGGGAGCAGAAGTCTCAGTACCATGTGGTTATAGCTACCAGGGAGGAGTGTATGGAACTTAGAACATAGTTTGAATGGGTATGAAGAACCAATCAGAGTTGGGATGATCACACAGCTGTGGCCCACCTCACCTTAAAGGCAGAGAAGGGGGACTCCAGTTACAGTGTGTGTGTGTGTGTGTGTGTGCGCGCGCGCATCTTTTTTAATCTCTTTCACATTTGCACTCAATGTTGACATAGTAAAATGACTCTCAGAGTGTTGCTGGAAATACGTCTTCGCTGGTAGGTACTGCCTGAATCTATTTATTAATAAGTACACCTAGTTATAAGGAGGACATTTTTTGCCTTTGTGAAAGCAGCCACAAATTTATAGGCTACGGCTGAGAAACGATAGTGTTAAATGAACAAAATAAAAACTCAGAAATGAGATTTCAGGTTTATAAGATAAATAGCCCGCATTAGTCAGTTCTCACATTGCTACAAAGAAATACCCAAGACTGGGTAATTTATAAAGAAAAGAGGTTTACTTGGCTAATGGCTAATGGCTATATAGGAAGCATAGCAGCACATGCTTCTGGGGAGGAATCAGGGGGCTTTTACTCATGGCAGAAGGCGAAGTGGGAGCAGGCATCTTGCATGGCAGGAGCAGGACCAAGAGCAAGATGGGGGAGGTACTTCACACTTCTAACAACTAGGTCTCATGATAACTCACTCAGCATCACAAGAATAGCACTGAAGAGATGGCACTAACCCATTCATGAGAACTCTACCCCCATGATCCAATCACCTCCCACCAGACCCTACCTCCAACACTGGGGATTACAATTTGACATGAGATTTGATGGGGACACAGACCCAGACCACATCAGAGTCTGCATAGGAGAATCTTTCCTGCTTAGGAAGATGGTCAAACCTCATAGAGGTAGTTTCAAACCACAGGACAATTTCTATGTCTTCACAGAGAAGAAAGCACTGTTAATTCCTGTGAGTTTTATTAAACTTACAATGGATTGATTGACTTATGAAATCATAAGTAAAACCTCTTTATGTGTCCTTTTCAAAAGGAATCTCTAACTGGTGGAAATATTCCTTAACTTTAGCATAGTTTTAACAATAAAGTCACTGTAGACATAAATCACTACAAATCTAATCTAGCTTTCTAAGCTACTAATTGATTTTTTGAACTCTTCAGTTTTTTTAAAAAAATTTAATACTAATATACTGTGTAATTTAATGTAAAAAATTTTAAGTTAGTTAAAACAGATTCAGATTTAGTTTAAGGTATATAAAACCAATGAGCTATACAACAGAAATCAGTTGATCTGTTGATTCAGCATGGTTCAAACTAGTTTTAAACCAAAAAAATTAGTCCAACTCAAAGTGAAAAATGGACTCAAACCAGTTCCTTTTAACCTGCTTGGTTATTGTTTTACTTCCCACAACCTTTTCATCCAGTAACCTCGCCATAAATCTCACCATCATTAGAAGCTGCATTACCCCTAACATTTTCATTTCAGGCAACCCATTCTTGAGCCACCACAACTTACTCTTCCAGATGCTTCCTGTATTTTCTTAACTGTAACAGTTCTTGCCTCATTACCTTTGCTCCATAACTCCGTGCCTTTTTCACTATCCATCCTCCTGATGTCTCTATTTTCTGATTCACCCAAGTTAGATTCCATTGACAATGCATTGTAGCCACTTCCTTGAAAATACCTCAGCTTATTTCTTCTCACTCCCTTTCTGTGCACCATATTTGTAGAGCAAAACCAAACCATAGTCAAACCCAACTGTTCACTTTTTCCATGCCTCTCCTGGAGAAGCAGAACATTTGGGCTGGGGGTTGTGACGGGAGTGTGGTTGGAATCACAATATAGCCAACTAACTTCATTTGAACTCTATGACTAGAAACCGGAAAAGGCCATTGTCTGGCAATCCTGCTACAGTGCCTTCCTGAGTGTGGCAGGTTTACTGAATGGGCTTCTCTCCTTAGGAAAGCAGCAGGAAATATCTTCACTTTTCTCCAGCCACTGCTTTCCCATCCAGTGACTGGGAGTTTTCTCTCTCACTTGCTGATGGCATCACAAGCGTATTCCCTGCTTTCTGACCCCTTTCAGCCATAAACAGACATATCTCTGGTAAAAGGAAAAAAGTGTAGTCCAGTGTAAGTTACAACTTGACTTTATCATTTCATTCAAATTTTTTCCTACCCCTTAGCTCAGGATTGACCTATGTAAGGGAGAACAGCATCGTCTTTATCTTCAATACCTCTTCACCTTGTTCTTCCATTCCTCTTGTTCCTCCTGCCCTTACCCTCTTGTTATGTTGCTTCTGGCCTGTGGAGGATCAGGATTAGGAAAGAATGAACAAACTGAAAATGGAGAAAGACATTTTTACTTACCTAAGATTAATGCAAGTTCTCTCTTGCCTGTCAACTACTCTCCATCAGGGCAGGTATTCTAATACTGGCTATTCTGTGGAGGTCTTTAGTAATCCCTCTT
Source organism: Papio anubis (assembly GCF_008728515.1). NCBI lineage: Eukaryota > Metazoa > Chordata > Mammalia > Primates > Cercopithecidae > Papio > Papio anubis. The sequence continues at coordinate 21,816,549 of NC_044988.1, read as the reverse complement.
CCCCCAGTAGAAGGAACCTCTACTCATTTAGAGTTAGCAAACTCATGTGACCCTCCACCTTATTTCTGCACCTCCCCTGCCACCACAAGAGGTACATCAACAGCCTTTTAAGTCTGTAGTTATAGTCCCCTCCACCTTAAAGGCAAATAATTCTTTGAGCAAATATGGTACAACAAATTTCAGATCCGATTTCCCTCTCTAGCAACCACTTGTATCTTAAACAGTACACATCTTTGGTCTGCTAAATCAACACATTTCAGGATGATTCCACTACTTTCTTGCTGTGTCATCATGAGCAGCTAGAAGCAGAAAGCAAACGCCTGCAGCTCTACATGGTTTGTTGTTTGTTATTTTGGAGACACTCTCTATTGGGTCTCTTGGGACTTTCTACAAAGTATACTTTCTACTGTCTATGGAAGGTAGTAAAAATAAATTATACAGAACTCCATTATTTTCTCTAAGTTCTCTTCCTAACAGTCCTCCTCCATGAATTCTTAGTCTTTCTTACATAAGCTGTGGAATGGGATGTTTACTGGGCCATTTTTCTACCCTTTGGTAGATCCTTCACAGAAGTATCTAGTAGACTCTTCAGTTTCTGTCAGGTTTTGGCCTCTAACTGAAATTCTGATGTAATAGGAAATATTCCATTCAACATCTTTTTATATCTGTAATTTATTTTCTTTCATCTTTGTGATGACTATTTTATGCCTTTTCTTTTCATTTCATACATTAATTTTCTTTCATTCCCTTTCAGCCATTGACTTTGTCTCACATTTTGTTGAAAGAATAAATACCATGGTAAGGAAACTAAACAGACAAATATAGCCACGTTTCTCTAGTTTCCTTTTTGTTACCAGGAAAAGATGTCCTTTTCAACTAGTGTTTACAGTGGAAACATTTCTAAAGTTATAAAACTGGAGGGAAAGAATTTGCAAAATTTGTTTTGAAAGACAAGAATTAGAGTCACAACACGGGAGAGGATAACCGGGTCATGAAACATGGTGCTATGGTTTGGATTTGGTTCCTTTGGCCCCACCACGTGTCATTGAAATCTGTTTCACAATGTTGGAGGTGGGGCCTAATGGGAGGGGTTTGGGTCATGAGGGCGGATCCCTCATGAGTAGATAAATGTCCTCCCCCGGGGCCGAGTGTGGGGGTGGTGAGTAAGTTCTCACTCTTAGTTCCCAAGATAGTTCCCTAGAGAGCTGGTTGTTAAAAAGAGCCTGGTACCTTTCCCTTCTCTCTTGCTTTCTCTCACCATGTGATCCCTGCACACACTGGCTGCTCTTCCCCGCTTGGCATGAGTGGAAAAAGTCTAAGGCCCTCACCAGATTAAGATGCTGGTGCCATGCTTCTTACACAGCCTGCAGAACCATAAGACAATAAACCTATTCTTTAAAAAAAAAAAATACCCACCCTCAGATGTTCCTTTGTAGCAACACAAGCAAATTATACCTGGCCACCAAAATTTAGAGGACCCAACAATTTAAATAAAACATTTAAAAAATACTCTTCTATTTTTATCAGATGAAATTACATATAGCCTTATTTGATTTATTTTTATAAACATTAACACAGGCATATGTTTATTGATATCAAAAAGTCCAGAAGGACTTTATCTGTTGTTATGCTTTGAGAGCACATAACAGAAATTCCCAACTCATCTAGTTGGTACAAAAAGGAAAATTTATTATCTCACATTCAAGACATGTTAAGTTGAGAATTTAATGTTATTTCATTGCTAATTCAATGACATCTTCGAAAACTCAGGTTCTTTCTTTGTTCTGTGAATATTGCTCTTTCCCTCAGTCTAGCTGCTTCTTTGTCACAGGAGAGTTATATCTGTCCAGATATCAAATTCAGACATGCTAATTTTGAGAGAAAGAAGAGTAAAGCTGCCTCTCAATAATCCCTCCTTCACATCTCATTGGTCATCCTCTAATCCAGTCACTGGTTGGAAGTATAGGATTACCATGATTTAATAGACTAATCAGGATTTGCCTCTTGGTTGGAGATGGGATCACTTTCTCTCAGGAGTAGAAATCTGGATTCTGTTAGCAAGGAAAGAGGGGCAAATGGAACTGCTGCAGGCTTTTAATGAATATCAGCAACAGTGTCAGACTCCCTCATTCCCTCCTCCATTCCTGCACATCATTCAGAAAATTTATTCTTTCAACAAATATTTATTGAGCATATACAGGTCAGTCAACCACTGTTCTAGGCATTGGGGGCACAGTAGTGAACTTTTCCATTTTTATTTCTTTTGGGGTTATTCCCATATGTCTAAATTATATGTTTATGGTGCAGCTTCTTGAAATATCAAAATTAGACAGTGTTCATTGACTTCCTGCCATGAATCATGAGGACATGAGGATTTAGCTGTTTTATATCACTACTCATCTCACCTACCTCTCTCCTATTTATATAATCCATCTATAAAACTTTAAAAAGGATTTTAAAACCTGTTTCATCTTTAATAAACCACAATCTACCTGTATTAGTCTGTTCTTACACTGCTGTGAATAAATTACCCAGTCTTGGGTAATTTATAAAGGAAAGAGGTTTAATTGACCCACAGTTCCACATGGTTGGGGACACCTCAGGAAACTTACAATCATAGTGGAAGGCAAAGGAGAAGCAGGCACCTCTTTACATGGTGGCAGGATGAAGTGAGTGCAAGCAGGGGAAATGCCAGATGCCTATAAAACCACCAGATTTTGTGAGAACTCACTATTATGAAAACAGCAAGAGGGAAACTACCCTCATGATCCAATTACCTCTGCCTGGTCCCACCCTTGAAATATGGGGATGATGGGAATTACAATTCGAGGTGGGATTTGGGTGGGGACACAGAGCCAAAGCGTATGAATACCCCTATCCTTCTTTCATCATTTAGCATTTTTTGAATGCCTATTAGCAGTTTGGCAGTAGGAACAAGATATCTCTGTCCTTTTTTCTTCTTAGGGAGTTCTCCAGTGCCATTTTCAGTTGTTTTTAATTTCCACCCATTTGGTACCTTGGAGGCTGGTGCTTCTCCGTTTCACACTGCTTCTTCCTCAGTCAAGGACATCCAAGGGTTAAAGACTTGACATTCCATCTCCTTTAGAACTCAGTAGCTGAAGGCAAATGGCAGAAATCTGCAGAAGGGCTTTCACTTTATAGACAGCATCTCTTGGCTCCCAAACTAATAAGACGAAATCATTATTCTCCTTCCACATATCCCCATTCTCTTTTTATTGTTCAACCTCAATCAGCTATATCTTTCTTTTAATATTGTAAATATTAAGAATATTTACATTTTATAGTTTTTCCTTTGATGTACCCTTGGTTCTAAAAGGTGAAAATCAATAAATCATAATATCATATTATGACTATGTAAATATTTTCTGTTGCAGAGTCAAACAGTGCATGCATATCATTTTTTTCTCCATGAATCAATATCACTCCAAAGAAATTGTTCCTGTCAGAGATTCTACTGTATTTTCTCTTTTTAAAATAAATCACCAGTTGTCTTTGTCATATTATCAAGTTATCCAAGCTTTAATAATGCTGTGTAATTCAGAGCTTTCCAACTACTGATGGTATCAGTAGTTGACACCTCAGCCTTGGGGTCAAGCAAACCCAAGGCTCATCTGGGGTATGAAGCCTCCTTTATTTAGCTCATCGTGCTAGACAAATATTGCCATTTTAAATTCATGCTGTGATGTAAGAAAGGTTGTGAGGTGCTAGAAATCTATCCATGTTCTCCCTTTTCTTCCCACAGAGATCTCAGAACCTGAGGTTGTACTCTGTTTCTATTGCCAAGTTGTCATCCCAGGACTTCCCCATTCTGCTCTCCTGGATTAGATTCATTTTCCTGGATCCCACATTTTACTCTTTCTGGGTTTACTCCCTTATTTTCCTAGGGTGCATCTTCAAATTATGTCCTAGAAAGTGTAGGGGGAGGTAGGAATTCTGAGTCCTCCATTTCTCTAAGTATCTTTATTTGTCTTTTGCACAGGATTGAGAGATTGGCTAAATATAGTCCTCTCAGTACTTTGACAGGATTGCTTAGTTTTCTAGCATTCAGTTGTTGATGAAACATTGGAGCCACTATAGTTATGATTATTGGTACATGACCGGAAAGCTTTTAGGATCCTTTGTTTATTCTTGGTCTTTTGAAATTTCATGATCATATGTTTATGGGGCTATTTTCATCTATTTCACTGGCACTCAAGGGCCCTATTCTAGCTTCTTTAGCTATAGAAAATTATCTTCTGTTTCTTTGAAATTTTTCTATCTATTTTCTCTATTCTGTCTTTCTAGAATTTTCATTAGACAGATGTTGGGTCTCCCACATAAAACTTTACTGTCATTTTTTCTTTTCTTTTTTATGTTTCTGACTCTTTATGTCTTTGTTCTATATTCTTAGAAGTTTCTTCAATTTACCTTCCAGACATGACTATTAAGACCCAACAGCAAAGGTCTCCTTACTGTAAAATTAGGGGTATCTAAGTATAACTGTTCATCCTAAAGCAGAACCTTCTAGTTGGCAAACCTCCACCATGCACACATAACTTCTACTCAGCCCTTTGATTGCCTCATTCTTAAGAGAGAACAGGTAACCAAGGATCAACGGTGTTTGTGGAAAGCTTGTAGCATGTAATGTGGATAAGCTAACTAAAATTTAATCAAGGTAAATAATCAGGAGAGGTAACTCCAAAGGAAAGAGATAATTTCAAGACCAAAAGACAACAAAAATTAAAACTACCCTTTGCAAGGATAGAGCCAGGGGCTGTTATTCTAAGCAAGCTAACACAGGGACAGAAAATCAAATGGTGCATGTTCTCGATTATACATGGGAGCTAAACATTGAGTACATATGGTCACAAAGAAGGGAATACAGACACCAGGGCCTCCCTGAGGGCGGAGGGTGGGAGAAGGGTGAGGACTGAGAAGCTACCTGTCTGGTACTATGCATGTCAGCTGGGTGGCAAAATAATCCATACACCAAACCCCTGTGGCATGCCATTTACTTATATAACAAATGTACATATGTACTCCTGAACCCAAAATAAAAGTTTAAAAAATTAAATAAAAACTAGAAATTTTTAGTTGAGTTATCTCTTAAGGAAATATCCTTTTATTTAGTTTTACCCAGATAAAAGTTACAGGATATCAGTTCATCACACACATTTTCAATGTAATCCCCTTTTTTGGTGCCACTTTTCAATCTTAAATTCACAGCCTCTTTGCTGTATGACTGGTTCCTTCTTTTCCTGGATACCATCGGAAACTAGCTGCCTCTATTAGTTTCTACTGGGTTTTGTTTCTTAAGAAAGTTTTGAAAACTCTTATCCACTGATATTTCCCACATCAATTTTCTTCATTATTAGGAAAAAATACCTTTATGTATTTTTTTGCCATCACCAGTAGAGATCTTTGAGCAAATTGCAAGATCTTAAACAATGGAACAAATTCTGATTTCAACTTTTTTGCCATTTTTAAAATTTCATTTACCTCTTGGTGTTGTACATACTCCCCTAAAGAAAGGTGGAGGTTACAGTGAGCCGAGATCGTGTTATAAGGTGGAGGTTACAGTGAGCCGAGATCGTGCCACTGGACTCCAGCCTGGGGAACAAGAGTGAAACTCTGTCTCAAAAAAACAAAAAACAGTGCCTGGTTATTAGGAATTATTAATTAAAGTATCATGATACCAAATGTACCACACTGCTAATAATCCCCAGCTGTGAGCTACATCCTAAATTATGAAGTTGATGTAGACCTTTTTTTATGCTGCTTACTCTGTCAATGTTGACAGTTAATATTTCAACTAATATCAAGCAAAACAACTCAGACTAACCTGGGTGATGAAAGGCTGCATTCAGCATCTACTTTATTACTAGGAAAATTATAAAGGAGAAGATTCATAAGAGGATTTTACATAAGAAATAAATATTCTTATATTGGGATGGTCTCATAGATTCCTGACAATAGGCCATAAGAGGATTAGATCAGTGACTATAAGTATTTTTTTGTGTGTACTTTCTAAACAATTTTGAAAACTTATTTTCAAAAAGTATCCCTTTCTATATTTTATGTATCTAAATTTTTTGTCATAAGGGTAAATAGATGTAAAAGATATTAATATTGACATATACAATTGTTATATGTTTTAAAATGTATTAAACATAATCTAAATGTCATATGAATTTATACCTATCATCATTCATTAAAAAAATAGGTGAGCAAGCACTATTTAGTAGAGTATTCTTATAGCATTTCCCACTCTGAATTTTATCCTAATGCAATATATATTTAGAATGGAAAGTAATTAATTGCCTTGAGTAATTCATGGAAAAATATATAAGATTAAACTGAAATTGACATATCAGTATACTTCCTGTAACTGTAAGGCTCTAAGGGTTAATTTTTTTCATTAATTTATCATTATGATTAGTAGCAGGTACTCAAAACAACATAAATATACATAAATTATAAAAAGTATCAAATACAAAATGTAAAAGTTTATTGGAAATAAATCCTTTAAGGAGATAGAAGCATTTTCTGATTAATTCACATTAGTATGAATATTTCTTATTTTCAAAAGAGCTCAGCACCTTTTCTGTTGTAGTTTTTAATTTTTATAGATGTAATCTATGATGGTTTACCTGTTATATAAATGAGAATAGTTTTATTACAATAATGCCCTTTATGTTTTAGAACTCCTTTTGAACTATATACCAAAAATCACATGATACATTTTGAAAAATTATTTTTAATAATCTAGAATCAGATAGCACAAATTTGCTTTTTCCATTTTTTTAAAGTATGATTAGGAAACTACCTGATATGCACATGAATTTGTTACTCAGTCTCTAAAGTCATTTACTTTCCCAACACTCACACACCAGCATTTTAAATTCATTTTGTGCCTTATAGGTTTTTACACCCTGAAGCAGTGCACCATATTAAGATACAGTGGGACCTGAGCTATTCTTCTATGAAGTGGAAGAGGGCAACTGTGAAAGAAATGGCTTGACTGTAAGATGTTCTCAGTCCAACCAATTTTAGGAAATAAAATATGTGAAGGCTGAGGATCCAAAGTGATTCCCTTCAAACCATCCTACCCCATGGGAACCCTATGTGAACTCTACCTAAGGTAACAGCAGTCCAGAACACAGATGAACTATAGGATTTCTGTTCCTTTCCAGTTTTTTATTTTACCGTTGATGCTTCCTTTCTCCTATAAAGGAAACAACAGCTTCAAAAAACTTTGAAGAGGGTCTCAAAGTGATTGGGGGAAAAAAATAAGTAAACTGCAGAATAGAAAGAGCTCTATGGTTAGGAAGTCCAGTAGGCAATAAGGAGAGACAAGACAAAAGAGAACCAAACAAAATCCATTGTTACAACCTGATTAGAAATAGAAACTTGAGGATTTAATTGATGAGAGGGGTCACAAAAGAAATATAAATGCAGATTGCCTTTTGTACCAAAACAGTTGGCTAACTTCCTATCTGAATCTTGAAGTCATAGTAAACTATCACTGAGTTGTTATAGTTTTTGGAAGATTTTGAGTAAAGGTAAGCTGACAGATGATGGCTCTAAGACGATGGCTTTCAATCTTTTAAATCACAGCAGAATAATAAAATTTACAGGCATATAACTGAAACAGGAGTTTCAGTTTTTGAAAAAATATAATATTTACTTTCATGCCGGACCCCCTGCTGGCTTTGATAGGGATGACACCAGGTTTGAGAGGCCAAAGAAGAGACCTGGAGCCAAAAAACAATACATAGGGTTTAACTGAGGGACTTACATCCAAGGCATTCCAGTGGTAGTGGGCTGAACAGAAGAAATGTTATCATTTGTAAGATGCATGCAGTTTGTGGATCAGGTTATTCTCAGATTACACTTAAGTTATTGCTATTAGGTGGGTCTACCATACACTTACCCTTACAATGTGGGGTGTTCTATAATATCTTGTCTCTCTCCTTCATTCTTCTTATGTATTAAAGACAATGCTCGTCAAGAATCACGAATTTATTTCACCATTCACCTAATAAGTAATGATTTTTCAATCTGAAAAACACTGCTGTAAGGTCTACTGAAAAACAACCATACATTTTTGTATTAAAATTTTATTTAAAAAAATTCCTGAAGAAAATCACACATACATTTGACTCATCTCTGCTCAGGAGAAATCAAGCTGCTCATACCCCAAGGACATAACCAGGATCCCTTTGGTGGCAACCCATCCCAACTGTAGGCATAGTGCCCAAGATGAAATAGCCTCTGGAATGCTACAGAATGACAATAAATAGGGGAAAAATCAGCCTAGTAGAGAATCAAAGTGCTCCTAGGCCAGCCTCTTAATTGATGCAAACCTTCTGTTCTGTGATGATAGTGAATAGGGGTGAAATGGGTGTGGAGGAGGCAGGCGGGCTGGGAAGAAGTGAGATTTAAGAGAATGGATGATGTAAGTGGAGAAAGAGTGTTCCTGGAGCTTCTTCACACAAACAATCTTCCCAATAGAGTGCTAGATTATCTATGCGCTCCACACATCTTATAACTGATGGTTGTCCTTGTTTACCCCCTCTCTCTAAGAAGAGAAATATGTGGAATTAAACAAGGCATCAAGTTCCTAAGAATGTGCTATTGCAATGCGCTCAAGCCAATGAGGGCAATGAGAGAACAAATACATCATTAGAGTGCAATCCAAGCAACACAAGTAAATGAACACAATAGAAGAAGTCTGTGAGAAGACTACTGAAGACAAGAAATGCTTTTTTTTAAAAAAAAGAGAATATATAAACTTCCAATCTACCTATGGTTATAAATAACGATTTTGAAAGGTCCATTTTATAGTAAGGTTTTAAAAAGTTAAAAGCAAAACAAACAAAAATCTCTGGGATATAAAGTGTCATCACTTCCAAATCAAGTTGCAAAATGGAAAATTAATAAGATTTATTACTCTGATATATTCCATGACTGAAAAAATACCCAGAGTGCCTAAAACTCTGAACACTTACGGTCCCCATAACAATCAGTAGAGAACTTAATGGTAGAATTTAAAATAACATTAATTTTAAAAATCTGTAAACCCCATGGAGAGCCAATGCAGGTGACTGTAAATGGATTCCTAAATGGAATCACCTGGAGGAGATTTTAGACCATCGGAAACCAAAGCCGAATACAAATCAATTCAATCAGTCTCCCGAAATGGAACCCAGGTATCAGCACTATTCAAAGCTAATGTGTGGCCAGCGTGGTTGAGAACCACTGCTCTAGACCCTTGCCACTCACAGTGTGGTCCATTGGCCAGCAGCAACTGTATCACCTGGAGCTTATTAGAAATACATAACCTTAGGCCCTCACCCAGACCTACTGAATCAGAATCCAGATTTAACAAAATCCCCAGATGGTTCCTGTGCACATTAAATCTGAGAATCACTGATTTAGAAGACGGACACTATTACATGCTGGCATCCACTCCTCCTTAATATTTGATCATTTCTTGCTTGATATTGATGTACTGTATTTGGAATGAGCCAAGTAGCAGCACCTGTTATGTTGGGCTACCTCTGACTTCTCTAATTGCTCAGAGTTGATGTCCAAATGCTTAAGAACTGAAGGGTCAGTTTCTGTCTTCATCCTAATTATGAATAGCCTTCTCCCTTCCCCAGTGGGATCAAAATATTGCCAGGATTCTACTTAGAATCCAGTGTCCTTTGCTGCCAACCAGATTCTAGGCAAAATTTAGTATGTTAATCCTGTTTATATATTTGTAGGTTGGGCATCATTGGTAACCCTGACACTGCTCCTACCTTCTACCTCTCCTAGTTTCCTCTACCACTAATTCTAATTATATAGAATAAACTCAAAATCTAACAGAGTGGCTGTGGAGGCAGTTGATCTTCCTTGTTCATGCTAATCCTCTTTCAAAAAGGTGGCTGCGGTTCTGAATCCACATGTAGAACTGGATGATGATGTTACCCGGTTGGTTCTGCTGCTACTGGGTTTTCCATGTATCTTAATTTCCTATGCAATTTAAATCCATGTATTTAAATTTCATTTGTCCACCAGGCTACTGAAATGGATAGATAGCCTTTAAAATGACTTCTAGAGCAGAATTCCTCCTGCATTCCACTGCAGATGACCTCTACAGTAGAAACACGTCAGTCTCTGGCCTTGGAACTGAGTTTTATAAAGTCACTCCTCTAGTCTTCTTTTCTGCTACACTTCACTGCATATAACCCACGAAAATGTCTCATGCTCAGCTGAACTCTAACATTATTATAGGGTAGAAGGCCAATGTAAAGTCATCTCAGATTAATAAGACTTGTAAGGAAATCTCAGAAGGCTTCTCTGTGTAGGGACAAAAAAGCGAACAATAAAAGAAGAAATGTAAAAATAACGTTCAGTAAACCAGAAAAATCTTTTCCACATTTTTCCAGTGACCACCAACTTATTCCAGGATATACTATTAGATTGTCCGTGTGCAGAAGTGCTCTAAGATCCTGGAGAAGAGGTATCTTCAGTCATTAGAAGTGGAAGCCCTAAATGGTCTAAGTCTAGTAGAACTAGACTTACCTGTGTAAGCATAGACTGCATTTTGGAAGACCTACAACTCTGGCGCACTGAAGAGGAATCAACTTTTGAAAGGGAGATTATGAGATTTTTCCAAAAAAAAGAACATAAAGGTTCCTATGGCATTCAAATCATAGGACTAAGATGTGTAGTTGGTTTAGAATCAGGAGCTTTTTAACAGAACAGCTGTAACCCATTTGGGCAGTTGTGCAAAGCAGAAAGTTGGCAGACCAGATACTCTTTTCAGACAGTCAACACAAGATGCTTGGGGCCAGATCTGGTGATTAAGAAATCAAATGTTTTCTTTTTCCTCTTCCAACCTGTTCTCAGAGTGTGGAAAGTTATGTGATTTTTCTTCTGTGCCCCTCTGGTTGTGGTTATCAGGCCTGTCTCCTCAGCCAGACTAGATCCAGCCACTGGAGGTCAATTTGATTCAACTCAATCCAGTCTGATCTAGTCCAACTCAGCCTTATCCACCTTTGTTTCAGGAAGACCTATATGAACATAAAGAACTTAAGTGCCTTGGGGGCCGATACACCAGCTTGTCTACAGCTCATCTCATAAAATATCTTGACTCTGAGGCAAACCCTATGCCTGTTTGCTTCCACTGAGGATGTGTAGATGTGATTTCTAGATACTTTATCACATCCTGGATTCTGCTTCCTCTATAATTCCCAGCTTCTATACATTATTGATTTTTCTAGTCCATTTGGGCACAACTTACTTTTGTACCTGGCTCTAATTGACCTACCTGCATCCTGACTGCCTCTCAACTCTCATACTAACTATTTCCCCTGGTCCCTGCCTCTACCTCTGTCCTTCATTTCAACCTTTCAGGTTTCATTTTCTCCTTCTACAACTTGGCCTGGCAGAAACTGCTTCCTCTGAATGGGTTTTCTTTCAAGTACACATGCAGAAATATGCATGAGCATCTGGTGTGAGCTTTTTGTTCATCTTCAGCCTTTAGTGAAATACAAAGACAGCTACTCTGAGCAAAAGAGAAAAAAAAAATCAAGATTAATGAGAATGAACATCAGAGAAATGCCTTCACAACTAGAAAACATTAAGAGCCTGCTTTGGCCATATGGAAATAGGTATGTGTCTGGATATCAGCTTTTTCCCCCCGGTCTACCTGTAGTAGACCAGACTCCCAAGAAGCCTGGCAGCGGGAAGAGGGGGCTCTACTGAAAAGTGGTTACTGCTTCCTGGCTCTCACAAGGAAAAGGGTGGATCCAGAGTGTCTGTTCATCAGTCAAACATCCATAGTGGCCTTACTGGTTGTTAAAAATATTGAAATACTACCCTACTAATTAATAAACAGCCGTTATCTATCCCTTCCACCCACCCCTCTCTTTGCCTCAGTGCCCTGACCACCTCCATTGGTTCCTCTCATGCTTCTGCCAACTAAAAATTTAACATTCTGATTAGTGGGTCCTGGATCAATACCTTGTTAAATATTATGATAATCTCTCCTCAGTAATCACTCCGGACTCTCAGGAATAGCATGCTTAGAGCCACCTAGGAACCAATAAGGAAGTAAATAACCTTTTAAGATCATCTTAGGAAGCACGATGCACTTGCCTTCTCAGTAAAATTATTCAGGGGCTGCTCAGATTCACTCTACTCCTTTTGCTTCACCCATTTTCCTCATCGACATGGTTTTTTGACTGTCCATCTGATGACCTAATCTTGCTATCCCATTATCCTTATCCATGGAGTAGGCTACAGGGAGCCTGCTGTCTCCATTTGCTGTAGTCTGAATGTTTGCATCTCCCCCAAATTCATATGTTGAAACCTAATTCCCAATATGATGGTATTTGGAGTTGAGGTATTTGGGAGATGATTAGGTCCTAATGGTGGAGCCTTCATGAATGGGATTAATGTCCTTATAAAACAGGCCCCAGAGAGATCCTTGCTTATTCTACCATGTGAGGATATAATGAGAAGTTGCCATCTATGACCCAGGAAGTGTGCCTTCACCAGACACTGAATCTGCTGTTGCCTCGATCTTGGACTTCCCAGCCTCCAGAACTGAGAAATACATTTATTTTGTTTATAAGCCACCCAGTCTATGACATTTTATTATAGCAGCCCAAATGGACCAAGACACCCATTGGATAACACTTTAAACTCCTTTTCTTCATTAGTCAGCTTCCTGGACAGGAACTGGTTAGTTCCAAATCTAATGATCAGATTCCTCCCAAGTGTTCACTCTACACCGCCATGCAGCCATGTGTGAGATTCCCTGCTGCAACCACCAGAGGCAACCGGGTACCAGTTAAGCCTAGCACCTTCTGAAGTTTCCCTTTCCAACTGTATCATAGCAGAACAGAGAGGGTGCTTTGGAATCAGGCAGACCTGGATTTGAAATCCAGCTTCTCTTTACTACCCAAGTTACTTGAGCAAATGACTGAACCTTTGTAGACCTATTTTTTTTTTAAAGTCACAAAATGAAAGTAGATATTATTTCATAGAGCTGATAAGAGGATGAAACAAAATAATGCTGTTGTAGTGATCCACTTATTTTCTTTTTCTTTTTTCTATTCAATGTCCCTTTAAGGAACTCTTCCTTTCCTATTCTTATTCTCCATGGTTTGGTAATGGATGTGGTCACATGACCCAGGAGGCCAGTATACTCTACACCCTCTGGCCATAGTGTTGGTCTGATTTTTGCCTATGACCCAATCTAGCCAATCAATATCTTCTCTTAGAATTTGCTAGAACAACCTATAAAGTGAGTACATTTTGGATAGGCAGGAGAAAAAGAATTATTGTATTTTTTATGATTTGCACCCAATGTTATGAATTTTGAGAATTTTTATAATGGTATTCTGCCACTTGCAATCTGAAGAGTCATTATATGTATATAAATTCCCAACTCTACATATATATAATTCATATCAATATATGAATTTGAGTACTAAATTAATTCTTGATAAATGGTAGCCGTATGTATCTGTACATATTTAAAATGGCTTAAGAGGAAGAGAAATTTGTTGATTCTTGTGGCCAGAGGGCCTGGTTGAGTGTTGAGATGAAGAACTGTCCTCAGAGGCTCCAGGAACTCTGAGCATGTCTGTCATCTCTCCTTCCCTAATGTCCATTGGCTTTATGATCTCTACTGTAGATGAGTTATTAAATAAGGGACAGTGACATGACCAGAGACTAATCTCAATTTAGTAACATTAGAGGAAACAAAATAGATTTTTCTCTGAATGTCTATGAAATGTCTCTCATATCTCTGAAGACACATTCACAAAGGGATATATTTCCAAAGCTTAGGTTTTTCTAAAGCTGATTTGAGCCAGTCTCCAAGACGTGTGCATGTGCATGTGTGTGAGTGTGTTGTGCGCTGTAACTGACGCATTCACTAAAACCATATGGAGAAAGAAACAGTAGTTCCCAAAGGAAAGGAGGTAGAATTACCAAAAGAATGTTTGGGAAGGGATGCTGGGCAGACCCGAATAGTAAACATCTGCTATTGATATCATCATTTTCATCCTATTATTATTATTATTATTATTATTATTGTTCACAATTATCTTCATAAAAGATAATGGTATTTGGACTGTTTGGCAGCAAAATTTGACCTGAAATATCTGGCAACAGAAATATATAGGTAGCATTTCTTTATTTTGGGGGGGGGGGGCGGGATTTTGTCCCTAACTTATGATGAACATTATCATCCATTTAAAAATATTAATGTGAGTTGAAGTTGAAGCCTCATGAGAAAAAAGGTATTTTAGATATGCAGAAATTTCATGCACCAAGTGCTCCTAGAATCAGTGACCTTACCTGAAGGACACTCACACCCCGTATAGCACAGATGAGTGTACTTTGTGGTCACTTAATGAATATGAATTCAATATAATTTTTGAACAAGGAGTGCAAAGGCAGTATCTTTTAATAGTTTATTTTCAATATGTCACATCTTTGGTAACAAGGTGCCAAAAGGGATATGTTTGGTTGTGGTTGGTTAACATTACTCCGTGAACATTGGAAGACCTATAAAGTATCTGTTTCTTCATTGTCTGCCGTCAACTTTGTTTGACTTTATTGTGTAATTGACATTTTTTTTTTTTTTTGAGGCGGAGTCTCGCTCTGTCGCCCAGGCTGGAGTGCAGTGGCCGGATCTCGGCTCACTGCAAGCTCCGCCTCCCGGGTTTACGCCATTCTCCTGCCTCAGTGTAATTGACTTTTTAAAAAAATAAGACAAAATCTCTCAGTATAGCACATGAAAGTTGACATGACAACCAATTTTTCTAGTGTATTGTGGATTTAGAAATTCAGTAAATGCAGATATATAGTTAGGCAAACACACAAAATCACATCATGGAATTTCTACTTTATATAAATTAGCAAGGCATTTGGAGCTTTTATGGCTCTTGGTGATAAACTATATTAAATCACCTTTTGAAGAAATATATTTTTATTCTCCTAAATTTTATGTATTCAGGTCTTAATCATTTTATATTAACATGTTACTAGCAGATGTCTAGTTGTTAGTAAACAAACATTCATATTTCTCACTAAAAAAATATTATGGCCGGGTGCAGTAACACAATCCTGTAGCTCCAGCTACTTGGGAGGCTGAAGTGAGAGAATCACTTGAGCCCAGGAGTTCCAGGATGCAGTGAGCTATGGTCGTGCCACTGCACTCTAGCCTGGGCAACAGAGTTAGACGCCATTGCTTAAAAAAAAAAATTCTCATTTTTTAAAACCAGGGGGAGAACCACTAACACTGCCAAATTAAGTTCTGACTTCGGAAATACAGAAGAGAATGATCATGAGACACCCTTCTCCCCCTTGCTTATCTTTTACTCCGCCCTACAATAGAATTGCCAAATTTAGCAGGTAAAAATATAGGCTGTCCAGCTAAATTTATATTTCAGATAACAAATTTCTTAGCATAAGTGTACCCCATGCAATGTTAGGCATATTTACACTAACAATTATTTGTTGTTTATCTGAAATTCAAATTTAACTGTACGTTTATTTTTATTTGTTAAATCTAGCAACTCTACTGAAACTCTCAAATGAACTCGTTATACTCTTTTTTAATATGTTTTTCTGCTAAAATATGCACAGAGAAAAGGATCCCAAACCTATTCATCCTGAAATATAAGCCTGTATGCAGCCCTTAGGGCTCATCTCAGCTTGCTGCTGTACCCAGTAGAAATACAAATAGGTCTCAAAACCAGCCTTAAAAGGGAGGCGATCTTTCCTGGCAGTCCCTTGAGGTTCCACAGCACATCACACAAATCTTCTCAGAGGATGTCTTCTTTTCTATGTTTTTCCAAAGTCTTATTCTGTGAGGAATCTCTTCCCCGTCTTGCTTTCTTCTCTATACATCTCCTCCTCAGACTCCTCTTTCAGCTCCCACTGCCATTGAGTTCAGTTTTCTCATCTTCTCCAGGCCTCTGCCATTTGCATTGTTACACACATCCCAGCACCACCAGCAGATCTGGGAAGGAGGAATTAAAAGGAGGCAATGCTGTGGATGCAAGTTTATGTTGACATACACCCCAACATTCGCCATTATTACAAACAAAACGCTTGTAATTATTTTACTGACTCAAAAGTTGAACTAAATCTAACCTCGTTTTCCTTCCAAAATGTACAATGATCTAAATTTCTTAAAATGCACTCCTCTCAGCATTGCAATTGTGCTTCAGTGTCTAATGTAATGACTTCTAACCTAAAATATAAAATAAGAAAGCTCTTTGCCTTCTTTTTAGCTTGCAGGATCATATCAGAAGCCCAGAAATTATTCCATGCAGGCAAAAGTTCATTTTCTGCCCTCCCTCTGGATAAGTTGAGCTTGTCTACAGTAATTTCTTTGTATTTTATACCCATGCACTTATTACAGCTGCCATTGTCCAGCAATATTTTTCCCCTCTCGTCATTATAACAGCTTATAAGTGTTTGATGGAAGTAAACAGAGCCAACACAATTCTGTCATTTAGGCAGCCAGATTCATGAGTCCCGGCATCAACTTGTAGTGATACAATATCCAGAAGCCCATGCCTGCTAATTGTTATCTGTATGATCTGTAGATGGCTCAGCCTGGTCTTAAGTCAGGGTCAGGGAAACCCTTGGTATAACAAAACAGACTGAGTGTGATATTTATTGTTGAATTTCTTTGTTAAAATCTGCCCCTAAAGTTTATTTTTTAAAAAGTCTGTACAATCCGTGCTTGATGAGAGTCCAGTGCAGGCGTGACAATAGCTGTTTACGTTTTCACTTGCCCAGAATAAATAACAATTATTTCTGGGTGTGGAGAAAAAAATTTGTTTACTTTATGTTCCTACCATTCAGATACCTACACCCCAACAACGATCAAGGAAAGGCAGGCTGGAAAAGCACTTTTTGGAATGTCTAATAATAGTAACAATGGTAGTTATTTAATATTAACAATAATATAGACTATACTTCCAATTATCGGCTGGGTATGTTTTAAAACAATTATACAGAGACAAATGTGAAAATGTGATTTTTTTTTTTTTTTTTAGAAATATTGTGTTGCTGAAGGGTAAACTATATCTATTTTGAGAATAAAAAGATTATTGTGTGTCACTGAAAGCAGAAAGCAAGCTGTCCTGCCTCTCTGTATGCAGTTTCTCATTTTGTAAACAATGTGGCTCTAACTTTGTAAATGAATCAGGCAGCATCTACACAGCAGAAAAACATCTAGTTGAAAAATAGTGAATTTATCCAAATGATATTTAAAAACACGGTATAGTGCCAACAAATTAATGGATTCATTTTATTTCATGGGCCTGTTCCACATTCCTGATCAACTATTTTCCTGATGATTTATCACATTTGTCTCTTCCAGTTACTAAAACTTACCTTTGTGTCTGGAGTATATCTTTGCATTATGCCAGGCTATCATTTGACTCTGATGATTTTGTTTTTCTGATAAATTTTAGAAGATTAATCTGATAG